>NC_142068.1:10947500-11557500 GCF_059756535.1 Pantherophis guttatus
CACAATCACAACTGAGCCCAAAATTTCTGTTAGCAACACGGTTGTTAAGTGACTCTGATTTCCCCATTGACTTTGCTTGTCAGAAGGTCGCAAAAAGGGATCACATAATCCCGAGAGACTGCAGGTGTCATAAATATGTCTGTTTGAATTTTGACCATGTGGCTGTGGGTGGGGATGTTGCAATGGTCGTAAGTGTGAAAAACGATAAGTCACTTTTTTCAGGGCCATTGTAACTTTGAATGGTCACTAAATGAACGGTTGTAAGGCGAGAATTATCTGTACTATAGGCAACTTCCTCATCTGGCATCTATATCTACTACTGGCTGGCTGAGGGATTCTAGGAGTTGAAGTCCACATATCATCAAGCAGCCAGAATTGAGAAATGTTGTCCTAACACAGTCATAGCTAATCTTTTTGCCATTGTGTGCCAGGACCGGGTGTGTGTGTGTCACGTGTGCGTTTGCCCACACCCATAATTCTATGCGTCTTGCCCCTGTGCATGCATGCGCCCCTCTGTGCCCCCTGCTCCTGGCACACATTTTTTGCTCTCCCCAGCCTCCAGAGCCTTTCTAGGAGTCTGGGGAGGGCAAAAACAGCCTTCCCAACCCCCCCGGAGACCCTCTGGAGGCCGGAAACAGCCTGTTTACCAACTTCCAGTGGGACTGGAAGGCCCATTTTTTGCTCTCCCCAGCCTCCAGAGCCTTTCTAGGAGTCTGGGGAGGGCAAAAACAGCCTTCCCAACACCCCCAGAGGCCCTCCAGAGGCAGGAAACAGCCTGTTTACCAACTTCCGGTGGGACTGGACGGCCCATTTTTTGCTCTCCCCAGCCTCCAGAGCCTTTCTAGGAGTCTGGGGAGGGCAAAAATGGCCTTCCTCACCCCCCGGAGGCCCTCCAGAGGCTGAAAATGGGCCATTTGCCAACTTCCGGTCCCACCAATATGGCTACACGTGCCACCTGTGGCACGCATGCCATAGGTTCGCTATCACGATCCTAACATCTCCAGCTTGCTCTAGATTGCAATACCAGAATGCAGAAAACAGCCCACAGTGACAAGAGAAGTGAGTTTACTGGACAGAAAAGTATCTGAAGGTCCTACATTGATTTCCAAACTGATGAAGCAACACAGTACTGGGGAGACTGGCTGTGATATTACTACGTAGCGATTCCATTGTACAATTCCACATCTGATTAAGTTACTTTTATCAATGCAGTGTCCAACAATAAGCTAGGTCAGGCTGGGCTAAAAATAGAGTAGGATAGTGGAGTTAATTATATTGGATAGGAAGATTGAAGTTAATCTTGCAATCCTTAGACGTCACGAAAAGTCCACTAAGAAGATAGGAAGCTACAGAAGTATGCGGAATAATGTACTGAATAATATTCAGGCTGTCCCCCAATTATGATAATAGTTTGGTCTAGTGGTTAAGGTGCTGATCCAGAAACTAGGAGTCTGTGAGTTCTAGTCCTGCCTTAGGCATAAACGCCAGCTGGGTGACTTTGGACCAATCACCAGGAGACGGTGAGTTTTAGTTGGGGAATTCTGAGAGTTGAAGTCCACATCTTAAAGTTGCCAAGGTTGAGAAACACTGTCCTAATGTCTGCCTAGTTTTAAATCTCCCAGTTTCTAGATCTGCTCAGCTTTTTCAGTTCTTATTTGGAAGTGAACACACATTTTTTCCCTCCACCCAGCAAAGCCAATAATTCATGTCTAGTGGATGGGCCTGTTGAAATAATCTTCACAGTAGGGAGCCCCACAAGCAGGCAGCTTCTTCCCAGCTGTACCCTAAATAGGAATGGGGCTGCTGTGATTTATTGCATCTTCTAACACATATTGCATCTATCTGACAACATAATTTTTTGGGGGCTTCTTGCAGTTCTCTTCAGGTAAAGGCTAATGTGACAGTGCCACCTTGTGGCAATCCCTAGAGTCATGCAATCCCTCGTACAAAATATGACGGAATGTAGAATAATAGAGTCGGAAGGGATCTTGGAGATCTTCTAGCTTAACTCCTGCTTAAGCAGGAGACCCCATATCATTCTGTCCAGTCTCTCCTTGAAAGCCTCCAGTGATGGAACACCCAGAATTTCTGGAAGTAACCGATTTCACTGATGGATTGTTCTCACTGTCAGGAAATTTTCCCTTAGTTTTAGGATGGATGAGCTACAGTGATGCAGTGGTTAGAGTGCAGTTCTGCAGGCTACTTCTGCTGACTGGCAACAGTTTGGCAAATAGATGAGGAAGAAATGGAGGTAGTGACAGATTTTATTTTCCTGGACTCCAAGATCATCGCAGATGGGGACTGCAGCCAAGAAATTAAAAGACGCTTGCTCCTGGGGAGGAAAGCTATGGCAAATCTAGATAACTTACTAAAAAGCAGAGACATCACCCTGCCAACAAAAGAAGCCCAATGGGGCTTCTGAATGGCTTGGTTGTATGTAGAAAATCCTGAACTTGGTTCCTAATAGAGAAAAGAAATTCCAGCCAAGAAACTCTGCTATCCAAGGTCCTGAACTGTTCCTGATTTATTTAGATCTGGGTGGTCTCCAAACTTGGCAACTTTAAGACTTGTGGACTTCAATTCCCAGAATCCTTCAATCAGCATGGGGATGCCCACACCTCCTAAGTCTACAGCAGGTAAGGCAGCAGAGATCTTCACCTGATACAGGGCTTTCCAAGTACATGGAAGATTGATATGGATTTCCCTAGCTTCTCCTTCGGACATTAGCAAAATGCATGTAGAAAGTAGAAGAATTAACAAACTCAAGGATTAAGTTGGGCCAGTAGTCTGGATATCAACAGGAGGACAATCATCCATGTATTAATAGGCACAATTCTATTTATCTTCCAAGGCCAGACTAACTGGCAAAGTACTATTACGTGGTGGTATACACAAAAAAAGGCTGTGACAATCACAGCTGTGCCTCGCGATCATCAGAGCCTTTTTAAAAAACTTTTTAAAAGCATTTTTAAAACAATCTATTTGGCTGAATAGGTTGTAAAATAAATGCTTTTAAAAGTAAAAAAAAAGATCACGCATCACAGCTGATCACCCCTCCACCGTGCGCTGTTCTACTTACCCCATGCCTCCTTTTGGCGTGTACTGCATGTGCACCTCACCTTTGCATGGTGCATGGTGCATGGTGTGCACTGCACATGTGTATGCGCACTGCATGTTAGGTGCGCAGTGCACATGTGCAGCCAGCGAACCAGTAGTAAACCGGTTAGATTTCATCACTGATCCATCTCCACCCAGTCTTGTATTTTTTCTAATTATATTTTCATCTGTAAGGGGTATCCTCATTTTTCCAATATTGTGCAAATACAATTCTCACTGCTGTTAGCACATTAGCAGTATTAGATATGTATTCTCTTTATTATAAATTTCAGGTATTATGCCTAACAAAAATATTTCTGGCTTTATCATTTTTTCTAACCATGTATGTATTTTCGTCCAAAATTTCTTTGTCATTGGACATGTTAAAAAAAAAATGGATGTACCATTGATGTCACATAATCAGTCAATCAGTGTCTACTTTAGAGAAAGAACCTGATTTAGAATGAGTGCTAAACTTGTTGCTGGTTGTAATACGCTCTACATATTATGATTGAGCTGTTGGATAAGTATGAACTGAAGGCAAAGAATTCCCGAAGAACAGGGTGGGCATGGGAAAACAAAGGAATATTCTGCCCGGTAACTTCAATATCAGCAATTTGAACTAGATCATATCAAGAGCAGACACCACATTACAGTATTAGAACTCCACTTTATTGTTATAGGTTACTAAGCAACCAGTGACTTGTTGGATCTCCTTTCAGAGGTATTTCCTTACCAGATTCCTCAATGCCTTCAACAATGCCAGAGCTTCTAATGGGTCTAGGACAATCCAGTGTGGCCAATTTGCCCCAGCCAACTCACTGCAGGACAACTGTTTTGCCCCAGCTACGGACCCCAAAGAATGCAGCACACACAAAGTCTAAACAAAGCTTATTTTACTCAAATAACTCAGCCTTTTGCAAATGCAGGCTGTTAATAAACTTTCTTAACAGCCTGCAAGAATCCACAGATAAGGTAATCACAGTCTTACTAGGGTTGGCAGAAAGCCCAGAATCAATGTTGCAGAGAATCCAAATGCGAAGGAGAGCGAACTAAAGTTGTTCCCTACAGCTTGCTGCAATCAGAGTTCCTCCTTAAATAGGCTAAGGAAGTGGCCAATTAGGCCCAAGCCTTACTCTCGAGGAGACCTCCTCCTGAGGAGCCACTCCTGCCTTTTGGCAGCTCTGCGTGCCCGTGCATTGAAAGGAGGCTCCTCCTCTTCATCCTCCTCACTTAAAGGAGCTTCTGGAGGTTCTGAAGGCCCTGGCTGAATCCCTGCCTCTGGCACCACATCTTCTCCAACCTCCTCACTGTCCAACTCGAGCGCCAGCTGCACAGGCTGCTGGCGCAGCACCACACCAGCCTCCTCGTCGTCGGAATCAGCTACAATCTGCGCAGGCTGCTGGCGGGCCACAACAACAACTCACTATAGACAACTCTCCACAGGACAACTCTCTGCAGGACAAGAGTTACACTAATATCGAAGAAATGGTGGAATAGAATTGTTAAAGAAAGGATACAAAAGGAGGGACAAAATGAAACGTGAATGTCAAAAATTAAAATACTTTATTAATGATTTTAAATATGCAAATTGAATTGTTGAATTGTCTCGCAATTCCCGTAGTGAGTTGGCCATGGCGAGTTGGCCGCAGGGAGTTGTCTCATTCTACCTTCAGCTTCTAATGTACTTGAAAGTTCTTAAAAATTAACAGGGATATTCAGAGAGGCATCTGCCTAGAAAGTAGCCCATGCTGAACTATATAACCAAGTCAAACTTCGGAAGTTTACCTCAGGAAATGTTTTAAGACCTTTTGTATCCCACTGTCAAATGCTTTGTGATCATTTGTATGTAATAACATGTTTTATAAAATTTACCAAATTTTGATTCCACATGGGTCCCAGATTTTGGATACTTTCTTTAAGTCAGCCCAGAGAGGGGCTCCTCAGGGTGCTGTCGGCCAAAGTGTCGACTGGTGGCCCCCAGGGGGAGATCCTTCTCTGTGGGGGCACCCGCCATCTGGAACGAGCTCCCCCCAGAGATATGGAGGATTCTAGACCTGCGCGCTGTCCGCCATGCCATCAAAACATTTCTATTTCAGCAGGCCAGCCTGGCCTAACCTCTCTTTTAAACTGTTTTTAAAATTTTTTAAATTTTAAATTTGTCTTATGAATTTGGGGTGTTTTAAATTTTGTTTTCTGGGCCAATTATTTAATTGTATTTTAATAGTTTTTTAACATTTGTATTATATGTATTTTATTTGGCTGTTCACCGCCCTGAGTCCTTCGGGAGTAGGGTGGTATACAAATTCAATTTAATAATAATAATAATAATAATAATAATAATAATAATAATAATAATAATAATAATAATAATTAATAATAATAATAATAATAATTTGAGGTAACTTGGTTGAAAACATTTTGACCTAAAATACATCGTTTCACCCAGTTAATGGTTACATACACAAGAGTTTTGGTAGTATATAGCAGTGGTGAAATCCAAATTTTTTACTACCAGTTCTGTGGGTGTGGCTTGGGTTTAGTTTAGTTTAGTTTAGTTTATTTGATTTGTATACCGCCCTACTCCCGAAGGACTCAGAGCGGTGAACAGCCAACAATAAAATACATAAATACACAAAATTTAAAAAACCCGATAAAATCAAATTAAACTTTTTGGCCCAGACAAATTAAAATACCCCAATAATTTAAAAACAGATTAAAATTTACATATTTAAAAAGGGAAGAGATCAGGCCAAGCCCGCTTGATGGAATAAAAAGGTCTTCACAGCACGGCGGAAGGAGCGCAGATCCGGGATCCTCCGTATCTCCGGGGGGCGCTCATTCCAGATGGTAGGTGCCCCCACAGAGAAGGCTCTCCCCCTAGGGGCCGCCAGTCGACACTGTTTGGCTGACGGCACCCGGAGGAGTCCCTCTCTATGAGAGCGTACTGGCCGGTGGGAGGCTATTGGTGGTAGTAGGCGGTCCCGGTGTTGTGTGGCTTGGTGGGCATGGCTTGGCGGGCGTGGCAGGGAAAAGATATTGCAAAATCTCTATTCCCATCCCACTCCTGGGGAAGGATACTGAAAATCCCCATTCCCTCTCCACTCCTGGGGGAAGGATATTGCAAAATCTCCATTCCCACCGCACTCCAGGGGAAGGATACTGCAAAATCCCCATTCCCTCCCCACTCCTGGGGGAAGAATATTGCAAAATCTCCATTCCCATCACACTCTGGGGTCAGCCAGAGGTGGCATTTGCCAGTTCTCTGAACTACTCAAAATTTCCGCTACCGGTTCTCCAGAACCTGCTGGATTTCACCCCTGGGATATAGATAATAACAGAATATTGAAAGCATGACAGAGTTTCTCTCTCTTGATAGTCTAAAGCAGGGTTGTCAAACGCCAGCTAGCCCACGGGGCCGCCATGGAAACAGCGAAGGACTGGCCCGTGGGGCCTGTGCCAGTGAAAACAGAGCTCGGGGGGCTGCATGCGGCCCTCCCAAGCTCTGTTTTCACTGGCAGAGAGTTGTAGGAGGCCATCACAGCCAAAAATGGAGCTTGGGGCCGTGGGGCCACCCTGGAAACAGTGAAAGACTGGCCCTCAGTGTCTCTGCCAAACAGAGTTCGGGAGCCTGTTTTCAGTGGCTACGCGCTCAGGCCACCACAGGCACCTCCAACAGGCCTGGTGGCTCAGCAGACTGATAACATTGTGATTAACACCAGCTGTCTGCAATTACTGTAAGTTTGAATCTTACCAGGCTCAAGGTTGACTCAGCCTTCCATCCTTTCTAAGGTAGGTAAATTGAGGACCCAGTTTGTGGGGGCAATAAGCTGACTTTGTATAAATATACAAAAGTATGAAGGCTATTGCTTAATGCACTGTAAGCTGCCCTGAGTCTCCAGAGAAGGGCGGCATATAAATCAAATTAAAAAAAAAAACCACGAGTGATGTAGAGCTGGCCACGCCCCCCAGCCCCTCCCGCCCCCGAGATCAAACACAGCCCTGATGTGGCCCTCAATGAAATCGAGTTTGACACCCCTGGTCTGAAGTTAGAAGTACTTGGTGCTCTCTGAGCTTGGTTGTTTTCTTGCAGATGTGAAGGATGATGTTATTTAATTTGGGTAATGAAACATCTACAAGAAAACAATCAAGCTCAGAGAGCACCAAGGACATTCCCCCCCCCATTTCAACCCTGAATTACAAACATTCTCCTTTATTAGTAAAGAAAGTCAGTTTTGTTAGGGCAATCTTGTATTTTTTCCTCATCCCCTTCCTGTCTATTCAGGTGAAACCAGTGGTGAAATCCAATCCAGTTCTGTGGGTGTGGCTTGGTGGGCATGGTGTGGCTTGGTGGGCATGGCTTGGTGGGCATGGCAAGGGAAGGATACTGCAAAATCTCCATTCCCTTCCCACTCCTGGGGGAAGGATATTGCAAAATCTCTATTCCCACCCCACTCTGGGGCCAGCTAGAGGTGGTATTTGCCGGTTCTCTGAACTACTCAAAATTTCCACCACTGGTTCTCCAGAATCTGTCAGAACCTGCTGGATTTCACCCCTGGGTGAAACCGATGTGAATCCCTTCTTCATGTCTATCTCCATATTCCTGTACACCCAAAGACCTTACAAAGCCTTCCAGGATCCCATTCAGCCAAATAAATCTCTATTTGCAAACATGCAGCCATCCATGAAAATAGTGAACAGATGTTATGCTATATCCCATATGGGGAAATTATTTATAAAAAACGCGGGATAGGAGGCCAAATGACAAACGAGTTCACCTTAGAGAAAAGGGCAATCAAAACATACACACAGCTTTT
The DNA here is from genome assembly GCF_059756535.1 of Pantherophis guttatus. Taxonomy (NCBI): domain Eukaryota; kingdom Metazoa; phylum Chordata; class Lepidosauria; order Squamata; family Colubridae; genus Pantherophis; species Pantherophis guttatus. Next base: position 10,955,414 of record NC_142068.1, read on the forward strand.
CATGCAAATCTTGAGTGAAAATTCTGGTACCCAATAAATCCAACTTGACAGATCTGCAAGGATGAGAATCTAAGAGACACTGACCAAATGAATCCGTTCGCTTATCTTTATTATCATGGAGTCCTGGGACAAGCGGACAATTGTCCAGTTGGTTTTTGTGATTTGTTTCTATTCTTTAGACACCTAAATGTAAAGTTAAACGTTTCTCTTCTTCAGTTGTGTCTGACTCTAGAGGCTCATCTCCAGGGGTGGGCTTCAAAAATTTTAGCAAGGGGTTCTATGCCTGGTTCAGTGGTGGATTCCTCCCGGTTCGGTCCGGTTCGGCCGAGCCGGTAGTGGTGACGATATGACGTCACCGAACCGGTTCTCCCCCCCGCCCTCCCACCCCCCACCCCCACACGTTATTCTTACCTTTTATTTGGTCCCACCCCCAATCTATTGCTGCCTCCTGAGTCCCAGCTGATGACTAGAGGGAAAAAAACTGTTTAAACTCTTGCAGCGGGGCTTCAAAGGGCCGCCCTACAGCTGATCAGTGTTAAAAGCAAACAAATGAGTCGGGTCGTAAGTGCGAGGACTGGTCGTAAGTGCGAGGACCTTCCAGAAATGACTCTGACCAGCTAGCCACGCCCACCTGGTCACATGACCTCCAAGCCACACCCACAAAATAAGCCACGCCCACAGAACCGGTAGTAAAAAACTTTAGAACCCACCCCTGGCCTGGTTGCTGGGTAGGCGTGGCCATGGTGGGCATGGGCTAGTCAGTCTCCTGCACCATGGGGGTGGGGGGCACATTTTTGCCCTTACCAGGCTCCAGAGACTTTCCTCCAGCCTCTGGGAGGGTGAAAATGGCCTCCCCAGGCTCCGGAGGCCCTCTGGCCCTTCCCAAACTTCTGGTAGGCCTGTTTTTCACCCTCCCTGAGTCTCCACCTGCGCCCTGCACTTACCTGCATCCAAAATGGGCTGCATGGGGATGCCTGGGAGGGGTGGGGCAGGGTGGGTGGGGCCAGACAGGAATGGGATTTGGGGGTTCTCCGAACTGCACAGAATCTTAGCTGGAGGTTCTCCCGAACCCCTGCGAACCCCCAGCAGCCCACCCCCACTCATCTCTGATTTTAACTGAGGGATCGAGTGTTGATGCTTCCATGGTCATGTGGCCGTTACTATATGCCGAGCTGCACAGAACACACCAAAGTGGTACCTATTTATCTATTCTCATTTGCATGCTTTTAAACTGCCAGGTGGACAGGAGCTGGGGCAAGCAATGGGAGCTCACCTTGTAGTGCAGCACTCGGGTCTTGAAACCCAGGCCGTCAGCGTTAACCGCTGAGCCATCGCAACCCTTTGATTTAGACCCCTGCCCGCCATTATCACATGCAAATAAGCGACACACAATTGGTTAGCTTGCCTTCTGCATACAACGCGGAATAGCCCTGATAGGGAAGCGCTCTCTTTTACCTGTCCTTGGTCTCTCACTGCTGCTATGGCTAAAAATCTAAATTAAAATGCTTGCCCAGCGTTTTTATTTGTTATGCAATAACAAGATTGGACTTGGAGCTGAATATGTAGATTCAGAAATGCATTTTTTGAAAGCACGGCAGCAGCTCGCCCGGTTAATCCCATTATCTGATAACTGGATTTGTGAGCACACCTCCCCCAGCCCCCATTAATCATGCACCTCTTAACATCCCTGTGAAAAATGCAATTTCAATGCTCATGAGGAGTAGATAGAACACATGTTCGGACTGGAATTAAATAAAACAAGTTTGTCAGAAGTAGCGAGGTTGATGATGACATCATATCGTCTCTTCTTCACCCCTTAAGACAAAGCACCTTAGAGACTTGAGGAGACACACGAGTCTCCCCGAGTCCACAGGACAATTCCAAAGGGTTTTGGAGGATTTTTTTTTTTGGGGGGAGTGGGGTGGACGAGAAGATACACTTTATTTGGATGGGCTACTTTGGGCTTGAAAGCAGGGGTGGGCTTCGAAAATTTTAGCAAGGGGTTCTCTGCCCGGTTGCTGGGTGGGCGTGGCCATGGTGGGCGTGGCCTAGTCAGCCTCCTGTACCAGAGGAGGGTGTTTTTGCCCTCCCCAGGCTCTAGAGGCTTTCCTTGAGCCTCCAGGAGGGCGAAAATGGCATTCCCAGGCTCCAGAGGCCCTCTGGAGGCTGGAAGCGGGCCTGTTTCCAGCCTTCCCAAGTTTCCAGTAGGCCCGTTTTTCATCCACCCTGAGCCTCCATGCATGCCCTGCACTTACCTGCATTCAAAACGGGCCTTGTAGGGACTCCTGGGAGGGGTGGGGCAGGGTGGGTGGGGCCAGCCAGGAGTGGGATTTGGGGGTTCTCTGAACTGCACAAAATCTTAGCTAGAGGTTCTCTCGAACCCCTAGCAGTCCACCCCTGCTTGAAAGTAATGCATGATGTTTCTATCATTTACTGGGTTATTTTAAGCGCTTTATATAAACTGTTTCAATATTGAGTGTAGTAAACCGATCAGTTGATATTATAGCAATAGCACTTAGATTTATATACCGCTTCATCAAAGTGCTTTACAGCCCTCTCTAAGCGGTTTACAGAGTCAGCATATTGCCCCCAACAGTTTGGTTCCTCATTTTACTGACTTCGGAAGGATGGAAGGCTAAATCAACCTTGAGCCAGTCAGGATCGAACTCCTGGCAGTGGGCAGAGTCAACCTGCAATACTGCATTCTAACCACTGCATCACGATGGCTCACATATTGCAGAAGCAGTTCAGTAATACTATAGGTTTGTTGGTTAAAGTCACACCCTAAGATATTCTTCACAAGGGAGACTTTACAGCAGGTTGTGTCCAACCTTGGCCACTTTAAGACTTGAAGGGACTTCAGCTCCCAGAATTCCTCAGTCAGCCGGTTTTAAAGTAGTCAGAGGTAGACATCCCACTTTACAGCCTCTCATCCAGCTCTTTTCTGTTCCTATGATAGAACCTGGCATGTTGGCTCTTGAAATGAGGAGCCCCCTGATTCAGGAGGGCCACTTTGGCACCTTACTTTGTCTTGACAAGCTTCTAGCTGGATGTGGCCATTTTGGAATTCACTCTTCCTTTCATCTATGTTTCACTCATATCAAATTTAGGCCTGTTCTGTTTTGATTTCAGAGCAGTGGTGAAATGCTTTCGGTTCGCACCGGTTCGGGCAAACTGGTAGTAAAAAAAAGCTATGGGTTCGTCTGAACTGGTATTTCCAACGATCAGCTGTGCCGCGTGATTTAAAATCGCGCTGCACAGCTGTTCCCCTGTCTCTGTTCTACTTAACTTCCCAAGCCTCATTTTTCCACGCGAAGCGCATATTTGGCATGCATCGTGTATGTGCAGGCAGCGAACCGGTGGCAAACCGGGAAGGATTTCACACTGTTTCAGAGAATTACCTACATGCTGGACAGAAGAATCCAAAACATTTCATATATATATATTAATACCATTTTGAAACAGTTGGCAGTTTTTTTTTCTTTAAAAGCATGGATAATGTAATTGAAGCTTAATGAGAAATTGCAACCCAATCTTTATTTCACTTATCTACTGTTCAGCTAACGATCTGGAATTATTTAAAAAATCTAACTTTCTGCCTCAGTGTGATGAAAGACGAAGGAATTAAGAACCGGCTAAAACTTTGTTAGGCTTTCCTCATTGTACAGGTAGTCCTTGACTTACGACCACAGTTGAGCCCAAAATTTCTGCTGCTCAGCGAGACGCTTGTTAATTTTGCCTCATTTTATGACCTTCCCTGCCACAATTGTTAAGCGAATTGCTGCAAGTTGTTAAATTAGGGTAACATGGCTGTTAAGTGAATCTGGCTTCCCCCTTGACTTCGCTTTGGTCGTAAAAGGTGATCATATGATTTTAGGACACTCCCTCTGTCATAGATCCATGCTAGTTGCCAAGCTTCTGATTTTTGATCCCATGGTCATGGAGATGCTACAATGGTCGTAAGTGGGAAAAACGGTCATAAGTAACTTTTTTCAGTGTCGTCGTAGCTTCGAACAGTCACTAAACAAATAATTGTAAATGGGCACTATTTGTAGTTCATTCCTGAGTTTTAGACTAGTTTGAGCAAAATATCTATAGTATAGCTGTAGCCACTAGGGGGAGCTCCAGACTCAGAACACAGTTTTCCATCTACCTATTGAAGTAGACAAGATATTAAAAAGGGAAGGAAAGAAGCAGCTCTTTTACAACCCAGCTGCTACGTAAATGGGATTAATTAGTTGTTTCTGAGTGCAAGTAATTTTATGTCTTATTTTTGAAGGATACTTGCACAATAAAGCACTGGAAAGTGAAAAAGAAGGCTGAGTATTTAAAGGTAAAAAAAAAAAGGTGTAACAACAAGTTTAATTTATAATTTTACTAACTTTAGCTTTCAAAATGCTCAGTGTTGTAGCTGAATCTTTTCCCCTCGAGAGCTGGATGGGAAGAAAGAAAAGAATTGAGCGTAAAACTTAGTTGATTGATTGAATGCATAACGTTGTCGGCTGCCCAATTCATTATAAATTATAGGCAACACACTTAACCTGGTTCTTGAATTAATCCACTTTCTGGTTCTGCTCAATAGATTGAACCGTAAAGGAATCAAAGAAGCTGGCTTTATGCAACAGGTTAAGTCACAAAACAAAACAAAACCATTTAAATACGAATCCAATTAGAATATTTAACGTGCACCTTTACATGAAATAATTAAGCATATTGTGTGAATGCAGTCTTTAGGGCAACCGGGATGATTAGAGGGCGAAGAACGATTGCAGGAATTGAGTATGTCTGGTCTAGTGAAAAGAAGGACCAAAGGGAGACATGATAGCAGTCTTCTAATATTTGAAAGGCTGCCACAAAAAAGAGGGGGATCAACCAGGGGTGAAATGCTACAGGTTCGCACCGGTTCGGGCAAACTGGTAACGGCGGCTATGGAAGGCTCCGCCCACCTGCCTGGACGTCATCACGACCTGTTTTTACGCTCTTCGCATGCGCGGAAAGCCCCCCGCGCGCTCACATTTGGGAACCAGTAGCGAAGATAACTGAATACTACCCCTGAAGTTATGTTATCTGCCAACAGTTGGGCTTTCCAGAAAACCGAGTCGATCCAGAAGTTCTCCCATGAATGAGAGGCACCTCAGTTTCAATGATCTTATAAAATTTATGATTCTATGGGTTCATAATTATTATGGTAAAATTTACGATTCTATGATTTTATAATTAGGGTTATAAAATTTATGATTCTACGGTTTCATAATTATGATGGTAAAATTTACGATTCTACGGTTTCATAATCTCCGCCCAGAGTCACTTATTAGAGATGGGTGACTATAGAAATCGAATAAACAAACAAACGTGTATGTTTCAGTCCTACGGGGAGTGATTTATTTCAGACTTGTCTGCTTATGCACGTTGTAAACCGCTGACAGTTTTGCAATTGCAGGGGGGTATAAATGACCTAAATAAAGAAATGTGGTGAGAAAGGATGATAAAACAGAGATGGCAGAGAGAGAGAGACAACAGATTAATGGTGGCCAAGACAACATGCTATGCAAAACCTATTGAAGTCAACACCAGGTCCCAAGGGAGGGAGGGTGTCAAAACAGGGAAGATAGTATTACACAATTCTATTGTAATGTTGTGGCCGCATATTATCTGTCTGACTCCCTTCTGCTGCTACATCAGAGTTGATATTAGGCCGGTTTGCATCGGTTCGGGCGAATCTGTAGTGGCAATTTGGCCTGGGTTGCCGAACTGGTAGTGACTTCTGGATGGCCACGCCCCCTGCCCGGTCACCTGGTCACTGCTCGCTCGCGCCTTCCGGCTGCTCAATGCTCACCCCGCCCACCCCCGCCCTATATATTTTGTCTTCGCCATGCGGCCCAGCTAATTGCCTCGCCAGTCGCCTTGCTGATACCCGCTCAGCTCAGCTCACCAAAGGTAAGCAATGCATGCTTCCCGCTCGCTCTTTGCCTTGGGTTGGGGTCCGGGGCCCCAGGGACGTGCCATTCCCTGAGGCCCCAGAGCTGCCACCCGCCTCGGCTGGGCCGGGGAACGCGCGATTCTCCGGCTTTGGCCTTATCCCAGAGGTCCACCTGCTCGCTGCCCGCCTCGGCCAGGTCGGGAAACATGCGATTCCCCGGCTCCGGCCTTGCCCCGTTTTGGACAAGTAAGGACATAAAATAAAAGAGCTTTTATGGATGTAGCATCCCCGTGATGTTCTGTTGAAGTGAACACTCAACACATTTTGAAGCAGCAGCATAGAAAGAATATTGACGTTTTTGAACACTGGTGTCAAGAAAGAGTCTTGAGAATATCATGGACATTCAAGAAAAACAAATGAATAATACCACAAAGCCATCCAGAGCTCTCACTTGAAGCAGAAAGGAGCAGACACTTTTGGAAAGATCATGTGAAGAACTAACTGTCTTGAGAAGTCCATAATGCTGAGAAAAATAGAACAAAAGAAGAAGAGGACAACTAGCACCAAGGAGGGTGGACTATGGAATGGACCAACTCGCCGAGGCCTACTTTCCACACCCAACTTTCCATGGACAAGGAGAGAACCAACCTAGAACTAAGGAGAAATTTCCTGACAGTTACAACAATTGAACAGTGGAACATCTTGGCTCCAGAAGTTGTAGGTGCTTCATCACTGGAGGCTTTTAAGCCCCTCAAATAACAAGCTAACAAAAACTAATCTTTTAGTGGCTATTGCACACTGCCCTATAGCCCTTTATGTATAGTCCCCACATACTATCACATCGAAAAGACGGTGGAACGTATTGTTTAACTCTGCATTGCAATGAGGACTTTGGAAAAGCCAATACTTTAAAATACCCACTAGATGGTAGCATTGAATCCCAAGGGGGCTGAATGCAAAATAAAGTGGGAGAAAGAAGGAGGAATAGTAAGCATTAGAATTTTTTGCTTCTCCAGTAAGATATCTAACTAAGCTTTGATTTTCAGAAAAGTACAATTGCTAGCAAGCAGCTGTGTTTTTGATATCAGGCAAATGTTAAATATGAATTCTAAGTACTTTTTCCATCCATTTGTGAGTACAATTTGCATATTCAGTTCAGGGGTGGGTTTCTATTGGTTCGCCCTGGTTCGGGTGAATCGCAGTGGCAGTGGGAGGCTCCGCCCACCCGCCCAGACGTCATCAAAAATGCTCTGAGCATGCGCCGCGCGCTCGCACTACCGATAGCGAACTGGTAGCGTTGGGATTTGAATCCCATCTCTGATTCAGTTTCTCTAACGACATGAAACTTAAGGGTCAAATGATGGGACGTATCTAGATCCGTTCCAGTCGGGCTTCAGGCCTGGGTACAGCACGGAAACGGCATTGGTCGCGTTGGTGGATGATCTCTGGAGGGCTCGGGACAGAGGTTGTTCCTCTATCCTGGTCCTATTAGATCTCTCAGCGGCTTTTGATACCATCGACCATGGTATCATGCTGCACCGGTTGGGGGGGTTGGGGGTGGGAGGCACCGTACTACGGTGGTTCTCCTCCTTTCTCTCCGACCGGTCGCAGTCTGTGTTGACAGGGGGGCAGAGGTCGACCCCGAGGCCCCTTATATGTGGGGTGCCACAAGGATCGGTCCTCTCGCCCCTTTTGTTCAACATTTATGTGAAGCCGTTGGGCGAGATCATCCGTGGTTTCGGGGTGGAGTACCATCAGTACGCTGACGACACCCAGCTGTACATCTCCACCCCGGACCACCCCAACGATGCCCTTGAAGTGATGTCCCGGTGCCTGGAGGCCGTACGGATCTGGATGGGGAGAAACAGGCTCAGACTCAACCCATCCAAGACCGAGTGGCTGTGGTTCCCGACATCCCGATATAGTCAGCTGGTGCCATCGCTGACTATTGGGGGCGAAGTATTGGCCCCCACGGAGAGGGCTCGCAACTTGGGTGTCCTCCTGGATTCACGGCTGTCTTTAGAAGAGCACTTGACGGCCGTGACCGGGAGGATTTTTCATCAGGTTCGCCTGATTCGCCAGTTGCGTCCCTTTCTGGATCGGGACTCGTTACGCACGGTCACTCATGCCCTCGTCACCTCCCGTCTGGACTATTGTAACGCTCTCTACATGGGGCTCCCCTTGAGGAGCACTCGGAGGCTCCAACTGGCGCAGAGTGCGGCCGCGCGGGTGGTGATGGGAGCGACGTGGCGCTCCCATGTAACGCCTCTCCTGCACGAGCTGCACTGGCTCCCGGTGGTCTTCCGAGTGCGCTTCAAGGTTTTGGTCATCACCTTTAGAGCGCTCCATGGCTCAGGACCTGGTTATCTACGGGACCGCCTGCTACCACCAATAGCCTCCCACCGACCAGTACGCTCCCATAGAGAGGGGCTCCTCCGGGTGCCGTCGGCCAAACAATGTCGACTGGCGGCCCCCAGGGGGAGAGCCTTCTCTGTGGGGGCACCTACTATCTGGAACGAGCTCCCCCCCGAGATACGGAGGATTCCGGATCTGCGTACCTTCCGTCGCACGCTGAAGACGTTCCTATTCCAGCAAGCCGGCCTGACCTAAACTTCTCCTCTTTTAAATGGGAATTTTAAATTTGGTTTTAAATTATTGGGGTTTTAAATATGGTTCAGCCAAATTTATCTAACTTGTTTTATTTCTATTTTAAATTTTGTATTGATATGTTTTATTTCATGGCTGTTCACCGCCCTGAGTCCTTCGGGAGTAGGGCGGTATACAAATCTAATAAACAAACAAACAAACAAACAATGGGATGGTTAAGGCATTAGAAAAACCCTGGTTCAGGACCAAATCAGTCATGGAAAAATGTTGGTTGATTTCAAACCAACTTCACACTTTCAGGTCAGCCAACCTCTCAGATTGTTGTTGTGGGAATGAAATGAAGGGAAGTTCTTGGTTAAGTCCCTTCAGGATTTGGGTGAGAGCTGGATATAACTTGAATAAAGAAATGAGTGAAAATAAGATTTGGAAAACTCAACTGATTTTAGTTTTTAGGCAAGATTCTCTGGGGGATAGCAATGGCAATAGCACTTAGACTTATATACCGCTTCACAGTGCTTTACAGCCCTCTCTAAGCGGTTTACAGAGTCATCATATTGTCCCCAACGATCTGGGTCCTCATTTTACCCACCTCGGAAGGATGGAAGGCTGAGTCAACCTTGAGCCTGGTGAAGAGATTTGCACTGCCAAATTGCAGGCAGTCAGCAGAAGTAGCCTGCAGTACTAACTCTAACCACTGCGCCACCGTGGCTCATCGGGGATTTCTTTGTTTCCTTAGAGGTCCAGCTATGTGAAACTTGTTCTATAACATAGTTTCTCAGCCCAGTCTCATCCAGATGTACTGAATTACTGAATCCCCAGGTAACCTGGAACATCTGCAAGTACAGGTAGTCTCAACCTTACAACAGTTCATTTAGTGGCCGTTTGAAGTTACAACGGCATCGAAAAAGGGGGACTTATGACTGTTTTTCGCCCTTACAACCATTGCAGTATTCCCGTGGTTACATGATCAAAATTCAGCTATATGGCAACTGACTCATCATTATGACAGTTGTAGTGTCCCGGGATCATGTGATCCCGTTTTGTGACCTTCTGACAAGTCAATGGGGAAGCCAGGTTCGTTTAACAGCCATGTTGCTAACTTAATAACGGCAGTGATTCGCTTAACAACTGTGGCAACCAAGGTCGTAAAACGGGACAAAGTTCACTTAACAAATGTCTCATTTAGTGACAGAATTCTTGGGCTCAGTTGTGGTCATCAGTCAAGGACTACCTGCAGGGGTAGGTTCGACTTACCTTTACTACTGGTTCGCAATGGGATCTGAGGGAGAGAAGGGGAGAGGAGAGGATCTTTTTTTTTAATAAAGTTTTTTATTTTTATTTTTCATAAACACATTTGCATGTATAGTCATTTCCATCATTTTTCATTCATCTTTTCTTTTAACTTTCATTTTTCATTTTTACTTTTTCGGGGCTGCTCTTTTACCCTTTACCTTTACTCCAACCTTTCTTCTTCTCCTCCCCTTCTCTTCCCCTGTTTCTCCTCCTACTTTCTTCGTTCTTCCTCTCCTTCTCTTTCCTACTTCCCCTTCTCTTCCCCCACTCCTCTCTTCTTTCCCCCTTCTAACCTTCTCCTCTACTCCTCTTTCCCCTCCCTCTTCTTCCTCTCCTTTTCCTTTTCTTCTTTCTCCTCTCCTCTCCTCTCCTCTCTTTTCCCTTCCTCTCTCTCTACTCCTTCCCCTCTCTCCTGTTGTTTCCCTTTTCAGTTCAATTCCAAAGTGGTATTTGAGCAGCCCCAATTTCCTAATTATCTTTATTCTCATTTCAATTTCTTATTCAATTATTATTTATTTTTATTTCATCATTTGCGTACATTTTTATAATATCTCACTTTTTTCCCTTTTACCCCCCGCCCCCTTTCTGAGAGGAGAGGATCTATGGGGCCAGCCTGAGGGAGAGAAGCGGAGAGGAGAGGATCTATGGGGCCAGCCTGAGGGAGAGAAGAGGAGAGGATCTATGGGGTTACACCTGAGGGAGAGAAGGGGAGAGGAGAGGATCTATTCAGCTAGTATGTAATAAATACATAAAACAACTCGCTATTTACAAAGAATTAAAAGCATTGAAACATGGCCTTCTTTTATGTATCAATGTTTACTCATCTTCAATTGCTCTTAGATGTAATTAAGAGATGCAGATCAAGGACAGCCAGTCTTTGTGCTAATGGGGACTATACTTCTTTTTGCGTACTTTTTTTAAATAACCACGAAGCGCGCAGAAATCTAAGAGTGAGGTTGTAAGGCCATTTTCATGCAACACGCAGTACTTAATCGGATCATGAGGGAAGAGTTAGGAGTGTGCAAATAAGAAAACTAGAGAAATTGTAAATCTTGGGGTATCTGTTGTGTTATCGGTACTGGCGTGTACTGATCGGGACCAAAACTTGTAGGTCTGACATATCTCTAAATTTAACTGAGTTGCTTACCTTTTAGAACTAGAGATATAATAGCAATAACATTTAGACGTATAGATTGTTCACCCAGATTGTTGGGGGCAATGTGCTGACTCTGTAAACCGCTTAGAGAGGGCTGTAAGATATTTACAGAGTCAGCATATTGCCCCCAACAATCTGGGTCCTCATTTTATCAACCTTGGAAGGATGGAAGGCTAAGTCAACCTTGAGCCTGGTGAGATTTGAACTGCCAAATTGCAGTCAGCCGGCAGTCAGAAGAAGTAGCCTGCAGTACTGCGTTCTAATCACTGCGCCACCACGGCTCATAATCACATTATTCTGTCCTGGTTTTTTGTTCTTTTGCCCTGCAATTGTGCAATTTTTTTAAATTTTTTTTTTTTATGGGGTATGTGCTTTGGTGTGTTCCCACATTGGCTGTCAAGAAATTTTAGGATCAGGTTCTTTGAAAAAGTGAGAACAGTCTGCGTCTGGCATTCAGGTAGTCCTCGACTTACAATTGTAATTGGGACCAGAATTTCTGTTGCTAAGCAAGGCAGTTGTCAAGTGAGTCACACATGATTTAATGACATTTTTTTGCCACAGCTGCTAAAGCAAATCACTGGAGTTGTTAAGTGAATCATGAGGTCATTAAGTGAATCTGGCTTCCTCCATTGACTTCACTTGTTGGAAATTGGCTGGGTAGATCACAAATGGTGATCATATGATCCAGTTGTAAATAGTTTCTGGTTTACAAAGCACCTGTATTTTGATCATGTGACCATGGAGGAGATGTTGAGATGGTTGAAATTGCAAGGATCAATGATCAATCACTTTTTGCCATGCCATCGTAACTTTGAATGGCCCCCAAACGAATGGTTATAAGTTGAGGACAACCTGTATTTATTTGATTGAAAAATGGTCATCAGTGGAGACAAATAATGGCTTTCCTTTAAAGCAGAGCATCTATAAACATTCTTTGTCCTTTAGCCAGTTCACCAGGTGTGTCCACAGGATATGGTGAAAAAGGCCTTCACAGGGCAATCAAAGTTCTATCTGATTTTTATTTGTATTTGAAGATGGATAAAAATTGTCCAGCAACATTAGGCTCAGGGGATGACTTCTAAACAAGAAGTAGACTGTCAAATGTCTATGGAGATTCTCAATCATCCAAATCATGGTTGTCCTGTCAGAGTTTGCACAGGTCTATCCCGTGTATCAACCAGTGGTGGGATTCAACTAGTGTAACAACTGGTTCACTGAGTGTGCCCTGAGCATGTGCTTTGCGCTCCATCCATGCACAGTGTGTTTGAAAACAGCTCTAAAACTTACCTTCTACTGCAGCCCCGGTGAGTAAAACAGCTGAGGCGCGGCAATCCGCTCTGCCGCGCCTATCAGCTGGGCTTGAAACAAAGGAAATATAGGTCGGTATAGTGCAGGGGCAAGTGGGAGAGCCCAGCGGATCGTTGGAGTGAACTGATTCGTCCTCTGCTGATTGTCAGAGCTACCAGTTTGCCTGAACCAGTCCGAAGTGACTGAATCCCACCCCTGGTATCAACCTAGGAGCAAGTACAACCAACAGTAGCTTGTATCAAATAGCGGTTTTTATCTACAATATGAATATAGGAATAACACACACACACATGCTACAAGCAGTATCTAAACAAACAACAATTACAGCAGGGAAGAAACTGGGTGAACTGTAAACACTCTAGTAGGGCCTCCTCTTATTACACAGGCTCTTAAAGGGATAACAGCCAAAGATCCCGCTGACTCATTCCTATCATTGCTTCAGTCGGTCAGCTCTTAAATTATCACCTTGACATGTCCAAAAGGTGATTTTCCAAAAAGCAACTGGATTTTCTGGGGGTTTATTTTTTTGAAAACATTTCTCTTTTCAATCCAAGCAGCTTCTTCAGTTCTGATCGTCAATAGACCATTAGTTCGTTCAATAAAGGCAGGATCATCCCCTTACCCATGTATGAATTCACTCCTTCTTGGACGCACCTACATGCCATCTCCCAGGAAATCTTCACCAACCAGAAAGAACATTGGTCTAAAACAAAGGTGACTGAGCCAACAACCCTAACAATCCTTTTCTGGTTCTGCTGGACAAACAGGTTCAAACTCCTCCCTCTTAAGATGTCAAGAAAACTCCATTCAACTTGCACAATGGATTTGATGCTTGATGCCTAGAATATGCCTGTCCCAGTCCTGGAGTCCTGTCTGATGCTACCTTTCAAAACCCCAAAGTTCACATCTCTGAGAAGAGAGTCCCTTAGGCCACAGTTATACATACCAGATTAGCCTTCTCTTCTATTCTTAAATCATGATTGACGGAGACCTTATGATAAGCTGATGTAGCATTTGTAGCAGTAGCCAGAGTTCAGGGTCACTAAGTAACTGGGCAGATGTGAATAGCCCTTGGGGGATAGCAGATGGGATCCAGTGGTGGGTTGCTACTGGTTCACCCCAGATCGGACGAATCTGTAGCGGCGGGAAGCTCCGTCCATCCGCCCGGATGCCTCTGCGCATACACACAAGCAAACCAGTAACAAACTAAATTGAAATCCACTACTGATGGAATCAATCTGAGGTATCAAACCACCTTCCTCACAGGCAGCGGGCCCCAATCTCCCACCTTCTTTCCTCCTCCTCCTCCTCCTCCTCCTCCTCCTCCTCCTCCTCCTCCTCCTCCCTCTTCTTCTCCCTCCCTCTCTCTCCCTCTCCCTTTCCTCTCCCTCATGGAGACATAACCACTGAGATATTACTGCCTGCTTCTACAACCAACGCCTGTGCCTACCACCAACACATACCCTCCTCCAGCACTACTGCAAAACACACAAGCATCCTTATAGGAATTGAGATCCAAAGCATCTCAAAGATACAGTCTGCCTCCTCTGGAAATAAACCAAATTCCATCCAAAGGCAAGAGAAACAACTGCATTCAGAATATATCCAAAGTCTTCCCTACCCCTTCTTCTTAGCCGCTCTTTCCCGATGAGAATAAAACGGTCCCATTTTTGCATTCATTATCCACAACTAAAAATGCTCTAATTGCTTGCCGTGCAGCACAGAAAACTTTGCAAACTATCGCAGTGCCTGGGACTAATGTCTGCAGCAAGATTAGGAGAGATCATTAAAAGACACCCCTGTTTAAATAGTAAGTGCTTTTCATTGTTACGGCTGAGAAGTGAGTTTTCGGTTTCCCCTAGCAACTGGGATGTTGAGTAGCAAACTTGGAGCTGTTTCTCAAAGTTTTTCAAAGCTTTAGCCAGAAATCTGAGTTTAGCAGAACCTTGTTCAGTTCTGGTCTTTCAAAACAAACTAACTCCCCCTTCCTCTCCACTATTCCATTCTCGATTGCCTGAAAACATAAACTTTCTGAAGGATCAATCATCCTCACTACAATTCGGAATACCGAGACCTGTCTTTGGATAAGCAAGAAAGACATTTTTTTGAAGACTTAAAGTGACCTCTCTTGCATACCCTTGAATAAATATTGTTGTTTGTTCTGGAGAAAAAGGAAAGAATTTTTAAACAGAGACGCCAGCTATTCCCCCCTCCCCTTCTTCTGTTTTAGACATCCGTGTTGAGTGCTACATAATCTTTGGATTCATGTGTCGGACAATTACTGTCTAATTAATTAATCATCTGATAATTAAAATGACCTCCTTTTGGCTGATACCCGATCTGCACTAAGTTCAAAGGAAACGCAACGTATCGTGTTGTGTTCTGTTCCAGCATGACCTACAGGCATGTTATCGTGTTCTGTCAAATCTGGTTCTCCAGGAAGAAAGCAAGCCAAGGTACAAATTAAAGGAGATGGTAGAGGAGGAAGGATTAGAAATTGCATAACTGGTCCTTCTACCTAGTGGAGCACCTCAAGAAAAAAACAACAACTCCCAAGCTGCTATGTTCAGGTGTCCAATGGTAACAGCTTATGGGGTTGCACCATTGTAAGTAAAGTAGATTTTACAGGTCAATCAAATTTGCAACGCTTCTAATATGGACTATGGGTGGCTCAGCGGTTAAGACACTGGGCTTGTTGTAGTTGTGGGTTTCAAAAATTTTTACTACTGGTTCTGTGGGTGTGGCTTGGTGGGCGTGGCTTGATGGGCATGGCAGGGGAAGGATACTGTAAAATCTCCATTCCCATCCCAATCCAGGGGAAGGTTACTGCAAAATCCCCATTTCCTCCCAATCAGCTGGGACTCGGGAGGCAGAGAATAGATAGGGGCAGGGCCAGTCAGAATTTTTACTACTGGTTCTCTGAACTACTCAAAATTTCCGCTACCGGTTCTCCAGAACTGGTCAGAACCTGTTGAAACCTACCTCTGGCTTGTTGGCTGGAAAGTCGGCAGGCCAGGTTTGAGATCCGAGCTCCATGCGGCGAGGTGAGCTCCCATCCTGCCAACCAGTTCGAAAGCATGAAAATGTGAGTAGATAAATAGGTACCACTTCGGTGGGATGGTAACAGCATTCTGTGACATCATGTTGGCTACATGATGGTGGAAATGTCTACAGACAGCACTGGCTCAATGGCCTTGAAACGAAGACGAGACCCACCCCTAAAGTCAATAACGACGGAGTAAAATCTGCAGGGACTCCTGTACTCTTTACTAATATGGACTATAGTTTTGAGAAAACAGGCAGGAGAAAATGGATTGCTTTGTTATTTAGTGGCTTTTAAACCTACCTTAAACCATGACTGTGGGGTATTCTTTGCTACAGTTCTGATCCCAACAGACTAGGTGCCTGACTAGGTGGCTCAGTGGCTAAGACACTGAGCTTGTCGATCAGAAAGGTTGGCAGTTCAGCGGTTCGAATCCCTAGTACAGGTCTCCTGCGTGAGCAGGGGGTTGGACTAGATGACCTGCAAGGTCCCTTCCAACTCTGTCACTGTTACTTAGTTGCTTCAGAACTAAAATGCCGCCTGTAACACTCCACCCATTTCCAAAATCTTATTTAGAAACTGGACCTAAAAATCTTACAATTTTAAAAAAATGAGGATGACAACAACTATCTGTTTAATTGCACACTATAATTGCATGATAGCAGTGTTGCAATATCTAAGGGGCTGCCATCCAGAAGAGGGGGTCAATCTATTCTCCAAAGCACCTGAAGGTAGGACAAGAAACAATGGATGGAAACTAATCAAGAAGAGAAGCAACTTAGAATTAAGAAGGAATTTCCCGACTCTGAGAACAATTAACTGGTGGAACGGTTTGCCTTCAGAAGTTGTGGATGCTCCATCACAGGAGACTTTTAAGAAGAGATTGGACAGCCATTTGTCTAAAATAGTACAGGTTAAATTAGAAGACCTCCAAGGTCCCCCCCCCAACTCTGTTATTCTGTACTCTTCTGTTGTTCTACGCTCAATGGAAATCATGTCCATGATTTGCCTTGGATACATACTGAAGTAGACCCATAGAGAATATTATTTCAAATAAACCATATAGGCGATGGTTTGTTTAGGTCACATTTTGGTATAATGGACTAAAAAAAGGGGGAAAAGGAACTTTTCTTTCAAAAGAAAATGCTCTCTACATGGGGCTCCCCTTGAGGAGCACTCGGAGGCTCCAGCTGGTCCAGAATGCAGCCGCGCGGGTAATTATGGGAGCGACTTGGCGCTCCCATGTGACACCTTGCCTGCGCGAGCTGCACTGGCTCCCGGTGGTCTTCCGGGTGCGCTTCTAGGTATTGGTTCTCACCTTTAAAGCGCTCCATGGCTTAGGGCCCAGCTATTTGCGAGACCACCTTCTGCCACCGATAACCTCCCACCGGCCAGTTCGGTCCCACAGAGAGGGCCTCCTTAGGGTGCCGTCGGTCAAGCAATGCCGACTGATGACCCCCAGGGGGAGGGCCTTCTCTGTGGGGGCACCCACCCTCTGGAACGAGCTACCCCCAGGAATACGACTAATCCCGGACCTCCGGACCTTCCGTCGAGCTTTGAAGACCTTCCTATTCCAGCAAGCTGGGCTGGCTTGAAATTTTTAAAGGGTTTTTAAGGGGTAATGGGTTTTAAATACTTCGGGAAGCCAATTGGATTTAATTCTGTTTTAAATTATTTTAAATTTTGTATTGTATGTATTTTAATTTGGCTGTGCACCGCCCTGAGTCCTTTGGGAGAAGGGCGGTATACAAATTTAAATATAATAATAATAATAATAAAATGTTATTCACTTGTGTTTTCTTGGTTAGCCTCAAATTATTCTTGCAATGGTATCACAACAAGGCCCGCCTGTCTCCCAAATTCCTCTTTTATTTTGGTTTCTACTGGAATTAGATTTCCATGGAAAAATTATCTCTGTGTGGGAATTGCATCCTCTCAATTCAGACACCATTCTTAAAAGTGAATAGCGAGCCTGCTCACCACATGCTAAGCTTGGAAAATTGTAGTCATATTTATTTGCTTGTTTATTGTGGTTTCATTGGTTGGGTGAATCTGCTACTCAGTTAGTTTTGTACTTTGGCAGCCCTTTTTCTTCTGATCAAGACGTGGGTTAAGAAGCTTTGTATAAATATGTAAATACTGTATATGTATATATGACAGAAGAAAGATGTTCATGTAATTGCTTGAAGGGTCGCTGAAATGGTGAAAAATCTTAGGGTTTTTTTTAAAAAAAAAATCAAAATACTTGTTTTAAAAATTAAGTATGGCTAAAATATGCAGAAAATGAGATTTTTAGGGAGTGAAAAAGGGAATGAAATGACTGATTGAGCTGACAAAGTCATTTGCAATTCTTGTAACGGCTTTAAGTTGGGTGGGTTTCTTTCATTGTTGGGGGTTGCTTTTTTTGAAAGAATATTTATGTACTTTTAAAAGCAGAGTTTTCTTGGAACATGGAAGTATAAGTAACTTTATAATCATTTCTTTCTTGGAATTCAGTTCTACATACAATTTCGTCTTACTGTTTTGCATTTAAGACACAGAAAGAACACACAACGAGATTTCTGTGCTGAACACGTTCAACACACATATTTGGGTGGGAGAACTTCTTGTGATGAATATCAATGAACGGCCCTAAAAGCGAAAACACAGATTTCGAAGAGCGACAATGGATGTGCCAATCTCTCTCAGACATGCTGACTCTTAGAAGTTGTGGATAATTCTGGCCTCATCTCCAGGAGATATTACTTTTCGGTATATAATTAATAACAAGAAAACTGTATCCTGACTTGAGGGCCTGCCTAAGATCTGGAACAAAAAGGGCCATAAATTAACATCAATTATGTATTAAAGTTCCAATTAACCTGGCTGATACTGATATACTTTAACAAGGTACACTTAGATAAAAGAGGCCAACTCTCTAATTACTTGAGATGGGACCTTCTGACCCATTGCTTTCTTTTATCCTGACACCCACCTAATGAGGAAGGAAGTGAGAGGTAGGGGATCCATCCAGAAGGTGAGGTTCTGAGCACCAGAAAATCTCCCCTGGGAAGTCCCCTCAACCCTTCTTCATAAAACTGCCAATGATGAATATTTTATTGCTCGTGGACCTTTTAACCCTTTGTGGAGTCAGATGGTTTAACCTCAAAAGAGGCTCTATTCTTTTACTATTCAATGCTGAGCTGGCACTTAAAAAAAAAATGGTTCCCCCCCCCCCCCACTGCCCATAATATGTGTAGATGGAACCTGTCATTTTCCAGCTAGTTGCTACTACTCTCTGCTGGTAACAAGAATATCTAATAGTTATGGTTGAAACACATAAAAAGGTAGTGTAGACTATTTTTTGATCCCGTCAACACCTCTAGAATATGTTCTGTCATTATTACTTTATAAAAACTTTATTTTTATACACCTGAAATTGTCTGCAACCAGTTTTGGTCACCACGTTACAAAAAAGATGTTGAGACTTTGGAAAAATTGCAGAGAAGACCAACCAAGATGACAAAAGGCCTGGAGACTAAAACATATGAAGAACTGGGTATGGCTAGTCTAGAGAAAAGAAGGACTAGGGTGACATGATAGCAGTCTTCCAGTATTTGAGGAGCTGCCACAAAGAAGACAGGGTCAACTTATTTTCCAAAGTACCAGAAGGCAGGACAAGAAACAATGGGTGGAAACTAATGAAGGAGAGAAGCAACCTGGAATTAAGGAGAAACTTCCTAACAGTGAGGACAATTAACCAGTGGAACAGAAGTTGCCTTCAGAAGTTATGGGTGCTCCATCACTGGAGGCTATAATATACAGAAGCAGGAAATCCTATATCATTTCAGACAAATTACTATTCACTCTCTTCTTAAAAATCTCCAGAGATGGGGCATCCACAACTTCTGAAGACAAGCGGTTACCCTGGTTGATTGTTCTTACTGTCAGGAAATTTCTCCTTAGTCCTAGGTTGCTTCTCTCTCTGTTCAGTTCCTGTAACCATTCATCATATGTTTTAGCCTCCAGCCTTCTAATCATCCTTGTTGCTCTTCTCTGCATTCTCCCAATATCTTTTTTGTATTGTGAAGAGCAAAATTGGATGCAGTATTCCAAATGCAGTCTTACTAAAGTTATGACTGATCTCCTCAAAGCTACTTAACACCCCAGTTTTGAAGTTCTGTTGCCCACCCCTCCGCAATGGTCACATGACCATGATTTCCAGTGGTGGTTTTTTTTTTTGTTGGTTTTTAGCAAAAATGCCCATTGGAGAAAACAGGTTTGTTTAACAACCATGATGTTAGCTTAATGATCACAGCATACACTTAACCATCACTGCAAAAGAGTTTGAAAAATTTGGGCATGGTGGTCATTTGGTGGCCTGCTTAATGATCGCCATAACTTTTGATGGTAATTCTGGGCTCAGTTACAGTCGTTCAGTTGAGGACTCTCTGTACTACAGTAATCATGTTGAAACAGGTTGTCTGCATTTCAGAGGTGGGTTTCAGCAGGTTCTGACCAGTTCTGGAGAACCGGTAGCGGAAATTTTGAATAGTTCTGAGAACCGGTAAATACCATCTCTGACTGTCCCTGTCCCCATCTATTCTCTGCCTCTCGAGTCCCAGCTGATCAGGAGGAAATGGGGATTTTGCAGTAACCTTCCCCTGGAGTGAGGAGGGAATGGAGATTTTACAGTATCCTTCCCCTGGAGTGGGGAGGGAATGGAGATTTTACAGTATCCTTCCCCTGACACGTCCTCCAAGCCACGCCCACCAAGCCATGCCATGCCCACCAAGCCACGCCCACAGAACCAATAGGAAAAAAAATGGAAACCCACCACTGGTGCATTTAGCCAATGCAGTTAAATCATTTTGTGGCTATTTGTTAGTTTGGGAAGAAGGAAATGCTGATAAAATTAATGGGGGTGGGGGGCGGGAGGAGGACACAAGGCCATCAAAGTGAACTACAGCAGGCCCACATTTTTCTATAAAATTCTAGCTTATGTCTGTCTCCTTATCAAAGCTCTGCTTACATGTCTGTTTGGTAGAGTATCTGTCTCTTTTTTAAAAAAATAACCCTGGCTCTGACATCTTCAAAGTAATGGTATTTTTTAACTACTTACAGTGAAGGGTTCAAGAAAGATAAGCACCTCCTTTGACACCCAGTTTCCTGTTCTTTTGCAGGATGGGAAGCTTCCAAGATCAATGTCCTATTGTCAATACACTTTCTGTCTTTAACCCGGAATAAGTTTATAAATAATCTTGCCCATCCAAGAAGCCCTTCTCTCTTTAGAAACAGCAGGGATTTGGTGAGAAAGAGGATTACGGATAACACATAGTTTCATTATTACAATGGCGGCCACAAGTCCTGTCAGTGTTTCAAATTTTGTATAATTTTTTTTTTTCCAGCCGCGCGCAGGAAAAGTTCAGAGTAAAAATAATCAGGGCTAGAACTGGGCATGCAGGAAGAAGGATTTTTGGCTTCCAGAAAGAAGGACTTATTTATTTTACTTTTTAAACTTTAAAATTAAAACTACATTGGGCTTGGCTGGTCTCCTGACAGAACCAGCTGATTTTTTTTGTTGGTTGTTGAGTTGCTAACTTGTGTCTGAGTGTTCGTGACCCCATAGACCATAGCACACCAAAGCCCCCTGTCCTCTACCATCTCCCTGAGTTTGCCAAAATTCATGTTCGTTGCATCGATGACACTATCGAACCATCTCATCGTCTGCTGTCCCCTTCTCCTTTTGCCTTCAGTCTTTCCTGTCACGTGTAAATGCCTTACCCATACAAGCAGGTACACATGACCCAGGACTGCAAGGGTTAACACATACACACCATACACCTACCTCCCCCCTTACCTCAGACTCTGCCTCCCAGGTATTTAACCTCCCCACGCTGCTCCAGAGGTTCTTGCTGATGATTGCTGTAATGAGAAGATCCATGTAAATAAAAGGTAACCTGTTTGACCATTGATGAGCCCATGTCTGTTATTTTTTTTTTTTAATTTGATTTATATGCCGCCCTTCTCCGGAGACTCAGGGCGGCTTACAATGCGTTAAGCAATAGCCTTCATTCTTTTGTATATTTTATACAAAGTCAGCTTATTGCCCCCACAAACTGGGTCCTCATTTCACCTACCTTAGAAAGGATGGAAGGCTGAGTCAACCTTGAGCCTTGGAGAGATTCGAACCAGCAGAAATTGCAGGCAGCTGTGTTAATGACAGGGTGCACTAAACCACTGTACTATCAAGGTTATTGGGGCCGATCCTTGAAATTAGTAACATTTCCCAACATCAGGGTCTTTTCCAATGAGTCAATCAATCAGAATAGAGCTGAAAGAGACATTTGAGGTGCTCTCGTCCAGCCCCCTGCTCTAGCAGGAGATCCTATACCATTTCAGATAGGTGGTTGTCCAGTCTCTTCTGAAAAACCTCCAGTGATGAAGAACCCACAACTTCTGAAGGCAAGCTGTTCCACTGGATAATTGTCCTCACTGTTAGGAAGTTTCTCCTTAATTCCAGGTTGCTTCTCTCCTTGATTAGTTTCCATCCATTGCTTCTTGTCCTGGCCTCAGGTGCGTTGGAGAATAGCTTGACTCCCTCTTCTTTGTGGCAGCTCCTCAAATACTGGAATACTGCTATCATGTCCCCCCTAGTCCTTCTTTTCTCTAGACTAGCCAAACCCAAATCTTCCAAACGTTCTTCATATCTTTTAGTCTCCAGGCTTTTAATCATCTTAGTTGCTCTTCTTTGCACTTTTTTTTCTAAGTCTCAATATCTTCTTTGTAATGTGGTGACCTAAACTGGATGCAGTATTCCAGGTGTGGTCTTACTAAGGCTTTATGAAGCGGTACTAATACAAATGAGAAGCTTGGTCTTCTCTTTTGGTGGCCAAAGTATTGGAGCACATTTACATATAGATGACCATAGAGCAAGGGTGAAATCCAGCAGGTTCTGACAGGTTCTGGAGAACCGGCAGCAGAAATTTTGAGCAGTTCAGAGAACTGGTAGCGGAAATTTTGAGTAGTTCAGAGAACCGGCAAATACCACCTCTGGCTGGCCCCAGAGTGGGGTGGGAATGGAGATTTTGCAATATCCTTCCCCCAGGAGTGCGTAGGGAATGGGGATTTTGCAGTATCCTTCTCCTGCCACGCCCACCAAGCCACACCACACCCACCAAGCCACGCCCACAGAACTGGTAAGAAAATTTTTTGGATTTCACCACTGCCATAGATGACATTTTTCTACTATTGTGGGACATTGCAGGGCTAAGCAACTTTTTGATGCATGAGTGAGGACCCAAGGGGGAGGGCCAGCAATCTTTTAATGTCTGAGGAAACATTTGGAGTGGGTTTTGTAATAGTGACAGGTTTCAATGGTGTGATAAACCTAAAGTTTACTCATTTTTAAAATCTTGTATATGTTCCTTCAGGATTGTTATACCAAACTGGCAACCTGATTTCTGGGACCCCAAAGAAAGAATTTGTGAGCAGCTGCTTATTACTCACAATTGCCCCACTGATGAAAAATCCCATTCTTTTTTTTGGGGGGGGGCACTGTGCTAAATTTTCCATGTTTTGTCTAATATTATGTTGCTAGCACAGGAGTGGGGCAATCCAGCTAACCTCAATTCCTTCTCCTCATTCCTTAGACACATATTTCCTTTTCTAAGGCTGAAGTCAAAACCTCTTATCATGTTCACCAAATATATAGTTGTTTTTTTTTTCATGGGGTTTAAGCACAGTCAAGATATTTAAAATCCTTTTCTTCACATGGCACAATTTATTCTTTCTTTCATGTCTCACAACATTTCCTATTTGTGGAAAGCGGAATTGTGTCTTTCCCCCCGTACGGAACTGCATACAAAGGATAATGCTGTTCTGTTTTGTCTGTTGACAAGATCTTCAAATCCTACAGCCCCATGGACACATAATCAAAACTTTAAGGAGAATGTTTCCATCTATTTTGTGTGTGTGTGTGTGTATGTGTGTGTTGCAAGGATTTAGCTAAGACGTGACACCATGGAAACTAGCCCTAAGGTGATGATCTTGTTCCATCTAAACATTATCCTCTGACTTTCAATTTTGCCGGGGAATGAATAAATATGTGTGTATATGTGAGAAATGGTTCTTTTGGCAATTCATTTTAGCTTTTAGGATCAGCTCACCATATTTATGACAAAATGGATTCCTCAACAGGTGGTCACTGTTGGCAAACTCTGCAGGACTCTTTCTGAGGTCCAGGTACATGTCCTCGATTTACGGCCAGAACTTAGCAACAGAAATGTTGAGCCCAACATTTCTGTTGCTAAGTGAGACATTTGTTAAGTGAGCTTTGCCCCGTTTTACAACTTTTCTTGCCACAGTTGTAAAGTGAATCACTGCAGATGTTAAGTTAGTAAGAGGGTTGTTAAGCAAATCTGGTTTCCCCATTGACTTTGCTTGTCAAAAGGTCGCAAAAAAAGGATCACATGACCCCAGAACACTGAGTCAGTTTCCAAGAGTCTGAATTTTGATCACATGACCATGAGGATGTTACAATGGTTGTAAGTAGGGGTGGTATTCACTTACCTTCGCTACCTGTTAGCAAATGTGAGTGCGCACACGCATCACAGATTGGGCGTTCTCCGCATGTGCAGATCGTCAAAAACGGGACATAATGATGTCGGGGCAGGTGGGCGAAGCCTTCTGCAGCCGACGCTACCGGTTTGCCCAAGCCGGATAGAACCGGCTGAATGCCACCTCTGGTTGTAAGTCACTTTTTTTCAGTGCCGCTCTAACTTCAAATGGTCACTAAATGAACCGTTTTTAGTCAAGGACTACCTATGTATCCAATGTTTGCATACATAAATGATATATTTTCTCGCTGGCATTGTCCCATCTAACATCAGGAGAGAAGTAGCAGCAGATACCAAGACGAATAAGGAAGAGAATGATCCTTAACAGCCTCTGAATGTGCCCCAAGACCAGGGGTGAAATCCAGCAGGTTCTGACAGGTTCTGGAGAACCGGTAGCGGAAATTTTGAGCAGTTCAGAGAACTGGGAAATGCCACCTCTGGCTGGCCCCAGAGTGGGGTGGGAATTTTGCAAAATCCTTCCCTCAGGAGTGGGGAGGGAATGGGGATTTTGCAGTATCCTTCCCCTGGAGTGGGGTGGGAATGGAGATTTTACAGTATCCTTCCCTTGTCACGCCCACCAAGCCACGCCCACCAAACCACACCATGTCCACCAAGTGACGCCCACAGAACCGGTAGTAAAAAAATTTGGATTTCACCACTGCCCAAGCCCACTGACTCAGATCTAGGATCAACTGCCAAGAACAAACATTCTTGAGGGTACACAAGAACAAAATCGAATTAAAAGACAGGAGGAAAGAGACCATGAAGCAAGGAATTAAAGGAAGATATAGCTGAAGGATCTCACCTCCCTTATACTACTTGGAAGACCCAGAATCAGGGGTGAAATCCAGCAGGTTCTGACAGGTTCTGGAGAACCGATAGCGGAAATTTTGAGTAGTTCAGAGAACTGGTAGCGGAAATTTTGAGTAGTTCGGAGAACTGGCAAATGCCACCTCTGGCTGGCCCCAGAGTGTGGTGGGAATGGAGATTTTGCAATATCCTTCCCCCAGGAGTGGGGGGGGAAATGGTGATTTTGCAGTATCCTTTCCCTGGAGTGGGGTGGGAATGGAGATTTTGCAGTATCCTTCCCCTGGAATGGGGTGGAAATGGAGATTTTGCAGTATCCTTACCCTGCCATGCCCACCAAGCCACGCCCACCAAGCCACGCCCACAGAACTGGTAGTAAAAAAATTTGGATTTCACCACTGGGCAAAACTCATTTAACAAATGTCTCACTTAGCAATAGAAATGTTGGGATCAACTGTGGTCGTAAATCAAGGACTACCTGTATTCTTTCTATCTTTCTTCTTTTACTTGCATCCAATTTTTGCACACATAAATCATGACATGGAAAACCACTGCCTACATGTTTCTAATCTTTGTAGGTAGACAAATTGCGACATCTAATTATTTTTTCCAAGGCCTTCTTTGCTACTCTACCAAGTGATAGTCTCTGTCATATTTCTTGATATAGGAAAATAATTTACAGAAATGAACAAATCAAGGTACAGTACTTTCAAAATTACACATGTACATTCATAAGTCAATCCCATCATTTTTCTAAATTATTCAGTGATTTTTCATTTCTGCTTGGCCTGGGAAATATGGATTATATTATTGATATGGATGATATCTTTGTAAAGATCATATCCTTCTAGCATTTCTTAGCACAAATAGAAAAACCAAAATGGATTATCTTCTTCTTCTGTGTTACATTTTTTTTTCTAAATAGAACACTTTCAATTTGCTACTTTTATTAAGTAGCTTGTTTCTACTTTTATCTTTCCTGAATTTATTTATTTAGTTTGCAAATATTTTAAAAAATACTACCAAGAGGAAGTGTAAGAGAAAAAAAAAATAGAAAAAAGATTCACGACATGTATACATTTTGATAAATATTCAAAATAACACTAGATCATTGCTACATATTAAAGTTTATTTTATCAATTTGAGTTTTCAAAATTATTATTAAAATCATGTCTATATTTAATAAGTAGCTAAAATGGCCAGTATAATATGAATCGTAACTCAGAATGAGTTGAGCTTACTTCTCTAATATCAAATTCTAGTTTTGTTTAATCAATCAAACAAAAGCTAATATATTAAAGCCTTATATTAAGTGAAATTCAAATTTAGGATGTAGCACAAGTCCGTGTGCAAAATTATATTCCACAAATGGTTTCCAAGTCTAATGAAATTCTGTATCAGACTGGTTTTAAAAATATATTTAAAATAAATGAAATAATGTAAAATAAAAGTAAAAATATAAAAAATATTTATTTTTCACATGGATCCATGCTCTCACAGCTTAAATAATAATAATAATAATAATAATAATAATAATAATAATAATAATAATAATAATAATGAAACCACCTTTGATTTCCAACAGAAAGCATAAAGTGTCCTCACAACTGTTATATATACATTATTTTTATTTCTAAGTACCAAGCAACATATATTATGTCCATTTGGTGCTCCAAATGACAGAGTTATAAAAACATAATGAAGGATAGGCACAGCACAGAAGGAGGTGTGGAACTAATATCTCCTTTTCCCCCCTGAACTTTCTGTTTTGCCAGTGACCCATAAAAAGAGGAGCCAGAGCACTAGTTTATCAATTATACAGACTCTGCTGACAGACAAATACCTTAGATAGGGTGATAGAAACTGCTAACTAAAAATTCCAGCCATTTTCAGTGGCTATAAAAATGGGTGTACAAGCTCTGAGTAAAATGAATCATATCTGCAGTTATCTGCATCTTCAGGGAGATTGGTATCAATTTATTGAAGAGCTTGATGTTGTTCTGGATCCCTCTGTCCATCTTTATTGAAATATTGACCATAAAGTTGCTAAAATTACAGAGAGATGACATGTTTTTTTTCCAGAGCAGGTAGAAATAGATACCCTTTCTTGATATTAATTAGAATGAGACCAGAGTGGGTTTTTTTCAATCCCTGGACCTTTATGCTTGTGTGACAGAACGTTCTCGGTGCAAAACTATCATATTTATTTTATTTATTTATTAGTCATATTTCTATGCCGCCCACTCTCCGAGGACTCTGGGTGGCTTACACCAAAGATAGTTTACTAAATAGCATATTGCCCCCAACAATTTTACCCACCTCGGAAGGATGGAAGGCTGAGTCAACCTTGAGCCGGTAAGATTTGATCCATTGATCTGCTGAACTAGCAGTCAGCTGAAGTAGCTGCAGTACTGCATTCTAACCACTGCGCCACCTCGGCTCTCTATCACAAAGAAGCTTTGAAATATTATAATTTAAGAAAGTAAAAAGTGGAGAAAGAAAACAGTAGAGACTGCCAATTTTCAAAAAGGTAGTGGTTTAAAGTTTGTCAAACTGACAGATTAAAAAAAAAGGGAGATGAAATACATTCTGGGTGATTGAGTCGGGATATTGGAGATAACAATTTAAGATGATTTTTTCAAATATAGCAGTCTCTGGCAGACTGTGGCAAAGCTGTTGGGATAAAAAAAAAAAAACCCTCCCAAAATCCTTAGCTTTCACGCTAGTTGGAAAACCAGGCTGTTGTGGAGATCACTCCGTAAGGATTTAGAAGTGTACAAATTCAATGAGCAATTTGCTGTTGTTGTTGTAGCTTATTTGCAGTAATGTGAAGAAGAATAACAAAAATCCACGTAAAACACAGATTATATGGTTTGATGTCTTTCCCACCCCAGCCAATCCAGAAACTAATTATTTATTTAATTTGAGTCCATGTGAAGTGAATGTGATATTTTTAGAATCCGATCTGGGTCGGTCATCAGGACCCGAGGTTAAGTTTTCCAAGCTTTCGGATTCGAGCTGGAGTCCATCCTCAGGGAACTTCACTCTAACAGAGTGTTCCCAATTCCAATATGTTTTCACATTCCAGTAGAGTGAAGATCCCTGATGAATGGGCTCCAGCATGAGCCAGAAAGCTCAGAAGACTCAGCCTCTAGTCCTGGTGACCAACCCATATTGTGTTGTGGCCCGCCAGTGGCCAGCAGCCAGCAGAGCTGGCAGCAGAGTCAGACAGTGAGGAGGTTGGGGAGGAACTTGGGCCAGTCCTGGGGGCTGGGGAAAGCTCAGACGAGGGTTCTGCGTCAGAGGCAGAAAGGGAGATAGACAGCAGCGAGGCAGAGGAAGAGCTGGAGCCCGTTCCCAGTGTGTGCATGTGCAGAGCTGCCAGAAGACAATGTTGTGATCCAAGTAGTAGGAAAATCAGTCAGTGAAAAAACAAACTTTATTCGAACATCTGAGAATTACTTCATTCCCAGCATCGTTCAACTAAATTAAAGCAAATTCCTCCCAACACAAATTCCTCAGTCCTATCGCAAACCTTAGTCCAATTAGGCAAACTGCCAAAGGCCTTTCTTGGCAAACATTCAGAAGTCACAGATACAAAAATAAATACAAGACGTAGACAAAGAAGAAGATGAAGCTACCAACGTTGTTTTCCGGCAAAGCCCAAACGCCGTTGCTGGTCTGTTTTAAGCCTTATGGGAGGGGCCAATCATCTCTTGGCCCTACTCCCGAGTTGTCCTCTTTGCTTGAGCTGCTCTTGCCTTCTGGCAGCTCTTCTCATGCGCGCATTAGGAACAGGCTCCTCCTGTTCCTCTGCCTCACTCCTATCAGTCTCTGGAGGCTCTGGAGTCCGCACCTCACTCCCCAATGCCTCTGGCCCCATCTCTGCCTCTGACACAGAGCCCTCATCTGGGCCTTCCCCAGCCTCCAGGACTGGCCCATGTTCTTCCTCAGCCTCATCGCTGTCCGACTCCGCTGCCAGCTCCACAGGCTGCTGGCGGACCACAACAGACAAGAACAATTAAGAAAGCAGGGTCGACTCAGGAGTAAGGCCACATCTTGGAGATAATTGGCTCCTCCCATAGGACATAAAAGAGGTGCAAACGGGACGTGGGTTTTTGCAGGAAGCAATTAGTTCATTTGGTCGATTCAAGATTGGAAAGTTCTGTTCGTGACTCTAATAGAATCTGTGCCAAGTTTGGCCTTGCCCTGCGTTTGGAAATTGTTTCTCTGGCAGCGTTCCAAGTGAGATACGGTGGGTGTTGATAAACATTCCTCTGAAAGACTGTTGGCCAAAGCCTTGTTGACTGTGAATGATAGTAATTCACAGTCGTTTAAATAAAAGAGGTTTGGCCGGAATTAAGGCTTTGCTTCATGCTTTCTAAGGAAGCCTAGGTCAGAACATATTGGCTCAGGCAACATTATCCAGGGACACGTATATTTGCATTCATTCGTGACATTTTTATTCTGAAATACTTTGAATGAACGTATATGTAGGAGATGATCAGGCTGATCCTGAGGGCGGGGTCAAATGCATCATCAGTTTGGAATCATTATGCTCCCATAAAAGACCTAAATCTAGCCTCCCCCACTCCTTGAAATCCGTTGACTCTTATCAGGTGCCAATTCAACTTGACTGTTAGTAGATCATATTCTTGTGTCTAGGTACCGGTAGCATGGAATAAACTCGTAGTGCCTTTGAATTGGTGCAGTGGTTAAGACATCAGGCTATAAACCAGGAGACTGGGAGTTCTAGTCCTGACTTGCAAAGCCAGCTGGGTGATCCTGGCTAATCACTTTCTCTCAGCCCTAAAATGGAGGCAATGGCGATTCTGAAAAACCTTGCCAAGAAAACCGCGGGGACTTATCCAGGTAGTCTCTGAGGGCAGGGGTGAAATCCAGAGGTTCTGACCGGTTCTGGAGAACCGGTAGCGGAAATTTTGAGTAGTTCGGAGAACCGGCAAATACCACCTCTCGCTGGCCCCAGAGTGGGGTGGGAATGGGGATTTTGCAGTATCCTTCCCCTGGAGTGGGGAGGGAATGGAGATTTTGCAGTATCCTTCCCCTGGAGTGGGGAGGGAATGGAGATTTTGCAGTATCCTTCCCCTGGAGTGGGGTAGGAATGGGGATTTTGCAGTATCCTTCCCCTGGAGTGGGGAGGGAATGGAGATTTTGCAGTATCCTTCCCCTGGAGTGGGGAGGGAATGGGGATTTTGCAGTATCCTTCCCCTGGAGTGGGGTAGGAATGGGGATTTTGCAGTATCCTTCCCCTGGAGTGGGGAGGGAATGGAGATTTTGCAGTATCCTTCCCCTGGAGTGGGGTGAAATCCAGCAGGTTCTGACAGGTTCTGGAGAACCGGTAGCGGAAATTTTGAGTAGTTCGGAGAACCGGCAAATACCACCTCTCGCTGGCCCCAGAGTGGGGTGGGAATGGGGATTTTGCAGTATCCTTCCCCTGGAGAGGGGTGGGAATGGAGATTTTTCAGTATCCTTCCCCTGCCACACCCACCAAGGCACACCCACAGAACCAGTAGTAAAAAAATTTGGATTTCACCACTGGTTGAATGCAATTGAACTGAAGGAAAAGTAAAATAAAACGTAGATATTTATGGAAACCACCTTTCTCCAATTGTCTCTGCCAATCCTGTAGGATTCAACAAAGTTGTATGGCTTGTTTCCTAACTGTCAAACAATGTCATCTACAGGACCAAGATGCATTCCGTCCAAGGTCTCAACTTAGTCGTTCTTTCAGAAAGTCTTGAACCCTCGTCTTATAGGCACTGAGCCAGGACATGGTGTAAATCTACCCTCTGAGTTGACATTGTTTGTTCTGATTCTTCCCTTCCATATCAGCACTTTTACTCTTATTCCGACTGAGTGTTATTACCTGTTTTAACCTGCAAACCACCCAGAGTCACTCAAGAGTTGACAGCTGTTAGAAATTAAAACTCTAAATAAATAAACTACAAATAAAGCTATCTCTGCTTTATAGGCGAGGGACCACTGCACATCGATAAAGAAGAAATATATCTAATTTTGGTTGCCCGTTTTGCTACAGAATCCACTTTATCTTAAAATCTGGCCATTAAAAGAATTCTATCTGCCTTAGGTTGACATCAGTAGTTGTTACAGGTAGTCCTTGACTTACGACCACAATTGAGCCCAAAATTTCCATTCTTAAGCAAGACATTTGCTAAGTGAATTTTTCCCCATTTTACAAACCTTTCCTGCCACGCTTGTTAAGTGAATCACTGCAGTTGTTAAGTTAGTAACATGGTTGTTAAGTGAATCTGACTTCCCCATTGACTTTGCTTATGGGAAGGTCACAAAAGGGGATCACAGGACCTTGGAACACTGCAACCGTCATAAATATGAGTCAGTTGCCAAGCATTTGAATTTTCATCGGGTGGCCCTGGGGATGCTGCAATGGTTGTAAGCAATGGTGAAATCCAAATTCTGTGAGTATGGCTTGGTGGGCATGGCGTGGCGAGCGTGGCAGGGGAAGGATACTGCAAAATTTCCATTCCCACCCCATTCTGCCAGACAGAGGTGGTATTCTCCAAACTGCTCAAAATTCCCGCTACAGGTTCTCTGAACTGCTCAAAATTTCCACTACCAGTTCTCTGAACTGCTCAAAATTTCCGCTACCGGTTCTCTGAACTGCTCAAAATTCCCGCTACTGGTTCTCTGAACTGCTCAAAATTCCCGCTACCGGTTCCCTGAACTGCTCAAAATTTCCGCTACTGGTTCTCTGAACTGCTCAAAATTTCCGCTACCGGTTCTCTGAACTGCTCAAAATTTCCACTACCGGTTCTCTGAACTGCTCAAAATTCCCACTACCGGTTCTCTGAACTGCTCAAAATTCCCGCTACCAGTTCTCTGAACTGCTCAAAATTTCCACTACCGGTTCTCTGAACTGCTCAAAATTCCCACTACCAGTTCTCTGAACTGCTCAAAATTTCCACTACCGGTTCTTTGAACTGCTCAAAATTCCTGCTACCGGTTTTCCAGAGCCTGTCAGAACCTGCTGGATTTCACCTCTGGTTGTAAGTGTGAAAAACTGTCGTAAGTCACTTTTTTCCCAGTGCCATTGTAACTTTGAACTGTCATTAAATGAACTGTTGTAAGTCGGAGTCTACCTGTACATATTTTTTCATGTATAACTGCATTTCAGAATTCTGCAGTAGGTTTCCATTTCAGACAAAACTACCAAATTTGAAATGCTTTTGTGTTCTCGCCCTGCCTCATTTAACAGTTGTAACTATATTTTGTTTTTAAAGAGGAAATTCTTGGGACATCCAGAGAGGGGAGGGGGAAAAAAAGTAAAAAACTTGAAGTATGCTTAGACATAGTTGATCTTATGACTGGAAATGCTAGCTGTCTTGAAATCCAAAGGTGTGTTGATTTTGGCCGTCGAGTACCGAGTGACATTTACTTGTGCAGGTAGCATCTTGGATTTCAACACAAAGTAATCTAAGCATACTTGTGGCATCCATCATTTCCAGTGACCCAAGTAAAGTGCAGCACGTCCACTTGTCTGCTCTTGCAGTCAAGCAGGATAGCAACTCGCAATTATGGTTAGCAATTTGTCCGGGTCTACACAAGGAAGAGATGACCTGTGCTTTGCACATATTGTCAAACAAAGAGAGACTTAGATCACAACAAGAATGTACGCCTCCCCCTTGCCGACGCCAGCTCTTGCTCGACCAGGAATCACGTTCTATCTTGAGAACAATAAAAGAACATCTCCCTATCGGGTAGGCATCTACCTGTTTTGGCACTGCCTAACAAAAACACATTTGGAATGAACTTTAGTTTTAGGTGTCAAGCTAGCATGTTAACAACCAAATGACAGCCAGAGAGATGGAGACCTAATGAAAGAATTTGCAGGGAATAGAAAGAAAACAAAAGGGAAGTCTGAAAGAGAGCGCAAAAGAGACATACATCTCTTTCCATTCCCTTTGCCATGGCGTTGAGTTGACCTCTTAGGTCCTGATTCAGTTAAGAATACTGGGAGGAGAAAACATACTTTTTAATTTCTTTGATGATATAAAAAATGGAGAAAAGGGGAGAAAAAGCAAAGAACAAAAAAAAGTCCCCAGAATATAAATTTTCTATTGTATGAATTAAACTAGGTATTCACATCATACTACTTAATTATAATGAAATGGCTTAAAGTTTAGGTCAGTTTGCTTGACAATAAGAACATAGGAGAAATGAAGGATGTGGATTAGCATATTTAGGCCAAATGTCCTGCAAATGGCAGGAAAAAGTTTGTTCAAATATAGAAATACAGAACAATCTCTTCAAATGATGGTATAATTAATGTTGGTTAGATGTCCCTCGCTTTCTAATAAAAGTACAGAATATGCATTCCTATTGTCCTGTTAGTTTCCAAATTAATAGTGCGTTTTCCCAAAGCATAAGCATTTCCAAAAATTAATGTATCTTCCAGAAGAAAAATTTAAAAAATCAAATAATTGTGGACCAAAAAGGAATCCATGATCCCTTATGACCATATCACACAAACCATGGATACTTTGATCACCGTATCTTCTTCAATTGGCTAAACCTAGCAATTTCTTCCTTCAAAAAAAAAAAAAAATGTATAAGCATCTAACATTGACATAATACTTCTGTTGAATTAATCATAGTTTAAAATCTATAGAAATTTTGCCAGGGCTCTGTTAATGGCAGAAATTTCACAGCCTAGATAGAAGAGGAGAAATGCAGGAAAATATTAACTAGTAATAGAATGGGATGAATGTAAGGGAAGAGAGGAACCCTAAGACTTCATAGTCATTGAATTATGACTTGATATGTTCTATATCAAGTATTTTTCAAACTAGCCAACTTTAAGATCCCCATGTTATAAAGAAGTTTTTGAGTCTCTAGAAAGAGTGCAGAGAAGAGCAACAAAGATGATTAGAGGCAAAACATACGAAGAATGGTTACAGGAATTGGGTATGTCTAGTCTAGTGCAAAAAAGGAGCAGTTAGTGGCATGATAGCAATGTTCAAATATTAGAGGGGCTGCCACAAAGAAGAGGGGTCAACCTATTCTCCAAAGCACCTGAAGGCAGGACAAGAAACAATGGATGGAAACTAGTCAAGGAGAAAAGCAACCTAGAATTAAGGAGAAACTTTCTAACAGTGAGAACAATTAACCAATGCCTTGCCTTCAGAATTTGTCAGGGCTCCATCACTGGAGGCTTTTAAAAAGAGAGTGGACAGTGTGGAATGGAATATAGAATCTTCTGCTTGAGTAGGGGATTGGACCACAAGACCTCCAAGTTCCCTTTTGAGCTCTGTTATTCTGTTAAGATGTGTGGACTTCAACATCCTGGCTGGGGAATTCTGGCAGTTGGAGTCTGCACATTTAAAGTTGCCAAGGTTGAGAAACCCTGTTCTAATGCTACATTAGGTTCTGAATTAGTTAGGTTGCGAGTTTGTATCTAGACTTCGAAAGGATTTTAATTCTATGCTCTTGGCAAAAGATCCATGAAATGCAACCAAAAAACCCCATCATTTGATCTTATTAATTTTTGTAGGCACAATTCAAGAATTTTAAAAGTAGGATGACATACTATTGCTAATTTCCAATCCCTTATCACTGTTATCTAGGCACATATTTGAAACATTTTTGTTAGGGTTGATGTATGACATTTCATGCCAATATTTCATTTCTTAAGGATGGCAATTTTTATGCTTTCTAGCTTCACTGAACTGTTTAAAGCGGTCTGAGAAGCAATTACAGTACTAACAGTTTTACTACTACCCAACAAAATTGTGTGACCTAGAAATGGAAAAAGATTGGTACATAGTACATTTATTTATTTATTTATTTATTTGTTTGTTTGTTTGTTTGTTTGTTTGTTTGTTTGTTTGTTTGTTTGTTCGATTTATATGCCGCCCTTTTCCGGAGACTCAGGGCGGCTGTGTTAAGCAATAGCCTTCATATTTTTGTACATACCTGCTTAGTAGGGCTTTCGCCCCCCCACCCCGCAGCGGTGTTTTTTTTTAATACAAAGTCAGCTTATTGCCCCCACAAACCGGATCCTCATTTTACTTACCTTGAAAGGATGGAAGGCTGAGTCAACCTTGAGCCTGGTGAGATTTGAACTTGCAGTAATTGCAGGCAGCTGGTGTTACTTAACCGTGCTTTAGTCTGCTGTGCCACCAAGGCTCTTGTCAAAGTTATTTGTCATACATTTATTTATTAAATTTATTTACTGCCCATCTCATTGTTGAAGAGACTCTCTATATAGTAGTATATGGCATACATCCATACTAACAAACAGAAATAAAAGAGAATGTGCAAATTAGAAAACTGTTGCATTAATTCCTCATTCCAACTAAGTTTTGGTGAAAGTCAAGAGACTTACATGGAGAAAATGCCAAATAAAAATGCAGTTTACTGAATTGATAACAGAACATGTAAATAATAACATAATGGGTTATAGAAAGCACTCATAAGAGGCACCTGTTGATGCTTTGTGAGATTCCCGAACGTAAAAATTGGACATCAATAGTCTCAACCATAAAAAGATGGTGTTCAGGTTGAGTAGGGAGCATGTATTTGTGTATAATGGATGATTCGGTAAAATTATCTGGCATGCTGGAGTTTTTTAGAATCTGTAATTGTATTCTGATCTCAGTTTGGGTTTGCAAGGTAGCAGGAAGGAATAGGAACAGATTCATGTGCAACTGTCAGGTGTGAAAGATCAGGTCCACATATGAAAGTCCAATTAAATTTGATTTATTGTTACTCATGCCTATGCACAGAATATTCTCAACTAACAGCACCTGCTTGCAGTTGAATCAGATTCAATTAAATTCAAAGGATGTTGGACTCAGATCACTTGTGACTACATAGGGATTCTAGGCATATGCCTCTTTTAGCTCCTCCCCCAGGTTCTGCCAATCCTTCTCCTATAGTAGGAGTCTCCAAACTTGGCAACTTTAAGACTTGTGGACTTCAACTCCCAGAATTCCTCAGCCAGTCTTAAACATTTTTCCACACCATCTTGACTGCTGTGATACCCTTGATAAGCATCAAACTTATTTGCCAATTTGCTGCAGAAGATGCTGGAATTAAAGACTTCAGGCTTTTACAAATGCTCTGAGAATGAGAAATCCAATAATTTTCCATGGCTGCATTTTGCAGTCACAACAGAAGATAGTGTCTTCAAGAGATGGGCAATTGTAGACAATCAGACAAGAAATGGTCCTTTAAACCTATAATAATCCAGAGAGAGCAGAAGAACCTCATGACCAGCAAGAGAAGTCTCCACAATAGACGTTCAAACCTTTGTTTCCAAGCAATATTAGATGAGAAATATAAGCTCCCACTTAGAAGGTTGTCATTTGTGCCACTTTGAAGAAGCTGAGACACCTGACTATAAATACCAGCGAACACATTTCATCTCAGATTGTTTATGTAAATTTATGGAGGTGAACCATCCTTCTAACCTCCAGTCTGAGTACAGGCAGCTAAAACTGCGCCAAGCAGACTGGGAATCACAAGCGAAGACCATTCACTTTCTTAAAGGAGAGCCTATGGAAGAGAATATTTACAGAATTCAAAATAACAGAGTTGGAAGGGACCTTGGAGGCCTTCTAGTCCCAAACCTTGCTCAAACAGGAGACCCTATACCAGCGATGGCTAACCTTTTGGCTGTCGCGTGCCAAAAGTGGGGAGAGCACGGCGGGGGGGGGGGGTGTCACGCACATGCGTGGCCATACCCATAATCCAATGCCCCCTGTGCCCCGCCCCCCACATTCTTGCGCAACCCCCCCGCGCTCCTCCCGCTTTTGGCATGCAACGGCAAAAAGGTTACCGGTGGGCCCGGTAGGCCCATTTTTTGCCCTCCCCAGGCTCCAGAGACTTTCTAGGAGCCTGGGGAGGGCAAAAACGGCTTTCCCAACACCTCCCCTGGAGGCCCTCTGGAGGCCGTTTCCTGACTTCCGGTGGGCCCGGAAGGCTTGAAAATCAGCTGGCTGGCGCGCACGTGAGCACTGCAGCTGAGCTAGGGCAACGCTTGTGTGCCCATAGATATGGCTCCATGTGCCACCTGTGGCACGCGTGCCATAGGTTAGTCATCACTGTCCTATACCATTCCGGACAGATGGCCATCCAATCTCTTCTGAAAAACCTCCAGTGATGAAGCATCCACAACTCCTGAAGGCAACCTGTTCCACTGTTTAATTGTTCTCACCGACAGGATATTTCTCCTCAGTTGTAGGTTGGATCTCTCTTTGATAAGCTTCCCCCTGTTACTTTTGTCCTGCCTCCAGGTACTTTGGAGAATAGGTCCCTATATTTGACAGCCCCTCAAATATTGGAAGATTTGTAGCTCAGGGTTGAAGCAACACATGTACATCGGGACATCCTGATGTTAGGAAAGGAAGCCAGGAACAGGACGAAGATTCAACTGAAAAAGACGCAGATATTATCCTTCTGTTCCACATATAGGTATCGCATCTCAAGTCAAGACACTTTTATAAATAAAATATCCCACCGATCCTCCAGAGAAACCTTTGGGGAATTTAGCGAGGGTGTGTTTTTGTAAGATATTTCCGTTCAATTAGGCCAAACCAACCAGGCTTTATATAAAAGGCAGCCGAGGGACGCCGCCAGCGAGTGCAGGACGGCTCTGTGGAAGTGAGAGTCAGCTGTAACGATAACAAACCAGCACCGGTTACAAATGTCATCACCTCTTCTTCTTAATCAAAAGGCTTTGAATCCCTTCTCCAGGCACGTCTTCTGGAAATGAGCGGACGGCTGGAAGAATCATTTGAATGTGGCAGCCCTTGATAATGATGAAATGAATAAAAGGTTCTCTTCTTTTTGTTGTTGGGCGAGGACGAATTCAGTGTACGGCTCATAAAAAAGACAGTGGTTTAATAGTGCCGGCGGTAGCCACAAACGCTTCTAGTTATCCGCTGTACAGCCTCCTTTGCGGAGATAATGGCTGCAATAAGGGGTTCCCCCTCCGCCTTCCCTCGAGTCTGACAGAACAGAGGAAAGCTTCCTGCTAGGCCAGAAAAACCTGCCAGAACCAAGGGCACGTTCAACACCGTTCTTTTGGGGGAGCTCTCTGAAATGCAGGCCATGTGGCAAAGCTGTATCCTGCAGCATTGGCTCGGGAGCCAATTGAGCATGGCGTTTCATGTATTTTCTGAAAGCCCCTGGCGGAGACGAGCGCTTTGACAAGGAAGCTAGAGAGGGATGGGAGGCCTTCCTTGAATATGATTCTCCCTTAAATCATGTCGGTCCTTTTGTTTGAGTAGCCTCCGTCCACACTCCCTCACCCACTGTGAAGTTATATCGGAGGCAATTCCCAGTGACAGCAGCTACTGCAAATTCTCACCAGAATCTACCCTACTTTACGGAAATCAAAATAGAGGCTAAACTAGAGGTAGCAATAGGTCCTGCAGGATTAGCACGGGGATAATACATGCCCAGGGTTGGCTGGCCTGACATACACATTAGCTGTAGTGGAGAAAGCTGCCTACATAGTAGACAAAATTTAATACTGCCTATTTGAAGTTATGTTGAGATGTTGGAATCCTTGGCCGTATCTGAGCTTGGTTGTTTGCTTGTAGGAATTTCATTACCTGACTAGGTAATATCATTCAGTTGTACTGGGTGTGGGTTTTTCTCCCTATTTATACACAGCACTTATCCTGCCAGTGTTGGTGGGAGAATGGTTTTATCCTTGATAGTGTCTTGATTAGGGTATTGTTTTCTGCTTGATTGTTTGTCTGGTGTTAATCCTTGTTTATCTGGTGGCTGGCTGCTGGAGAGAATGATCTTTTCGTTTCCTCCGTAGCTATTTTTTTTAAAAAAAATGGTCTCCTTTGAATGTGTGTAAACGTGGTTTGTCTCTATGTGTCTACTGATGGCCGATTTGTTGAATGACAAGCTTCCAGGAATTCTTTAACCTTTATAGATTTAGCTTGGTTTAAGGTGCTCACAGTTTCCCAACTGAAACTATGATTGAGTTTGTCCATGTGTTGTGAGATCATCAACAACATCTTCAAAGGAATAAAACTTACAAACAATAACACACTTCCTTTCCTGAATATTCTAATCAGTAGAGGAAATGACGGCAAAGTAGGAAAGTAAGTCTATCGAAAAACAACCCACACTAAACAAGTATTCCACCACCAAAGTAACAATTGAACCTCCCACAAGAGGAGCTGTCTAAGAACATTTTTCAGATGAGTGCAAACATATTGCAAGAACAAAGAGCACTAGAAAAAGAAAAAGACCACCTACATAACCTCTTACAACACAATGGATACCCGTGCAACTTTATTGCTGACTGAGCATTCAATCCACTACAGCATATCCAAACACATGCTATGGAAAAGGTAACACTAACTATACATCAAAAACATAGAATAGAATAGAATAGAATAGAATTCTTTATTGGCCAAGTGTGATTGGATACACAAGGAATTTGTCTTTGGTGCAGATGGTCTCAGTGTACATAAAAGGACAAGATACATTTGTCAAGAATCAAGAAGGCACAACACCCAGAGGAGTCATAGGGTACAATAAGCAATCAAATCATACTAGGAAACCATCAATATCCATATAAATCGTAAGGATACAAGCAACAAAGTTACAGTCATGCAGCCACAAGTGGGAGGAGATGGGCGACAGGAACGATGAGAAGACCAATAGCAATAGTAATGCAGCCTAATGTGAATAGTTTGACAGTGTTGAGGGAATTATTTGTTTAGCAGAGCGATGGCATTTGGGAAAAAAACTGTTCTTGTATCTAGTTGTCTTGGTGTGCGGTGCTCTATAGCGTCGTTTTGAGGGTAGGAGTTGAAACCATTTATGTCCAGGATAAATATTTTCACAGCCCTCTTTTTGACTCATGCAGTATACAGGTCCTCAATGGAAGGCAGGTTGGTAGTAATGGTTTTTTCTGCAGTTCTAATTATCCTCTGAAGTCTGTGTCTGTCTTGTTGGGTTGCAGAGCCAAACCAGACAGTTATAGAGGTGCAGATGACAGACTCAATAGTTCCTCTGTAGAACTGTAAACAAAAACAATTTATAAAACAATAAACATCTCAGAAACATGGCATCACCATGGCATCACCATGACACACAAACCAACTAATGCCCTCAAAAACATCTTAAATAAACCAAACTCAGTAGCCCAAGAATTAAAAACAGGAGTCAGTTACAAAGTATGATGTAAGAATGGAAACAGTACTGTGTAGGGCAGAGAGGCAGAGAACTAGCAGAATGCATCCATGGACACCAATTACTAATTTGAAGACATGATGAAAACGCTTTAATGTCAGAACACATGGATTGACTCAACCATTCTTCCAACTGGGAAACTGAGCATCCTAGATCAAGCTAAATCCAAAAACACTAGGGAATTTCTGAAAGCTTATCATTCAGACAAATCAATCATCAATAGATACTTTACATATTTGTATTTTACACCCCATTCAAAAGGGACAATAATAAGCTAAGAAGAAAACAAAACAACTAAAGCACGTCCTCTCAACAAACTAACAATTAGATAAGCAGGGATTAATACCAGACAAACAATCAAGTAGGAAACAATACCTCTCAACCCGCAGAATTCCCCAGTTAGCCATAGGGAATTCTGGGAATTGAAGTCCATAGGTTTGACAATTGCCAAAATGGACTCTCCTGGCTTAGAGTTCCTCTTTCCCCCAAAAATCTAGGTCCTAAAAGGCCTGACTGTATTTCTTTATCTCTAGGGCATGGGTATCTAACTCGCGGCCCACAGGCGGGATGCGTCATGTGCTGGCCCCGCCCCTGCCTGGTTTAGTGAAGGGGAAAAAATCCCGATATGTCATGTGACGCTGCTATGATGCTGTGAGTTTGACACCCCTGCTCTAGGGGTACCCTTATAAAACCATTAATCACAGAACCCAAGTAGAGTTTTGTAACTATACATCCTGTTCTAATCTTGATAACCGCAATAACACACCCCTTTCTCGTTCAATTTTCAAAAGCCTGATCTACTAAAGGAGGAGT
This sequence comes from Pantherophis guttatus, assembly GCF_059756535.1. Classification (NCBI taxonomy): domain Eukaryota; kingdom Metazoa; phylum Chordata; class Lepidosauria; order Squamata; family Colubridae; genus Pantherophis; species Pantherophis guttatus. Next base: position 10,996,183 of record NC_142068.1, read on the forward strand.
AAATTTAACTGAGGAAACTGGTTCTGTCATGCTAGCGTACAACGCGTTTAGCTTAATCAGAGAAGCTATTTTTAAATGTTCAGATACTTTTGTCTTCTATTTATATCCTTTAATTCTTAACACAAAGAAGGCCTGTCTAGAAAGTCTGGTTAGTCTTCTAGAATCCAGTCTCGGGGATCAAAGGGAACCCCAGTTAGAATTGTCATTCATTTCAACATCTCATTTTGTCAGACAAGATTTGGTGCTACAGGTTTAGCAAAATAAAATAAAAATTAAAAAAAAAGAAAACAAAACTTGTTCCCCTCAGAGTAATGAACATTTTCCAAATGGCCCTTTAGCAGTGGTGAAATCCAAATTGTTTTACTAACGGTTCTGCGGGCGTGGCTTGTGGGCATTCTGTGTGGCTTGGTGGGTGTGGCTTGGTGGGTGTGGCAGGGGAAGGATATTGCAAAATCTCCATTCCCTCCCCACTCTGGGGCCAGCCAGAGGTGGTATTTGCCGGTTCTCCGAACTACTCAAAATTTCTGCTACCGGTTCGCCAGAATCTGTCAGAACCTGCTGGATTTCACCCCTGCCCTTTAGAATATGTTTTGTAATGCTATCAGCTTTTCAAGCACTGTACCCTATGAGCTGAGACGGTGCCCATGGGGACAAGGGGCTGTTGAAACTACAGCTTATGTCCTGCTCTACTGTGCTTACTATAATAGTGTTTCCCAGCCATGGCAAATTCCAGGTTTGTGGCTTTCAATTCCCAGAATTCTCATCAATGGCTATGCTGGCTGAGGAATTCTGGGAGCTGAAGTCCATCCTCTTGGAAATAACTATGGCTACTCTGTAAGGGCTCAAGGACCCACCTTATGATCTGTCACCTGCTAAAGTACCTGGGAAATTCTGGTTTTTAAAAAATACATAGCTGCTTTTATCAGATCAGTATGACTCAGCCTCCTTGAATGTAGCTAAATTTTGTTATACGGCCTGTAAAATTAGGCAGACTTTGATTATCCAGTGGCGAATCCAGCGCCAATTGATATATTTTATCTTGTTTTGTTTTTACCTTATTTTTTTTATTTTTGATGTATTTTTATTTGGAACTTTAGACAATAATTGTAATTAAAATTTCCTTCCTTCCTTCCTTCCTTCCTTCCTTCCTTCCTTCCTTCCTTCCTTCCTTCCTTCCCTCCCTCCCTCCCTCCCTCCCTTTTCTTCCTTTCTTCCCTTCCTTCCTTTCATTTTTCTCTTCTCCCCTTCCTCCCTCTCTCCCCCTCTCGCACTGTCAGTTTTCCTTCCTTCCTTCCTTCCTTCCTTCCTTCCTTCCTTCCTTCCTTCCTTCCTTCCTTCCCTCCCTTTTCCTCCTTTTTTCCCTTCCTTCCTTTCATTTTTCTCTTCTCCCCTTCCTCCCTCTCTCCCCCTCTCGCACTGTCAGTTTTCCTTCCTTCCTTCCTTCCTTCCTTCCTTCCTTCCTTCCTTCCTTCCTTCCTTCCTTCCTCCCTTCCTCCCTTCCTCCCTTCCTCCCTTCCCTTCCCATATATTGATAAATGTTTAATATATATTGCATTCTCAAACACCCAAGCCTGTCGTTTTGCTACTAATGCTTGAGTTCTTTTAGAAATTGGAATAACAACCCCATCTTTATTTAGAGGACCATTTCCAATGATGTCTGCGTCTGTCAAAAAAAAAAAAAAAAAGCAAAAATGGCATTGTGACCACCCAATCAAACGTCATTCTTTTTTATAACTATCTTGACCCAAGTAAAAAAGAAATGATTGGCAGCCTCTTCCCTCCCCCCCCCTTCCCACAGATGCCTCCATCATTTTCATTGTGGGAAGACAGCATCAGGAATGTCTGCCAAATCTTTTGAAACTTCAGAGATCTCACCATCACTATCTCACATAAAATGTTGAAACCATAGGCATGGTTGCCTAAATTTTACCCAGTCTTAAAGCAGAAGACTGCAAACCTCATGCTCTTATGAGACCTGGCCCATCTTAATAGCAATAGCCATAGCCATTAGACTTATATACCACTTCACAGTGCTTTCCAGCCCTCTCTAAGCGGTTTGCCCCCCTGACAATCTGGGTCCTCATTTTTCCCACCTTGGAAAGATGGAAGGCTGAGTCAACCTTGAGCCGGTGAGACTCAAACTGCCAAATTGCTGGCAGCCGGCAGTCAGCAGAAGCTGCTTGAAGTACTGCATTCTAACCACTGTGCCACCACGGCTCGTAAAATTCTTACACTAGAGGCAATCCTCGATTTATGATCGCAATTGAGCCCCAAATCTCTGCTGCTAAGGAAGACAGTTGTTAAGTGAGTTTTGCCCCATTTTATGACCTCTCTTGCTACAGTTGTTAAGTGAATCACTGCAGTTGTTAAGTTAGCAACATGATTGTTAAGTGAATCTGGCTTCCCTATTGATTTCGTTTGTCAGAAGGTTGCAAAAGGGGGATCGCACAAGCATCATAAATACGAGCCAGTTGCCAACTATCTGAATTTAGATCACATCAGTGGTGGGTTGCTCCCGGTTCGGTCCGGTTCTTGCGAACCGGTAGTAATGGCAGCGGGAGGCTCCGTCCACCCCGCCGGATGTCATCACAGACGATCTGCGCATGCGCAGAAGCAAGCACGTGCCCGTTGTGAACCTGTAGCAGAGGTAAGTAGAACCCACCCCTGGATCACATTTATTTATTTATTTTATTTTATTTATTACATTTTTATACCACCCTTCTCCCGAAGGACTCAGGGCGGTGAACAGCCATATTAAAACAAACATATACCCATAAAATTTAAAAACAATTTAAAATATATAAAAAATTTGGCCCTTATGTTAAAAACTACAGACACCCAATTAAAATTCATTTTCTAAGCCATTTTCTTGGCCTGTTGAAACAAAAGAGTCTTAAGGGCATGGCGAAAGGTACGTAGGTCGGGGATCATGCGGATCTCCGGGGGCAGTTCATTCCAGAGGGCAGGTGCCCCCACAGAGAAGGCTCTCCCCCTGAGTGTCACCAGTCAACATTGTTTGGCCGATGGCACCCTGAGGAGTCCTTCTCTGTGGGAGCGTATTGGCTGGTGGGAGGCTATCGGTGGCCGAAGGCGATCTCGTACATACACGGGGATGCTGCGAAAGTCATAAATCATTTGTGACCTTATTCAGGAGGGGGAGTGGACCTGGCAGGTATTACGGAGACCTGGTTGGGCCATGGGGGGGGGGTTCCCCTCATGGATATGTGCCCACCAGGCTTCCATGCATTTCATCAGCCGAGAGCTCAGGGCAGGGGCGGGGTGTGTGTGTGTAGCAGTCATTCTAAAGGAAGGTCTTGATCCGAGGGAAACCACTGTACCTCAGACAGCCGGCTGTGAGTCCCTTTCTGTGAAGTGGGGTCGTGGGTGCAGATGGGTTTATTGATCACGTACCTGGCTCCCTGCCACGTGGCAACGACCCTGCCTGAGCTCCTCAACGTCATAGCCGAGGTGGCGGCTGATACCCCCAGACTTTTGGTCATGGGGGATTTTAACCTGTCATCTATCGGTGAAACTTTATTTAATTATTTTAAAACTATTTTAACTTTTGTGTACAAATGTTTTATTTTTGGCTGTTCACCGCCCTGAGTCCGAAAGGAGAATGGCGGTATAGAAATTTAAATAATAAAATAAAAAATAAAATAATAATAAATAAATGTGCAAAAAGGGTTGTAAGTCACTCTTTTCGGTGCCGTTGTAACCGCAAACGGTCACTAAATGAACCATTGTAAGTCGAGGACTACCTGTACTTTGAATTTACTTTGACAGGCCCAGAAATTACCACCTTGCAAACTACTATTTAATATACTTGCTCCCTTATTTTTTTAGAAAAAACATTGACGTAAAAGAGAAGCAGGAGATTAATGGCAGACCACTCCTTTAATTCAGTGACAGTTTTTCTAAAAAATCACACATAACCCTGTAGCTCTAAATTAGGCTTCTGCTTGCCAGTCACTGCTTTCTTGATCCCTGGTTTACACTTTTATGGATCTTCATTGTCTCTTTTCTGAAGAACTCTTTCTTACAAATTAGAAGAACATCTTACACCTGCATAAGGATGACCCTTGCTGGACCAAGCTATTTTAGTTCCAGTTTCAACCCCACATTTTGTGGCTGAGTGGGTCTGTTACAGAAGCGGTGTTCAGTGGAAAGTGACAGCAAAAGGAGACAATATTTATTTATTTATTTATTTATTTATTTATTTATTTATTTATTTATTTATTTATTTATTTATTATATTTCTATACCGCCTTTCTCCCGTAGGACTCAAGGTAGTGTACAGCCAAGAAAAATATAGACACACAAACATCATAAAATTGCTAATTAAAATTATTACTTAGTTTGGCCAATTAAATAAAACCCAGAATTAGATAACATATTAAAAATCATTCACATGTTCATATGTTTAGCCCCGCCTGTTGGAACATCAGGGTCTTGAGGGCACGGCGGAAAGCACGGAGATCAGGGATATTCCGTATCTCCGGGGGCAGTTCATTCCAAAGGGTTGGAGCCCTCACAGAGAAGGCCCTCCCCCTGGGAGTCGCCAGTCGGCATAATTTGACTGACCCTGAGTAGTCCCTCCCTGTGAGAACGAACTGGTCGGTGGGAGGCTATTGGTGGCAAAAGATGGTCTCGTAGGTACCCAGGTCCTAAGCCATGGAGCGCTTTAAAGGTGATGACTAACACCTTGAATCGCACCCGGAAGACCACCGGGAGCCAGTGCAGCTCGCGCAGGAGAGGTGTTACAATAGTCTCCTTTTGCTGTCATTTTCCACCGAACAATATCTAAAGGGGATGACAGAGTTATACAGGTTTAATGTATGTGTTTTAACGCCCCCGAGCCAATGTGTGGGAATTGGGCAGCCATCTATACATTTGTTTAATGAATACAAATAACCGAATAAATAAAAGACTTCAGTCTATGCTTCAGGAGGCAGTTAGCAACCCTCGCTAGCCCGATTCCCCGTCAACAATTGCGAGCGAGAGGGGCGGAATTTTAAATTCGACAAATAAATAAAACAAACCGTTCTGCTCCCTTTTCCTAAAGTCATTCCAATTTCACTGCAACTGCTGGCATTGCATTTAAGCTGTGCGTTGGGCGAAAAAGGAACAATAAAAGTTTTTTTTCCCTTTCTTTCTATTAGTCTGGCACCCTCCTGAAATATAATCCATGCGTTTCTCTCCTGCTAGTAAAGCCCCCAACCCCTTTCTTGGTAGAGCAAAAATAAAAAGCAAGGGGAAGGATAAAAAGATTTGACTCCCTCCACCCCAAACTGGAGAAAACAAATTGTTTTCTCTCTATGCGGCCCAAAAGTTACCAATCCTATTGCATTATGGCTGAGTTTTTCCCCCCGCATTCCTTCCATCTGAAAGAGTATTTGAAGTTACCCAGAATCCCCTGTGGGGTTTTTTTTTTCTGACTGCAGACCTTGATTTTATCATCCTAATAAAGACCGAGATGAGCGACACACCACGATTGGAAGGCTGTGATGAGATTTTGGGGTGTCCCATCAGTGGCTGTTTACGACTGCCAAGTACTGTATAATGGAGAATGTTAAACAGGAGTGAGGGAGGGGGAGAAACCAGGGAGTGCCGGTGTGTAACTAAAATCCTGCCTACTGGATTTGTTTAGTGTGCGAGAGTGATTAGCAATTGCTAGTGATTAGTAATTTTCTCCCACAGATAGCTTTGCTGCATTCCCGTGGAGCGTCCACGCACACAGGATTTCGGCACTGTGTTGCAAAGGCAGAAAACACCATGTAGCAAAAGCAGCCTAATCGCCCCAGCGAATAAACAAGGAGGGGGGGGGGAACCTGTGTGCCAGTTTCTGATTTATTTTGTATACATGCAGGGAGAATTGTTCCACCGAAATCAAAGTTTGTAGGAGGATCTGGGCTAGATTAAAGGACATTGGAGGCGGGGATGAGGATAGGTGGGTTTGGAAACTTGGGTGAATGCCGCCGCTTAGAAACGGAGCTCAGCGGCCTCCTGAAGTCAGGAATTTTGTAATTTGTAATTCCTAGCCCTCACACGGGGGCTTCACAATAATCCGGAATGGCTTTGTGCATGGGACTCTGTTTTTGCTCTGTCACAATTCTATAAATACAAAGGTTGTTTATTTCAAAAACACTCTGCAGGTGTTCGGGTCAAGATGGCAGCTGGGTTGGAGGGGGGGAGGGTGAAGCAAAAGGAGGAACAAGATGGCGCCACCCAGGGGTGAAATCCAGCAGGTTCTGACAGGTTCTGGAGAACAGGTAGCGGAAATTTTGAGTGGTTCAGAGAATTGGAAAATACCACCTCTGGCTGGCCCCAGAGTGGGGTGGGAATGGAGATATTGCAATATCCTTCCCCAAGGGATGGGGAGGGAATGGGGATTTTGAAGTATCCTTCCCCTGGAGTGGGTAGGAATGGAGATTTTGCAGTATCCTTCCTCTGCCACGCCCACCAAGCCACGCCACGCCCAAGTCACGCCTACAGAATTGGTACTAAAAAAGTTTGGATTTCACCACTGGTGCCATCCAATTCTACATGCAGTCTTCGACTTATGACTGGTTGCTTAGCAACCATTCGAAGTTACGATGGCCTTGCCTTGGGGCTACTTATGACCCGGATTCTGAAATTCTAATGATTCCCCGCCTTCCTAGGGTCACACGACTATATTTTGAATGCTAGGCAACACAGCTGCATTTTAGGGCCATTTGCAGCGTCTCATTTGACTGTGTTTTATAACAGTTTTGCTAAAAACAGGCACTTTCAGGTTTTGGGGAAATTGTGCCCATAGTGAAACCATTGGTTTGCTTAATGAGTGTTTGCTTAATGACTACAAATTTGCTTAATGACCTCCACAAATTTTTTCCCCACTGTTATAATTTACAACTGAGATGTGCACGCTCCATTACAGTCATAAATCAAGGCAGGGGTGGGCTTCAAAAATTTTAGCAAGGGATTCTCTGCCCAATTGCTGGATGGGCGTGGCCATGGTGGGCGTGGCCTAGTCAGCCTCCTGCACCAAGGTGGTGGTGGTGGGGCTTTTTTGCCCTCCCCGGGCTTTGGAGGATTTTCTCGAGCCTCCGGGAGGGTGAAAACGGCTTCCCCAGGCTCCAGAGGCCCTCTGTAGGCTGGAAATGGGTCTGTTTCTGACCTTCCCAAACTTCCGGTGGGCCCATTTTTCACCCTCCCCGTGCCCTGCACTTACCTGCATTCAAAACGGGACGCGTGGGGCAGTGGTGAAATGTAAAATTTGTTACTATTGGTTCTGTGGGCGTGGCTTGGGGGGGTAATGTGACTGGGTGGGCATGGCCAACTTTTTTTTTTTTTACTTTTAAAAGCATTTTTTCAACAGAAAAAAAATGCTTTTAAAAGCCTCTGACGATCAGGCAACTCAGCTGGGATCGTTAGAGGCTTTTAAAAGCATTTATTTTTCCCTACAACCTCCTGGCCGAAGAGGTTGCATAAAAAAATGCTTTGAGAAGACTCTGACAATCAGGCAACTCAGCTGGGATCGTCAGAGGCTTTTAAAAGCATTTTTTTCTGCAACCTCTTTGGCCAGGAGGTTGAAGAAAAAAATGCTTTTAAAAGGCTCTGACGATCCCAGCTTAGACACATGATCATCAGAGGCTTTTTTTTTACTTTTAAAAGCATTTTTTCGGCCGAAGAGGTTGTAGAAAAAATGCTTTTAAAAGTAGAAAAAAACAGCCTCTGATGGTCGCGCGGCTCAGCTGGGCATGGGGGGTGGATTTTTGCTACCGGTTCTCTGAACCACCTGCCGCCATCGCTACCTGATCAGGCAATCCGGTCCGAACCAGGAGCATTTCACCCGTGGCGTGGGGACTCCGGGGGGGGAAGGGAGGGGGGAGGGGCCAGCCAGGAGTGAGATTTGGGGGTTCTCCAAACTGCACAGAATCTTAGCTAGAGGTTCTTCCGAACCCATGTGAACCCCCAGCAGCCCACCCCTGAATCAAGGACTACCTATTCAAGTGCCCTCATCACTTGTCTCTTTTTTTGGGGGGGGGGCTTGAGATGAGGAGCATGTGCCTTATTATTTCAATTTTTTAAATTGCTTGTTTTTATTATAGGACACCCAGAACAGGCTATATATTTGATAAAAGAAATAATAACTAAAAGAAATGATTGGCTCCTAAAACGTAGCTGTCAAAGGAAGCAGGCCTTTGATATCCTTTGAGTCAAGCTTAAAGCCTCATTTTTATGGACATATCCAGGTGCTCATCCAGCTACTAAATAGGTCTTAGCTCTTTATGAAACTAGATAAAATAATCCATATGCAACCATCTGCCTGTTCGCTAGTTGTCCATTGCTACATTGCAGAAGGAGGAATAAGAGATAAAAACAAAGCTCAAAGAGAAAAAAACAAAGAGGCTCCAAATGATTTCATAATAAAAGCAATTTTTTATTTGTTAAGTTAATAAAAAGGTTTTTACTGTTGTAACCACAAGTCATAATAATGTCTTCTCCTGATTTGCAATTCCCTTAGGTTGATCTGCCTTGATCTGGGATATAGCAAGGGTGGTGAAACTCAAAATCAGTGATCGTTCTGATTTTGTGGCAGTGATGCAATCTTGTGCCCTTGAAGGAAAAAAAAAAGGATATAAATATAATAACTAAATAAATTCTTCAACCCCACTGATTGACTTGCAGAGGCAGTTGCTGTCTCTTATCCTGGCCAGGGGTGAAATTCTCCCAGTTCGGACTGGATCGCCCGATCCGGTAGCAATGGTGGCGGGTGGTTCGGAGAACCAGTAGCAAAAATCAATGTGCCCCCCCCCATGCCTAGCTGAGCCACGCGATCATCAGAGGCTTTTTTTTTACTTTTAAAAGCATTTTTTCTACAACCTCTTCAGCCGAAAAAATGCTTTTAAAAGTTAAAAAAAAAGCCTCTGATGATCGCGCGGCTCAGCTGGGATCGTCAGAGGCTTTTAAAAGCTTTTTTTTTTCTGCAACCTCTTTGGCCGAAAAGGTAGTAGAAAAAAAATGCCTTTAAAAGCCTCTGGCGATCCCAGCTGAATTGCCTGATTGGCAGAGGCTTCTAAAAGCATTTTTTCCGGCAACCTCTTCGGCTGAAGAGGTTGTAGAAAAAATCCTTTTAAAAGTTAAAAAAAAAAAGTTGGCCACCTCCACCCAGTCACATTACCTCCTCCCCCACCAAGCCACGCCCACAGAACTGGTAGTAACAAATTTTACATTTCGCCACTGATCCTGGCCCACCTCATGGAGATGTTCTAAGTTTTAATCTGGAAGGAAACTCAATATTTAGTACCATGACTGGAGTTCCTAAGTTCCTAAGTAGAAGTGAGCGGTGAAGCTGACACAAAAGCCATTATAATATATCTTTCATTGTGGGCATTGGGGTGAAATCCTTCGCAGATTGCCACCAATTTTGCTGCCCGCGCATGCATGGTGCGTGCCAAAAACACGCTGTGTGCACGCATGCGCAGTGTGAACCAAACACTTATTTCATGCGGAAAAAGGAGGCTTAACAAGGTAAGTAGAACAGCAGGGGGGGGGGAACAGCTGTGCCGCGTGATTTAGATTAGCTAGAAAGCAGGATTTCCTGCTTTCTAGTGAATCTAAATCGCACGGCACAGCTGATTGTTGGAAATACCGGTTTGGATGAACCAGTAGCTTTTTTTTTTTCCTACCGGTTCGCCTGAACTGGTAGCTTTTATCACTACCGGTTTGCTCAAACCAGTGCAAACTGGTAGCATTTCACTCCTGGTGTGCATATATATTATTTGAAGGACTGTCTTCTCCCAGTTACCTGATCCACCAGAACGGGGAGGCAAGGAATGCTACGGGTCCCTTCTTTTAAAGAGGTCCATCTAGTGAGGTCAAGAAGAAGAAGGGCCTTCTCTGGGGTAGCCCCCTCTCTGTGAACATCATCCTTGTGCATCCTTGTGAAAATAAATTTGGGGCTGCACCTTGACAGTCTTTTGAAAGGCCCTGAAGACATGGTTTTGCCCAGCAAGCCTGGGGACCCCAAGGGTGATATGGAGCCCATCAAGTGGTTGGCTTGATTGTTGTCACCAGGGTGGTTAAGGGGTGCATTGGGTTTTGCATTGAGGCTTATTTCTGGAAGTTGCTATCAGATATATATTGATGGATAATTTTTCATCCTCTGCTACCATTTATCAGATATATATTGATGGTCGTGCTCATTTGGTTCTATGAGGAAGTTATTTGGTCAATACAGCTTCAGGTTCAAAAGGTTGTTTTTATTATTTACAAATATATACATGCATACGATAATGAATAGGGTGTCCTGTTATATTTTTACCCTAACTGTATGACTCAGATGTTGAGAGGAGAGAGAAGTTCATGTGTTGTCTCGCTGAGAGATAGATGAGAGAGAGAGAAAAGAAGGGGAAGATATCCAAGTGGTTTCTAGGTAAGAGTCCAATAAGAGAGTTCATTGGCTGATATAGTCACTTGTGATGTCTGTAAAGACTTAACCCCTTCTAGTCTCTGGTGCATCATATGCAGGCAATATCTGACAGTTGCTTGCAGTCACTATGAGTGAGTTGACTCAGCCATATAAATTTTCTTAATAAATGAATATATCTTGCGATGGACAGGTCTAATTTCCCCGAAGGATCATTCAGTCTGGAAGGAAATACTTTAAACGGGATTTAAAAAAATAAACACTTAGCATCAGAATAAATATACACGTATGATATAAAGATGCTATGATTCTTCTAAAGTTGTGAGGAAGGAAGCTTTCATTTTTAGACAACACACGCATGTGTCACAGGTCAATGCTGGTTTCTGCAGAATCGTTCATTGTTCTCTTGAAGGTAGAATACAACAAGCCTTTTGATATGGAACAGCTTATCTGCAATTCTCAGTAGCTCTTTATGATGTTTAAAAATAATGACCAAAAAACCCCCCCACCCCATACCATTTTGTGCCCTGATTTTTCCAGGGCAACTTTTAGTCAGTCGAAACGATCAGTTTATCGGGATGATCAATATATGTTGCACTTATTTCTAAGTGGAAAGAAGGTAGACATTTCTTTGTACAGATCACGACGTCATCAAGCATAGTCAGGTAGGCAGTAGCTCAGCGGGCTTTTACGCCTAGCCTTTTGTAGTAGCTGTGAAGGCTGAGTCCATCACGCTGAACCTTCAACCTGGTTTAGAAAAATATAAATGTTTGCAAAACACATTGTGGCTTTAGAACTGGTTTAGGCCACATACTTTTCACAGTCATTCTTCCCTTTTCACCAAAGTCTGAGATGGCATTTTCTTAATTTCTCAAGCTGCAAAGATAATCCGTTTTTTTCCCCAGAGGTAAACACCATGGATCCTGGATTCTGATCGAATAGATCCACCACAAATTCATTGTCTCAGAATATGATCTTTTCTCTGTTCATCCCCAGCCTGTCTCTCTCCGCCCTCATCTTTCTCTCTCTCTTTGCAGCCTCTCAGTCATTATACACGTCCAGACTGGAGAACTGTCAACCTGTGTGGCATTCATTTTTCTGAATCACCATCTCTCTCCACAATTATCAGAGCATGACTGTTGGATTTGATGGTAATTATGCATTAGGCCTCTCTGACTCTCCCAATATTTTTTTGTTTGTTTGCTTTGACCCTAAAATGATTGAATTGCTTGTTAAGACATTCATTACTAACAGGGGTGAAGGACGCTCACTTACAAGACCTTCTGAATGGGCAGCAAGCAACCGATTGCCATATTTTTTGAAGTTTGAAGACAGACTGATAGATATCCAGATAAGCCAGTCACTTCTCTCAGCCCTAGGAAAGCGGCAATGGCAAACTACTTCCGAAAGACCCTTGCCAAGAAAGCTGCAAGAGGCATTTTTCAGGAATCAAAGCCGATTTGAAGGTACGGGTAGTTCTTGACTTACAACAGTTCGTTTAAGGACTGTTCAAAGTTAGGTCACTGAAAAAAAAAGATTTATGACAGTTTTTCACACTTACAACCGTTGCTTTCCTTATGGATGGAGCCATCTAGACAGTTGGCTTCCTCTTTATCTTCTTAAGGGCTGGCATATGCTGTGGGCTATTAAGAAAGACTGGGGTCTGCTTCCTGCCTCTAGAAACATGTTTCTCCATTTCTCTTTTAGGGAAATATAACATTCTGCCTTTTTTAATGTTTCCAAAAATATTTCATTCTTCGGGGGGGGGGGGGGGAGGAGGAAGGGGAATAGATGAATAAAGTCCGATAAAGGTCTATCGGTTATGATTACGCATGAAAAAGAAGAAAATACAGGACAACCACAGATCTACCTGTTTACAGACTTGGTTGCACGCACAAGTTATATATATATTGTAAAAAGAGATGCAAAGAAAATGATTCCGTTTCATTTTCTCCCCCAAGATTTTGTTTTTTTAAAAAAAATACAGAGGGAAAAAAAAACCCCTTTGCATTAAAGATGCATAAAACATTCAAGTCCAAAATGGAAAGATCCAGATAAAGTTTATCACCCTATACTCGAGCGACGAATAGCCAGTCTGGATGCTGCTCAACCTTTCCTGAACTTGATATGGAAATGGAGTCCCGTCAGCGCTGAGGACAAGCTTTAGTAGCATGCTCTCTTAGCTTGCAACATGTTCTCATCTCTGTGATCCAAACACCGCTAATGACAAGAGCCTCCTCCAGCATCAGGTTTCTGGAATTGAGAAACATGTTTCTCACCATTACCTGCTTGTTCTCCGCTGTCAGACATTCCTGGGTTGAGTTGAGGGCCCAAACAGTGTGATTAACCAGCTGTGTTTGTTCTTCTTAATCCTACAATTGAGCACCAGGTGGCCTTTGCAGCTTTCTGCTAGGATTTATTCCCGATGCATTTTGATATTTACCTCCGTACATGAGACAACAATAACCAAGAAAGAAAAAAAAAATTATATGGCCGACAGGAGAGAATAGAGCAATTCCATCGATTTGGAGGCATAAAAATAGGCATCGGGCGGCTGAAGTATAGATTACATGCATACCTTGCTAGGATTTTAAGAATCGGGATTCTGATCCTGGAAAGCAGGCTGGGCTTCAGCACAGAGGGAGTGATGTCGAGTCAAGAGGGAAAAAAAAAAAAATGGAGAGTAGATTTTCCTGACAGTTAGAACAATTAATCAGTGGAGCAACTTGCCTCAAGAAATTGTGAGTGCTCCAACACTGGAAGTTTTTAAGAAGAGATTGGACAACCGTTTGTCTGAAATGGTATAGTGATGGCTAAACTTTTTGCCATCACGTGCCAAAAGCAGGGGGAGTGCAGGGCGGTCGCGTGTGCGCATGTCCACACACCAGTGGTGGGTTCCTCCCGGTTCGGTCCTGTTCGGCCAAGCCGGTAGCGGTGACGATATGATGTCACCGAACCGGTTCTCCCCCCCGCCCTCCCACCCACGTTATTCTTACCTTTTATTTGGTCCCACCCCCAATCTCTTGCTGCCTCCTGAGTCCCAGCTGATGACTAGAGGGAAAAAAACTGTTTAAACTCTTGCCGCGGGGCTTCAAAGGGCCGCCCTACAGCTGATCAGTGTTAAAAGCAAACAAATGAGTCGGGTCGTAAGTGCGAGGACTGGTCGTAGGTGCGAGGACCTTCCAGAAATGACTCTGACCAGCTAGCCACACCCACCTAGTCACATGATCTCCAAGCCACACCCACAAAATAAGCCACGCCCACAGAACCGGTAGTAAAAAAATTTAGAACCCACCCCTGCCACACACCCATAATTCTATGCACCCCGCCCTCCCGCGCATGTGTACATGGCCCCCCGTTCCCCCCCATTTTTGGCACGCGATGGCTTGGTGGGCCCGTTTTTCACCCTCCCCAGGCTCCAGGAGGGCGAAAACAGACTTCCCCACCTTCTGGAGGCCCTCCGGAGGCCAGAAACGGACAGTTTGCTGACTTCTGGTGGGACCGGAAGGCCCATTTTTGCTCTCCCCAGGTTCCAGAGCCTTTCTAGGAGCCTGGGGAGGGTGAAAACAGCCTTCTCCACCCCCGAGGCCCTCTGGAGGCTGGAAACAGTCTGTTTCCCTACTACTGGTGAGCCCAGAAGGTCCAAAAACAGAGCTGAGCTCGTGTGCCCACCAATATGGCTCCACGTGCCACCTGTGGCACACCTGCCATAGGTTCACCATCATGGGTATAGGGTTTCCTGCCTGAGCAGGGAGTTGGACTAGAAGACCTCCAAGGGCCCTTCCAACTTTGTTGTTATTGTTATTATTATTATTGGATTCCAGTTCTGCTGTTAAATCCATACTGAGGCTCAGCCAGGAATTTGTGTTACAAATGAATAAGAGAGGTTGGAAAGTGTTCATCCTTAAGACAAGAGTTCTTCCCTGCTGAAGAACCATTTCTCAGGGGAAAAACAGAGCAAGAGCCCATAGGTTTCATGCAAGACTTTATATGACCTATCAAAAGCTATCCACCCATGGGGATCGGAATATGGAATGTTCATTCAAAGGTAAGAGGGATGCATTAATGTCCTATATATGATGCCACAGTGGTTAGAATGCAGTATTGCAGGCAAACTCTGCCCACAGCCAGGAATTCGATTCTGACCGGCTCAAGGTTGACTCAGCCTTCCATCCCTCCGAGATCGGTAAAATGAAGAGCCAGATTGTTGAGGGCAATAAGATGACACTGTAAACTGCTTCACAGACTGCTGTAAAGTGCTATGGGGCAGTATATAAGAGCCGTGGTGGCGCAGTGGTTAGAGTACTGCAGTCTATTTCTGCTGCCCTGCCAGCTGCCTGCAATTTGGCAGTTCAAATCTCACCGGGCTCAAGGTTGACTCAGCCTTCCATCTTTCCGAGGTGGGTAAAATGAGGACTCAGATTGTTTGGGGCAATAGGCTGACTCTGTAAACCGCTTAGGGAGGACTGTAAAGCATTGTGAAGTGGTATATAAGTCTAAGTGTCAGGTTTCGATGTCATCTCAAATAAATTGCACTCCCAAACAATTAATCTTTGCTGAAATATTCCATTTATTGAGTACGACAGATCTGGCCCCGACTTCGTCGTAGCTGATACTAACCCTCTGACCCCCAAACCTTTCCCTTTCCGTTCCCCAATTCTCATCTTCTCATTGGCCATCTTCCAAGTCAGTCTCCCCAGCTTCTGACCTCACCCCACAGGAATGTTCACCCCTCCCATCCCATCTCCTAGGGGATATTATCTACAGAGAAAATAAGTAGGTGAAAAGTCAAGCCTCGTCTTTTTATGGCAGCATCAGAATGCTGACATCGTGCTATTGCTAAGTGCTATATAAGCTTAAAATACCATTGCTGTTGCTATATGGTTTAAGCGACCCATTTTGCAAACTTCCGACAAGCAAAGCCAATGGGAAAACCAAATCCCCTTAACAACCGTGTTATTAACTTAGCAACTATAGTGATTCACTTAAGAACTGTGGCAAGAAAATTCGTAAAACGGGGCAAAACCTCAATTAACAAATGTCTCGCTTAGCATCATAAATGTTGGGCTCAATTGAAGAACATGTCCCTTTGCTTCAACTAAAAAGTATGCAGAAGAAAAGTATTTAAAGGTTGGTCTTTATCCCCTGCAGGAACCACGAACAAGTTCTATTTTTTGTATCCCTACGGCCAAAAGTGAAAAAAAGCTTGACCTGAGAAGAAAGCCTGACCTTTGCAGGAAGAAAAAAATGACTTGATATACAGTTCAGATTTCTCCTAAATTTCCCCAAGTTGATTCTATTTGCTCTGCTAGCCTAATGGAATACAGATGGCCGAATCTGTTTGCCAAAATCTCTTCTTGTACCTGTACTTCTGATTTCAGCCCAGGTGGGACATTGAAAGCGGATATCTTTGAGAGTCTTGAATGTGGCGTGTTGAAAGTAGGGAGAAAAGAAGAAAGAAAAGGCTAAACAGAGTCACCTAAGACCTTCTAGGGCAGTGACGGCGAACCTTTTCGGCATTGAGTGCCAAAAAGGTAGCACGGAATCGGTGCGCATGCGTGTGGGCGCTCATCAGGGCTGCGCTCCCAGAAAATCAAACTTCCGGGTTCTAGCGCGCATGCGCACCCAATGATCAGCTGGCCGCCACGCATGTGTAGGCTGGTTTTTGGCACTGCCGTGCGCCGAAGGGATCATGCTCCGGAAAAGCTGAACTTCCGGATTCTGGCATGCATACCAGTGGTGGGTTTCAAATTTTTTTGCTACCGGTTCTGTGGGTGTGGCTTGGTGGGTGTGGCTTGATGGGCGTGGCAGGGGAAGGATACTGCAAAATCTCCATTCCCACCCCACTCCAAGGGAAGGATACTGCAAAATCCCCATTTCCTCCCGATCAGCTGGTACTTGGGAGGCAGAGAACAGATGGGGGTGAGGCCAGTCAGAATTTTGACTACCGGTTCTCCAAACTACTCAAAATTTCCGCTACCGGTTCTCCAGAACTGGTCAGAACCTGCTGAAACCCACCTCTGGTGCATACGCACCCGACAATCAGCTGGCTGCCGTGCATGCGCACATCGGTTTTCGGCACTGCCGTGCGCGCAAAGGACAGCTGATCATCAAGTGCGCATGCACGCCAGAAACCCAGAAGACAAACAGGCAAGGCTGCGCGTGCCGGGCGACATGACTTCGTATGTCGCTTTGGGCACGCATGCCATAGGTTTGCCATCACGGTTCTAGGGCCCTGTTTTAGGGCTACAGCTAGTCCTCCACTTACAACAGTTCAGTTAGTGATGGTTCAAAGTTGCAACAGAACTGAAAAAAGTGGCTTATGACCATCTTTCACTCTTATGACCATTGCAGCGTCCCCCTGGTCACGTGATCAAAATTCAGATGCTCGGCAACGGACTCCTATTTATGACGGTTGCAGCGACCTTCTGACAAGCCAAGTCAATGGGGAAGCCGGATTACAACTGTATTACAAACTTAACAACTGCAGTGATTCACTTAGCAACTGTGGCAGGCAAGGTTGTAAAATGGGGCAAAACTCCCTTTAATAAAACATTTCACTCAGTAAGAGAAATTTTAGCTCTAATTGTGGTCATAGGTCGAGGACTAGCTGTACAGTGCTGGTGATTCTCAGCAGTGCTTCCTTGGAAAGATCTGTTTTCAACCCAACTTTTCTTTGGATCCAATATTTCACTGCCCTCTAGCCTAAATACACAGGATATCTTATAATTAAATTAATAAACAAGTACAGGTAGTCTTCAACTCAGAAACATTATTTTACCAACCGTTCAAAGTTGCAACAGCTCTGAAAAAAGTGTTTAAGACCATTACAGCATCCCCGTGGTCACGTGATCAAATTTCAGACTCTCGGCAACTGGCATGTACTTATGACGGTTGCAGTGTCCAGGGATCCTGTGATCCCCTTTTGTGACCCTCTGACAAGCAAAATCCATAAGGAAGCTATGTAATTAATTTACATAGTAATTAATTAATTCTGCGGTGGTTCTCCTCCTACCTCTCTGACCGGTCGCAATCTGTGTTGACGGGGGGGCAGCGGTCGACCCCGAGGCACCTTGCTTGTGGGGTGCCACAAGGGTCGGTCCTCTCGCCCCTTCTGTTCAACATTTATGTAAAGCCACTGGGTGAGATCATCCGTGGCTTCGGGGTGGAGTTCCATCAGTACGCTGATGACACCCAGCTGTACATCTCCACCCCAGGCCACCCCAATGATGCCCTTGAAGTGATGTCCCAGTGCCTGGAGGCCGTGCGGGCCTGGATGGGGAGAAACAGGCTCCGACTCAACCCCTCCAAGACCGAGTGGCTGTGGCTTCCAGCGTCCCGATATAGCCAGCTGACGCCATCGCTGGCTATTGGGGGCGAATCACTCGCCCCCACGGAGAGGGCTCGCAACTTGGGCGTCCTCCTGGACGCACGGCTGTCTTTAGAAGACCATTTGACGGCCGTGGCCAGGGGGGCTTTTTATCAGGTTCGCCTGATACGCCAGTTGCGCCCCTTTCTAGATCGGGACTCTCTACGCACAGTCACTCAGGCACTAGTCACTTCCCGCCTGGACTACTGCAACGCTCTCTACATGGGGCTCCCCCTGGGGTGCACCCGGAGGCTCCAGCTGGTCCAGAATGCGGCCGCGCGGGGGATTATGGGGGCGACGAGGCGCTCCCATGTGACACCTCTCCTGCGCGAGCTGCACTGGCTCCCGGTAGTCTTCCGGGTGCGCTTCAAGGTGTTGGTGACCACCTTTAAAGCGCTCCATGGCTTAGGGCCGGGGTACTTACGAGACCGCCTTCTGCCACCAATAGCCTCCCACCGGCCAGTACGCTCGCACAGAGTGGGCCTCCTCAGGGTGCCGTCCGCCAGACAATGTCGGCTGGCGACCCCCAGGGGGAGAGCCTTCTCTGTGACGGCGCCCACCCTCTGGAATAACCTTCCCCCGGAGTTACGTATAATAACAGACCTCCGGATTTTTCGTCGGGCCCTGAAAACTTATTTATTTCAACTAGCTGGGCTGGCTTGAGCTAAATTTTAAATTGGTTTTAAATTGGGTTGTTTTAATTTACGGCCAGAATATCTAATTATTTTAATACCGTTTTTTAAATTTTGTATGCTTTGTTTTTACTTAGGCTGTGCACCGCCCTGAGTCCTATTTGGAGAAGGGCGGTATAGAAATTTAAACAAACAAACAAATAAATAAATAAAATAAATAAATAATAACTTCAGCACTTAACAACTGTTGCAAGAAAGGTCATACAATGGGGCAAAACCAGAGGTGAAATGTAGGCTTGGTGGTGGTGGTGGGGGGTTAATGTGACTGGGTGGGCATGGTCAACTTTTTTTTTTTAACTTTTCAAAGCATTTTTTCTAATGCTTTGAAAAGCCTCTGCCGATCAGGCAACTCAGCTGGGATCGTCAGAGAGGTTTTTTAAAAAATGCTTTGAAAAGCCTCTCTGATGATCAGGCAACTCAGCTGGGATCGTCAGAGAGGTTTTTTAAAAAATGCTTTGAAAAGCCTCTCTGCCGATCAGGCAACTCAGCTGGGATCGTCAGAGAGGCTTTTAAAAAAATGCTTTGAAAAGCCTCTCTGCCGATCAGGCAACTCAGCTGGGATCGTCAGAGAGGTTTTTTAAAAAATGCTTTGAAAAGCCTCTCTGCCGATCAGGCAACTCAGCTGGGATCGTCAGAGAGGTTTTTTAAAAAATGCTTTGAAAAGCCTCTCTGCCGATCAGGCAACTCAGCTGGGATCGTCAGAGAGGCTTTTTAAAAAATGCTTTGAAAAGCCTCTCTGATGATCAGGCAACTCAGCTGGAATTGTTAGAGACTTTTCAAAGCATTTTTTTTTACCACCTCTTCGGCCAAGAGGTTGCAGAAAAAAATGCTTTGAAAAGCCTCTGACGATCCCAGCTGAGCTGCGCGATCATCAGAGGCTTTTTTTTTACTTTTAAAAGCATTTTTTTCAAAAAAAATGCTTTTGAAAGTAAAAAAAAAAGCCTCTGATAATCGCGCAGCTCAGCTGGGATCGTCAGAGGCTTTTAAAAGCATTTTTTCCTCTTCGGCCGAAGAGGTTGTAGAAAAAAAGAATGCCTTTAAAAGTCTCTGGCAATCCCAGCTGAGTTGCCTGATCGGCAGAGGCTTCTAAAAGCATTTTTTTCTGCAACCTCTTAAGGTTGTAGAAAAAATGCTTTTAAAAGTAAAAAAAAAAAAAATTGGCCACACCCACCCAGTCACATTACACCCCCCCACCAAGCCACGCACACAGAACCGGTAGTAACAAATTTTAGATTTCACCCCTAATCCATATCCAATAAACCTATAACACATTCACAAGTTCAGTATACATTGACATATATATTTCTAGACATTCACTACACCCAGTGGTGGGATTCAGCCAGTTCGCACCACTTCGGGAGAACCGGTTTTTAACTTTCTGAGCAGTTTGGTGAACCGGTTGTTGGAAGAAATCATTGGGGCAGAGAACCGGTTGTTAAATTATTTGAATCCCACCACGGACTATACCTTCTTCTTGGCGCTCTTCCTCGTGTCTAACCATTCATAAAATACGTTGATTCACTTTTATTTTTGAGATCCAAAATGAGTCTGTCCATTTCTGCACAATTGTAGATTTTACATAACACTTCTTCCTCTGAAGGTGTTTCTTTACTCTTCCATTTCTGAGCAAATGCGATTCTTGCAGCTATTCTCTCCCCCTTATCAAACTTTTTGTTCTAGAGAACTAGGTTGCAAAACAACCCCAAGATCAAGAGGAAGAGGTTTGGTCAGCTTTTTTGGGGGGAGAAAATGTTAAATCAAACAGGTGCCTTGTCCACCTGGTGTCGCTGTTTACTTAAGTATTGGCTAGAAGTTGGTCGCTCGTTTTGAACATCTGGAGTGCTTCTCTTAGACTCAGCCAAGAGGGTTTAAGCAGAAGATGGAAAGCTATTGATCATGAAACTCTGGTGCTTCTGGCAAACTTTGAGGATGATAAAGGAGCAAATGAAGGATGAATTTGTCACCTTGTTAAGTGGACCATAGTTTTTGTATGCCATAATTTTTAAAAAAATAAATAAATCAACATAATTGTTAACAGGAATTGAGACCTCATAGTTCAAGGTGGCATTATTTGTTACAGATATTTGTCTAGTGTTCGTGGAACTTAAAGCAGTTTGCAAAGTAAAACAGAGACGGGGAAAAAAAAAACACAATACCAGTTGGCTCTTTGTTAAATTCAGCTAAATTCCAATTGATCGGCTGGCATAAAGTATTATCCCCGATCTCCCAAAAACAATCCCCTTCTGAGGTTTAAAAACAGCCAAAAAATTAGAACAAACTCCCCCAAAACCGAAAAGACCACCAACCTGTTTGAAAAGAGCTGTTTTCACAGCCTTGCAAAATGTCAGGAAGGTGATAAAAACTCAGAAAGCAAACTGTTGAGAAGAGTGAGGGGTCATCCTTCCTCCTTCTTCTGAAAGGAGAAAAAGAACCCCAAAGTTTTTTGAGCTACGCGACATCAGGATGAATATTGTCAATGTTGTGTGAGAATAATATCTTCTCAGTCTTCAAAACTCTGTGGAGTCCTTGGAGCTTGGTTATTTGGTTGCAGACATTTCATTACCCAGCTAGGTAATATTATCAGGGTTAGTGAGTGTGGTGTTTGCTCCCTGTTTATATACAGTTAGCTGTAGTTTGTTTCCCCAGTTAGGTCTTAAATGTTGTCATTTGTAACAATGCTTCATCCATATCAGGGGTGGGTTCTACTTACCTTTACTACTGGTTCACAACAGGATCGTGCACGCATGCTCGCTTTGCTCGCACACGCTCCTTGCTTCTGCGCATGTGCAGATCGCTTCTGATGACATCAGGGTCAGTGGGCGGAGCCTCCCGCTGGTTTTACTACCGGTTCTATAGAACCGGTCCAAACCAGGGGCAACCCACAACTGATCCACATCCATTCCCATTGCATAAGATTACTTGGTTGTCATGTGTTGGAAGAAATGTCCATCTGGGTTCAGTTCCAAGTGGGGAGAAAGACACAGAAGCTGATTGGAAAGATGGTGTATTGATGGACAGGACCACATGGGTTTGAGGTCCTGGTGCAGCTGAACACATGGAGATGAGAGAGAGAGGTATTGATACCCTCTCTTGGGCCTTGCCCTTGAGCTTCCTGTTCCTGTGCAAGAAATGTATTCTATTGGCTGGAGTCAGACTCCCATGTGAAGTCAGGTTTGTCTGAATCAAGTTTGGTTGAACCTTGGGCTGATGTAATGAAGGGGCTTGGTAGTGCCATGTGGTGAGCCCTGCTGATAGATAATCCTATAATATCCTGGAGGGTCATGTCTTAATCCCATCACCCTGGAGCTGAGGTCTTTTGTTTTGTAGATAGGCTGGGCCAGTTCTTCTCAATGGGCACCAAATATCTGCTGGGGGCAGGGAGCTGAGTTTCTGTCTCCCTTAAGATTTCTATTTCTCTTTTAGGGGAAATATTCTGCCTTTTTAAAAATATTTTCTAAAATATTTCATTCTTCTAGGAGGGGTAGGTACTAACTTTCATCACATGCAAAATGGCCTTTCCAATCATCTTCTTTCTTTCCCCTATGATGGTAGTCCCTATCTTGTCTGGTAGTCCCTATC
Source organism: Pantherophis guttatus (assembly GCF_059756535.1). NCBI lineage: Eukaryota > Metazoa > Chordata > Lepidosauria > Squamata > Colubridae > Pantherophis > Pantherophis guttatus. The sequence continues at coordinate 11,018,237 of NC_142068.1, forward strand.
CAGTCCCTCCCTCTTATCACCCCAATCTCCCAAATTTTACCCCAAAGGTCTTTCTATCCCTCACTTTTTTAATGGTATTGACCCCTTGGAAAATAGGAGACATTTATTTATCTTTTACTTTCCTTTCTGAAAAATGTGACTGTCCCACCTGAATTTGAAAGGCGTTCCGGGAGACTAAAAGAGGAACGATCCGGAAGCTGGATCTTTGATTTTTTTCCCAAGAGAAATGATATTTTAAGCATTTTAAATTGTGAATTGTGGATTAGGGCTGTCCAGGGGTGAAATCCAGCAGATTCTGACAAGCTCCGGAGTGGAAATTTTGAGTAGTTCAGAGAATCAGCAAATACCACCTGTGGCTGGCCCCAGAGTGGGGTGGGAATGGAGATTTTGCAATATCCTTCTCCCAGGAGTGGGGTGGGAATGGGGATTTTGCAGTATCCTTCTCCTAGAATTGGGTGGGAATGGAGATTTTGCAGTATCCTTCCCCTGCTGCGCCCACCAAGCCACACCACGCCTACCATGCCACACCCACAGAACCGGTAGTAAAAAAAAAAATGGATTTCACCACTGGGGCTGCCTGGTCTAGACTGCAAAAACCCAGACGTCCACAGGGGGTCAGTAATGAGAAACAGACTTGAGAAGCCTTGATTGAGGGGAATATTTCAGGGTAGGTTTCAAGGAGATGGGGAAAGTGCTGTGAGTTGTGAGCTACAGATTGTAGCTGCGGATACGTACAAGGACACTCACACAAACAAAGTGAAGCCGATGGGCAAGGAGATGAGTGAATAGCTCATGGAACTAAAACTGGACGTCCTTGAAATTGCATATCTGAAATAATGGTTTATGTGCAGATAATTTCACCATAGCTATATTCCTAAGGCAGAGAGCAATTCCAAGCAGAAAAACAGCCTTTGGGGAAAGGCAAGGGTCAGAGGGCATTGACCACTTCAATAGTCTAGTACAGGTTGTCCTCAACTTACAACCATTCATTTAGTGACTGTTCAAAATTACAACAGCACTGAAAAAAGTGGCTTCTGACCAGTTTTCACACTTATGACGGTTGCAGGATCCCCGTACACATGTGATCAAAATACAGACGCTTGGCAACTGGCTCATATTTCTGGCAAGCAAAGTCAATGGGGAAGCTGGATTCGCTTTACAGCCGTGTTACTAGCTTAATAATTACAGTTAAGTGATTCACTTAACAACTGTTAAGTGAAAGGTCATAAAATGGAGCAAAACTCAACTGTCTCACTTAGCTATGGAAATTTTGGGCTCAATTGTGGTCATAGGTTGAGGACTACCTATATAGCAGCAGGCCACCGATGGACATCCAGAAGTTTTAAATTAGCATTTCCATTAAACCACGTCACACAGCCAATGATTTTATTGATATGAATTATATGAATGTATACAGTGGTGGGATCCTGCTGGTTTAACAACTGGTTCAGTGATTGTGTGCTTTGCGCACCTGAACTAGTCCAAACCGGTAGAATCCCACCTCTGAATGTGTTCTGCCCCAACTACGGACCCCAAAGAACGCAGCACACACAAAGTCTGTGCAAACCTTAGTTTACTAAATGAAATCAGTCTTTTTCATACAAAGGCTGTTAATTAACTTTCTTCACAGCCTACAAGAATCCAAAGAATAAATAATCGTAATCTTACTATGGTTGGCAGAAAGCCCAGAAGCAATTTGCAGAGAACTAAGATCAGGACGTGAAGGAGAGTGAATGAAGTTGTTCCCTGCAAATTGCCTCAGTTGTCGTCCTTCCTTAAATAGGCTAAGGGAGTGGCCAATTAGCCCCAAGCCTTACTTTCGAGGAGATCCTGCCTTTTGGCAGCTCTGCACACCTGTGCATCGAGAAGAAGCTCCTCCTCTTCTTCCTCTTCACTTATGGAAGTTTCTGGAGGTTCTGAAGGCCCTGGCTGAATCCCCACCTCTGTCACGACATCTTCTCCAGCCTCCTCATTGTCCGTCTCAAGTGCCAGCTGCACAGGCTGCTGGCGCAGCACCACACCAGCCTCCTCGCTGTCGGAATCAGCTACTAGCTGCACAGGCCACTGACGGGCCACAACGGAATGTATAGGTAGTTTAAGGAGGTATGATGCCTCAGCTGAGCTTGTCAACTGGAAAGCTGACAGCCTGGGTTTAAGACTGAGTGCTACATGATGGGGTGAGCTCCCATTACTTGCTCCAGCTCCTGCCCACCTAGCAGTTCGAAAGCATGCAAATGCGAGTAGATTTGGTGGGAAGGTATCCATGCGCCTTGGTGTATAGTCATACTGGCCACATGACCACAGAATTATCTTTGGACAACGCTGGCTCCCTTGGCCAAGAAACAGAGATGAGCACCACCCCCTGCAGTCAGACACAACTGTATAGGGCACGGGTGTCAAACTTGCGGTGCCACGTTGCCGTCACATGATGTATCATGATGTTTTTTCCCTTCACGGAGCTGGAGTGGGTGTGGCCTGCGTGTGACGCATCTGGCCCATGGGCTGCCAGTTTGACACCCCTGGTATAGGAAAAAGCTTTACCTTTATAGATAGTTCAAGAGCCAATTCGGTGAAGGCATTGGGCTAGACACTGGGAGACCGTGAGTTCTAGTCCCATCTTGGTCACAAAATCATCTGGGTGACCTTGAGACAATCATTTTTTTCTTAGCCCTAGGAAGGAGGCAGTGGCAAACCACTTTGCCACCTTGCCAAGAAAACTGCAGGAACCTGTCCAAGCTGTCCTTGAGAATCAGACACGATTGAACAGAAGGAAAAAAAGAAAAAGGGAGTATACATACATTCATGCTTCCTACTTTGGACACATTGTGCTCCAGCTCTCTGGAAACGGATGCAATGCTGGGAAACACGGAAGGAAGAAGGAGAAGAGACAACCAGCAGCAAGGTAGACGGACTTGGTGACAGCAGTCACGAGTGTTGGGAAGTCTGAAAGAGAAGGTTGAGGACAGATCATCATGGAGAATAACTATCTATGTGGTTGCTAGGAGTCGAAAACAACTTAACGGCATGTACTGTAATCAATCAATCAATCAGCCAACACATCCAGTGATTTTATTTATACGAATTAGATGAATGTACATGATATCATTTATGTGACATTATCTCTCACCCAGATCTCAAGACTCCATGTGATCGCTCTCTCTCTCTTCTGACATTAATCTAATAGAAACAGCAGCCCAAACACCACACAACCACAACAATACTAAAAATCGATTGCCAATGCCACTGAAACAAAACAATAGAGGTTGTTTTTTTGTTTTAATTTGATTTATATGCCTCCCTTCTCCAGAGGCTCAGGGCGGCTTACAATGCGTTAAGCAATAGCCTTCATACTTTTTGTATATTTATACAGTTTATTGCCCCCACAATCTGGGTCCTCAATTTATCTACATTAGAAAGGATGGAAGGCTGAGTCAACCTTGAGCCTGGTGAGATTCGAACTTACAGTAATTGCAGACAGCTGGTGTTAATCACAATGCTTTCAATCTGCTGAGCCACCAGGCCCCTGGTTGGAGGGACCTTGGAAGTCTTCTAGTCCAACCCTCTGCTTGATCAGGAGAGCCTATACCATTTCAGACAAATGGAGAAACCCTTCCATACTTCCACCACTCACAATACTAGACAATACAGTATCAACAGTAGAGACCTTCGAATTTCTAGGTTCTACCATATCGCAAGATCTAAAATGGACATCAAAAACGTCATCAAAAAAGCAAAACAAAGAATGTTCTTTCTGCGCCAACTCAGAAAGCTCAAACTGCCCAAGGAGCTGCTGATCCAGTTCTACAGAGGAATGATTGAGTCTGTCATCTGCACCTCTATAACTGTCTGGTTTGGTTCTGCAACCCAACAAGACAGACAGAGACTTCAGAGGATAATTAGAACTGCAGAAAAAACAATGGCTACCAACCTGCCTTCCATTGAGGACCTGTATACTGCAGGAGTCAAAAAGAGGGCTGTGAAAATATTTACAAATCCCTCGCATCCTGGACATAAACTGTTTCAACTCCTATCCTCAAAACGACGCTATAGAGCACTGCACACCAGAACAACAAGACACAAGGACAGTTTTCCCCCGAACGCCATCACTATGCTAAACAAATAATTCCCTCAACACTGACAAACTATTCACTAAGTCTGCACTACTATTAATCTTCTCATCGTTCCTATCACCCATCTCCTCCCACTTATGACTGTATGACTGTAACCTTGTTGCTAGTATCCTTACGATTTATATTGAAATTGTTTCCTGATTGCTTATTTGTTCCCTATGACTATCATTAAGTGTTGTACCTTATGATTCTTGATGAACGTATCTTTTCTTTTATGTACACTGAGAGCATATGCACCAAGACAAATTCCTTGTGTGTCCAATCACACTTGGCCAATAAAAATTCTATTCTATTCTAAATGGTTGTCCAGATTGTTTTTGAAAGTCTCTAGTGATGAAGCACCCACAACCTCTGAAGGCAAGCTATTCCATTTCTCTCACCATTAGGAAATTTCTCTTTAGTTCTAGGTTGCTTCTCTCCTTGGTTAGTTCCATCCATTTTTTTCTTGTCTTGCCTTTTAGTGCTTTGGGAAATAGTTTGACCCCCCTCGTCTTTGTAGGAGCCCCTCAAATATTGAAACACTGGAAAACTCAGTATTTATTTATTATTGGAAAACATATTTCATGGCTCTGGAGAACGGAAATAAATTGAGTACCTTCAGGTTGAGAGGAGGCAACTATAGAGAAAGCCACCTACCCATGGTCCATGCCCTTGTGATCTTGGGGAGAGTTAGAAGCCTAAACACCTCTCAACATTTGTGCAACTACTCAGACCCAACAACAGATACAACAATGGCATAACAACATTCTACTTGAGATCCAATCAAGTTCTTGAGAGATGTAAGTTCCCCTCGTCGGTTCTGAAACAAAATCACTTTAGGAACAGGATGTTTTGTTTCAACCTCACTCAGTTTCTTATTGTATGTTAATTTTGGCCCACTTTGATATAAATTTACAAATGTATTTAAAGAACATGTACAAAAAAGTGAATGCATTGGTTGGGCAGATTTTCAAAAGATGGCTTTTTACACGCCTTTTTTCCTGATGTGCACTTTTTGCAAATTCTGCGTGGATAAAATGTAATCTTGGAAGTATTTCTCCTTAAAAATGCACATTTTATTTATGCGCTTCTTCAGGATTATCCCTTAACATTCTGAAAAGTGCTGATTTCAGCATGCAATTTTATTCTTCTTGACATCCGATTTGGGAGAAGAAAATGTCTGCATATAAACATTCGCAGGGCAGGAATTCCTTCACCGACTTCTGCTTTCTAAAGCTGTTTTCCATATTATATTTTGGGTGGTGCATTGAAACCCAAATTGCACGCAGCAATGCTAAAACTGGCTAACTAAACTCCCAAGCAGGATTAGGAGGCGAGTTATCAGTCATGGAGAATTGGCAGTCAAGAGGGAGATATTTAACAATCAGTGGAACAGCTCAGCTCCTGGAGTTGTGGGGTGCTCCATTGTGGGAGGTTTTCAACAAAATAACGGACAACCATTTGTCTGGGATGGTATAAGGACTCCTGCCTTGAGCAAGGGTTGGACTAGAAGACCTCCAAGGTCCCTTCCATCCCTAGGATTTTATGATTCTATGAACTCCCCCTGCCAAAACTTATTAGCTGCCCACAGCAATACCTCTCTTCCCACTGCCCTGGTTTCTCCTTACATGTAGTCCAAGGGTGGGTTCTAATTTTTTTTACTACCGGTTCTGTGGGCGTGGCTTATTTTGTGGGCGTGGCTTGATGGTTATGTGACAATTCTTTAGGATTTAGCGGAGGTACTGGTCTACCAGGCTTTTAACTGCTTGCAGAGCTGTACTGGTCTACCCATTTGTTTTTGGAGTGTCCTGATCTGCCCATTTGTTTTTTGAAGGCACCGGTCTACCCATTTGTTTTTGGAGGCACCAGTCTACCACCACACTGCCTTTTAACACTGATCAGCTGTAGGGCGGCCCTTTGAAGCCCCGCGGCAAGAGTTTAAAAAGTTTTTTTCCTTCTAGCCATCAGCTGGGACTCGGGAGGCAGCGAATAGATTGGGGGCAGGGCCAAATAAAAGGTAAGAACAATGCGGGCGGGGCGGGAGGGCCCAGCTCCAGAACAAAGAGAACCTGTTCGGTGACGTCATATCGTCACTGCTACCGGCTCGGCCGAACCGGGCTGAACCTGGAAGAACCCACCACTGATGTAGTCCTCGACTTAAAAACCACAACCGAGCCCAAAATTTCTGATATTAAGTGAGACACTTGTCAAGTGACTTTTGCCCCATTTTACACCTTTCTTGCCACATTTGTTAAGTGAATCACTGCGGTTGTTAAGTTAGTAATATGCTGGTTAAGTGAATCTGGCTTCCCCATTGATTTTGCTTGTCAGAAGGTTGCAAAAGGGGATCCCATGACCCTGGGACACTGCAACCGTCATAAGTACGAGCCAGTTGCCAAGGGTCTGAATTTTGATCACGTGACCCTCAGGATGCTGATCAATGGCTGTAAGTGTGAAAAATGGCCATAAGTCATTTTTTTCCAGTGCCGTTGTAACTTCAAATAGTCACTAAGTGAACCGTTGGATGTCGAGGACTATCTGTATCTCATTGAAGGCTAGAAATAAAATATTCCAAGATCCAAGAAAACAAGGAGCTATTGTTTTACATTAGAAATGAACTTTCTCAAGCTTTATAGTTTCAGGAATTGACTGTTACGCTCGGCAACTATTGCCATCAGAGAACATTACGCCGTGCTAAGGTCCTGGGAGTATTATAAGGCATTCATGGATGGCTGGATTGATTAATTGATTGTAGATTATTGTTATTATACTGCTCCATTGCTAAAATGCCACCAAACAAAACCTGGCAAGAAACCCATTAAAAACAGCAATAAAACCCTTCTAAAACAATGATTTTTGAATGGGGCCCAATTATGAGTCTGGAGGGGCCACAATCCGCCATTTGGGAGTCACAGAGGAGAAAGAGTCTTCTCGGAGAATTTGGCATGAGGACAATGCTGAGTTCATAGGAGGGTGTCTCCTACAAATTAAGAACCAGATTGCCAGGCCCAAAGCTACAGTATTAAGGGCTGTAAAGGTTCGCTGCCATTTTGCTCTCCAAGAGATCCTGTTCTCTTCCCATTTGATTAGCCAAGTCTGCTTACGTTAATTCTTGAATTCAATTCTTGAATTGATTTGATAAATTGATCCAACAGAACAAGTGGGAATCACAAGTGATTGTGATTGTAAAGGTTCTCCTTTAACAAGTGTTTTGTTAAAGGAGAACCTATGGAAGAGAATATTTACAGAGTACAAAATAATAGAGTTGGAAGGGACTTTGGAGGTCTTCTAGTCCAACCCACTGCTCAGGCAGGAAACCATATCATTTCAGACAAATGGTGGTCCAATCGCTTCTTAAAAACTTCCAGTGTAGGAGCATTTACAACTTCTGGAGGCAAGTTGTTCGACTGATTAATTGTTCTCACTGTCAGGAAATTTCTCCTTAGTTCTAGGTTGCTTCTCTCCTTGATTAGTTTCCACCCATTGCTTCTTGTCCTGCCTTCAGGTGCTTTGGAGAATAGGTTAACCCCAATAGTAGGTTTCAAATTCTGGCACTACCGGTTTGCTATCAGGAGTGCGTGGGGCGCTTCTGCACATGTACAGAAGGTTCTGGGCATGCACAGAGCATTTTTGATGATGTCTGGGCAGGTGGGTGGAGCCTCCCGACACCACTGCTATGGGTTCGCCCGAATTGGGGTGAACCGGTAGCAACCCACCACTGGTTGACCCCCTCTTCTTTGTGGAGGCCCCTCAAATACTGGAACACTGCTATCATGTCACCTCTACTCCTTCTTCTCAATAAACTACGCACACATTTCCTGCAATTGTTCTTCATATGTTTTAGCCTCCAGTCCCCTAATCATCTTTGTTGCTCTTTTCTGCACTCTTTCCAGAGTCTCAACATCTGATCAGATCAGAACATTTCCCATTCTTCTCTGTGTAGACTAAATGAGAGAACAGGATCTAGAAGGAGCGAACCTGGCCTTGAGAGGGGTGGGATCCTGTTGGTGATCAGATGAGGAAACTATTATGGCCTAGGCAAGCTCATTCCCCAACTCTTGAAATTTATGATCTCAAATGGACCGGTGAGGTGAAATGTTTTGGTTCTAAAGAAAGAAAAGGCAGGTGGGATTGTATGCGGATTAAGGCGGATGGTCTTAATCGCCGCTTGAAGGACACATTGCAAAACTTTCAAAACAAGAATTTCAGTGACAAGCACGTTAGCTTTGTATCCAGCGAGAAGAGGATGGGTGTTAACTTCCCAAGGAGAAATAATCATCAAGGTGCTGGAATAATAGAAGCCAAGAACGGCCCCCTTCCTTCCCCCAAATAATGGACCACATGAAGGGTCAGCGGAAAGACAACCTACTACCTAGCAACAACCAACACCAAAATGCAATTGGGAAGCTTGCTATCGATCGCCATGGCAACCAGTCTAGCCTTTATAACCGTTGATGGGAACCTTGTACAGAAGAATCGCACAGCTGAGCAGGAAGTGCCTGGAGAAGAGTAAAATGGGTCATGCAATAACTCCAAAGGGCCATTTATATCAGACTGTAAGTATCAGTAACCTAAAACCTGAAGCCCGACAGAACTCACGGATGCGGAGCAAACAAGGGATGCAGTACAGGTAGTCCTCAAGTTGAGCCCAAATTGAGCCCAAAATTTGTGTTGCATTCGTTAACTGAGTTTTGCAACATTTCATGCCACAGTTGTTAAAACGAATCACTGCGGTTGATTCAAGTTAATAACACAGTGGTTAGATGAATTTGGCTTCCCCACTGACTTTGTTTGTCAGAAGGTCACAAAAAGGGATCACATGACTGGATAGGAACCAGTTGCCAAGCATCTGAATTTTGATCACGTGACCTGCCATGGCCATAAGTGTAAAAAAAAACCCAGAGATAAGTCACTTTTTTTCAGCGCCCTTTGTAACTTTGAATGGTCACTAAAGGAACTGTTGTAAGTTGAGGATTACCTGCATATTGCAAAAAATCCGGAATGCCACTAGATTGTAATTAAGGAGTACAAAAAACAGGAACTCCTTGTGGTGATCTGGATTTCTGCAACTCCAATATACCGTACTTTTGGAGTATAAAACACACTCCCCCCCTAAAAGAGGGTGAAAATTTGGGTGCGTCTTATACACCAAATGTAGCCCCACCCACCCACCAGCCCCACCCTTTGGCCTCTGCCTCCCAGCAATTTCCTTGCAGCAAACAGCAAACAGCCCGTTTCAGCTTCAGCACAGCCTGATTAGCACAAGCAGCTGATTGTTGGTTGGATCGGCCTCCCGACCCTCAGCTGTTTCAGGCTGCAGGGATTGCCATTGCCTATTGCCGCACGCTCCATTTGCTGCAAGGAGGCAAATTGCTGGGAGGCAGATTTTTTTTCTTATGCTAATCAGGCTGTGATGAAAATGAAAGTAAAGCAGGCTGTTTGCTGTTTGCTGCAAGGAGGCAAATTGCTGAGAGGCAGAGGCAGAGGCAGATTTTTTTTTCTTGTTTTCCTTTCCAAAAAAGGTAAGTGCGTCTTATAGTCCGGAGCGTCTTATACTCTGAAAAATACAGTAGTAGTCTTATACAATTAATCATTGGTTCATTATAGAAGAATAAATTTGTAACTCGAGGTTCCTTGGTCATCTCTGAGCTTGGTTGTTTTCTTGCAGATGTTTCATTACCCAGACTAGTAACATCATCAGTGCTAGTGCTTATTGAAGACTCAACCTTGTTCATTTGTGTGTGTGTGATTGTCTCTCTCTCTCTCTCTCTCTCTCTGTGCTTTTTTCAAAAGGCAACTGGACTTTCTGGTTTTTCTTTGAAGACTTTTCGCTTCTCATCTGTTGTGGCTCCGTTACCTGAGCCTGTGTCATCGGCAGGAGAGGACTCCGAGAGTGAAGGAGAGGAGTTGGCAAGGCCTCCCTCTCCAGGACCCTCCTCTCTGGCAATGCCTTCGGTGTCTGCCAAAGGGTAAGAGATAGGGCCGGGGCCAAGCACGTCCACGCAGCCACAGATGGACAGTGATGAGGGTAATGAGTCTTGGCTGGATCCATGCCAGCGTCGCAGAGATAAGTGCGCGCAACAGAAGAAAAGGCGTGCCTGAGATTAGGCTGAGTCACTGGACCACACCCCACAGGATATAAAAGGGAGTGTGGTGGCCAGTCAAACCTTGTGACGAACAAAGCTGAAAGCTTCCACGCCATTCTGCATTGCCGGACTTTTGCTATAAGACTTAGCTGGATTATCTCTGGACTTGATTACCTCCGTAATTATTGAGCTGTTTCTTTTGATGTATCAGAAGTGGGGAGAAGTTATCTCTTCTCTTCGTAAATAATAAACTCTTGGCAGGCAGCCACTAGGTTGTTGCCAAGTTCCGTTATCTTAAGGAAAAGGATTTTGCCGGCTGGTTTGGTCTTTAACTCTTGAACGTCTGTTAGTGTGTGTGCGTGTGGTTGGGGGACAGAACATCATCCAAGAATGAGAAGAATGACCTGGATGACTGAGAATCTTAACTCTTGGTGTGTAATTGGCCTAAAATACAATGCAGATGATTTCTAGGTGAAAATGTGACATTAATTCTCATTATATATAGGATGAATGATAAGGGCTTGGTGTTATATAACACATACTGAAGTTAAACTGGCTTGAGACTGACAACAGCCTGGATGGGAACGCCACTAAGTGCCTTGTGTAGGTTCTAAATTAGGGGTTTCCAAACTTGGCAACTTTTAAGACTTGTGGACTACAACTTCAGCCACACAGTCACGTTTATGGCCATTTGCAGCATCCTGTGATCATGTGATCGTGTTTTTTTGACGGCTTTCCTGTCACCGGTGTGGGAAGCCACCCCTCTCCGAGAAGAATGAAATATTTTGAGACATATTTAAAAAGGCAGGATAAAATATTTCACCTAAAAGAGAAATAATTTTTTTTTTTTAAGGGAGACAGAAACTCAGAGTCCCAGCTCCCTGCCCCCAGCAGATATTTGGTTCCCATTAAAAAAGACTGGGCCAGCTTATCAACAAAACAAAAGAACTTCAGCTCCAGGGTGATGGGATTAAGACATGACCCATAATAGGATTAACCCACTAAAACACAGAGCTCACTACATTGCACAATAGCCTAAGGACATTGCATCACCCTCAGAAACTTCAACCAAACTTAGCTCAGACAACCTACAGAACCAGGTATGACCCCTGTATAACCCCTACAACAGCTAATAAAATACATGTCCTTGCACAGGAACAGGAAGCTCAAATACAAAGCCCAAGAGAAGGTATAAAAACCTCCCACTCTCAACTCCATGTGGTCAGCTGCCCAGAATCACATGTGCTTGGTGGATCTGCTTCATCAATAAATGAATCAATCAGCCAATCAGCCTCCAGTCTCCATTTTGTCTCCACTGCCTTTCTCCCAGCTTGGAATGGAACCAGATGGATATTTCTTCCAACACCAACACTTACTTCTGGTTTTCGACAAAACTGTGCCGAAACCCTGCAGATAATGGGTTTGCTTATTGACGATGGTGTTTGTTTTACAACCACCATGTTTGCTTAAAGACTGCTGCAATAAATAAATAAATAAATAAATAAAATTGGTCGGTCACACGAGCAAGGTCCATTTGGGTTATAACTTAAGGACATCCTGTATCAAACCCCTTTGTACGTAGGCTACCTCCCGCCATCTTTGAAAGGACAGAATGCGGAGACAAAAATATCCCTGCGGGTAGAAGGAAGTATTCCTGTTCAAAGAATATTCGTTCCGTCTTTTGAAGCTTCTTCTCCCATCTAGAGATCACTGGATAATCTAATGATCAGGAAAGAGACCAAGCGTGCCTCCTCTTTCCGTCTCAGCAGACGTTTCCATCCTATTTCGCTTAATGCCCAGTTTTGTTTAAGTAATAAAAGAACGACCGACTACCAGCTGATGTATTATTCAATATTGAGCATTCTTTGAAATGTGGCCTCCGTGTTTCGCGAGTTGGTTTTTCTTTCTTTTTCTTTTTTTCTTTTTTTTAAATCCACATGGCATAATTGATAATTGCATGAAAAGCTTTGGGAGGTTGGACAAGATAATAGCAGTTTTGCAAAAACCTAGGAGACACTGCAAACTTTTTTCCCCCCAGGATTTTCTTTTTAAATGTATAATTATTATTTTTCCTTCCAGTGTTTCATACTTAACAGTTGTTCCTGGCATAGTTTTAAATGGTTGGGTGGACAGTGTGGTTAGGGCTGTGCTTTCTGGGGGAAGCATTTGGATTCTGCCTCGGATATAGGATAGGCAGCGAAGCCATCCTGTGAAAACAACAGCAACAAAATGAAACAAATACAGGTAGTCCTCGACTTACGACCACAATGGAGCCCAGAATTCAAGTTGCAAAGTGAGGCATTTCTTAAGTGAGTTTTGCTCCATTTTAAGACTTTCCTTGCCACGTTTGTTTAAGTGAATCACTGCAGTTGTTAAATTAGTCACACGGCTGTTAAGTGAATCTGGCTTTCCCATCGATTTTGCTTGCCAGATGGTCACAAAAGGGGACTGCAGGACCCCGGGACACTGCAACCGTCATAAATGTGAGTCAGTTGCCAAGCATCTGAATGTAAATCATGTGATCATGGGGGTGCTGCAAAGGTCATAACTGTGAATTACAGTCATAAGCAGTGGTGGGATTCAGCCAGTTCGCACCTATTCGGGAGAACCGGTTGTTAACTTTCTAAGCAGTTTGGAGAACCGGTGTTGGAAGAAATCTTATTTTGTTTTTTTTCCCCACTTTACAGGGCTAATCCTGTAAGGACGGCAGGAAGGAAACATTCTGGTGTTGTTTCTAGACTAATCTTTATTGCTCTGCTTACAGAAACTGCCTCTCCGCTTAGCCCTTATTACATTGTAACAGCTAAGGCGAAGCGCCCATCGATGTGACCGATGTTGAATTGGCCACGCCCACATGGTCACCTGACCACTGAGCCACGCCTACTGAGCTGGTCATTAGGGCAGAGAACCGGTTGTTAAAGTATTTGAATCCCACCACTGGTCATAAGCCACTTCTTTCAGTGCTGTTGTGGCTTTGAATGGCCACTAAATGAACTGTTGTAAATCGAGGACTACATGTATTGATATCAGTTATGCTACTATGGGCCCACTTACAATTTGTTCCAGAAGTGCTTTTTTTTTGAAAAGGCAACAGGACTTTCTTGATTTTTTTCTTTCAAAATGTCTTGCTTCTCATCCAAGAAGCTTTTTCAATTCAGAAAGCAATAAATTGTGAGTTCTAATCCCGCTTTACACATGAAAGCCAGCTGGGTGCCTTTGGGCCAATCACTAGGAGACTCTGAATTCTAGTCCTGTTTTAGGCATAAAAACCAGCTGGGTGACTTTGGGCCAATCACATTTCAATCATTCTTAGCAGGAATTCCACAGAGCTAGATATTATATTACAGATAATCCTTGATTTAAAATAGCAATTGAGATGGGGATTGCCATTGGTAAGCAATGTAGCTATAACAAACCGTTTGGTCTAATGGTTAGAACGTCAGGAATAGAAAGTGGGAGACTGTGAGTTCTAGTCCCATTTTAGGCATGGAAGTCAATTGGATGACTTTGGGCCAATCACAAGCAGACTTTGAGTTCTAGTCCTGCCTTAGGCATGAAAGCCTGCTAGGTGGCCAATCACTTTCTCTTAGCTCGCTTCACAGGAATGTTGATGTGGGGAAAACAGGAAGAAGAGGGAGTACTAGGTACGTTTGCTGCCTTGAATTATTATTTTTTTTAAAAAAATAAAGGTGGGATATAAATAAATAAATAAAAATAAGATGGTAGACTCAGTTTGTGTCAACTTGGATAAATTTCTGCATTTTCTGGTGTGCCGGTATCATTTCCTTTAACGCTACTCAAATTTTACATGCAATGTCATCTATAATTTTTCATTTTTATACACAGCTTTCCCTAAGATATACATTTTTCTATGTGGGTTTTGAACTGAGAACTGCATTTGAGAAAGGTAGCTGAAGAACCTGAAGGATATTATTTATTTATTTATTTATTTATTTATTTATTTATTTATTTATTTATTTATTTATTGGTTCGATTTACATGCCGCCCTTCTCCGGAGACTCAGGGCGGCTTACAATGTGTTAAGTAATAGCCTTCATACTTTTGTATATACCTGCTTAGTAGGGCTTTCGCTCCCCCCTAAGCGGTGTTCTTTTTTTATACAAAGTCAGTTTATTGCCCCCACAATCCGGGTCCTCATTTTACCTACCTTCGAAAGGATGGAAGGCTGAGTCAACCTTGAGCCTGGTGAGATTTGAATTCACAGTAATTGCAGGCAGCTGGTGCTATTTAACAGCACTTTAGTCTGCTGCGCCACCAAGGCTCTTGTTATCAATGATAATTATCAATTATCAATGTATATGAGCACAAACAAGTCATGCCCCTTATAAAATTGTACAATGTCTCTATAAAATGGTGTTCTTTCAGACCTAAATATCACCATGGATAGTCACAACTACATGTATAGAATAAAATCAGCTTTTTCATGTATTATCTCAACAAGTTATGCATTAGGCTTTAGTGCTTGAGAATGTGATAGACGAGGAGTTCTCCATGAAGTTAAGTACTATCTGGCTTCAGGTACTGAGTGTTGACAACAGCTAGTTGAACTGCTGGCTGACCTTGAACAGACCTTCAATTCATCTGACCTTGACTGTGTGAACAGGCTCCTCCAATGTACCGTCAAGCAGTTTCCCTTGTTTTCTGTAAATGTACATGTTAAAGAACGCGCTGACTTTCATAACAACTGAGCGGAAGAAGTGGGCTTGAAGTGAATATTTCACAGTGCAGGTTTATTACCAGTATGGTTTCAATCGATGCCTTTATTTCTGCAGTTATTTGGGGCCAGCAGTTTGGCTGCCTTACTTCAAACAACCACACACACACACACACAAGAATGCAGAGGCTTGAAAATAAAACAGAAACACCAGTCTATACATGACCCATTGATAATTGTCCTCTCCTTGTCAAAAATGAATGGGACAGGAAATAGATCTTCTCTGTGGCCAGTCCATATTTCTGGAATGGGTTGATTGCTGTACTTCAACTCTTGGTGTTCCAGAAGATCTCAAATGTTCATATTTTGAAGTGGATAGTTGAATAGAATAGAATAATAGAGTTGGAAGGGACCTTGAAGGTCTTCTAGTCCAACTCCCTGCTTGAGCAGAAGACCGTATACCATTTTAACAGATTAAGAGAGTTGGAAGGGACTTTATAGGTCATCTAGTTCAAGACTCTGCTCTACCAGGAGATCCTACACCATTTCTGACAAATGGCAGTCCAATCTTTTCTTGAAAGTCTCAAGTGATGAAGCTCCCACAACTTCCGAAGGCAACTTCTGTTCCATTGGTTGATTGTTCTCACTGTCAGAAAGTTCCTCCTCATTTCCAGGTTGAATCTCTCCTTGTTCAGTTTCCATCCATTATTCCTTGTCTGGCCTTCAGGTGCCTTGAAAAATAGCTTGACCAGAGGTGGGTTTCAGCAGGTTCTGACCAGTTCTGGAGAACCGGTAGCAGAAATTTTGAATAGTTCAGAGAACCAGTCGTAAAAATTCTGACTGGCTCTGCCCCCATCTATTCTCTGCCTCCCAAGTCCCAGCTGATCGGGAGGAAATGGAGATTTTGCAGTAACCTTCCCTGGAGTGGGGTGGGAATGGAGATTTTACAGTATCCTTCCCCTGCCACGCTTACCAAGCCACGCCCACCAAGTCATGCCATGCCCACCAAGCCACATCCACAGAACCGGTAGTAAATTTTTTTGAAACCCACCACTGAGTTTGATCCCCTCCTCTCTGTGGCAGCCTCTCAAATATTGGAACACTGCTATCATCTTTTCACTAGACTAGCCATGCCAAGTTCCTGTAACTGTTCTTCATATGTTTTAGTCTCCACTCCCCTAATCATCCTGGTTGCTCTCCTCTGCACTTTTTCTAGAGTCTCAACATCTTTTTATAGTGTGGTGACCAAAACTAGATGCAGTACTCTAGGTGTGGTCTTACTAGGTCTTTATAGAGTGGTATTAGTACCTCAGTTGATCTTGATTGTATCCCTCTGTTAATGCAATTTAGGATTGCGTTGGCTTTTTTGGCTGCCGCTGCTCATATTTAGCTGGTTGTCCATGAAGATGCCAAGATCCCTCTCACAGTCACTGCTATTAAACCTGGTTTCACCCAATTTATATGTGTACTTTTGGTTTTTCTTGCCTAAGTGTAGGACTTTACTTTTCTCTACATTGAATTTCATTTTGTTAGATAGGGCCCAGTGTTCAAGTCTGTCAAGATCCATCTGGATCTTGAGCCTATCTTCTAGGGTGTTAGCTATTCCTGCCATTTGGACAAATGGTTGTCCAGTCTTCTTTTGAAAGTCTCCAGTGTTGTAGCACCCACAATTTCTGGAGGCAAGTCGTTCCACTGATTAATTTTTCCTTGGTTCTAGGTTGCTTCTCTCCTTGATTAGTTTCCACCCATTATTTCTAGTCCTGACTTCAGTTGCTTTGGAGACTAGGTTGACCTACTCTTCTTTGTGGCAGCCCCTTTAGATATTGGAACACTGCTGGGCAGCAGAGGTGTCTGCAGGAGAGAGTCAAAAAAGTCAAGATGGCAGCCACAACCATATGGTTGAAGCCCCACCCCTTTTCCCATGCCACATTTACAAAGGCTTTGATCTCCTGTTGTGATTGGCATCTTCATGTTTAGACTACCTTCCAGCTAGTCAACCATGTTTACTACGTTTGCCTAAAAATACGGGGTTTCGTTATAGATTGCAAGTTTGTATTTTCATGTTAACTCTTCGGAGCTGATTGCTTTGGGAGGTATAAGCATTGTATGAAATAAATAAATAGAGCCCATATTGCAAAGAAGATAAATAAAGCAGAGAAATGGCTAATTATCCTGAGTCCCCCATCCCACCTCTTTGTTCTGCGAAAAACGCTTAATATTTGGACAATGTTTTCCTAAGTTTATGTGATTCTTTATTATGCTGTTATCCTGACTGGATAATGGCCTTGCTCTCCTTCAGGTCTTTTAAGAAAAGCATTCATAAAAAGAGTTGTCCATCAACCTTCAAGCGAAGCAATAATAATAATATAAAAAAATCAATTATAGTGTTTGAAACCCTATTTTCTTCCATCTTAGCAGTTCTTTCTATATTCTCCAAAAGAAAACAAAATATATCCAAACATATTATTAGCAATAAATGGCTTGTTGACGATGTTATTTATTTTATTTTTTTAAAAATCCACACACATACCATTTTCCACAAAAATAGTATTTTTTGTTACATTAATCTACGGCTTCTCAGACAAGGCACTGTTTGCCAGGGTCCATTATGTCCTGCTGAGATAGTACTTCAGGTTTTCTCTTTCTTATTTTTTTTTTTAAACAGACACAGATTTCAAGGCCTTGGGTTTTTTTTTTCCTCCCAACCACTCTCTCCCCCCCCCCCATTTCTTTTCTTTAAATAAGGAAGTGACACTTTGCCCAACAAATAGAACGATGTTGTTATATCTTTTTGGAGCAGAGCCCAATTTCAATCCTTGTTTTCACTTTGGTTTTCATTTTTTTCATAAACTACTGAATAAATTATAGTCATCTGCACTTGGACAATGAAATCATGATGATGCAGTTATGACCAACATGGAACTAAAAGGCTGCCTGCTTTTGAATCAGCATAATCTCATTACTCAATTTAATCCACTTTCTGGTTCTACAAAATGTAGAAATCATAAGCTCATTAAATGGCTTGGATTCATACCACATGTTAGATGAGGGTTTCCCAACCTTGGTGACTTTAAGAGCCTTGATAGTACAGTGGTCTACGCACCCTGTTATTAACACAGCTGCCTGCAATTTACTGCTGGTTCGAATCTCTCCAAGGCTCAAGATTGACTCAGCCTTCCATCCTTTCTAAGGTAGGTAAATTGAGGACCCAGTTTGTGGGGGCAATAAGCTGACTTTGTATAAATATACAAAAGGATGAAGGCTATTGCTTAACGCATTGTAAGCCGCCCTGAGTCTCCGGAGAAGGGCGGCATATAAATCAAATTAAAAAAAAAAAAAAGACCTCTGGACTTCAACTCCCAGAGTTTCCCAGTTAGTTATGCTCTACAGGATGCCAAAATAGTTCTAATGGCTGCTTTTCTCTACAGGTGAGTATTACATTGGCCAACTATCTAAATTGTCCTGAATCATTCAAAAAGGGTTCAGGGTAATGGAATTGGTTAAGGATTTATGTATGATAAAATGGGCACAAAATTTTCAGGAACCCATGATGATGGAAACATGGGAAAAGATTTGGGTTAGAAATGTTAAATTTACGCAAGCACAAAATTTGAGAGAGAATTTTTACAAAATGTTTTATAGATGGCACCTAGATCCTAAAAAATTATCATGTATGTACTCGAACTTGCAAGCTAAATGTTGGAGGTGTGAGTGTGATGATGCAACCTATTATCATATATGGTGGACCTGTAAGAAAATTAAGGCAAATTATTTTTTGGATAAAAATTTGGTGGGTGATGCAGAATATTTTGAAAAAAAGGTTGAAATTTACTCCTCAATTGTTTCTACTGGGTATAACGACGGATTGTACAGTATTAGAGACTAAATTGATTTTGAACTTAATATCAGCAGCTAGGCTGTTGGTAGCGCAATACTGGAAGAAGGACTCTTTGCCTACTATTGAAGAGTGGATACTGAAAGTAACGAACTTAGCAGAAATGGCGAAAATCTCAGCGTATTTGAAAGACTATACACAAGAAAGATACGTATTGGAATGGAGAAGATGGATTGATTATATTCAAAATAAGTATCAGACAAGAAAATATCAAATAGCTTATGAATGAACGTTAAGTATTAGAAGTATTATGTTATCTATAGTGGAGTTAAGGTTTCAGGGCGGGGATTTAGTAGTTTAAGGATTGATAGGTTAATTTAGCTTATGATTGTTAACTGAAATACCTTGTATTTTGCTCTGGGAAGTCTGGGGGGGGGAGGGTGGGATGAGGGGAGGGAAAGAGTGGGGGGAATATTGGGGGGTCTTTTTTCTGTAAAACTTTTCAATAAAAAAAAGGGTACAGTTATTTTAGACAGATTTATATCACTTTATATCAGTGTTTCTCAACGCATGGACTTAATGCATGGACTTCAACTCCCAGAATTCCCCCTGCTGGACAGAGAATTCTGGGAGTTGAAGTCTACAGGTCTTAACATTGCCAAGTTTAGGAAATGCTGCACTAGACCAATAGGGAAAACAGAGTTTAACACTAATCAAAAGTTATCATGCGATAGGTACGTATCACTTGATCTTTAATTCATCTGATTAATATATTGTGTGAACGATGTCACAAGAATTCTCCAATACATGATGGCTGGAGGTTTTTAAGAAGAGATCGGAGAATCATTTGTCTGAAATGGTATAGGGTTTCCTACCTGAGCAGGGGGTTGGACTAGAAGATCTCTAAGGTCCCTTCCAACTCTGTTATTCTGCTAATGTTCTGTTAAAGATTCCGTTAATGTAACCTTACATTAAAGTAGAATTAGTTCATCTGGGCATGCTATTTGTCTAGACTATTTCATGTTGGCTATCATTTCATTGCCAGTGAAGCCAAACTTTTCAATTATAGATAATCCTCAGTTTATGACCACAATTGCATTGTACTCTTATCAGAAGCACTTAGGTACTTCCGGGTGGAAAGGATTAGCTGGTGACATCACTGTTGCCCAAGGGATGCCAAGTTGAGGACTCCTTTCATGTCCAGCAGGAGCTGGAGCGAAGGTCAGGAACTCTCACCATGCCCCACGGCAGCATTCGGGTCTCGAACACCAGCTTGCTAACTTCCAACCATAGGAATCTAACCAAGTAGGCCACTGTGCTTCTTTACGACCAGAGTTGGGTCTGGAACATCCATTGCTAAGTAAGGTGATCATGAAGTGACTCCTACCAGATTTTATGACTTTTTTTGCTGCAATCGTTGTGAATCAACACGATTATTAAATGAATCATATGGTTGTTAAGCAGATCCAGCTTCCCCGTTGACTTTAAATATCAGAAGACCCCTTGGAAGGTCACCAGTGTTGATCATGTGACCCCTGGGATGCTGCAACCATTGTAAATACATGCTGCTTACCAAGTGTCAAATTTTTATCACACGGTACTGCGACGGTTGTAAGTATGTAGACCAGTGGTGGGTTCCAACCGGTGTTACCACCGGTTCTCTTCGCACATGCGCTTTTGAGAAATAAAGGTAGGAATAAAGTGGGAGCGGGCGGGAGGGCCCAGCTCCCAGTCAAAGAGAACTGGTTCGGTGACGTCATATTGTCACCACTACCGGCTCGGCCGAACCGGACCGAACCGGGAGCAACCCACCACTGATGTAAACCCTTTGTAAGTCATTTTTTTTCAGCACATTCATCACTTTTCAGCGCCAACCCCTAGAGATACATCTTTAATAACAAAAACCACCGGATTGTACAGTATTATATTGCCTTGCATTGTTTTCTTATCTGTCTATGGCTTTTAATTATAATCTGTATTGGGGAATAAATAGCACGTAGGATGGCAGTCACTTACACACGCATCACCAAATACATTCATCACCAAAAGAAAGACAGCACAAATTTGACAAAATGTGCAGCTGCCAATTTATATGTCTAGATATACATTTCAAAATTTATAAAGGCAATTAATGTGGAAGACTATGATAGGGTGCCTTCACTCAGCTCCCCAAGGAGCTACCTGACCTCATTCTGGATAGTTAACTTCAAGACACCTCTGCTTCTCTTCCTTGCAGATCCTTTGTTTTTAAAGCCAACTGGACAGGCTTTCAATAAGAATATCCTTAGACAGAGGGCTATTATCTCCAAAATAGGACACACAGCTGTCCCCAGCGAATTTAAGGATGTCAGGGACCCTAAGGTGCCAGTCAAGTTCTTCTCTCCTACTTAATGGCTCAATCCATGTGACATTTCAGCTCCATCAATTTGTGGATAAGTTTTACCCCCCGAGCAAACTACTGTAATTTTCCTTAAAAACTGTACAGGCGCAAAGAATCCCGATCATACATTAAGTTGCGGTTAAGATTTATTGCTCAGACCCATACGCAAGAATCTAGTCAAACTAAAGTTCAGTGCTAAATTGGTGCCAGATAAGGGTCAACGGAATTCAAGAGGGGTTGCATTTGCACCGTACGTGGGATGGCGATGATTCTAGGCTGATGACTCATTTAACTCTGCCAGCTATTTTTCTACATAATCCAGAATATCTGTGCAGAGCAGATGGATTCTTTCCTGGCTCAGTTGTATAAATAAGCCATTCGGGTTTTGAACAATTTCTGAACTCAAGCAGAAGATGACTATATTTGGAATACTGCATCAGGGGTGAGTTCTACTTACCCTTACTACCGGTTCGTAACAGGGCCGTGCGCGCATGCGCAGAAACATTTTGATGACGTCAGGGTCAGTGGGCGGAGCCTCCCGCCGGTTTTACTACCGGTTCTATAGAACCGGTGCGAACTGGGGGCAACCCCCACTGTACTGCATATAAAAACATTTTCAAAATCTGTAAAGAGTGCAGAGAAGAGTAACAAAGATGATTAGGAGACTAGAGGCTAAAATATATGAAGAACGTTTGTAGGAATTGGATATGTTTAGTTTAATGAAAAGAAGGACTAGGGGGTGTGATTTGATAGCAGTGTTCCAATATCTGCCACAAAGAACAGGGGGTCAACCTATTTTCTGAAACACTGAAGAAAGAACAAGAAGTAACGGATGGAAATTTCCTAAGGGAGAACAATTAATCAATGGAACAACTTCCCTCTAGAAGTTGTGGATGCTCCAACACTGGAAGATGTTAAGAAGAGACTGGACAACCATTTGTCTAAAATGGCATAGGGTTTCCTGCTTGAGAGGGGGTTGGAGTAGAAGATCTCCAAGATCCCTTCCAACTCTGTTATTCTGAGAAGAAGGAGGAGGAGGAGGAGGAGGAGGAGGAGGAGGAAGAGAAGGAGGAGGAGGAAAGTATTAGTAGTGGTAGTAATGGGAGAAGCTGGATTCCCAGCAAGGATGTGAATCTCATTAGGAATCTCAGAATTGACCAATGATACCCCCAACGCTTGGCCTTTCCAGACCTTTCTTTTTTTGTCCTAACATGTTTTGAATACCCAGTAAGGAGATCAAGACCTGAATGTTAAGCATAATCAATCACAACCAGGAAAGTGATGGATATCAGCAGCAGTGACAATGAGAGAAGGGTTAATGGATGTGCGTAGCTGTCGGGGATCCTTTCACCAAAGCACTCCTCCAAATCTAAGATGGGGCACCCTCGTTTCCCTCCCTAGTCTTTATTTACAGGTGCTCCCTAAGTTCTAGACGAATGCCGTGCACACGTGCGCATCACCTGATGCTTTTGCGCGCAACCCTGTCTTTCCCACGTCTTGGGCTGGGGCTTTATATGCAGCTCATGGAGCAAGGCACCGCTCAAAACGTCAAATTAAACCGCACAGCTCTGTAATCACTGAGACTGGCATGCCATAAAAGGATAATTAGTAGTTCATTACATCGGACATTGTTTGTTCAGCTAAATTGATTTCTCTCAGCTGCCCATGTTTCCCGTTTATTTAGTGAACACTCTGCCGCACCGTTTTATTTATTTATTTATTTATTTGTGAGCAAGGAAACCCTTCCTCCTGAAAGTTTAAAAAAACACAACAAAGGAAAACATGCAAGCAATGTGTACATTTCCCCTCTCTCCTCTTTTTGGCCTACCACCTTCCACAACAACAACAACAACAACAAAATCGGTTGCTTGATGGAGGTGAAGCAAGATGGTGTCTTGCCAGGTATCTTGTCCAGGTATCTTTCATTAGGACGATGTGCTCTTCAAGTTGATTTTAAGCACATCTGGCTTGTTTCTGGGAGGAAATTCTTTCTTTAGCATTTTTTTTTTTTTTGTGGAGACAAAAAAGCTTTCCTTTTTTTTTTAATTTGGCCTTCCTTTTTTTTAAGGGCCTTTTGCCCCTTAATTTGGGGCAAAAATAAAAGAAAACCTGCATCAATTCTCTGAAGAAGAAGGAAGTTTTACAGAAAGTTTTAGAAAGTGATGAAACCCCCCCTGTCTCCTTCAACACAGGGTGGTCTCCAGAAAGATTTAAATTATGTATATATACGTACACACATCTCTCTCTCCCCTCCTCTCTCCTTTATTATTTTTAAAAATAGCTCAAGGCAATAAATACTGCTCTTTTCCCCTTCTATTTTCCCTCCCGTCTGGACTACTGAAATGCTCTCTACATGGGGCTCCCCTTGAAGAGCACCCGGAGGCTCCAGCTGGTCCAGAATGCAGCCATGCGGGTGATTATGGGGGCGACTCGGTGCTCCCATGTAACACCGTTCCTGCGCGAGCTGCACTGGCTCCCAGTGGTCTTCCGGGTGCGATTCAAGGTGTTGGTTGCCACCTTTAAAGTGCTCCATGGCATAGGACCTGGATATTTACGAGACCACCTTCTGCCTCCGATAGCCTCCCACCGACCAGTACACTCCCACAGAGAGGGTCTCCTCAGGGTGCTGTTGGTTAGACAGTGTTGACTGGCGACCCCCAGGGGGAGAGCCTTCTCTGTGGGGGCACCTGCTCTCTAGAACGAGCTGCCCCCAGAGATTCGTTGGATTTCCGACCTCTGTACCTTTCGCCGCACCCTTAAGACGCTATTATTCCATCAAGCAAGGCTGGCCTAAAATTTTATGGGAATGGGTTATTTTATTTTAGATGATTGGCCAAACTATTTAATAATTTTAAATTGTTTTTAACTTTTATATTGTTGGTTTTTATTTTGGCTGTACACCGCCCTGAGTCCTTCGGGAGAAGGGCGGTATAAAAATTTAATAAATAAGTAAATAAATAAATAATTTTTCCCTACAATAATAATCCTGCAAGGTGGATTTCGACAGAGTGACTGGCCCAAAATCATCCGAATGGTTTTCATGCCTAGAATGCAGTGATGGGTTGCTACCGGTTCGCACCGGATCAGGCAAACCAGTAGCAGCAGCGGCGGGAGGCTCCGAACGGGTACGAACAAACCGGTAGCAACGGGATTTGGAACCAGCTCCTGCTAGAATGGGACTAGAACTCACTGTCTTCTGGTTTCTAGCCTGATGCTTTAATCACTACACCAAAATGGCTCTCAGGTTCTCCATATTAGTATGAATATAAATGCATTTGGAATTTGTATAATTTACACCTGATTTTGCATAATATTTTAGTCATTTGATTCTGGAATGCCACCCTATTTCTTTGATTAGGTTATGCTATGTCTTGCTTTCAATCATGTGCCATTTTTCTTTTTTAAATTGTGTGATATCAGGAATTATGTTTGGCATATTGTTTCGGCAAAACAGCTTTGCCGACTATCTACCAACAAGCATTAATACAACCTCTGAAGTTTTCCATGACAGCCTAAGTCATTTTCTAGAGCATAAGAATGCCACTGTCATTTTTGGAGAAGGAGATACTAAAATAAAGAGTTGTGAGCCACGACACAAAGTTGGCTTTCTTTTTAGAGTGGTGTAGGAAACAGAATATAAACTTAAACCAAGATCAGATTGGACTAGGAATGAAACAAGAGCTTTGTACTAGACACCTGCTCTCAGCAAAGAGATTGCAAACTTATTCTGGGAAAGCAAAGCCACTTAAAGGGGCTGCTGAAACATGAAAAGAATCCAGAGATTTTGGAGACCTGGCAAAGGTTTGCAAATGTCATGCAGATTACTGTGAATTGGTCTGACATCTGACGTACAAGAAAGGGGAGAAGGAATGGTTATCAGCATGGAATTACTAAGATTGAGAACAAATATCCCAAACACCTGTACTAAATCCAGCGGCTTAGTACAGGACAGCAGCTAGAATAGTATCAGAAGTAGCTAGGAATTGCCTTGTTGTAGCATCCAGCAGGGGTGAAATGTAAAATTTGTTACTACCAGTTCTGTGGGCGTGGCTTGCTGGGGGGGGGGTTAATGTGACTGGGTGGGCATGGCCAACTTTTTTTTTTTAACTTTTCAAAGCATTTTTTCTAATGCTTTGAAAAGCCTCTGCCGATCAGGCAACTCAGCTGGGATCGTCAGAGACTTTTCAAAGCATTTTTTTACCACCTCTTCGGCCAAGAGCTTGCAGAAAAAAATGCTTTGGAAAGCCTCTGAGGATCCCAGCTGAGCCGCCCGATCATCAGAGGCTTTTTTTTTTTACTTTTAAAAGCATTTTTTCATCGGAAGAGGTTGTAGAAAAAATACTTTTAAAAGTAAAAAAAAAAAGCCTCTGATGATTGGGCGGCTCAGCTGGGCATGGTGGTGGTGGTGGTGGTGGAGCGCAGGGATTTTTGCTACCGGTTCTCCCAACCACCCGCCACCATCGCTACCGGATCGGGTGATCCGGTCCAAATCGGGAGCATTTCACTCCTGGCATGCAGGCAGTCCTTGATTTATGACTGTAATTAGGATAACAGAATCGAAAGGGACTTTCAATCCCTAGTCCAATCCCTGCTCAAGCAGGAAACCCTATACCCATGATGGCAAACCTGTGGCACGTGTGCCAGAGGTGACATGCAGAGCCCTCTCTGTGGGCACGCGTGCCATCGCTAGCTGCTCTTCTGATTTTTGGGACTGTTTCCAGGCCATTTTCCAGGCTGTTGTTTGGCCGTTTTCGGGTCAAATTGGCCTGAAAAATGGCCTGGAAATGCCCCCCCCCAATAATAATAACAACAACAACAACAACAACAACAACAACAACAACAACAACAATAATAAAATTTATATCTCACCCTACTCCCGAAGGACTCAAAACGGCCCAAAACGGCCAAAAAACAGGCATGCGTGTGCTGGCCAGCTGGTCTTCAGGTTTTCACGTGTTCTAGTTTGGGCACTCAGTGCTGAAAAGGTTCGCCATCACTGCCCTATACCATTTCAGAGAAACCGTAGTCTAATCTCTTCTTAAAAACCTCCACTGATAAAACACCAACAACTTTTGAAGGCAAGCCATTCCAATGATTATGTTCTGTCCCCGTCTCACACATGCACACAAACAGATAGCCAGGGGTTAAATAAAACTGGCAGACAACAAATTCTTTCGATAAGAGGATTGGCAGCAACCCAGTAGCTGCTTGCCAAGAACTTTACTCATAGAGGGAGGGGTTGTTCCTCCGACAGATAAACCCAAACATGATACACACAGTTCAAGAATTGTCAAGTCCAGTCCGTATTAAATCCAAGGCAGATAACGTTGTTTCAAAGATACAATGTGACTCGCTAGTAGTTAGTTTTGTCCGTCACAGAGTCTGAATGGCCACCTCGCCCCCTTTTATGCCCTGTGGGGTGTGGTCCAGTGACTCAGCTTAATCCCTGGCACGCCTCCTTTTCTGCTGCGTGCGCTTGTCTCTCTGACGCTGGCGTGGATCCAGCCAAGACTTATCTCTGTCACTGTCCGACTGCGAGGAGATACCTGGCTCCTGGCCAATCTCTTCTCCTCCGGGAGACACCTGAGGCATTGCCAGAGAGGAGGGTCCTGGAGAGGGAGGCCTGGCCAACTCCTCTCCTTCAGGTTCGGAGCCTTCTCTCTCCAATAAGTCGGCCTCGGGGGTCGGAGTCACAACAGATTAATTGTTTTCATTGTCAGGAAATTTCTCCTTAGTTTCTAGGTTGGTTCTCTCCTTGATTAGTTTCCATCCACTGCTTCTTGTCCTGGCTCTAGGAAGTCCTATGCTGAAGTTGTCATCCTTCAGTTCCAAGCTTCTGGAAGGCATCCTGATAGTTGTGGCCACCTCTGAGTGCAACAGAGATGAAATTGGATTCCCAAGCAACAAACATCTAATTTTATCTCCCAATCAACCAGTGGATATTGATGCTATAGAAAGCAGACTAGCCCAGGGAGATCATCCTGAATGGGTTATGACAGTATTTCCTCAACCTTGGTGACTTTAAGATATGTAGGCTTCAACTCCCAGAATTCCCTAGTCAACATGGCTAGGTGGGGAATTCTAAGAACTGAAGTCCACACGTCTTAAACTCGCCAAAGTTGACTTTATCCCTGACACTGGGATATGAACTCTATGAAACTCTTCTAGTTCCTTTCTTCCTAGGTTTGCTAACCATGAATTTGGGCATCCAAACAAGCAAAAAAATACCACATCCAACTCCACCTGCCTTTAACTTCTACAGAAGAAAAGCTACATCCTTTCTCCCCCTTCCACTCCAAGGTATCCAGAATCTCCCTCCTTTAAGGCTAATACCCTAATCTATAGTGGGGCTGGGAATTACTGAAATATTTAGACACAATAGAAGAACTTTAATAGGCTCTACCAGGGAACCCAGGTGTTTAGATCAGCTTAAAAATAATAACTCCACCCCTGCTGGGTAGCTTCTTTTTCACAAGAAAGCCTGGCTTTTATTCTTCTCCATAAAGGCAACCTCAGACAGGAAATTGCTCACGTGATGGATCTTTACAAGTAGCGAAGGTTTTAAAACCAAGGGCTGGAGAGGTCATTAGCAGGCAGCCATATAATTAACCTTTGCTGGCCTTGTCCTTTTCACACTTTGTTAACAGCTTCCATTATTACCCTCACGAGTCTTCAGGAAAGACATTTATTGACAGTATTAAAAACACATTGCCGCAAATTCCAAGTCGACAGCCATCCATGTGTTAAATAAAACTTCCATAAAGGCAATGTGCCATGGAAACATCATCCTGAGGTTCCCTTCTAGGAAATAACGAAAAAAAAAAAAAAAGGTAGATTTGTATGTTTGTTTATATCCCTTTTTTAACATGTGCATTCTTGCAAAAAAAAAAAAAAAAAAGGCAGCAGCATAAGATCTAGTTTATTTATTTATTTATTTATTTATTTTTCAGATTTCTATACCGCCCTTCTCCTTTCGGACTCAGGGCGATGAACAGCCAAAGTAAAACACTTTATACACAAAAGTTAAAATAGATTTAAAATAATTATATAAATTTGGCCCATAATTTAAAACATTTCCATTTAAAACCAATTTCAAATTTTAAAAACCCACCATAAAATCAGGACAGCCCGGCTAACTGAAAGAAGTAGGTTTTAAGGGCCCGAACGAAAAGTCCGGAGGTCTGGGATCACTCGTATCTCTGGGGGTAGATTGTTCCAGAGGGTAGGTGCCACCACAGAGAAGGCTCTCCCCCTGGGGGTCGCCAGCCAGCCGACATTGTCTGGCCGACGGCACCCTGAGGAGGCCCTCTCTGTGGGAGCGAACTGGCCGGTGGGAGGCAATTGGTGGCAGAAGACGGTCCCGTAAGTACCCCGGCCCTAAGCCATGGAGCGCTTTAAAGGTGATCACCAACACCTTGAAGCGCACCCGGAAGTCCACCAGAAGCCAATGCAGCTCGTGCAGGAGAGGAGTCACATGGGAGCGCTCCCATAATCCCCCGCGCGGCCGCATTCTCCACCAGTTGGAGCCTCTGGGTGCACCCCAAGGGGAGCCCCATGTAGAGAGCGTTACAATAGTCCAGACGAGAAGTGACGAGTGCTTGAGTGACCGTGCGTAGGGAGTCCCGATCCAGAAAGGGGTGCAACTGGCGTATCAGGTGAACCTGATAGAAGGTTCTTCTTCCAAGAACATCTTCTCCATCCCACATACTCCCATAGGGAGGCCATGCTCCAGGTTCCTTGTTTTCAGAGTTGTCATCTTATGAGACCTGAAAGTCTCTCTGTTCTGGGATTGCTTGTACTCTGTGGAACAAACTTCCCACAGATATTCAGGGGTGGGCTTCAAATTTTTTTAGCAAGGGGTTCTCTGCCCGGTTGCTGAGTGGGCGTGGCCATGGTAGGCGTGACCTAGTCAGCCTCCTGCACGGAGGAGGAAAGGGGCGTTGTTTTTGCCCTCCCTGTGCTCCAGAGGCTTTTCTTGAGCTTCTGGGAGGACACAAACGGCCTCCCCAGACTCTGGAGACCCATTTTTCACCCTCCCTGAGCCTCTGTGCGCACCCTGCACTTACCTGAATCCAAAACGGGGTGGGTGGGGACTCCTGGGAGGGGCAGGGTGGGTGGGGCCAGCCAGGAGTGGGATTTGGGAGTTCTCCAAACTGCACAGAGTCGTATCTAGAGGTTCTCCCGAACCCTTGCGAACCCCCAGCAGCCCACCCCTGCATTAGATGCAAACTCTACTCACTTTTAGAAAAGCCTTTATGACTTAGCTCTCCCAGGTCTTTCTTCTTAGCTCTAAATTGGATCTTTCTTTGATAAGTTTCCCTCCATTACTTTTTGGTCTTGCCCTCAGATGCTTTGGAGACAATGAGATAGCCTTGGAAGCTTCAATTGGTCCAGAGTGCAGTGGCACGGGCAGTGATGGGCATGCCTCAGTATACTTATGTGACACTTCTGTTACACAAACCCTACTGGTTACAGTATGTAATTTGAGATGCTGGTCATGACCTATAAAGCAGAGGGCCTGGTTATCTGATGAACCATCTATCGTCCATGGTGTTGCTTTACAAGTATGAGCCAAGAAGGTTGGTCCACTCTGGATCTTTTCAATTAAATTAAATTCAAGAGCCTTGGTAGTACAGTGGTCTAAAGCACCCTGTTATTAAGACCAGCTGCCTGCAATTACTGCAGGTTCGAATCTCTCCAAGGCTCAAGGTTGACTCAGCCTTCCATCCTTTCTAAGGTAGGTGAAATGAGGACCCAGATTGTGGGGGCAATAAGCTGACTTTGTATAAATATACAAAAGGATGAAGGCTATTGCTTAGCACATTGTAAGCCGCCCTGAGTCTCCGGAGAAGGGCGGCATATAAATCAAATTTAAAAAACAGAACAAAACAGTGCCATCTATTGAGGAGCCCCAATGGTCCAGTGATCAGAATGCAGTATGGCTGGCTAACTCTCCCCACAGCTTGGAGTTCAATCCTGGAGGCTCAAGGTTGACTCAGTCTTCCATCTTTCTGACGTAGGTAAAATAAGGACCCAGATTGTTAGGGAGCAATGCTGACTTTGTAAACCACCCAGAGAGTGTTATAAAGCACTATGAGGTGGGTATATAAGTTTAAGTGCTATTGCTGTTGCGATACAAAAAGTTGTCTTCTTTCTTGAAGGATCTGCCCTCTGGAGTGATATTCCCTTTCATGGCCATTGGTTCCAACCCTAATGGCTGCCCAGACAACCTTAAAGATCTGGCAGTTCTCCCATGCCTTAAGCTAGATGGAATTGGGGCAGTGGTGAAATCCAAACGTTTTTACTACCGGTTCTGTGGGCGTGGCTTGGTGGGCGTGGTGTGGCTTGGTGGGCGTGACTTGGTGGGTGTGGCAGGGGAAGAATACTGCAAAATCCCCATTCTCTCCCCGCCCCTTTGGGAAGGATATTGCAAAATCTCCATTCCCACCCCACTCTGGGGCCAGCCAGAGGTGGTACTTGCCAGTTCTCCAAACTACTCAAGATTTCTGCTACCAGTTCTCCAGAACCTGTCAGAACCTGCTGGATTTCACCCTGAATTGGGGTTATGGGTGCGGTTATCCAGACTGGCCATTGGTTCTTTTAGTCTAATGTTAATTATATTGCATTTCCTATTTAATTTGGTTTTAATGTACACTGCTCAGAGTCAATTTGGTTTTGGGTGGTGCCTACATGAATAAATCAAGACCCTACTGTTCTGACAGGCGGGGCTGTCTAATTGAATGATTTTAAATTGGGTTTTAACTTTGGGTTTTAAAATTTGGCCAAAACTATTTAATGATTTTAATTAATTTTAACTATGATATTGTATATTTATGTTTTTAATTTTGGCTGTACACTGCCCCGAGTCCTTCGGGAGGAGGGCGGTATATAAATAAAATTATTATTATTATTATTATTATTATTATTATTATTATTATTATTATATCTTTAGTGAGATTCACAGCCTTTGAGGCTGGTTAATAGCTCAGCAACTCGAGTCCTAACCAAGGACCTAGGAACTATTAAGGTATCGTCGGAGGATGTAAGCTGTTCTGAGTAAGGTGGTTTTTTGTAGAGTCAAAATGTTCAAGTCCGGCAAATTTAGAATTTCTAAATAGCGGGGTAGCCCTTTGGGTATTGCTCCAAGGGCTCCAATTACAATCGGGACAACACACGATTTCTTTTTCCACAGTCGCTCAACTTCAATTTGCAAATCCCGGTACTTTGTGATTTTTTCTTGCTGCTTATCTTCAATCCATGCATCACCAGGTATTGCAATGTCAATGAACCATACTTTTTTCTTTTCAACTATTGTTATGTCAGGTGTGTTGTGGACCAAGTGCCTGTCAGTCTGAATCCTAAAGTCCCACAAGATGATGATGATGATGATGATGATGATTATATCAAATCCATTAAATTCCTGCTTGTTGCAAACACATGATTGTAAGTCAGAAAGAAGGAAAGGAAAAAACAACCATTCTGGATTTTGTCTCCATTGGGGAGAGTTTGAAATCTTAATGAACTGGGGTGTGGTAGGACTCATTAATCTCAAACCAAATCCCCCCACATGTATATGACACTATCTTGAACTCATTTGATCTTAATAAATATGGACTGGAACTCAATTAAAGCATGGTTTAGTCTCATTAAAACCCATTATACAAGTCAATCATGAGTAATTTATGTCCCATAGACTTCAGTGGTTTTAAAGAGGGAGACACTTCCAATTCCATAAACATTTTTTTTTTAAAAAACCCAAGTTTGGGAAAATAAGATCTCCCAAGGAGTTGCGTTTTATTTTGCACAACTGCCTTCTCAGGAAATGATGCAAAAGGAGACTCGTCATGTTCAAAGCTGAAGCGTTTTTTTGCCCACATACTTTTGACATATGCGGCGTTCGGCTGAAAAATGGCTGGATGTGTCATTCCTCGTTAATATATGGGAACTGTCAGGCCTTTTCGCAGACAATAGGACTTTCTTTGGGGATCTGGGAGAGGAGAAGGGAAGTCATAAAGGGCAAAGGAAAGAGCCAAAGGGGAACATTAATTTATGAATGCGAAAATTTACAGTACAATTTATTTATTTATTTTTTTCCCCTTTGAATGGGAGAGACCCAACTAGCCGCAGGCACCCCTAATCCGATGTCCTTGTTGAGTGTGAAGGACTTACAAGGGTGGTCTTTATGCATGAATGAAGTGACATGAGGAACTGATCCGGAATCTTAGGGTATTCTTCGAGTAAGGCTCTCTCTTTCTGAGTCCTCAAGAGTTTTGAACATTGCCCTCCTGACCTGACCTTCCCCCAAACAGACATGGGAATTCCTAATACCACATTTTCTGATGCTGAGGGGCACCTAAACCACGAGAAAAGATGCAGATATATGACTGGGCCATTTCTAACAGCTTTGTGGGAAAATGTGATCTATTAAAGGGCCCACCAGGTCTGGGCTGCAAACATATAGATGACCTGAGGGCAGCAAAGAGAAATACAGACAATGCTTACTCTTTGCTATCATCTAATAATCATATGATTATTAGCCCAGTTTTGCTACTGTAAACATGTGTTACTTCTACGTGTGTATATTTTACATAGGTATCTACACTAAAACATACACTAAATGGGTTGACAATAACTCAATCTTGAGTTAGGTCTGCTACCAGAACTTACTGAAAAATTTCCAGGAAACTCTTAACAATTATTATTATTATTATTTAATTTGATTTATATGCCGCCCTTCTCCGAAGACTCAGGGCGGCTTACAGTGTGTTAAGCAATAGCCTTCATCCTTTTGTATATTTATACAAAGTCGGCTTATTGCCCCCACAAACTGGGTCTTCAATTTACCTACCTTAGAAAGGACGGAAGGCTGAGTCAACCTTGAGCCTTGGCGAGATTCGATCTTACCTTAATTGCAGACAGCTGGTGTTAAATTACAATGCTTCTGTCTGTTGAGCTATCCAGGCTCTATTTGCCTTTTATATTTCCTTACAGGAGGATGGGTCCTCCTGATCTTTAGAATGTAAACATTTGGGGTTCAGAACCTAATAATCCTTTGAGCTTGCCATGCAACAAAAATCATGTATGGCCCCAAATCATGCCCCAGAAACACTGAAAGCATCTTGCATCTTGCATCTTGGTGGGTGGGCTGGCATGCAGGGATGCATGAGGTCTTTTAGAGCTCATCATAGAACCAATCCATTGTTTCCTTTGCCACATCTGGAATTCAAGTTGCAATAGGTTTGTCTATGAGCATTATATTTCCCTAGTTTTAAAAGCCAAGCCACTCTAGGTTTCAAGAATATTTGTGAATATAACTATAGTGAAAACAATTCTGTTGAGTCCCTTTGCAGTCAGTCAGGTTTACTCTCAGCTAAGCAGCCTGAAGATACTGTACAATTATAGGCAGATGCTTTTGCAGACCTTACAAGATCTTTAAAGCAACCGTGTTTAGTTATTTATTTGATTTTATTTGGTCTTAAATAACAGTTGCCAATAAGCTTGGCAATGCTAAGATGTAGGGACTTCAGTTCCCAGAATTCCGCAGTCTGGATCTTAAAGTTGCTAAGGTGGAGAAATACTGTGCTAGAGCAATCTACTGTAACAGCCTTCCCCAATCTAAGCACTATTCAGCTCTGTGAAATGAAGCTCAGAATTGTCAGTAATAAACACACTGGCAAGGAATTCTGGAAGGTCTAAAGTTGGGAAAACACTATCTATCTATTATCTCGCTCTGTAGGAGAAGGATTGGCAGCACTTGGAGGCTGCGTTAAAAGAGGTATCAGCCTAGAGATCTTCACAATACAAGAATTGTAGAATTATGTGAAATAAAATATAAAGATGTATTAGCAGACAGATTTAGGAGGATGAAATGAATGTTTGAATGAAAATTAACTCAAATTTAAGAATATTTTGAATAATAATGAGAGAAGAAATAGTCATAATCAAAGGAATAATTAATGAGGATAATAATATATAGATATACTGTATATTAGGTCGATGATATGAGAATTTAGGGAAACTGTAAATTGTAAGCTATGAATTTGGTGAAGATGCACAAGAGACTTGTAACCACCTGACACACTGTTTGCAAATGAAGATGGTTTTATTTATGTATGTTTGTATAAAAATAAAAAATAAAAATAATAATAAAAAAAGCCTAGACTCCCTATGTAGCCACAAGCAAACCAAATCCCTTCCCTTCTCCTTGAATTCAGTGCTGATCTTTATCTAACTCCAAGCAGGTGCTAACCTTTAATTGAGAAGATTCCTCTGCATAGGCAGGAATAGCAATAAATTAGTTTAATTGGACCTTTACGGGTCTTTTGCACCTGACATTCTCTCTCTAGCAATCTCTCTCCCTCTCTCCATTATCTATCTATCTGCCTGTCTGTCTGTCTGTCTGTCTGTCTGTCTATCTATCTATCTATCTATCTATCTATCTATCTATCTATCTATCTATCTATCATCCCCTACTTACCTACCTACTTAGCTACTTACCCATCATCTATGTCAGTTCCCACTTGGAGTTCCAGAAAACCCTTTAAGCCCTCTCCCACTTCCTAACTCTGAATTTAATGTTTTTCTTAATACATTGGTAGGACCCATTGTCATATTTGTACCATCGTTGTTCTGGTTGTTTCAGTCTGGGCTGCTTCTTTAAGGCTTTTTTGTGTGTTTTAACTTTTTGAAAAAAGAAATTTGAAAGCTGCCCACAATCTGGTGGAATGGGCGACCATAACAAATTTGATAAATTGCATTACGAATTAAATTATCTAATCTACCTACCCATATATCTTCAGCCCTACCTTCTGAAACAGCACCCATTCCCAGTAGTGAAATCCAAATTCTTTTACTACCGGTTCTGTGGGCGTGGCTTGGTGGGCGTGGTGTGACTTGGTGGGCGTGGCTTGGTGGGCATGGCAGGGGAAGGATACTGCAAAATCTCCATTCTCACTCCACTCCAGGGGAAGGATACTGCAAAATCTCCATTCCCACCCAACTCCAGGGGAAGGATACTGCAAAATCTCCATTCCCTCCCCACTTTGGGGCCAGCCAGAGGTGGTATTTGCTGGTTATCCAAATTGCTCAAAATTTCCATACCGGTTCTCCAGAACCTGTCAGAACCTGCTGGATTTCACCCCTGACCCATTCTATAAAAGATTGCCTTATGATAAATCAAGAAGTTGGTCTGTCTAAACTAGTGTTTCTCACACTTGGCAATTTTATGATGTATGGCTCCCAGAATTCCCCAGCCAACATGGGAATTCCAGAGTTGAAGTCCACACAACTTAAAGTTGTCAACTGTGAAAACCCCTGGTCTAAACTATTATTGTCATGGTGCCATCAGGCTGCATTGATGCTCTATCGCTATTATGCCCTAGATCTGTGATGATGAACCTATGGCACGTGTGCCACAGGTGGCACGCGGAGTCATATCTGTGGGCATGCGAGCATTGCCCTAGCTCAGCTCCAGCACACATTCGCATGCTGGCCAGCTAATTTTCAGGCATTGTGGTCCCACTGGAAGTTGGGAAACAGGCTGCTTCCGGCCTCTGGAGGGCCTCTGGGGGAATGGAGAAGGCTGCTTTTGCTGTCCCCAGGCTCCAAGAAAGCCTCTGGAGCATGAGGAGGGCGAAAAATGGGCCTACCGGGCCCACCGGTAACCTTTTTGCTGTTGGGTGCCAAAAGGGGAAGGAAGGGGGGGGGGTCGCACAGGGGGCATTGAATTATGGGTGTGGGCACACATATGCATGACCCCCCCCCGTGCTCCCCCCATTTTTGGCACGTGACAGCAAAAAGGTTAGCCAT
The DNA here is from genome assembly GCF_059756535.1 of Pantherophis guttatus. Lineage (NCBI taxonomy): Eukaryota > Metazoa > Chordata > Lepidosauria > Squamata > Colubridae > Pantherophis > Pantherophis guttatus. The sequence continues at coordinate 11,054,130 of NC_142068.1, forward strand.
CACTGCTCTAGATGGCATGGATGACAGAAATACTAATTGGGATTTTGGGAGCTGCCATCTGGCACAGCTGGCAGAGCTCCCATTGGGGAAAGTTGTTCCAAGAGTTTACCATCTAACTGACTCACTTTCTTTTGGAGTCCTTGTAGCTCTCTGAGCTTGGTTGTTTTCTTGGACATTTCATTACCCAACATGACTGTTGATGTTACCTAGTTGCAGGGGTGAAATCTACTTACCTTCCCAACTGGTTCGGAAGTGCATCCGCCGTGTGCATCACGTGTGCGTGCGGACCCTCTGTGCATGCGCAAACCCTTTTGTGCATGCGCAGAGGGTAAAAAACAGGTTACTTCCTGGTTAAACCCAGGAAGTAACGATGACCGGGTAGGTGGGCAGAGCTTCGTGCCGCCATTGCTACCGATTCTCCGAACCACTGGCTGCCATCGCTACCGGTTCAACTGGAACCGGTCTGAACCGGGAGCATTTCACCCCTGCCTAGTTGGATGATGAAAGGTCTGCAAGAAAACCACCAAGGTTAGAGAACCCCAGAGTGCAACCCTGAGTTACAAATATTATGTTAAGATATTTAAATTTAGTAGCTGGAGCAATGGAGTTGTGCAGTGAGCCAGAACACACAGTTGTGGCTAATGGATTGAAGAGTGCTGGCTCCCGTGTGAGGCAATCTCCGCTCTGATTGGTTGCTGTGAGTGTGGAGGGGGAGTTTCCCTTTTTTCCCGCCTTTTTCTTCTGCGCGCCCTGTGTGCTCTGTGATTTACCTCAGGATGCTCCTATTTTCCCTGACTATCTAATTTGTTGGATATATTGTTGTAAAATATATTTATTCATATAAATATAATAATATGTTTATTAACCAAACCAACCAACCAAACAAGACAGACACAGACTTCGATGGATAATTAGAACTGCAGAAAAAACAATGGCTACCAACCTGCCTTCTATTGAGGACCTGTATACTGCACGAGTCAAAAAGAGGGCTGTGATAAATTGTTTCGACTTCTACCCTCAAAAAGACGCTACAGGGCACTGCACACCAGAACAACTAGACACAAGGACAGTTTTTCCCCCCCGAATGCCATCACTTTGCTAAACAACTAATTCCCACAACACTGTCAAATAATTTACTAAGACTGTATTACTATTATTCTTCTCTTTCTTCCTAGTATCTATCTCTTCCCACTTATGACTATAACCATGTTGCTTGCATCTTTCAATTTATATTGTTTTTATTAGTTTCCTAGTACGATTTGATAGTTTATTAGTAACCTTGACTATCACTAAGTGTTGCATCTTTTTATTCTTGATGAATGTATTTTACTATCCTTATGTACACTGAGAGCATATACACCAAAGACAAATTCCTTGTGTGTCCAATCACACTTGGCCAATAAAAGAATTCTATTCTATTCTAAAACTACAAGTTTGTGTCAGCGTCTCTGATTTCATTTGGACACCGGCTGCGCAATTCCCAGATATATTCTCTTCTATTGTCACCTTCTCATTCGTCCCAAAAGTGCCCAGCTATCGTTTGCCCTCTAGCAAGTCTTCTACCAAGGGTTCTCAGTTATGGAACTTGGGAGCCCCCCCCAAAAAATCCCATCCTCTCCCTTCCACCTCGGTCCTTTTTCACCCAGTATCTTTTCCCATATGCTGTTTTCTCAGGCTCCTTGTCTGGTGAGACAAAGAGACAATTCAGGTTTCCTTGATGCTCATGTATATTGGGAACCAAAACCACCAAAGCGGCAGATACCATCAAAACACGGTTCACTTGTGACCTTTCGCAGCCAATGTATTCGCGGGATATTTTTTTTCCTCCCCCTCTTTACCGTGGATTGAATTTAAAACGACTTCCCAGGAGCGAAAGGTCATCGTAAGGAATTGTAGGCTATCCAGCTAAAGAGAACTCTTTAACATCACAATGGATTTGGTTATAGGTTACCTGCTTTTTGGAAAGTCTAGTTTAGAAGTTGTGGGAGTTGTAAAGGGAGGGGGAAAGATAGAGGGAGGAGGAGAGAACAGATCCTTCATCACCGCCAGAAAAAGCCCCGTAAGAGTGCTAAGAAAGAACAAAGGGAAATATTTTCATTAAGTCCCCTCTGAAATCTGCCCTTCTTTGCCAGTCATTGTTCAGTGGACGGAGTTGCGTGTCTGTTACATGGATTTACCAAAAAGAAACACGTCCCTCTCGTGGTGTAGGTGTTCAAGGGGGGAGTCATGCTTGCATCAAAGCTGGAATATTCTATTTACCAACTTTCTAGAGGGAGCTTTGATCTCCAGATAGAGAGACCGAATGTACCAGGGCTAGAAAGAAAGGAAATTCATCGGTCTGGTTGCGTGAAACTTTATCCCCCAAAGTAGCAAATTGCACTCAGGAGAGATTAATTTAATTGGCAAATAAAAGCTCATATACATCACAGGAGCTGTGATACGATCTACAGGTAGTCCTCCACTTACGAGAATTCATTCAGCGACTGTTCGAAATAAGGGCACTGAAAAAAGTGACTTATGACCATTTTTCACTATTACGACCATTGGAGCATCTCCACGGTCACATGATAAAAATTTGAACGCTTGGCAACTGATTCATATTTATGACCGTTGCAGTGTCCTGGAGCCATGTGGTCAGCTTTTGCGAAATTCTGACAAGCAAAGTCAGAATGGGGAAGCCAGATTCACTTAACAACTGTGTTACTAACTCAACAGCTGCAATGATGCACTTAACAACTGTAGCAAGAAAGGTCACCTTTTTTCAGCGTCATCGTAACTTTGAATTGAGAACTACTTGTAACATGTTGTGTCAGTATGTAATAATGTTTGTGCATTTCTGTTCTCCCTGAGGTTGCATCTGTATAGGTTAGTGCGTAGGTGTGCCCTGGGTCTGTTGCATACCGTATTTTTTGGAGTATAAGATCAGGGGTGGGTTCTACTTACCTTTACTACCAGTTCTCAGCGGGGCCACGCGCACATGCTCACTTCGTTCATGTACGCGCGTACTCTTCTGCACATGCGCAGAAGCGTTTTGATGACATCGGGGTCGGTGGGCGGAGCCTCCGCTGGTTTTACTACCGGTTCTATAGAACCGGTGCGAACCGGGAGCAACCCACCACTATATAAGATGCACCGGAGTATAAGTCGCAGCTTAGTTTTGGGGGAGGAAAATAGGAAAAAAAAAATCTGCCTACCAGGTATTCATCTGGCTAGCATCCTTTGTCTGGTCAGCTTCAGCACATTAGTTTGCTGGTTTTTATCCCCTGCTTGGGGATAAAAAACAGCTTCTAAAGCACAACTGATGTTTGGAGAGAGAAGCAATGAGAAAAGCAGGCAAACCACGGAGATCGCTTCACTTGCTAGGGCCTTGTTAGAGCTGAAAAAAAATACCATATTTCTCCGAAAATAAGACCCTGTCATATATTTTTTTGAACCCCGAAATAAGCGCTTAGCCTTATTTTCGGGGAGGTCTTATTATTTCTGGATGCGTGGAGCAAGATGGGGCTCCTCTTGCTGTTTTACCTGATTTCCAGCTCTGTGTTTAAATATTTTCGGGGAGGGCTTATTTTTGGGGGGAAGCTTATTTTAGAGCATGCGCTCAAAAGCCTGATTGGGCTTATTATCGGGGGATGTCTTATTTTTAGGAATCAGGGTACATTCCAGGGGTGGGTTCTACTTATCTTTACAACCGGTTCGCAATGGGATCGCGCGCGTGCGCTCGCTTCGCTCGCGCACGTGCCCAGTTTTACTACTGATTCTATAGAACCGGTCAGAACCAGGGACAACCCACCGCTGGTACATTCGGAGTATAAGACGCACCCAAATTTTCAGCCTCTTTTAGGAGGGAAAAAAGTGCATCTAAAATACAGTACTTTCTGCTGTGGGTTACATGACTAGGATTGAGGTACAATAAAATACAATTCTTTATTGGCCGAGTGTGATTGGACACACAAGGAATTTGTCTTTGGTGCATATGCTCTCAGTGAACAAAGAAAGAAAAGATACATTCATTAAGAATCATAAGGTACAATACTTAATGATAGTCATAGAATACAAATAAGCAATCAAATCATACTAAAAAACAATCAATATAAATCGTAAGGATACAGCAACAAGTTACAGTCATACAGTCATCAGTGGGAGGAGATGGGTGATAGGAATGATGAGAAGATTAATAGTAATTGTAATGCAGACTTAGTGAATAGTTTGACAGTGTTGAGGGAATTATTTCTTTAGCAGAGTGATGACGTTCGGGAAAAAACTGTCCTTGTGTCTAGTTGTTCTGGTGTGCAATGCTCTATAGCGTCATTTTGAGGGTAGGAGTTGAAACCATTTATGTCCAGGATGCAAGGGGTCTGTAGATATTTTCACAGCACTCTTTTTGACTCATGCAGTATACAGGTCCTCAATGGAAGGCAGGTTGGTAGTAATTGTTTTTTCTGCAGTTCTAATTATCCTCTGAAGTCTGTGTGGGCTTAGAACAGAGAAGTCATCAACACCAAGAAAGAAAAGTAAAAAATGTATGAAGAAATGACTTCCCACCTTCATTACAACAAGTATAAGCTATTTTAGTAAATGTCCATCATCTCTTAAATTACAACAAATGATCTCTTCTTCCTGTATTACATCTACAGATAGTCCTCATTCAATGACTGGTCGCTTAGCAACCATTCAAAATTACAATGGATGTTTGGTGGCATCTGGATATGTTGGTATGGAACTGTCACTATGCTCTGCTCTTCAAGTTGCTGATGATGTTGAGGAAATCTTAAGACTGGGGAAGATTGCTTTATAAAACAGTGTGCTAATTTTTCCAGGGCAGTAGTCAAACCATAGTTTTGGTGCAAAATGTTACCAGCCTGATTAAAATCAGTTCTTAACATTGCACACATCTCTTGGTTGGGCAGGATTATACCAGTTGAAAGATAACCATGTAAGGAGAAAACGGGATAAAGTTTCTGGCATCTTGTTAACAAGCTAAACTTGAGCAAAAATCTGCAGCTCCCAGAAGTCAGAAGTCCTTTCTTTATTGAAAGAAGCAATTTTTCACATTTTCAAGAACGTGGTCTGAGATTAGACCCTTTCTTATCCTGGTTTCCACTTATGACCTCAAGAACCAGTAGAGCCTTATATTATTTCTTGGCTCACACAATGGATGCTGTAGCCGTTGGAGAGCTTCAGATAAAAGAGGAGGGCAGCTGGACCTCCAAAGGAGAAGACAACCACAGTTTCTAAAGGACAATGATTGACAAAGTTAGAGGTGATTGTTGCTCACTTTGTAAGAAAAACCTATATATTTCTATAGCTGTAAATTTCTATTTCTCTCTCTCATTCTCTCTCAAATGTACACATTTCGTATTTTATTCTCTCCTTTAATCACCACTGTTCTGTGCCGACTGATCCATGTGGGATTACCGTACTAATTCAAACTATAGACTCACTTGGTAGATTCTTCCCAGCAATATTGTCTTTAAAGATCCTTCTCTTCATCCACGAAGCACAGTGTGGTGCTACATCAAAGTACACTTTCAACTAACAAACACCATTTTTCATAGAACACTTAAAGTGTTCTTTAGTCTTCCACCATTTTATGCGGTTTTATCCTTTTTTTTTTTTTTGGCTCCTGGTTTAACCAAGATTCACCATCGCCTTCCCCACGGGAGAGAAAATTTAACAAGTTCCGACGAATGAATAGATTTTTTTTTTCAACGGCAATGTATTTTTAGGATATAAAGAGGTAATATTTGTGATGGAAACTTTTATTTCATCGCATAGGAAGAGGTCTTCAGGTAGATCAATCAATGGTGCTTCAAGAACAAGTCGGAGCTGTAACCTTGGTAACAAAGGTTCTTGAATAAGGAAGGTTTCCTTAGCAACAGCAATTCATATGTTCCCACAGGTGTGCTGTTCTAAGGAATAGGGTTTGGGGGTGCATTAAATACCCACAATACATTGATTATTTTGGTCACAATTTACTTCTGTGGGGTCACCTTGGGTGCCTTTAGTCAATATGCTTTAGGTGTCTCCTGGATGGTGGAACCTAGGCAAAACAACTCAAAGCTGATTTTTCAAAAGGCAACCGGATTTTCTTGTTTTTTTCGTTGAAGACATTTCGCTTCTTATCCATGAAGCTTCTTCTGTTCTGCTTCTTGGATGACACGCGAAACGTTTTCAAGGAAAAAAACAAAAACCAAGGAAGTCCAGTTGATTTTTGAAAAGCACTTTTGGGACAACCACGATCTGTATTACATGAGCATCGCCATGGCCAGTAGGCAAGAGAATGAAGGGCAAGCAAATTGTTTCTAGAATATGTTATGTTTGAACCAGGGGTGAAATCCAATTTTTTTTTACTACCGGCTCTGTGGGCGTGGCTTGGTGGGCATGGTGTGGCTTGGTGGGCGTGGCAGGGGAAGGATACTGCAAAATCTCCATTTCCTCCCAATCAGCTGGGACTCGGGAGGCAGAGAAGAGATGGGGGCGGGGCCAGTCAGAGGTGGTATTTACCGGTTCTCCAAACTGCTCAAAATTTCTGCTATCGGTTCTCCAGAACCTGTCAGAACCTGCTGGATTTCACCCCTGGTTTGAACTAAAGCTGGATATTGTTGGCCAAATTTACTAAAACTCTCTGCTTTTGTTCTTGCAAAAGTAGATGTGATAAGAAAATAGTCTATTTCTACTAAAAATCACTATTATATTATGCACTAGATCTAATGGGTAGTGGAGATAAATATCTACGCTATGATTGTGACATAGGGAAGAGTATGACCTGTTAGGTTCCTAGAGAACAAAATAGTACTAAGCATGAATTATTAAATGGGATTAAAGAAAGAAAAATAATATTTTGTGTGTTCGTGAAAGAGCAAAGTGTAATAGGTGGAATGCAATTGATGAATGCAATTGATGAATATATGCAGAGTACAGTTTTAATTATGAATGAAAAGGCTAAAAAGTAAGAATTGGTGTCATCTAGTTAATTGTTGAGGAAACATTACAAAGAAGGAACCCATAGGTTGGGAATAGTTGTGTGTTGCATTCTAGTGGCTGTTGACAATAGAAAAATCAGATTTGAGTTTTTGGAAAAATTGTGCAGCATTATGAATAAATGTAATTCAGAAGGGAAAACGTCTGTTCTAAATACACGATTTAAGTATAAATCTGATCATAATGACCCATGACAAAGGAATAAATGTAAATTTTAAAGTGTTCATTTGATTATTTATGATCTTAGAAAATGAAGTACACTATACAAGGATGGTGAGAAGTATTGAATGTGGGAAAGATAATTTTTTATACTGTCAAGAGGAAAATGGACATAATTTGAAAAGAAAAAACTAAACAGAATAACAGAGTTGGAAGGCAACTTGGAAGTCTTCTACTGCAATACCCTGCTCAAGCAAAGACTCTATATCATTCCAGATAAGTGGTTATCCAGGCTCTTCTTAATACCTCCAGTGATGGAGCCCCACAACTTCTGAAGGCAAGCCATTCCACTAGTTAATTGTTTTCAGTAAGGAAATTTCTCTTTAGATCTAGGTTGGTTCTCTCCTTGATTAGTTTCTATCCACTGTTTCTTGTCTTGCCTTCTGGTGCTTTGGAGAATAGGTTGACCCCCTCTTCTTTGTAGCAGCTCCTCAAATATTGGGACACTGCTATCATGTCACCCCTAGTCCTTCTTTTCACTAGACTAGACAAATCCCAATTTCTGCAAAGTGGGTGCTCCAACACTGGAGGTTTTTAAGAAGATAACCATTTGTCAGGAGCCTGGGGAGGGTGAAAACAGCCTTCCCTATCCCCCAAGGTCCTCTGGAGGCTGGAAACAGCCTGTTTCCCTACTTCTGGTGAGCCCAGAAGGCCCGAAAACAGAGCTGAGCTCGTGTGCCCACCAATATGGCTCTACATGCCACCTGTGGCACACGTGCCATAGGTTCGCCATCATGGGTATAGGGTTTCCTGCTTGAGCAAGGGGTTGGACTAGAAAACCTTCAAAGTCCCTTCCAACTCTGATATGCTGTGGTGTTGATATAAATTTGATTTAACTGAATAACTCTAGTTCCTTTCCTTTTCTAATCCCATTTATCCTTTATTTTATTTGGTGTCCTATTTCTTTGATTTCTTGTTCCACTTTGCATAAAGTTGCTTACTCAAAAGGGATTTACTCACTGAGCGAATAGGTATGTAGGAAGAAACTCTTGGCTTCCGGCATAGGTGTATTTCAAATTATTTGAGCTTGGATGAATCTTTTTACATCTCTTTCTTGGAAACAAAATGTGGACTGAAATTTCCAAAAGGTTTTTGGAGTGCCAAAAAAAACCCCCATGACTGTCCAAAGTTATATTGGAAATGTGTAGTTTCAAATTTCCCTTTAAATAGCTCCTCGGATTATTCATTGTTTAGGCAGCAGGAATCTTGAGCTTTAACAGCACAGACCTGCCATAAACTCATGACTGAGAATTTAGCTTCCTCGCCTGGAAATAGAAAATGATGGAAATACCATCAGCACAAAGAGATCTGGTGTCGTTTTAGCCTATTTTTCCATAAGTAACAGTGATGTAAATCCAGAGCAGCATTTATATTTTTAGGAAGGAGTTATTGTCTATTACGTTAATAATAATAATTAAGTTTTTCCAGAAAAAAAGGATGTATAAAAATGAAGATGGTAGTTAGAGTAGTCATTTTCTTTCTTTCTTTCTTTCTTTTTTGCTTTCATTCAAGATCAGGTTGGATTCAAATGATAACATTAAGTATCTTCATCCTTGTCAACTAACTGAATGAAATCTATTTGAATAGAATGGTTAATGAGATTGTAGGTAGAAACCCGAAGGACATTTTCCTTTTAATGAGTAATGAGGGAGGGAGATATTAGTTTGGTCTTTGAGAATAACAAATCTAAAGCAAAGGTTGTGATTCAGTGGCTGAAATTTGTCCCAAATTTTGTTTGCAGCAGATCTTGGATAATTTGAGGACAAGCCTTAATATGTGGGAGAAGCTGAGGTACCAATGTTGACGTGTGTAACATGTAAATAAGGCTTGTTTTGAATTCCCTGGAGGAACAGTTTAGAGGCTTTTCCTTTTTTAAAATTTGTTTAAGTAATGTTAATTCTGTTTTGATGTCTCCTATGATACAAAGACAATTTTAACCATTAGAGGGAAATGTAAAGCCCCAGAAAGGAACTTGCAGATTATATGTTCCCTGAACAGAAGACTAGCAATTTATGGCAATTTCAAATGGTAGTGCAAGCAAAAGGAGTTTGTCTTCAACATGCCAGGCTGATAACACAATTTCTGTTGTATATTTGTGTGTCTCTGAATTTTCTTTCCAGGTTATTTTTACTCGATGTGCAGTAGACCATTGGTTGAAGTCATTTGGAAGTTGAAATTTTGCACCCATTTTACCACATTGGCCTGAATGATCATCTAAAGAATTTTAAAAGATATGAATACTGCATCCAGTTTTGGTCGCCACGATGTAAAAAAGATGTTGAGACTCTAGAAAGAGTGCAGAGAAGAGCAACAAAGATGATTAAGGGACTGGAGGCCAAAACATATGAAGAACGGTTGCAGGAACTGGGTATGTCTAGTTTAATGAAAAGAAGGACTAGGGGAAACATGATAGCAGTGTTCCAGTATCTCAGGGGCTGCCACAAAGAAGAGGGAGTCAAGCTATTCTCCAAAGCACCTGAGGGTAGGACGAGAAGCACTGGGTGGAAACTAATCAAGGAGAGAAGCAACCTAGAACTAAAGAGACATTTCCTGACAGTGAGAACAATTAATCAGTGGAACAACTTGCCTCCAGAAGTTGTGAATGCTCCAACACTGGAAGTTTTTAAAGAACATGTTGGATAACCATTTGTCTGAAGTGGTGTAGGATTTCCTGCCTAAGCAGAGGGTTGGACTAGAAGACCTCCAAGGTCCCTTCCATCTCTGTTATTCTAAGAACATCATTTTCTCTGCTCCTCAAAGCTGTTTTTCATCTGAGACACAAATGAAAGTATGTTGAAATACTTCATTCTGTCTATTGATTACATAAAGCTGTTTGGAAGATGTATACCTTGAACCTTTGTTTTTGGTCCTTTTTTTTTTTTAACAGAAAGGAAAAAGGAAAGTAATTGTTGAAAAGCTGCTTGACTTTTTCAGGACTCTAAAACTAATTACAAAGATGCACAGCGATGTTTCAAGCATCTCCTCTCAGGATAACGGCAATGCTCAACGCGACTTACTTGAAAATCTTAAACATCGAAATTAAAGAGCATTCTTTTCCAACAAGTGAAGTGCCAGACGTCCCTCTCCTACTGTACTTCATCCATATCAGAAGATCTCCTTTTGGGTGGAAGGAAAAGAACTTGTCAAGTTTTATTTTGAAAAGGTAAAGAAATGAAATTGTATTCATCTACTAAGAGTTCCCTGAACCTTCTGCAGCATAAAAGAAGAAAAAAAAAAAGGCAAAGAAACTGAGAGATGATAGAAATCCATATTCCCAAATAATAAATGTGGAACGAGCATAATTTTTTATTTTTATTTATTTATTTGTATCCCACCTTTATTATTTTTACAAATAACTCAAGGCAGCAAACATATCCAACACATCTGTCTCCTCCTATTTTTCCCACAACAACAAGTTGGTGGGATGAGTTGGGCTGAGAGAGATTGACTGGCCCAAAGTCACCTAACTGCCTTTCATGGCTAAGGCGGGACTAGAACTCACCGTCTCCTAGTGATTGGCCCAAAGTCACCCTGCCAACTTTCATGCTAATATGGGACTTGAATTCATGGTCTCTCACTTCCTAGCTGATGTAGTTCCCATCTTCAAAAAAAGAAAAAAAAATAGATCCAGGAAACTACAGACCTATCAGCCTGACCTCAGTACCAGGGAAGATTCTGGAAAAGATAATCAAGCAACGAATCACCAAACACCTAGAAGCAAACAAAGTAATAATCAAACGCCAACATGGGTTTGTCAAAAACAGATCATGCCAGACTAATCTTATTGCATTCTTTCACAAAGTGACAAAATTAGTAGACCAGAGGAATGCTGTCCATATAAGAGAAGCAACCTAGAACTAAGAAGAAATTTCCTGACAGAACAATTAATTAGTGGAACAACTTGCCTCCAGAAGGTGTGAATGCTCCAACACTGGAAGTTTTTAAGAAGATGTTGGATAACCATGCTCACCCTCTGTCATCTATCTCCAGTCTACAACACAGTCCTTTCAGCAGTTCCAAGAAGGCTCCACACCCATTTGCACTACTCAGGTGACCCTGAGGACACAGATAAACCTCCAAGTGGCCTCAATGACCCTTTAAAAGGATGCAAATGACCAGCTGTCTGCAAGGAATATAGATCCTTCCATTTTCCACCATCCAGTCAGAGCTGAAGAAGCTTCTCAGATGAGAAGTGAAACATCTTTAAAAAAAACCCAGACAGTCCAGTTGCCTCTTGAAAAAGCACCTTTGGGACAACCATGACCTGGATGACTGAGAATCTCCATAGACATACTGGATACCAACAAGTTTTGATTAAAAAAAAAAAAGGATTGTATGAATATATCTTCACCTCTTTGAATGTATGTTACACCGCCATCTTGATTTTTTTGACAATACCCGTGTTTTTAAGGGGCATTCTTTGTCTACTTATTTTTCTGGGCAAAACAATTTTTAAAAGGATAATATTTATTCTCTATTGTTTATTTTCTAATGACCTGGGGCTTAGAGTCATTCTTCCAATCAAAGGTGCTATTGAAAATTGGTATTTTATTTTTGCAATCCTACAATGACTTTTAAATTTTTTTAAAAATAATTTTTATTAAACATTTTTAAAAAAAAAACCAAAAAAGAAATCTTTACAATTTTCTTCTTTTCAACCATTTCGCATCAGTAAACATTTCTTACATATCCATTTTTCTCCCTTACTTCAATTTGCCCTTTATACATATAGTTCTAATATTGATTTATATACATAAAGATAACACTGTACTCAACAGCGATCATACATTCTGTGTCCGTTCGATTTCTGTTCGTATGTTACTGCATTTCAACTCCTATATCTTCCTCCTTTACTCTTTCCTTGCCTTTTATCCCTCTCCTCTAACCATTCATACCATTTCTCCCATACCATAAAATATTCTGTTTCCTCCTTTTCTTGTATTTCTTTTCTAAGTTTGTCCATCTCTGCACACTCCAAAACTTGTCTAATCAAATTTTCTTCCGTTGGTATATTATTATTTTTCCAATTTTGTGCGAATATTATTCTTGCCGCTGTTGTAATATGTATAATTAAATATTGTATTTTTTTTTATCTTAAGTCCCTGGAAGTATCCCTAATAAAAATATTTCTGGCTTCATCTCTATTTTTAAAGAAATCTATTCCTGGCAACAAGACTCTTCTATGTGCAAAGTTTCGTTTTTTGTGATTGCTGGGAGATTTTTTTTAGCCACAGACGTTTCCTAGTTTCACTTCTGATTATGCACATGTCTCTTGAACCACATAGGTTTATGTCAGTTGTCCAGAATGGCAAGGTTCATAGGAGTTTATTTATTTATTTATTATATTTCTATACCGCCTTTCTCCCGTAGGACTCAAGGCGGTGTACAGTCAAGAAAAATATAGACACACAAACATCATAAAATTGTTAAAACTTCATCGCACATCTGGATTGTGAGGTTCAGAAAACACTGCAATTGTTTTGGTTTCCATCTAAGCCCTCCTTTTTAGGTGCACATTTGTTGCTCAACATCAAGAAAGTCTGCACATAATAGGAGATTGGCTCTTGCATCTATTTAGTGGATGCAGCTGCACAGCCTTCAAAGCCAATTAGTTATGCCACTTCATATTTTGGCATCGGTATACGTATATATATTTTTAAAAGCTTCTTAGTCCATCTTCTTTGGAATGGCCTGTACACTCAAGCTCTGTTCAATATGTTTTTGAGACAAGCAGCTGACAAGTACGCTGTAGAAAAAAAAAAAGAGAGAGAGAGAGAAAGTTGCGTCCAGGTTTTGCAAAGTTACAAACTTTGGCTTTCAAACGAAGGTTGTAGCTCAGCCACCTAATTAAAAACAAAACAAAAAAACCCACAACCTTCCCATGTGGACTAATTAAAAATCCTCTTAAGTTTCTCCCAACCCAAGTTTTTCTTTCTTTCTTTCTTTCTTTCTTTCGTTCCTTCCTTCTTTCTTTCTTTCCTTTCTTTCTTCCCCACCCCCCTCTAATTAAGCTTCAGTTTAGTTGGCGAGTGGAGATGCCTGCAAAAATTTCTGCATCTTCAAACAGATTTTATTTTTATTTTTTTTTAAAAAAAGTGTGCTTGATTGTCGGGAGGCTCTCATTGCTATTCTCCCAACGTTGGGTTGAGTTTTTAGGTTGATTGGCAGGACTTAGAAGCATGAAATGGGGAGGGGGTAGGTGGTGGAATTGTCCCCTTTCTTTTCATTCATGAGGCTTCTTCCCCTTCGCCTGTGTGCCTCGAAAGTTGGCCGAGATTAGATCCAGCGTCGTCTTTTGCCTCTGAATTAAAAACAGGAGAGTTGGGGGTGGGGGGTGGGGGCTCTCATCTCCCCCACTTGATGGACCTACGTTGAGTTCTTGAGTCCAGGTCTCCTTGAGAGAAGGGTTCTCTTCTTTAGATGAGCTTCTTTTACTAGATTTTTATTTTTTTTGTTCAAGCACAACTTGGAGTGGAAAGGCCGGGGTGGGCTTTTCAAGTCTTAGCTTGGGAGTCTCCATGAAAAAGGAGGCAGGAGTTACAGACAATAGCTTGTTTAGGTCTGGAGGCAAAAAAAAAAAAAGAAAAAAGAAAAACCTAGCCTGTTCACTAGCAGGTGCAGAGAGTCCAAACAGCTGTTTTTACTGCTCTTGAGTTTGGGCTTATCATTTTCCCCTTCCAACCCAGAGAGCCCTCCATTTAATCCTCTCCGGCAATTCACACTGTAATTGCCGGGCTGGCCAGAGGGAGGGCTGATTTTATTAGTGGTATTCCGGTCCTCTCTCCGAGCATAAATAATGAGATCTTCTGCAAATAAGGGACAAAGCCTTTTAATTAGGTTTCAAGACTTTCGGAGGGAGGTTGGGGGGGGGGGCTTTGCAGGGCGTAGAATTGGCTGACGCATAGGTTTTGTTGTTCGTGCAGGGTTTCTTCCATGGGGTTTGCACCGATGTGCTTGGAAATTTGTAGACGATTATTATCAGGTGTTGTTTTCTTCCGTTAAATCGTGCTCGATTCGCGGAGTCTGTCTGGAGTTTTCTTGGCGAGGTTTTTCAGATGTGGATTGCCATTGTCTGCTTCCTAGGGCTGAGAGAAAGTGACTGGCCCAAGGTCACCCAGCTGGCTTTGTCCCTAAAATGGGACTAGAATTTACCGTCTCCTGGTTGGTTAAGGCCTGATGTCTTAACCACCATATCAAACTGGCTCCCTTTATCATATCATCAAGGTTACTTTATCCCAGTTCAAGCCACATGTGTGTTCAGTTCAAGCCTTGATGACCTCTCAGGTCTCAATAAACCATCATGCAAATTATATAATTCAAGAGAATTACACAATGGCATTATGACACACGTACCATTAGCTTTCTAAGCAGGGATGCCTGTCCCACTCCATCTATAAGATCGACTTATCACAATCTTGTTTCATCCAGAGTGTGAAGGAGCAGCACTAAGTGGTAAGGTTGTCCTGCATACCCAAGGAAAGCTGACCTAATTATATTTCTTATTTTCAATTTAGAACAGAATAAGAATAGAATTGTTTATTGGCCAAGTGTGATTGGACACACAAGGAATTTGTCTTGATGCATACGCTCTCAGTCTACATAAAAGAAAAGATATGTTCTTCAAGAATCATAAGGTACAACACTTAATGATAGTCATAGGGTACAAATTAGCAATCAGGAAACAATATCAATATAAATTGTAAGGATACAAGCCAGGGGTGGGTTCTAATTTTTTTTACTACCGGTTCTGTGGGCGTGGATTATTTTGTGGGCGTGGCTTGATGGTCATGTGAGCCTAGACTAAAGTGATGTTAAGTAACACCAGCTGCCTGCAATTACTGCAAGTTCAAATCTCACCAGGCTCAAAGTTGACTCATCCTTTCATCCTTTCAAGGTAGGTAAAATGAGGACCCGGATTGTGGGGGCAATAAGCTGACTTTGTATAAAAAAAGAACACCGCTTAGGGGGGGGGCAAAAGCCCTACTAAGCAGGTATATACAAAAGTATGAAGGCTATTGCTTAACGCATTGTAAGCTGCCCTGAGTCTCCGGAGAAGGGCGGCATATAAATCGAACCAATAAATAAACAATAAATAAATACATTTAGCAGAGGTACTGGTCTACCAGACTTATAACTGCTTGCAGAGCTGTACCGGTCTACTAATTTGTTTTTGGAGGCACCGGTCTACCCTTTGTTTTTGGAGGCACCGGTCTACTCATTTGTTTTTGGAGGCACCGGTCTACTCATTCATTTTAGAAGGCACCGGTCTACCACCACACTGCCTTTTAACACTGATCAGCTGTAGGGCGGCCCTTTAAAGCCCCGCGGCAAGAATTTAAACAGTTTTTTTCCTTCTAGCCAATCAGCTGGGACTCAGGAGGCAGCAATAGATTGAGGGTGGGGCCAAATAAAAGGTAAGAATAACACGGGGGGTGGGCGGGAGGGCCCAGCTCCCAAACAAAGAGAACCGGTTTGGTGACGTCATATTGTCACCGCTACCGGCTCAGCTGAACCGGGCCGAACCGGGAGGAACCCACCACTGATACAAGCAACAAAATTACAGTCATACAGTGGAAGGAGATGGGTAATGGGAACGATGAGAAGATTAATAGTAATGCAAACTTAGTAAATAGTTTGACAGTGTTGAGGGAATTATTTGTTTAGCAGAGTGATGGCGTTCGGGGGAAAAACTTGTGTTTAGTTGTTCTGGTGTGCAGTGCTTTATAGCGTCATTTTGAGGGTAGGAGTTGAAACAGTTTATGTGAGGGGTCTGTAAATATTTTCACAGCCCTCTTTTTGACTCGTGCAGTATACAGGTCCTCAATGGAAGGCAGGTTGGTAGCCATTGTTTTTTCTGCAGTTCTAATTATCCTCTGAGGTCGGTGTCTGTCTTGTTGGGAAAAGAAAAGGAAGTTAGGAGGTTTAGAAATAGGAAATATACACAAACAAACAAAAATTGTGGCAAATTTGAATTCATGTTGTTACCAAACCAAACTTTCACTCAGTTGTTAAGACACATGGTGGCCCTCACCACAGAATGTAAAAGCAATCCATCATAGCATTGTACGGCTTTGGAAATGCTACCATTACATTGTATTTCTTACAACTCCAAATATCTACCTGGAACTATGATACTGTCATGCATGTTATCTTCCTACTCCTTCTTTCTCTAACTCTTCCACATTTATTTGTGTGTGTGTGTGTGCGCGTGTGTGAGTGAACTAAATGAAACAGTAAAATATATCATGCACGCTTTCCTACTGTAGCTATTTGTACCCTATGACTATCATTAAGCATTGTACCTTATGATTCTCAACAAACGTATCTTTTCTTTTATGTAGACTGAGAGTGTATGCACCAAAGACAAATTCCTTGTGTATCCAATCACACTTGGCCAATAAAGAATTCTATTCTATTCTATTCTATTCAGAGTAAAGAATGCAAAACCAGTGTTTTGTGCAGTGTGGTCATGAAAGACAAGACGATGGCTGCGATGGTGTGATGGAAGCTCTGTCTCATTTCCATGTGTGTTACATGTGTGTGACGCACATAAAAAGCAGCTCTCTATGGGGATTCTCAATCATCCAAGTCATGGTTGCCTCAAAGATGCTTTTTGCAAAAGGCAACTGGACTTTCTTGGGTTTTTCCTTTGAAAATATTTTGCTTCTCATCCAAGAAGCTTCTTCGGTTCTAGGAAATAGGAGGAGAAGTGAAATATTTTCAAAGACAAAATCCAAGAAAGCCTAGTTCAGCGGCCCCCAACCCTTTGATCACCAGGGACTGGTTCCGTGGAGAGAAGCTTTACCATGGACCAGAGGGGGTGTGGTTTCATATGCTGCCTGCATCCTGTGGGTGGGGCTTCACTTGTTTTCATGGCCCAGTTTCTGGCATGCCACAGACCGGTGCTGGCCCATGGACTAGGGGTTGGGGACCCCTGATGTAGTTGCCTTTTGAAAAAAAGCACCTTTGGGGTAAAAAGCAGGTGGAGCTTTGACCACACTGTCACGATTGCTGTCTTGACCTTTGACCCCTGGGGTGTGCAAAAGAAAACTTGGTCGCAATACCGATAGCCTCCTACCAGCCAGTACGCTCCCACAGAGAGGGACTTCTCAGGGTACCGTCTGTCAAACTATGTCGACTGGCGACCCCCAGGGGGAGAGCCTTCTCTGTGGGGGCACCCGCCCTCTGGAATGAATTGCCCCCGGAGATACGGATGATCCCTGACCTACGCACCTTTCGCCGCGCCCTCAAGACGTTATTGTTCCAACAAGCTGGGCTGGCCTAAACATTAATTTTAATACGTTGCTTTGTTTTTTAATGATGTCGGGGCCAAATTATTTAATATGTTTTTAAATTGCTTTTAAATTTTATATATGTGTTTGTTTTATCTTTGGCTGTGCACCGCCCTGAGTCCTTCGGGAGAAGGGCGGTATAAAAATTAGATTAAATAAATAATAAACAAATAAATAAATATCAGTTTAGGGAATCTCTATTGAGAAATAAATTTTCCATGTTGTTCAAAAACAAGTGTGACTAAAGAGAGATAGTGGAGGTGATGGTCTTGGTGGTAGGAAATATACTGGTTGGTTTGTTTACGGAGTCTTTCCTCCTTCAGTGGATTTTATTTTTCAAAACAGTTTGTAAAAAGTTCTATTTTAAGGGCATGCTTGACAAAATTCCTAAAGCAGTCGCTGGAAAAAAAAAAGGGGGGGACACTGCCGTTTCTTTTTCTCTCTTTAAATAGAATCAACCATTTGTTCAAAAACCTCTTATAATACTCAGTGCTATTTAAAACTTTTCATTTTCTATTCAACAGAATCCCAAAAGCAATTACCCACAAAGTGAATAAAGCACTTTTGTCTTCGTTGAATCAGATCTGATTTCCATATTTTTTGGTGAAAATCAACATTTCCAAAACTGATAAATAAATTGAAAAGCAACATTCCGGTGGGTGCTGCCATTAAACAGTTCATCCCAAAGATCTCACCCTTAATAATCCAGATCTAAACTCTGGATAGATACGGAGCAAAGTTGTGTTTCATAAGCCCAGGTCAATGTCAAATGGCTCTGATTAAGGAATAAATCAGATGCAGATCAACACTTTAATGACAATGATGAAGGATTTAATTCATACGGCACAAAAAAGGCATGCAGGAGAAGATTAGGCAGAGCTGGGGGTGGAGTTAAATGTGTCATCAGCTTAGAGTCCTTATGTTGCCACAAACAATTCAAGTCCAACCCCTCTTGAATTATGCTGACTCTTATCTGGCACCAATTTAGCCTTGAACTTTAGTAGACTAGTTCCTTATTGGTGCAATGAATCTTAACTGCAACAAAATATATTTCTGATTCTTTGTGCCTGTGAAGGCCCTGGTAAACCACTCCTGTATTTTAATTTTTAGAGGAAATCGAATAATTCTTCTGTGCTGCAACTTAGCGTATGGTCCTGATCCTACAAACCACTCTTGTGTTTTCACCAAGAAAATAATTGATCAATCAGGGAATAAATGGCACTTCTCAAACTGCCAGACAGTTTCTTAATGACATCAATGACATTGCTCTACCATAATCTATGGAGTATATCTTTTCAGATATCTTGTGCTAGATTCATAAAACCTAGCAGAGAATCCATGGTGCAATTCCTAGGTGCGTTTCTCTAATATATATGTCATCATCTGTTAGCAATGCCCCTCTGGATTCTGCCCCTCTGGCAGTCTTTGACTTACAACCAGCCTCTTAAAGACCATTTTGTAGTTACGACAGACCGAGAGAAAAATACTTACAACCAAGATTCAAAGTTCTAACAGTCACTTCTCCCCTCACAATCACATAACCACATTTTGAGAGCTCAGCAACTGAGGTGAATTTAATAGAATAACAGAGCTGAAAGGACTTTGGAGGTCTTCTAATCCAATCCCCTGCTCAAGCAGGAAACCCTATATCATTTAAGACAAATGGTTGTCCAAACTCTTCTTAAAAACTTCCAGTGTTGGAGCACCCACAACTTCTGGAGGCAAGCTGTTCCACTGATTAATTGTTCTGTGAGGAAATTTCTCCTCAATTCTGGGTTTCTTTGATTGGTTTCCATCCATTGCTTCTTGTCCTGCCTTCTGGTGCTTTGGGGAATAGGTTGACTCCCTCTTCTTTGTGACATCCCCTCAAATATTGGAATACTGCTATCATGTCTCCCCTAGTCCTTCTTTTCATTTAAGTAAACATACCCAATTCCTGCAATAAAGTATAAAGGATTCAATCAGGAACGAGACAGTTGTGTTTCAGAAACCAGGTAGGCTTTGTGAAATTCCAAGGGGAACAAAATGGTAGCCATATGTAGCGTAGTGCAGTTGTGGGATGGACCATGGTTTATGATGGTTTTTGCTGGAAATTGGGAAATTGGCAACCGGTTTCCAGCAAAACAACAACATACAGCTTAATGATCTCTGCAAAAAAAGGTCTCAAAATCAGATTGGTCATGTGACAACCCGCTTAATGAACTAGCACAACTTGCAACCATAATTCTGGGCTCAATTATAGTCATAAGGCGAGGAATACTATAGAACAAACAAGAGAAATTCACAGGCCAAATTTGACATCGGGTCTCAAGACAAGGACAAAGCAATATCAGAGCTTTGCAGCTTCCCAGCTTCCCAGGAGAACCTATTGAAGACTTCAAAGTGATTGATACAGGAAAAAAAAAAGTATTTAATTCTACCATTGAATGCAGGTTACTGATTGGAAGATCTCAACTCCAAAACAATGAGGTTTTGATCGATGATTGTTAAGAGATAAGATGCTGTTTAACCTGTATCTGCATAAACTGTCTCTCCCCCCCACCTCCCTTCAATTAAATCCTGTTTTTCATTTCTCATCCAAGAAGCTTCTTCAGAGCTGAAGAAGCTTCTTGGATGAGAAGAGAAACACTGGTAGCCACTCTATGTATCTCAGGAAATTAGTTACTACTGACAACAGTAATAGAGTTGGAAGGGACCTTGGAGGTCATCTAGTCCAACCCTCCTGCTCAACGCAGGCGACCTATACTAGGGATTCGAACCGCCAACCTTTCTGATCGACAAGCTCAGCGTCTTAACCACTGAGCCACCTAGGGAGCCGCTGACAAAACCTTAAGCCTTTGAATAAAATGTTTTAGTTGGAAAAGCTGCTACCAGATTCCTCCTGGTTTTGGGAGAATCATTGGTTGAAATGGAAACATTAAAGCTAGCAAACCTGAATTCAGTGGGAAGACGTATCTGGTTCAAAAGTCTCAAGGCTTCTGCAAAATTCCTTCAGTCTTACCCCCAGTTAAGTTTGTTTGTGAATTGGATTATCACAGCAATTTATGGAAAGGAGGATTGCCATACCTCTTTTGCATTAAATGATCTCGAGCTGTGAGGATCCCAAGTTCAGGAACACATGTGCAAATGGCCAAATAATTGATGTACTTAAAACCACTTTTCTTTCTAAACCGAAGAATTGCTGTATTCACTCCCAGTGAATAGTTGAGGCCCAGGCAAAACTTGAGAATTCTGAAAAATGCTATGTTTCTAATGAGGACTGGAAGCCTTAGACTGCAGTTCTATGTTTGTTTATTCACAATTCAGCAGAAGGACCTATTCCTAGGTAAGTGTGCAGGGCTACAGTCCGGCAGGCCTGGGGCCATTGATCTCGCTCTTGTGATCTGACGAGATCCGGCCATAAATGGCATGAATGAGTTTTTAATGTTTTTAATGTTTTTAATTTTTAAATGTTTTTATAATGATTTTTTAAAATGTATTGTGAGCCGCCCTGAGTCTTCAGAGAGGGGTGGCATATAAATTGAATTAATTAAATTAAATAAAATTAAATGTGTGAAATAATTAGTGTTTAAAGTGATCACTCAATGGGGTCAATTTGAATACATGTTCTGCCAACTTGCTTATTTATTCTCTCCCTTACCTAGGTTTATTTTGTTCCTGGTAGTTATTTCTAAATTGATTTTTAATACAAATTCCAGAATTAAAGCTTGTGAGTGTCTGTATCAGGGGTGAAATCCAAATGTTCTATGGGCGTGGCTTGGTGGGCATGGCAGGAGAAGGATATTGCAAAATCTCCATTCCCACCCCACTCCAGGAGAAGGATACTGCAAAATCTCCATTCCCTCCCCTCCTGGGGGAAAGATATTGCAAAATATCTTTGGAGATTTTTGGGAGGTCACCAAATTATTGGCTGAATTTAGCTTGAGAAGGACCAGGGGAGACATGATAGCAGTGTTCCAGTATTTGAGGGGCTGCCACAGAGAGGAAGGGGGTCAAGCTATTTTCCAAAGCACCTGAAGGCCAGACAAGGAATAATGGATGGAAACTGACCAAAGAGAGATTCAACCTGGAAATAAGGAGACATTTTCTGACAGAGAGAACAATCAACCAATGGAACAGAAGTTGCCTCCGGAAGTTGTGGAAGCTTCATCACTTGAGACTTTCAAGAAAAGATTGGACTGCCATTTGTCAGAAATGGTGTAGGGTCTCCTGCTTAGGTGGGGGGTTGGACTAGATGACCTATAAGGTCCCTTCCAACTCTGTTAATCTGTTAAACTTCTTTGGAATGGTTCTTTGGCTCAGCTAAACCTAGTTGATAAGCTTATTTTTTTCTGGGAAGAAAAGCATACTCAAAATATCATGACCTATCAGCCCAATTTTTGATGATGTCAAAGACTGAGAGAGAGCTATCTTAGCTATTAAATAGAAAGTCCATGACCTGGCCAGCCACTAAATGGGAGCAAATCCCTTTATTTCTATAGTGGTTGTTTCTGTAATAGACTTTCCTCTTTAATTAATTTCATTTCTGTCCAGAATTTTCATTAACCAGTCTCAGTGCCTTGCCATCAATGGTCTTTGAGAGACGTTTTAACAATACACCATTGCAAAAATCATCTGTGACCTTGCCCAGACAGAAAATTCAAGACAGTTTCACATTTCTATTGCACTGTCCTTTATAGCACACAAGGTGCTTTGAATTAATTGTGACCCTATTAATTTCCTGCTTGGGCTGATCAGATGAGAAGAATGGTTTAGTTTTATTAACAGACAAGTCTCTAAAAACATCCAGAAGACTCAACAAATTTTATTTGAGTAGAATTGCCACAAGAAAGCTTTTGAGTTAACATTGGAAATGACTTATGGCTGTTTTTTCTGTGTTCAGATTATAATTCTGGGGACAATGTTCAATTTATTGAGGGGAGCAACTTTAATCTTATTATGCACCCAATACAGAGGTTTGCCCAGCAACATGGAATACAGTCATTATTTCATGCTTCGTTCTTTTCAGTCTTCTTCCCTTCCCTTCCCTTCCCTTCCTTTCCCTTCCCTTCCCTTCCCTTTAATCTTATTATGCACCCAATACAGAGGTTTGCCCAGCAACATGGAATACATTCATTATTTCATGCTTCGTTCTTTTCAGTCTTCTTCCCTTCCCTTCCCTTCCCTTCCTTTCCCTTCCCTTCCCTTCCCTTTAATCTTATTATGCACCCAATACAGAGGTTTGCCCAGCAACATGGAATACATTCATTATTTCATGCTTCATTCTTTTCAGTCTTCTTCCCTTCCCTTCCCCTTCCCCTTCCCTTCCCTTCCCTTCCCTTCCCTTCCCTTCCCTTCCCTTCCCTTCCCTTCCCTTCCCTTCCCTTCCCTTCCCTTCCCTTCCCTTTAATCTTATTATGCACCCAATACAGAGGTTTGCCCAGTAACATGGAATACATTCATTATTTCATGCTTCGTTCTTCTCAGTCTTCTTCCCTTCCCTTCCCTTCCCTTCCCTTCCCTTCCCTTCCCTTCCCTTCCCTTCCCTTCCCTTCCCTTCCCTTCCCTTCCCCTTCCCCTTCCCCTTCCCCTTCCCCTTTCCCTTTCCCTTCCCTTCCTTTATCCTCCACAACCCACCGCTGAGTACTTTGTATCAGCAATTCAGCAACTTGGTTTTGAAGCTGTCCATCTTGAGAAAATTCAAAGAATGTGCTCTAATTGTGTCTTTACATGTCCCAAAATAATTCTCCCGTGCTCAGAGAGCCAGGCAGTCAGCTTATTTCAGAAATCTATGGAATTGTAAGATTTCGCAGCCTACGAGTAATCTTCGACTTACAACTCTTAGCGACCATTCAAAGTTTCAACAGCCCTGAACAAAGCGACTTACGACTGGTCCTTGCATTTGCAACCATCGCAGTATCTCCCATGGTCATGTGATCCAAATTTGGGCTCTTGGTAACCAATATGCGTTTATGATGTTTGCAGGCTACCCAGAACATGTGATTTCTATTTGCAACCTTCCCAGACAGCTTCTGACAAGCAAAGCCAATAGGCGAAGCTAGAGTCGTTTGACAACTGCAATGTTTTGCTTAACAACCATGGCAAAAAAAGGTTGTAAAATTGGTGTGTGTGTGTGTGTGTGTGTGTGTGTGTGTGATCAGTTTATCAATTGTCTTGCTTAGCAATGGAAATTCTAGTCCCAATTGTAGTCATACGTCGAGGACTACCTCTATTCAGGGGTGGGCTTTAAAAATTTTAGCAAGGGGTTCTCTGCCTGGTTGCTGGGTGGAAGTGGCCATGGTGGGCGTGGCCTAGTCAGCCTCCTATACCACAGTGGGGGGGGCAGGGGGGCTTGCCATCCCCAGGCTCTGGAGGCTTTCCTCAAGCCTCCGGGACGGTGAAAACCGCCTCTCCAGGCTCCAGAGGCTCATTTCCGGCCTTCCCGAACTTCCAGTAGGCCTGTTTTTCACCCTCCCCGAGCCTCCGTGCGCACCCTGCACTTACCTGCATCATAACAGGCTGCGTGGGGACTCCTGGGAGGGGCGGGGCAAGGTGGGAGGGGTTAGGGTTAGGGTTAGGGTTAGGAGTGGGATTTGGGGGTTCTCCAAACTGCACAGAATCTTAGCTAGAGGTTCTCCCGAACCCCTGCGAACCCCCAGCAGCCCACCCTTGCCTGTAATGTGAAATTAGAGATGGTGGTTGTTTTTTTTTTTTTTAAGAAGTGCTTCTTTTTAAAGTAAACATAGACACTCATGTACTCATGTACACCAACATGATTTAGAGGATAGATTTTGGTTAATATGTTTTGACTGGATTATTGCAGTGCACAGGTATTGCAAGGTGAACTTAATGACTGTTTTTTTTTTGGATGGGGATGAAAGCAGAGACATATAGATATAAATATAGATGTTATAGACAGGAGATGATTGAAAGATCGAGCAGAGAAGCATTGACGGTGGGGGTAGGTGGAAGAAGGGGGTGTGGAATGAAGAAAGCAATATCGTTCTTTTGCAACACAAACTTGTTTATGCAATGTGTCACTGCATGCATATAGAAAAGGGATGGACTTGCTGTGAAATGATGCAATGTTAAAGGTAAAGGTTCCCCTCACACCTATGTGCTGGTCGTTCCCGACTCTAGGGGGCGGTGCTCATCTCTGTTTCAAAGCTGAAGAGCCAGCTCTGTTCGAAGACGTCTTCGCGGTCATGTGGCCAGAATGACTCAACGCCAAAGGCTCACGGAACGCTGTTACCTTCCCACCAAAGGTGGTCCCTATTTTTCTACTTGCATTTTTTTTTACGTGCTTTCGAACTGCTAGGTTGGCAGAAGCTGGGACAAGTAACGGGAGCTCACCCCATTACGCGGCACTAGGGATTCGAACCGCTGAACTGCCGACCTTTCGATTGACAAGCTCAGTGTCTTAGCCACTGAGCCACCACATCCCTATGATGCAATGTTACTTTTGCCAAAAGGCCAAAATTACAAAATGCTGCAGATGCCCATGGTAAAAAACACAAAAAAAGCTAGGTGCGATTCCTTTTCATGGATGGTTACTGGTCACTCTGGTGGCAAAACTGGATTCTCCAAACCCAAACCGATTTCTGCACATTTTTTTTTATTTGATTTATATGCCGCCCTTCTCCGAAGACTCAGGGCAGCTTACAATGTGCTCAGCAATAGCCTTCATCCTTTTGTATATTTATACAAAGTCAGCTTATTGCCCCCACAAACTGGGTCCTCATTTCACCTACCTTAGAAAGGATGGAAGGCTGAGTCAACCTTGAGCCTTGGCGAGATTCGAACCCTGCAGTAATTGCAGGCAGCTGGTCTTAAGCAGCTTAATAACAGGGTGCCTTAAACCCTTGTACTACCAAGGCTCTTCTTTGGTGGAATCTTCAAGGTATCCAAAACTATGGTTGCATTCATACCCAAAATGTTTACCCCGTGGGGTCCTTGATCCTCTCTGAACTTGGTGGTTTTCTTGCAGAGGCATCATGACTCAACTAGCTAACATCATCAATATTCTGATGACGGTACATAGTTGGGCAATGAAACTGTCAGCACTTCAAACTACATTTGTTCCAGTGCTGACATAAGGAGGAGAAGAGGGGGCAGCTGGCAAGAGGAAGCTTGACTCTTCACCTACTTATTTTCCCTGAAGATAATATCCCCTAGGAGATGAGATGGGAGGAGGGAATTCCTTTGAGTTGGAGTAGATTAGGGGTAGAATGATTTGGAAGATGGCCAATGAGTGCAGAGGAGTGGGGAACAGAAAAGGAGGGTTTTGGGGCTGGAAGTCAGTGTTGGCTTCATTTGGAGTCAGGTCAGAATGTAATGCTCAATAAATAGGAGTTTTTTCTTCAAAGACTTTGTTTGAAATGCAATTTATTCGAGACGACCTCGAAACTTGACAGAAACGCCTCTAAGAAAACCACCAAGCTCAGAGAGGACCAAGGACCCCACATTTCAACCCTCTTGAGATTATATGTAGTTAAAAATGGCTTTATCATTCTCATGTCCAGGTGAAGTCTTGATTTTAGTGGTAAACTTATTCAAACACCTTGACCATTCAATGATTGCATTTACAGTCACCCTAGCTTAAGATGTGGCAAATCACAATGTCTAAAAGTCAATCCAACACCTGAACACATCCATCTTTGCCACTCAAGCAAAGAAAATTCTGGGATATTCTGACAGGTAGCAATTAGCTGGAATGTCAACTGTCACTCCATCTAACTTTTTAGTTCTGACACCAGTGGAGCAGATCGTGGTCCAGGCAGGGGAATATTTTTGGATGAGTGTCTTTCATGGCCGCAAAGTCTGGCTGAAGCACCTGTTCCTCCTGGGGAGAATCCTTGACAAGCCAGCATTTCTGACAAACAGGTAAGCCAGGTGGTAGGCAAAAGAGCACAGACGAGTTCAGAAACCCCAAGGCTCATTTTTGTCATCAAAAATCATCAGCTGAAATGAAACTATTTTATTCTTCTTTTTTGTGCGTAAGTGGACGGGAAGTACCAGGTCTTAAAAATCAAGCTCAACATATAGACTATAGACTATAGACATATAGGCCTTTTCCACTCCAAAAGATTTGGGCCTTCCTTCCTTCCTTCCTTCCTTCCTTCCTTCCTTCCTTCCTTCCTTCCTTCCTTCCTTCCTTCCTTCCTTCCTTCTTTCTCATCCCTTCTCTCCTCTCCCCTCCCCTCCCTCCTCCCCTTATAGTTTATGGTTGTTTTATCTATCTCCAGATTATAATTCTGGAAACAATGTTCAATTTATTGAGGGAGGCTACTTTAATCTTATTATGAACAAACAGCGGTTTCCCCAGCTTCATTATTTTATGCTTCTCCCTTTTCCCTTCCCTTCCTCCACTCTCCTTCCTTCCTTCCTCCCTTCCTCCTCTTTCCTTCCTTCCTTCCCCCTTCTTCCCTCCTTCCTTCCCTCCCTCCTTCCCCCCTCCCTCCCTCCCTCCCTCCCTCCTTCCTTCCTTCCTTCCTTCCTCCCTCCTCTTTCCTTCCTTCCTTCCTTCCCTCCCCCTCCTTCCTTCCTTCCCTCCCTCCTTCCCTCCCTCCTTCCCTCTCCCTCCTCTCCCTCCTTCCCCCTTCCTTCCTTCCTTCCTTCCTTCCTTCCTTCCTTCCTTCCTTCCTTCCTTCCTTCCTTCCTTTAGCTGCTGATGAAACAAAAATAACTTGAAGTGCAGCTTTCGTTCACGGCCAGTCAGAAGATGAAATAAAAGAGCTAAGAAATAGAACTGTTTTGTGATGCGAACCTAGAGTTTTTCAATCCTTGCCTTGTTCTGTAACGTAAAGTCTGAGTTAGAAACGCCACGTAGAGTAGGAGAAATGTTCAAGAGACACTTTCCAGTGCTGTTCCTTCAAAGGGAAGTGATATGAAAGAATAAGGGATTTGTCAAGTCCTTAAGCGCAGAGCAGGATTAAGGAAGAGAGAGCCATAGAAAGTTCTTTTAATTAGGTTTCATTTCCAGAAGTGAGGGGTTGGGATTCAGAATGGGCAACTAAATGGGTAACCCTCCCACCCCACCCTAATTTATGAACGGACATATTAAAAGTGGAGTGAATTGTTGAACCTTGGTTTTTTTTTCTGGATTGCAAAATTGAAGGACTAGCTGCCCTATTTTGAGATAATCCTGACTTTGAAACATCCATTTCTCTTTCTCAGTGAAGTTTTGAGATACTCTCTTTTCTTTTCAGCCTCAGAGAATTCTCTTAGTGAACCTACAATCATTTGCTTTACATGATCTCTACGTTCATTTAATGGCCACCAGTTTCACTTAATGATCGCTGTAAAAAAGGTTATAAAATCCGTGCGACCAACCTGTTTAATGACCGTTCTGACTTACAATCATAATGGTTAAACTCCATTTGGTCATAATTTGAGGGCTACCTGTACGTTATGAGAATGCACAATGGTACTATTGTCTAAGGATTTGGGGTTTACTGTGTGGTACGACCCCAGCAAACATTCCTGCCCATCCCCCACAAGCCCCGCTGAGCTGCGCAATCATCAGAGGCTTTTTTTTTTATTTTTAAAAGCATTTTTTCTACAACCACTTTGGCTGAAAAAATGCTTTTAAAAGTAAAAAAAAAAGCCTCTGATGATCGCACTGCTCAACTGGGATTGTAAGAGGCTTTTAAAAGCATTTTTAAAAAACCTCTTCGGCCGAAGAGGTTGTAGAAAAAATGCTTTTAAAAGCCTCTGACGATCCCAGCTGAGTTGCCTGATCGTCAGATGCTTTTTAAAAAAAAAACAAAAAAAACATTTTTTCTACATCCTCTTCGGCCAAAGAGGGTGTAAAAAAAATGCTTTTAAAAGCCTCTGCCGATCAGGCAACTCTGCTGGGATTGCATTTATATACAGTCCAGTAAAGCAAAGTTAAGCCACGCCCAGGCTCTGAGCCGTCTACCCATAGCTCACAACAGATCCTGTTTCTTAGTCACCAAACAGTTCCCATTGGCTGACTTGTTGTTATGACTATCCCAGCCAATTTTTTTTTACTACCGGTTCTGTGGACATGGCTTGGTGGGCGTGGCAGGGGAAGGATACTGCTAAATCCCCATTGCCTCCCCACTCCTGGGGGGAAGATATTGCAAAATCTCCATTCTCACCCCACTCTGGGGCCAACCAGAGGTGGCATTTGCCAGTTCTCCAAACTACTCAAAATTTCCGCTACCAGTTTTCCAGAACCTGTCAGAACCTGCTGGATTTCACCCCTGATCCCAGCTCACAATTACACTGACATCCATGAACTCAGCAAGAGCCGAGTTCAACTCAAGGGATCTTTATTTTCATTCAGTTGCATCAACAAATCCGTGAGATTGTTATTCAGTCGCAAAGTCGTGTCTGATTCGTCAAGACCAGTAGTGGGTTCCACTTACCTTCGCTACTGGTTTGGAACTGTGAACGTGCGCGTACTTGCTTCGCTCGCGTGCGGAGCTTCTGTGCATGCTCAGAGCATCCGTGATGACATCCGGGCAGGTGGGCAGAGCCTCTCGCCACCACCACTACCGGTTCGCCTGAACTGGGGCGAATTGGTAGAAACCCACCACTAATCAAGACCCCATGGACCATAGCACATCAGGCCCTCCTGTCCTCCACTGTCTCCTGCCCAAATTTCATTGCATCAATGAGATTATTTAACTATCTCATCCTCATCTCCTTTTGCCTTCCATCTTTCCCAGGATCAGGTTCTTTTCCAATGAGTCCCCTCTTCTCATCCGGTGATCAAAAAAAATTTTTTTTTGAATTTTTTTTTTATTTAAAACAAAAACAAAACATAAAACCACCATCATTCAAATACAATCACAGACAGTGTATCGATCGGTTAAAATTCTTTTGTGCACAATCCCATATCCAAAATTACCAATTATTTAATTTCTCTTATTTAACAGTTTTATATATCCCTTTATATTATTATACTCATTTAACCATTATTTAACATGAGAAAACATTTCATATATTTTATCATTACATTAATTTCATATTTCATCTCCATGCTTTATTATTATTATTATTTAATTTGATTTATATGCCGCCCTTCTCTGGAGACTCAGGGCGGCTTACAATGCACTAAGCAATAGCCTTCATCCTTTTTGTATATTTATACAAAGTCAGCTTATTGCCCCCACAACTGGGTCCTCAATTTACCTACCTTAGAAAGGATGGAAGGCTGAGTCAACCTTGAGCCTGGCGAGATTCGAACCTGCAGTAATTGCAGGCAGCTGGTCTTAATAACAGGGTGATTTAGACCACTGTACTACCAAGGCTCTTGGTAGTTATCTAGCCATTTATTATCTAGCCATTGGTAAAACAAATCCCAAATCAAATAATATTGTTTATCTTCCTGTTCCCTAATTTCAAATGTCAGCTTACTCATTTCAGCACAGTCCATAATTTTCTTAATAACATCATCATCAGTAGGTGGTATCTTCTCGCCTTTCCAATTTTTAGCAAAAACAATTCCAGCCGCTGTTAAAACATTCACAATTAAGTATCTCAGTTCTTTGTAATATATTTCTGGTAGAATCCCTAATAAAAAATATCTCTGGTTTAAAGTCAATACGTTTCTTTGTCATTTTTTTCCAACCATGTGTGGATTTTAGTCCAATATCTTTTAGCTTCTGCACATGTTCACCACATATGGTAATATGATATGTTGGAAATGTCATCAGACTCCGGTGATCAAAATATTTGAGCTTCTCCTGTGAGATAGGTTCAACCAAAACAAAAGAACCAGAGTTGTCCAGAGGGCTCCTGTGACTGAGAAACAAGCAGAATGCCTTAACCTTAATAGCCTGTAGTACAGTGGACTAAAGCACCGTTATTAACATCTGCTGCTTGCAATTACTGCAAGTTCAAATCTCACCAGGCTCAAGGTTGACTCAGCCTTCCATCCTTTCAAAGGTAGGTAAAATGAGGACCCAGATTGTGGGGGCAATAAGCTGACTGTACAAAAATATACAAAAGTATGAAGGCTATTGCTTAATGCCTGGATAGCTCAACAGACTAAGCACTGTAATTTAACACCAGCTGTCTGCAATTAAACTAAGATCGAATCTCGCCAGGCTCAAGGTTGACTCAGCCTTCCATCCTTTCTAAGGTAGGTAAATTGAGGACCCAGTTTGTGGGGGCAATAAGCTGACTTTGTATAAAAATATACAAAAGTATGAAGGCTATTGCTTAACGCACTGTAAGCCGCCCTGAGTCTCCGGAGAAGGGCGGCATATAAATCAAATTAAAAAAAAAAAACGCATTGTAAGCCGCCCTGAGTCTCTGGAGAAGGGCGGCATATAAATTAAAGCACCTACCGTATGGAACCAGCTGCCCCAGAGATAAGGAGAATCCAAGACCTTGGTGCCTTCCGCCGTGCCCTTAAAACTTTCTTTTTTCATCAAGCCGGACTGGCTTAACATCTTTTTAAATTTTAAATTGGTTTGTCATTTTAAACTGGGGCCAAATTAATATATATTCTTTTAATTGTTCTTAATGTTTGTATTGTATGTTTTTATCTGGCTGTACACCGCCCTGAGTCCCTTGGGAGAAGGTGCGGTATATAAATTTGAAATAAAATAAATAAATAAAAATAAAAACAAACAAACAAAAAAAAAAAAAAACCACTACACCTACAGGATCTTTCTAGAAATGACATAAATTACTTAGAAACCATTTCCTCAATTTTGAGATGACCTATTTGGCTTCCCAGCTTATAAAAATGTATCCATCTAATACTAGACATCAGTATTAGAAAATAATGTTTTCTCTCTCTCTCTCTCTCTCTCTCTCTCTCTCTCTCTCTCTCTCTCTCTCTCTCTCTCTCTCTCTCTCTCTCTCTCTCCCACCACCACTCCCTCCCTCCCTCTCTCCCTTGCAATTACAAGTTAGAATCTGATGGAATTGGCTACAGGTTGCAATCAACTGGCAGGGAATGAAGAAGAGGAGAGAGAGAGAGAGAGACATAGAGAGATACAGAGAGGGGGGAGAGGGGGGGAGGGAAAGAGGGAGGAAGAGAGAGAGATGTCAAAAGGGTTTTGTGGTTCCCGGTGTTTTTTAACAACCAGTTCTCTGCCCTAATGACCGGTTGAGTAGGCGTGGCTGGGGGGGGGGGTGTCATTTGACTGGTGAAAGTGAGTGATGTTGAGTTGGCCACCGGGAGCCACACAGGTTTTGTGGCTCCCGGTGTTTTCTTTTCTGTGGGAAACGGGTCCAAATGGCTCTTTGAGTGTTTAAGATTGCAGACCCCTGGAGCCTGAACGAGACGTAAAGAAGGGAAAGGCAGAAACAGCTCCTGCAATAGTCTTAAGTTTTTGGATAACCCCAAATATTCCATACCACATCAGCAAAACTAATCAGCCATGCATATAATTAAAAGCAAAGAAGTTGTGTGCAGATTTAGCCCACCACGTCTCATTTTAAGGCAAACAAGAGGAAACATCCAAAACCCAAGGTTTATTTAGACCTCCAGATTTTTCGTCGGGCCCTGAAAACTTATTTATTTCAACTAGCTGGACTGGCTGGATCCCACAGTTTTGGGTTAAGTTTTAATCAATTTTAAATTGGGTTTGTTTTAAACTGCGACCAAAAATATTTAATTATTTTAAACTGTTTTTAAATTTTGTATGTCTTGTTTTTATTTTGGCTGTTCACCGTCCTGAGTCCTATTGGAGAAGGGTGGTATACAAATTGAAACAAATAAATAAATAAACAAATAAAATATTTGTAAAGAAAGGGCATTTGGTTTTTCCCTTTAATTTACCTGGGCTTGATTAAACCATCAGATTATTGTGCGCTAAAAGTTGGTACTTTTAAAACTGGGGATGATGTTCCCCAAATCACTGGATTTGGTTTGGTTAGATGGGGTTTTTTTTTTGAGAGGGGGCTGTCAGAAGAATTTGTGGTTCCAACTTGAGCCGGGGTTGCACAAGAATAAATAAAAAAATGAGATCCAGACAACTGTAAGGAAAGAAGAAATATTTATTCCTAAAAATGAAACAGTTTGCTTTTAGGGGCAGGCTGCAGAGAAATGGGGTACAGTGGCAAACTTTTATAGGGGGAGCTTTGTCCGGGGTGTGGAAGTGTCTACGTGCTGAAGACTGTGTGTGTGTGTGTGTGTGTGTGTGTGTGTGTGTGTGTGTGTGTGTGTATGTATTCTTGTGAACAGTTCTGTTGAGAGACTCAATTTAATGTCCTCTATTTGTGTTTGCAGACCTTATCTTTTGATATGTGGATTAGGTCTGGGTAACCTGGCTAGGTGGCTCAGTGGCTAAGACACTGAGCTCGTCGATCAGAAAGGTCGGCAGTTTGGTGGTTCGAATCCCTAGTATAGGTCTCCTGCGTGAGCAGGGGGTTGGACTAGATGACCTCCAAGAGCCTTGGTGGCGCAGCAGACTAAAGCACTGTTAAGTAACACCAGCTGCCTGCAATTACTGCAAGTTCAAATCTCACCAGGCTCAAGGTTGACTCAGCCTTCCATCCTTTCGAGGTAGGTAAAATGAGAACCCGGTTTGTGGGGGCAATAAAATGACTTTGTATATATAAAAAAAGAACACCACTTGGGGGGGAGGGCGAAAGCCCTACTAAGCAGGTATATACAAAAGTATGAAGGCTATTGCTTAATGCATTGTAAGCCGCCCTGAGTCTCCGGAGAAGGGCGGCATATAAATCGAACCAATAAACAAACAAACAAACAAACAAACAAATAAATAAATAAGATCCCTCCCAACTCTGTTACTGTTACGGTTACTAACTTATTTTGGGTTTGAGGAAGTTTGCTAACTTGATTAACTTGGAGACAACCAACCATTAGACCTTTGTGGATTCTGTTAATAGGAGCCTGGATAGCTCAACAGACAGAGCACTGTAATTTAACACCAGCTGTCTGCAATTAAAGTAAGATCCAATCTCGCCAAGGCTCAAGGTTGACTCAGCCTTCCATCCTTTCTAAGGTAGGTAAATTGAGGACCCAGTTTGTGGGGGCAATAAACTGACTTTGTATAAATATACAAAAGTATGAAGGTTATTGCTTAACGCATTGTAAGCCACCCTGAGTCTCCGGAGAAGGGCGGCATATAAATCAAATAAAAAAAAAAATAGTTTAAGGGAAGATGGAAGTGGTCTAAAGAATAAAATCTATTTGGATACGAACCTTCTCACAGGGGTTTCGTTTTTAGTGCTTGTTGAACGCTTTTACTTTTCCAAGCTTTCTTTCACAGGCCTGCAAATATTTTCAGCTTCAAAATGACCCCTTGCTTCCCAGATTTTGCAAGCACATTGTGGAATCATAGGCAAGTTAGTTAGCCTACCCTGCTGACAAAAAAAAAAAAAAAAGAGGGAACGAGAACATTCAAAACCTTGGGGGGGGGGTATCAGCTCCTGCTTTTTAGAGGGGCTGGCGGATGGAAAGGGAGTGGGAGGGGGGGCGGGAATCAGAGAAACAGAGGGACTTCAAAGTCTTCAAACTGGCGTATTTTTCATTCTCCCAACTCTCCTTCCGTATCTTCACCTCTAAGCTCTTTCGGGGCAGAAGGAAAGTGGTGACAGAGGAGGAGGAGGAGGGGTGGAACGTGAGAGGGGCCCCCAAATGCTGACCTTAATTAATGGAAGATTCACTAGAGCCAAAAGAAAGAGATCTCTCTCCCTTCTTAAGCTTTTTCGGCCTCCCTGCTTCTCCCCTGGGTGTAATGAGGGAGCCCGAGTTGCATTATTGGCAGCTCAGGCGAAGGGTCACCATTGAGAATCGGGCCCCATGCTGCGAAGAGCGAGCCGTGCTCTTGGACACCTGGTCATTAACATTGCTAATTAGTAGCCATTAATCAGGGCCCTTGGGCTTCTTCTCGCCCTCCTTCTTTCTGTTGTGCGCACCGGCTCGGCCAAGAACAGGGGAACAACAGAAGTATTTCATTACCTCTCCGAGAGGTGGAATAAAAGCCGTTCCCATCAACTCAAGTTGAGATGAATGAAGGAAAAGGTTCAACAGTGCTCTAAGATGAGCTGGGATGGAAGGGGGGGGAGGAAGGGGGGGAGGATTGTGGGGGGCGGGTGCCCGAGCTGTCCTCGCAGGAGAAAACCAGTCACCTATAATTAATGACATCTTCCGTGACCCAATTCTAATCACCGTGTGAGCTTTCCACCAAACAACTGAATGGCTCTGTTCGGAGAAAGGGCTCCATTTTATCTGTTTGCGCATGAAATTAGACAATAGCCAAAGTACCCCTGTTGTTTAACACATCCCCATCGAGTGCAACAGGTTTCTTGGTAATCTCTCTCTCTCTCTCTCTCTTTCTCCAGGGATCAGAAGAAGCAACTGGGCCATCAGGAATATGGGTTTTTTTCCCCTGTTTTTGGACACTGCACACTACAAAATAATTTAGGAAAGGGAAGTGCTTTTTGCGAGCTTCGATTTTCTTACCGTGCAGCCTTTTATCCAAATCTCCATAAAAGAATGGTCATAGTATCTAATACCACATCGTGTGTGTTTGTTTGTGCGTGTGTATTGCTTTCACTGACGTGTGAAACCTTTGGAGAAGAGAAGGAAACAGACAATGCCGGAACATGTATGAGAGTGTGATGCATTTCGATTGTACAAACAAACTGAGATGCACTTAAGAACTTAATCTTGGTGTCATCGATCAAATTTAGCTCGGTCACACAAAGATCTCCATTGCCAAATGGCTTGGATCAGGGGTGAAATGCTCCCAGTTTGGACCGGATCGGCCAATCCGGTAGCGATGGTGGCGGGTGGTTCGGAGAACCGGTAGCAAAAATCCCTGCGCCCTCCCCCCCCACCGTGCCCAGCTGAGCCACACGATCAGGCTTTTTGTTTTTTTACTTTTAAAAGCATTTTTTTCTACAACCTCTTCCGACGAAAAAATGCTTTTAAAAGTAAAAAAAAAAGCCTCTGATGATCGCGCGGCTCAGCTGGGATTGTCAGAGGCTTTTCAAAGCATTTTTTTCTGCAACCACTTGGCCGAAGAGGTGGTAAAAAAAATGCTTTGAAAAGTCTCTGATGATCCCAGCTGAGTTGCCTGATCAGCAGAGGCTTTTCAAAGCATTAGAAAAAATGTTTTGAAAAGATAAAAAAAAAAAAAAGAGTTGGCCACGCCCACCCAGTCACATTAACCCCCCCCCCCAAACCATGCCCACAGAACCGGTAGTAATAAATTTTACATTTCATCCCTGGCTTGGATGGATATATTTATGAATGTAAAACAACTTTGCAATGAGAAGTATTGGCATCTGTCTTTCGATATAAGGAGTTATTTGCTCAAGCTATTTTTCGTAAAACCAAAGGGGTCCAGATTTGAGGGAGGAGTATGCACTGTACAGATAGTCCTTGACTTACAACTGAGTCCAATGTTTCTGTTGCTAAGTGGGTTCAGTGGTTAAGTGAGTTTTGTCCCATTTTAGAACCTTTCTTGCCGCAGCTATTAAGTGAACCACTGCAGCTGTTAAATTAGTAACACGGGTTGTTCACTGAATCTGGCTCATCTCAAAAGGTGATCACATGACCGTAGGACACAGCAATTGTCATAAGTATGAGTCAGTTGCCAAGCGCCCAAATTTTGCTCACAGGATCAATGGGGAAGCCAGATTCACTTAACAGTGGTGTTACTAACTGAACAACTGCATGCAATTCACGTAACAACCAGGAGCAGGAAAGCTTGCAAAATGGGACATGTTTTCATTAACTGTTTTGCTTAGCAATGGAAATGTTGGACTTAATTGTGGTCTTAAATCGAGGACAGCTGAATGTATTACAATCTGAAGGACTGCCTCTCCTGGTTACATCAAGCCATCCCATTAGATCTAGCAGAGGAAACGTGTTGTGGGAAACTATCGGTTGTGAACAAGAGCAACAAATCTCTCTCTCTGTCTCTGTCTCTGTGGGGTTGTCCACAAGGTGGGGCCCACCAAAGTCAAGAAGACTGCTACCCCCTCCGAAGTTTGTGTGCGTGCAACTGACATCCTGACTTTGTTGTTTTACCCCTTATTAAAGATGGCTCCTGTGATTTTGTTGCTCCCCTTAGAACAGGAGTCACCAACCTTTCAGACCTCAGGGACCACTAAGTTCATAATTTTAAATCTCGCGGACCACTAATATGACCTAATGATCAGCTGAGTAGGCATGGTCATGTGACTGGGTGGGCGTGGCCAACTCCTCGCCTCCCCACCCAGGCTCCTTAGGGCCCCAACAGGAAGCAGTTGTTGGAGCTAAGCAGCCACCATGAGAAAGAGTTGACAAAACAGCTCAGTTCAGATTGGATCTGACCGAGAAGGAGGCTTAGCAGAAGCACCTCACTGAGGACTACGAGCATAGGCTTTCCAAGTAGAGGGAAGACCTGTGGGAGTGCAAGGCCAGGTACTGGCGTCTGGAGGCTCAATGGGCTGAGATGGTCAGCCAGTTCCAGGCCATGATGGAACAAGGTCCTCCGGCTCTTTGCCACCAGTGGCGCTTCCATCCAGCCTTCACCCAAAGCCCCGCATCAGGAGGCTAAAGCAGACCCCAAGTCGGAATTTCTGCCTCCCTCCGACCCACACAAAAAGACCTCGAAGGGGGAGACTCTCTGCAGCAACACAAACGTTCATTGCATGTATCAATCCCAGGGGCCATAGTTTGAGGACTGATTTAGGGCAATATAAAAAATGCAATTAATTTTTCCGCAGACCACCATAATTTTCTCGTGGATCACCTTTGGTCCACAGATGACCAGTTGGTGACCGCTGCCTTAGAAGATAATGAAACCTTTCATCTAATTGGATAGCACCTACTCTATTCAGGATTGCCTACTGTACAGTATGGGCTTATACACTAACATCTGGATTCCCACCATACACAAAGAAGTCAATTGAAATGAGCTACTTCCTGGAATACGACTGATCCCGGACCTCCGTACCTTCCGTAAGGCCCTGAAGACTTATTTATTCCAGCAAGCCGGCCTAGCCTAAATGGTTTTTAATGGGATTTTTAAATTTTATAGACTTGGGGTTTTAAATTGGGTGGCCGATTGATTTAATCTCTTTTAATTATCTTAACTTTTGTATTGTATGTATTTTAATTTTGGCTGTTCACCGCCCTGAGTCCCTTTGGGAGAAGGGCGGTATACAAATTAAATTAATAAAATAAATAATATAAATAAATTTATTATTTATTAATTTGATAAATAAATTAAAAACCTAGCGCCTGAATGAAGAGATGTGATAAGACGAATACACAAACTGTGTGTTGTCCTCCCTTCCCACAAACATGATTGTTCTAGCGACTCTCCAAATCCAAAGAGACTGTCAAAACGAGATCTATCCTTCACGGCGTTCTTTTTTCAGCCGCCATACAGTCTCTGACAAAGGCCTGGGAGGATCAACATTTCTTTGCCCCGAAGCTTGGAAGAATATGAAAGTCGGTGCCAGGTGGGTTTCTCCAGGGAGGGCATTCCATTGTCTCCTCCTAGTACATGTAATCCCTCACCATCCCTCAGCAGAACCTCTGAAGATGACCTTAGGGTATGGGTAGATACATATGGGGAGAGTCATTTCTTCAGACACTGTGGTCGTAGGCTGGGAAGAGTTTTCTGAGTCGATGCCAGTGCTTTGAGGTGGCACCAGAAATGAACAACACCCTGTCATGTCATGGATTTTAAAAAAAGGCTCTTTGATCTACAAGGGAAAGATAAATGAGAACAGGAATAGAAAGTTTGTGTAGATTAGCGTATATGTCCTCACTCCTCTTCCTGGTAGATCTTGCAAGCATGTGTGCTCCTTTTTCTATTGTCCCTTCGGGTTCTCTCATCAGTTACATAATCCCAGGTTCACCTTTCGAAACTTTGGTTTGTAGATCAGAGCAATTAGCGGTACAGGAAGCCCTCAACTTAGAACAGTTCATTTATTGACCGTCTGAAGTTACAACGGCATTGAAAAAAAAGTGACCTATGACCATTTTCCACACTTATGATTGTTGAGGCACCCCTCCTCCCCCCCGTGGTCACGGGATCAATATTCAGATGTTTGGCAACGGACTGGCATTTATGATGGTTGCAGCGGCCCAGGCCACGTGATCTCCTTTTGTGACCTTCTGATGAGCAAAGTCAACGGGGAAGCCAGATTCACTTAACAACCATCTTACTAACTTAATGATTGCAGCGATTCACTTAGCAACGATGGCAAGAAAGGTGGTAAAATGGGGCAAAATTCACTTAACAACTGTCTCGGTTAGCAATGGAAATTTGGGGGTTCAGTTGTGGTGGAAAGTCAAGGACTATCTGTATAGCATGGTAGTAATAAGGGGATGGGGTGGCTCAGCGGCTAAGATGCTGAGCTTGTCGGTTGAAAGGTCGGCAGTTCAGCGGTTTGAGTCCCTAGTGCTGCGTAACGTGGTGAGCTCCTGTTACTTGTCCCAGCTTCTGCCAACCTAGCAGTTCGAAAGCATGTAAAAAAATGCAAGTAGAAAAATAGGGACCACCTTTGGTGGGAAGGTAACAGCGTTCCGTGCGCCTTTGGTGTTTAGTCATGCCGGCCACATGACCACGGAGACGTCCTCAGACAGCAGTGGCTCTTCGGCTTTGAAATGGAGATGAGCACCGCCCCCTAGAGTCGGGAATGACTAGCACATATGTGCGAGGGGAACCTTTACCTTTACCTTAATCTATTGTCATGGCAGCATTCTATCAAATAAAACGGACAGATTTGAAATGCGAGAACACAAAGGCTAAAAAAAAAGCATCGATTTGAGCTTGATTTTTGGTGACCATATGAATATAACCATGTGGTTTTCTCGACAACAATGTGAAAGTGATTTGCCATTGCATTTTTTTTTTTGTACACAATCTGATATTTGTGATGGTCTCCTTATTTAAGTGCTAGTCAGGCTGCATAGCTTCCAAGCTGGCTCCTACTGGCCGTAAACCCAGATTTGAAAAGAAAATAGTGTCAGGAGGACAGGTGTCATGTGTCATAGGTTCATATCACTTGATGGAGTCCTATCTCCATCAATGGAAGTAAAAATGAATGAACTCGGTACAGGTTCCACAAAGGTGTGCAAATATGCTTTTGTATGTTATATGTTTTGGATGCTTCATGTGTTATAGGGGACTGGAGGCTAAAACATATGAAGAACGGTTGCAGGACCTGAGTAAGTCTAGTTTAATGAAGAGAAGGACTAGGGGAGACATGAGAGCAGTGTTCCAATATCTCAGGGGCTGCCACAAAGAAGACGGAGTCAAGCTATTCTCCAAAGCACCTGAGGGTAGGACAAGAAGCAATGGGTGGAAACTAATCAAGGAGAGAAGCAACCTAGAACTAAGGAGAAATTTCCTGACAGAACAATTAATCAGTGGAACAGCTTGCCTTCAGAAGGAGGTTTTTAAGAAGAAACTGGACAGCCATTTGTCTGAAACGGTATAAGGTCTCCTGTTTGAACACGGGGTTGGCCTAGATTAGAAGACTGCCACAGTCCTTTCTAACACTGTTATTCCATTAAATCATCTTAGTTCCGATTCAGATTGCTGATCTAATAGAATGAGTTGATTGGTTTATGAAGAGTCTATTAGAGGCATCAAACTGAACCAATTCAAACCATTGATTTAATAAAATTATATGTATACATGGGTTAAAGTCAATCAAATGGCTGAACCGTTGCCGTTTCATTCAACACACTGAATTAATTTGTCAATTTCATTTCAAGGGATGATTAGAAATCCTGCAGAATTTAAAAATAATTATTGGTGCGATACTTCTATCGCGCCAATAAAATGGATGTAAATGCGGTCCGGTTGCTAAGCACCCGAAATATAGTCGCATGAATAATGCGGGAAAGGCCTGGCCATTAGAACTTTTGAATCTTGATCACAAGTAACCCCCCGCCCCCCCCAAGTAAAGGCCTGTTGTTGTATGGATGGTTGCTAAGCCACTTGTCATAAGTTGAGGACTGCTTGCACATAGCGAATTTATTGTAAACTTCACAGAGTCCTTCCGGATTTGATGATTTATAAATGAAAATAATAACAACAGTAGCAACAAAGGAGTTAAGACAATATTTTGGCTTTCGGGCCTTCTGAAAGGCCTTGAAGGGATGATTAGAAATCCTGCAAAGGTCTTGAAGACATGGCTGTGCCAACTAGCCTATAGCTCTAATGGGTGTGTGGCACATTGAGGGTGGTTAATGGAATAGGATAGGGCTTTACTTTAAGACTTTAAGACATGTGGAAATTTTTAGACGTGTGGATTTCAACTCTGGCTGAGGAATTCTGGGAGTTGAAGTCCACAAGACCCATGTCTAGAAACATCCCAGCTCCTCTCTGCACCAGAGGTGGTATTCAGCAGGTTCTAACCAGTTCTGAAGAACCGGTAGTGGAAATTTTGAGTAGTTCAGAGAACCGGTAAATACCACCTCTGACTGGCCCTGCCCTATCTATTCTCTGCCTCCTGAGTCCCAGCTGATCGGGAGGAAATGGGTATTTTGCAGTAACATTCCCCTGGAGTGGGGAGGGAATGGAGATTTTACAGTATCCTTCCCCTGCCACGCCCACCAAGCCACGCACACAGAACCGGTAGTAAAGATTTTTTAATCCCACCTCTGCTCTGCACTCTTTGTTCCCCACCCCCACCCTGCTTGTATTTTCATGGGATTTTTAAATTTAAAATCTGTACTCCTTTTAATGCATTATTCTGTGTTTTATTCAGTTCAATTTATTCAATGTAAGCCGCCTACAGTCACCTTTGATGAGATGGGCTGCATACAGGTTTGATAAGTAAACAAATAAATGAAATATTTGTTTTATTTGAATGAAGAACGGTTGCAGGAACTGGGTATGTCTAGTTTAATGAAGAGAAGGGCTAGGGGAGACATGATAGCAATGTTCCAATATCTCAGGGGTTGCCACAAAGAAGAGGGAGTCAAACTATTCTTCAAAGCACCTGAGGGTAGAACAAGAAGCAATGGGTGGAAACTAATCAAGGAGAGAAGCAATTTAGAACTAAGGAGGAATTTCCTTAGAACATCAACAGTTCTAAGTTCTAACAACAGTTAGAACAATTAATAAGTGGAACAATTCGCCTGTAGAAGTTGTGAATGCTTCAACACTGGAGATTTTTAAGAAGATGTTGGATAACCATGTTGCAATATTTTTAGGATCAGACTCAATAATAATAATGAGAGTTAGAGGTTTAAATATATTTCTCTTTAATTATAATAGGCATTCTATATTCACTGAATATTCACAGATAGAAGCAAAGAAAATGGTGAAGGTGGCTCCTTATATATACAAAGGGTGGAGCCAAGAGTGGGAGTGGTGAATTATGAATACATTAAGAGTCAAAGAATAAGTTAACCCCTGATATCCCATATATACATTATTTACACATTAGGGAATAAGGCATTTACATCTGACAAATCCCCCTCTAAATGCCGGTTCGCTATACAACACCAATTACATTCAGATTCAGGACAATATAAGACATACAATTTGGAAGTTAAGTATTTGTGCTGTTTAGAAGGTAAAGGCTTCGTCAATATGTCAGCTAATTGTTCAGAGGTATCACAATGCACTGCTTTGATAAATCCATCTTGAGACAATTGTCTCACATGCTTAAATTTTATATCTATATGCCTGGATCTTTGTCCAATGGCATCGGATCTAGATATTTCAATGGCCGCTTTATTGTCTTCATGCATAACAAAAGGTAAAGCAGGTTTTTTTCCAAACATCTGAAATTAAATCATTAAACCATACAAGGTTATTTGCAGCTTTGGATAAACAAACATATTCCGCTTCTGTGGTTGAAGTGGCTACCAGTTCTTGTTTACCAGTGTACCAGTAAACTGGACAGTCATTTAACAGAAAAATATAACCAGAAGTACTTTTTCTGCATGATATATCTCCAGCCCAATCCGCATCTGCGTAACATGTAAGTCTTGGTTCTTTATTATCACTAGGTTCTAATACTAGGCAAAAGTCTAATGTACTTTTCAGATATCTTAAAATTCTTTTGACAGCTTCCCAGTGATACATTGTTGGTTTGCTAACGTGCCTTGATAATAAATTGAGTGGTAATGCAATATCTGGCCTGGTCCAATTAGATATATAAAGAAGTGAACCTATGACTGATCTATAAAATGTATTATCCTTGAATTCAGGGGAAGATTCATCAGTATTTCTAAGGAAATCAGTTTGCATAGGAGTGTCACAGGGTTTGGCATTGTTTAAATTGCATTTGTTTAGAAGTTCAATAATCTTATCTTTCTGAGTAAGTTTGAATCCCCTTCTAGTTTTGTTAATTTGTACACCAAGGTATTTGTTTACTTTACCTAGAGATTTCAACGAGAAATGTTCATTTAACTTGTTTACAAAGATTTCTCTTCTCTCTTTGTGTTTTCCTATATATAAAATATCATCTACATAAATCAATACAAATTCAATGTGATCATCACTCTTTTTGACAAAGAAACAGTTATCAGCAGTGGTAGCGTTGAAATCCATGGTCTTAAGTACTTTTACCAAGCAATCGTACCATCTTTTGCCAGATTGCTTTAATCCGTATAAACTCTTGTTCAATAGCCAAATTTCATTTTTATTAGTGTATTGACTGTGAGGTGCTCTTACATATATTTCCTTATCTAGTTTTGCGTGTAGGTACGCAGTCTGTATGTCATATTGAAATACATCAAGATTGAGTGCGGATGCTACTACTAGAGCTGTTTTAACACTCTCTGTTCTTACTGTGGGGGAGTATGTGTCAGTATAGTCCTCCGGATATTTTTGTGCATAAC
The DNA here is from genome assembly GCF_059756535.1 of Pantherophis guttatus. Classification (NCBI taxonomy): domain Eukaryota; kingdom Metazoa; phylum Chordata; class Lepidosauria; order Squamata; family Colubridae; genus Pantherophis; species Pantherophis guttatus. The sequence goes on from NC_142068.1 coordinate 11,097,369, forward strand.
CCTGTGCAACCAATCTAGCTTTGTATAAGGTATTGCCTCCTTCTAGGTTCTTAATTTTATAAATCCACCTGGTACCAATAATTGTTTTATCTTTAGGTGCAATCGCAGGTGTGAATACATTTAATCCTTGCAAACTTTCCATCTCTTTTTTCATAGCTAGTTCCCATTTTTCCTTTTCTTCACGAGGGAGTTTTAATACTTCCTCATATGTATTAGGTGTTATTTGTTCACCATCCATATGCATTATGTAATCTCTGTATTTATTTGGTATTTGATTTCTGTTGTTCCTAATAGCTCTTTCTGGTTTGCTATGGTAGTCATGCAAATATCTTGCTTCCTTTTTTGTTAATGTGTCTGTCTTTATTTTGTGTTGACTATTTGTCCATGTTTTGGTCTTGTTTTTATTTTTGTTGACATTTTGATTTTCTATTGTCCCTTCCTCACGAGATTTGGTATCTTTGCATTTATTTGGAAATATTTCATTAAGATGTAATTTAGACCAGTTGGCCTGTTCATGGAACACAGCTGTTCTGGAAACTATAAATTTATTATTATTATCAATGAATCTGTACCCTTTGGTGCCAGTTTCATATCCCATAAATCTTAGTCTTCTGGATACGTTTTCTCCCTTTCTTCTCAACTGTTTGGGTATGTGTACGTCTGCAGTGACCCCAAATATGTGCATGTGTGCTAATTTTGGTTTCCTATTATACATCACCTCATATGGTGTCTTATTCACAATACTGGACCAGGTTCTATTTTGAGTGTAATTTGAATAATGTAGGGCTTCTGACCAAAATTGTTTGCCTAAACCAGCATCCTCTAATGTGCACCTAATCATGGTTTGTAATGTGGAGTTCTTTCTCTCTGCAATCCCGTTCTGGAACGCAGAAAATGGACTAGACGTGTAATGTAGCATTCCTCTATCCTTTAACCATTGGGAGAATTCTTTAGACATGAATTCACATCCCCTATCTGTCATAATTTGTTTTATTCTGATATTATGTTGTGTTTCTATGCGTTTGTAAAATTCCTTAAATTTTTGAAAGGTTTCATCCTTGTGTTTTAATGTGTAAACAAAACCATAGCGACTGTAATCGTCTACTATTGTTAGGAAGTAACGTTTTCTATAAGTGATTGATGGAGTTAATGGGCCAACTAAGTCCATGTGTACTAAGTCAAAAATTTTGTTAGTTGATCTGGTGGATTTTTTTGGCCTGGGACTAGTTTTTAATTTAGTAGATTTACATACTGAGCATTCCAAATAATTTTCACAATTTTTTATTTTGACACCTTCTGCGTGTTCAGTCATTTTTTGTACTACAGGAAAACTTGCATGTCCTAACTTCCTATGTAAGATGTGAGCACACTCGTCATGAATTGGTTTACCTATTTTTGGTTTCTTCTCATTGTGTGTATCTGTGTGATCATGAGATATTTTACATTCATCATTGTCACTGTTACTAATATTTTCATCATCTGCCTCAATACAATCTTCCATATTTGAATCAATGTTATGTAACCATCTTTCTTTTGTTATCAGATAGGGTAGGCCTCCTTTAATCATCACAGTGCCTACATTTGTTTTATTCTTCTCTAAAGTTGCTTTTCCCTTTGAGAAAACTATATTGATGTCAGAATCTCTGCTTAGTTTTATGGCACTTAGTATGTTATGAGGTATTTCTGGTATTAACAATACCCCCTCTATTTTTCCTAGACCAGGCAAGGTCACATTCCCTCTGCCTAATACTTGAACTTTTTCTTGATTAGCTACCTTTATTACAAACTTATCTTCTGTAAATGAAGACAATATATTTTTGTTATTAGTGGTGTGATTAGTTGCCCCAGAATCAATAAGCCAATTATTGTTCTCATTTTGTTGCTTTTTAGTGCTGTCTTGTTTATTTAGTCCATTCAGTGAACCAGATTTTCTCTCTTTTGAATTTTCTCTGCCCCCTCTACTTTCTCTGTAATTTGGTGGGCTTCTATATTTATGTCTATCTGTGGAAGACTGTCTATAATTGTATTTATTCCTATATTCTGACCTATGTCTTTCCTTTGAAATTTTGGGACAATCTCTTCTATTGTGTTCCCTGGACCCACAATTGTGGCATTTAAAAGTTTCATTATATTTTTCTTGGAAAGCTACCTTCCTAAAAGATTTGTGTTCTGTGTGATTGCTATAACGATTTTTTCTTGAATTGTCTTCTGCTATCAATTTGTTAGACAGACTTTCTATTGATAAATATCCTAGATTGATGGTGTCTAAGTGTGACATAAAACTATCCCATGATGAATCAAGTGAGTTGATAATAACACTTTTCATTGTTTGATCTGAAATCACTTCCCCCCTCAAATGCAGCTCAGCTCTTATTTTGTTTAAAGATATTAAATGCTCACTTATGGAAACCCCTGGTTTTACTCTGGAAGAAAAGAAGTCCTTAGACATTCTTGTGGTGGTAGCTACACTATCGCTGTGAAACAAATTAAACATGCATTGAATTATTTCTGAAACAGTTAGATTTGGTTTGATGCTATGATACATTGCAGGAGACACGCTAGATATTATTAAGAAAAATGCCTTATGGTGTAAACAATCTATTTTTAAAGTCCAAGGTCTTCTTGGGGGACTAGTGATAAAAAATAGTAAATTTTCTTTCATAAAGACAACCTGGAGCTGTTGATACCATTCTTGTAAATTAATGCCATCAACCCTAAGTTTTGGGAAGTCACTGGGTAAGTTACCCACATTATTTTGTCCATTACTTACAACCTGAGGTAGTCCGTGGCCTCGCAAGTGTAGGAAATTGCAAAACGGCATGGGGATGCTCGCAACGAGTCTGCGCGGTTCTCTGGCCAGTTCAAGTCTTTCCGGACCGTCTACGTAGTTTCGCACATGCGCGTTGTTCATTTCTTCTTTGACGTCGTCGTGGAAGGTTCTCTCCATTGTAGCTCGCTCGCTCCGCTCCTCTTCAGACGAGTCGGTCTCTGGCTCGGTCTTAGGAGTTCTGATGGCGGCGACTGTTCTTCTCTTTCTTTTGGGTGCGTTGGCACTTGCTTCGGTCTGCGGTGTAGGGCGGAATCGACATGGCTCTCTGGGCTCGGGCATCGTCGTTCTCGAAGTCAGGATGGGAGCGTGCAGGTCTTGAAGTATCGGCTTGTTCGCTTGCTTCTTCGTTGGCGCTTTGGAAATTTTTAATTTTGGCCCAAATGCAGCAAAAAGCGTCTTCATTGCTGACTTTACTTGGGATTTCGTTAAGTCGTCTTCATTTTCTGATTCTGGCTCTTCCGAAGAGTTTGAATCCTCCTTTTCACTTTCGTTGTCTGATAACGTTTTTCGCGCCAGAAATTTTGAACTGAGCATTTTGATTGGCTCTGCTTCGCTCACTTTGGAGGCTTGTTGAAACCAAGATGGCTGCCATTCAAAATTTCGCGCGGGATCACATTTTTTCTTTTTCATAACGACTTTCTCTGTAGTCATATCACTCACAGTTTTTTGGTCTTTGGGTTTCTCTTTAGCGATGTTTTTCTCTCTCGCTGCTCCGCTGTTCTTCAGCATTTCTTGGAGGTTCGCGATGAGGCTTTCATCATTCTTCTGGCTTTTTAATAACTTCAGTATCTCTGACCTGAGTTCGTTATTTTCTATTTCGATTTCCTCCTGGCCATCATTTTCATTTATTAATTCTTCTTCTTCAGTGGTGTATTCTTCGGATTCTCTCGAAATCGCGTTTGTGGATTCGTTGATTATTTCTTGTTTAGTTTCTATTTCTTTGCTGTAGGCCCTGGTGTTGGGCCTATCTTTCTTAGACATTTTTAGGTATTTATTGAGTCAATTAACCATCCTCTGCTACCAGCTTGTTGCAATATTTTTAGGATCAGACTCAATAATAATAATGAGAGTTAGAGGTTTAAATATATTTCTCTTTAATTATAATAGGCATTCTATATTCACTGAATATTCACAGATAGAAGCAAAGAAAATGGTGAAGGTGGCTCCTTATATATACAAAGGGTGGAGCCAAGAGTGGGAGTGGTGAATTATGAATACATTAAGAGTCAAAGAATAAGTTAACCCCTGATATCCCATATATACATTATTTACACATTAGGGAATAAGGCATTTACATCTGACAAACCATTTGTCAGAAGTAGGGTTTCCTGCCTGGGCAGGAGGTTGGACTAGAAGACCTCCAAGGTCCCTTCCAACTCTGTTATTCTATTCTATTCTATTCTATTCTATTCTATTCTATTCTATTCTATTCTATTCTATTCTATTCTATTCTATTCTCAATATCCTTATTTTGGTCATTAAATCAGAAATATTTAAGATTGATTTATCATTTAATTTTTAACATCCTCCCTCGTAAGTGTGTGTGTATGTGTGTGTATGCCTAATATTTACCTAATTAATTTAACTTGAATTAAGATTTAAAAACGGCTTTTGTTCACAGAAACAATTCTACATTCTTCTCATTGTAAAATATCTGAATAATCTATGCTTTTGGTCAGAGAATATTAATGGATGGTTACTACTCTTACAGAATAGGAAACCTAGCGATATATAAGAACTATTATTAGTTTTATAACCCTTCACTAACGCTAATGGCCATTTTATCCGAATATATGGAAGCATAAAGCACAGGTTTCAAAAAGCACTCAATGCCTGGTTGACTATAAACCCATTATAAAAATAAAAGGTATATAAAAACGTGTCAAAGACATCAATAGATATGGCATTACAGAATAACAATATCTCATAACCATCTGATTTCGTGTCTTTCTCTGCAAAATTGCTTGAACAGTCTTAATAGTGTACAGGGTTGATTCCTTTCCATTTCCACATCTGTTTGCAAATTCAGCAAAAAAGAAAATTAGCATGAAATCATATATATTTTTTCTTGTTTTCCTTTCTTGTTCGTCGTTGTTTTTTTTTTACACATTCTTCCTTGCATCTCCCTGCATTTTGCAGCTTTGGGGTTTGAAATAGACGGCTTCGCAACTAACAACAACAACAACAAATTGTAAGACCACACTTGGAATACTGCATCTGGTTTTGGTTGCCATGGTACAAAAAAGATGTTGAAAGACTAGACTAGAAAGAGTACAGAAGAGAGCAACAAAGATGATGAGGGGACTGGAGCAGGGGTGGGTTCTAAATTTTTTTACTACCGATTCTGTGGGCGTGGCTTATTTTGTGGGTGTGGCTTGGAGGTCATGTGACTAGGTGGGCGTGGCTAGCTAGTCAGAGTCATTTCTGGAAGGTCCTCGCACTTACGACCAGTCCTCGCACTTATGACCCGACTCATTTGTTTCCTTTTAACACTGATCAGCTGTAAGGCGGTCCTTTGAAGCCCCGCGGCAAGAGTTTAAACAGTTTTTTTTCCCTCTAGTCATCAGCTGGGACTCAGGAGGCAGCAATAGATTGGGGGTGGGACCAAATAAAAGGTAAGAATAACGTGGGTGGGGGGGTGGGAGAGCGGGGGGGGAAAGAACCGGTTTGGTGATGTCATATCGTCACCGCTACTGGCTCGGCCGAACCGGACCGAACCGGGAGTAACCCACCACTGGACTGGAGGCTAAAATATATGAAGAACGGTGGTGAGAATTGGGTATGTCTAGCCTAATGAAAAGAAGAAGTAGGGGTGATATGATAGCAGTGTTTCAGTACCTAAGGGGCTGCCACAAAGAAGAGAGAGTCAACCTATTTTCCAAAGGACCAGAAGGCAGAACAGGAACCAATGAATGAGAACCAACCTAGAACTAATGAGAAATTTCCTGACAGTGAGAATAATTAACCAGTGGAATGGCTTGACTCCAGAAACTGTGGGTGCTCCAACATTGGAAGTTTTTAAGAAGACATTGCACAATCATTTGTCCAGAATGGTATAGGGCCGTGATGGCGAACCTATGGCATGCATGCCACAGGTGGCATGTGTAGCCATATCAGTGGGCACATGAGCTCAGCTCTGGTGCGCATGTGCGCACCAGCCAGCTGATTTTCAGGTCTTCTGGACCCACCAGAAGTAGGGAAATAGCCTGTTTCCTGCCTCCGGAAGGCCTCAGGGGTGGTGGGGAAGTCCCATTTTTTTCTCTCACCTGGCTCCAGAGCCTTTCTAGGAGTCTGGGGAGGGAGAAAACGACCTTTCTCACCCCCGCGGAGGTTCTCCAGAGGCCGAAAATGGCCCATTTGCCAACTTCCGGTGGGACCGGAAGGCCCGTTTTTTGCTGTCCCCAGCCTCCAGAGCCTCTCTAGGAGTCTGCGGAGGGCAAAAATGGCCTTCCCCACCCAGGGGTGGGTTCTGAAATTTTTTACTACTGGTTCTATAGGTGTGGCTTATTTTGTGTGCGTGGCTTGATGGTCATGTGACAATTATTTAGGATTTAGCAGAGGTACTGGTCTACCAGGCTTTTAGCTCTGCTTGCAGAGCTATACCGATCTACCCATTTATTTTTGCAGGCACTGGTCTACTCATGTATTTTTGCAGGCACCGGTCTACTCATTTGTTTTCTTTTAACAGTGATCAGCTGTAGGGTGGCCCTTTGAAGCCCCGCGGCAAGAGTTTAAACAGTTTTTTTCCCTCTAGCCATCAGCTGGGACTCAGGAGGCAGCAATAGATTGGGGGTTGGGCCAAATAAAAGGTAAGAATAACGCGGGGGGTAGGTGGGGGGTGGGGGGTGGGGTGGGGCAAAACCATTTCGGTGATGTCATATCGTCACTGCTACTGGCTCGGCAGAACCGGGCCGAACCGGGAGAAACCCACCACTGTCCCCACCCCCCGGAGGTCCTCTGGAGGCCGAAAACGGCCCATTTGCCAACTTCAGTTCCCCCAAAAAGGTTAGCCATCACTGGTATAGGGTCTCCTGCTTGAGCAGGGTGTTGGACCAGAAGACTTCCAAAGTCCTTTTCAACTCTGTTATTCTGAAACAATCCAGAGTCTCAACATCTTTTTTATATTGCGGTGACCAGAACTGGATGCAGTGTTCCAAGGGTGGTCTTACTACCGCTTTACAAAGCCTTAGTAAGACCATATTTGGAATACTGTATCCAGTTCTGGTCACCGCAATATAAAAAAGATGTTGAGACTCTGGAAAGAATGTAGAGAAGAGCAACAAAAATGATTAGGAGACTGGAGGCTAAAATATACAAAGAAAGGTTGCAGGAATTAGGGATGTCTAGTCTAATGAAAAGAAGGAGTAGGGGAGACATGATAGCAGTGTTCCAATTTGAGAGCTCCTACGAAGACGAGGGGTGTGTCAGCATTCTGATGCTGCCATAAAAAGACGAGGCTTGACTTTTCACCTACTTATTTTCTCTGTAGATAATATCCCCTAGGAGATGGGATGGGAGGGGGGAACATTCCTGTGGGGTGAGGTCAGAAGCTGGGGAGACTGACTTGGAAGATGGCCAATGAGAAGATGAGAATTGGGGAACGGAAAGGGAAGGGTTTGCGGGTCAGAGGGTTAGTATCGGCTACGACAAAGTCGGGGCCAGATCTGTCGTACTCAATAAATGGAATATTTCAGCAAAGATTAATTGTTTGGGAGTGCAATTTATTTGAGATGACATCGAAACCTGACAGGGTGTGTGTGTCAAACTATTTTGCAAAGCACCAAAAGGCAAGACGAGAAACGATGGATGGAAACTAACCAAGGAGAGAAGCAACCTAGAACGAAGGAGAAATTTCCTAACGGTGAGAGCAATCGACCAATGGCACAACTCGCCTTTAGAAGTTGTGGGTGCTCCATCACTGGAGGCTTTCAAAAAGAGACTGGACAATCTTTTATCTGAAATGGTATAGGATCTTCTGCTCGAGCAGGGGGTTGGAGGACCAGAAGACACCCAAGGTCCCTTCCAACTCTATGATTCTACGTTAGGACAGCACAGAGTTAATTCCTAGACACAACCTTTAGACTGTGGATCTAAAAGTGAGCCCATTTCGAGAGCTCTTCAAACTCTTGACGCACGCCATGCATGAAGAGCCATGAGTCAAATCTTGGCTCCTGGTGGGAAAACCCCACCCGAAACCTCCCACCTTGCAAAGGGCTTGTACGTGCTGAAGATTTCCGTCTTTTGAAAAGCTGCCCAAAATCAACCAGTGTTGACTTTTAACAATTGGTACAGTTGCTTGTACCCTTGCGCTTCTGCTCGGAAAGGAGGCTTTCTTCTCCACTTCGCTTTTCGACTTCACTTTTTCATCCATTCCCCCCCATCCCCCACCCTCGCTTGATGATTTTATCCACTTTTGACAACAAAAGACCGGGATATATATTTCCTCACTACCACCAATCCTCAGCCCATCCTTTTCTTCCTGATTGTTTTTGGAAAGAACACCTGGAGCCAACATCTGCTTGCCAAGATTTGCCGCGTACACCCACAAGTTGTTGTTTCTTCTTCTTCTTCTTCTTCTTCTCCTTCTTCTTCTTCTTCTTCTTCTTCTTCTTCTTCTTCTTCTTCTTCTTCTTCTTCTTCTTCTTCTTCTTCTTCTTCTCCTCCTTCTCCTTCTCCTTCTCCTCCTTCTCCTTCTCCTCCTCCTCCTCCTCCTCCCCTCCTCCTCCTCCCCTCCTCCTCCTCCTCCTCCTCCTCCTCCTCTTCTTCTCTTCTTCTTCTTCTTCTTCTTCTTCTTCTTCTTCTTCTTCTTCTTCTTCTTCTTCTTCTTCCTCCTCCTCCTCCTCCTCCTCCTTCCTCCTCCTCCTCCTCCTCCTCCTCCTCCTCCTCCTCCTCCTCCTCCTCCTCTTCTTCTCCTCCTCCTCCTCCTCCTCCTCCCTCCTCCTCCTCCTCCTCCTCCTCCTCCTCTTCTTCTCCTTCTCCTTCTCCTTCTCCTCCTCCTCCTCCTCCTCTTCCTCCTCCTCCTCCTCCTCCTCTTCTCCTCCTCCTCCTCCTCCTCCTCCTCCTCCTCCTCTTCCTCCTCCTCCTTCTCCTCCTCCTTCTTCTTTAAAAGCCAGCGTATGAGTAGAAAACTGTGTTTCCTTGCAGTTAGTTTTTTAACGAATGCAATTGTGAAAGAACTCCATTCAACGCACCTTGTACAACGATTTTGCTGGGGTTTGCAAGACACCCTTTCTAGCCAAGATCTCCCACGCTAATCCAGCCGACTTGTGAGAACTAATGTGAAAATGCAATCCTGAGACAAAGATTTGACAGTCACACATAGAGAGACGGAGGTCCTGTGCCAGGCAGCCAAATTTTCATCCTAAAGAGCGTGTCAAGGCGAGCGAGGATTCAAAAATGTCGGTGCTGTGCACTGTCACACTTTTTGCTCAACTACAGGTCGTCCGTGACTTTGAACCAACTTTAGCGACGGTTCAAAGTTACAACAGCACTGAAAAAAATGACTTTGACTCAGACTTACAACCACTGCAGTACAGGTAGTCCTCGATGTACGACCACGATTGAGCCCAAAATTTCTGTTCGCTAAGCGGAACAGTTGTTAAGGGAGTTTTGCCCCATTTTACTGCCTTTCTTGCCACAGTGGTTAAGCGAATAACAAGGTTGTTAAGAGAATCTGGCTTCCCCATTGATTTGGCTTGTCAGAAGGTCGCAAAAGGTGATCAATTGACCCCGGGATACTCAAACTGTCACAAATATGAGTCAGCTGTCAAGTTTCTGAATTTTGATCATGTGACCATCGGGATGTTGCAACGGCCGTAAGTGTGAAAAATGGTCCTAAGTCACTTTTTTCAGTGCCATTGCAACTTTGTCACTAACACATTTTTTCACTTAGCAACATCAATTTTGGGCTCAGTTGTGGTCATACGTCGAGGACTACCTGTATTTGTGACCTTCCCAGCGAGCAAAATCAATGGGGAAAAGTCAGATTTGCTTAATGACCACTTGATTCACTTAGCTGCAGTGATTCACTTAACAACCATGCCAAAAAGGTCGCATAATTGGGTGTGATTCACAGCGACAACCGCCTTGCTTAGAAACTAAAATTCTGCTCTCAACTGTGGTGATAAATTGAGGACTACCTGTATGGCCCAAAAACTCAAGATAATGGTCAAGGTGTGATTAAAGCTACACCTGTTGTTTCAGGTGCATTTCTGGCAGAATTTTGACTACCGCATCTTGGCCACCATCATGACTTTTTTGACTGCAACCTGTAGACATTGCTGCTAATATACAACAAAAGTCCACAGGTTCTACGGCAGAGGTGGTATTCAGCCGGTTCAGACCGATTCGGGCGAACCGGTAGGGGCGACCTGCCCGGGTGCAATCCCGTCCTATATCGCTGTGTTTTTGATGTTGCATGCGTGTGCGGACAATGCATGCGAGTGAATTGCCGTGTTGTTTGACATCGCACACATGTGTTGACTGTGCGTGTGAGCGAATTGCCGTGTTTTGTGATGCTGGATGCATAGCGTGCATGTGCATTTCCAGTGCTGGGCAAACCGGTTGCTACAGTATGTGAATCCCACCCCTGTTCTACGGTATATCCTTTGAGGCTGCCTTGAACCCTGCTGAAATCCAGGTGGAAATATTCCATTAACATCAGAACAACCAAGGACATCTGAAGCCTTTATTTTCACATTTTTTTTCCTGGTGACTCAGGAACGAAGAAGTGGCCTTTTTCACGCCTACACAGAGGTCAGCATTAGACGATATGCTCGATACGTAGCTGCATGAAACGTATTTGTGTTATTTAAAAGAAGGCCTGGGAAGTGGTGTGTGTGTGTGTGTGTGGGAGGAGAATCAGTATTCAGATTGTCAGGTGCAGAAAAAGTGATTTGAATTAAACTGGGTTCATTCCCAAGTTGCTGTTTCCCCCCAGAAATGGTAAGAGCTCCCTTTTATATGGAAAATTGGGAGATGACAATCCCCAAGCTTCACTGTCTCTTGTGGCTTCTTTTTAAAGGGGCAACAGCAAAATAAGGTCTCTTCTCTGCCAAAGGTCCATTCCTCTGGCTGAGGAATTCTGGGAGTTGCAGGACCGCCTACTACCACCAATAGCCTCTCACCGGCCGGTACGCTCTCATAGAGAGGGGCTCCTCCGGGTGCTGTTGGCCAAACAATGTCGACTGATGGCGCCCAGGGGGAGAGCCTTCTCTGTGGGGGCACCTACTATCTGGAACGAGCTCCCCCCGGAGATACGGAGAATCCTGGATCTGCACACCTTCCGCCGCGCTCTAAAGACCTTTTTATTTCACCAGGCGGGTCTGGCCTAACTTTCTCCCTCTTTTTAAACATTTTTAATTTTTTAATGTTTTTTAGTATTTTTAATATTCAAAGTTTAAATTTGTTTTAAATTGATTGGGTTTTTAAATTTGTCTGGGCCAAACTATTTAATTCGGTTTTATCTCTGCTTTTTAAATTTTGTATATATGCATTTTATTGTTGGCTGTTCACCACCCTGAGTCCTTCGGGAGTAGGGCAGTATATAAATCAAATAAAAGTAAAGTAAAGTAAAGTAAAGTCCAGTCGAAGTCTTTAAATTATCAAGTTTTGAGACCCCTGTTCTATGACTATCTAATAATGCTATGCAGAACAGTGGTGGGTTGCCCCTGGTTCAGGCCGGTTCGCAAGAACCGGTAGTAAAACCGGCGAGAGGCCCTGCCCACCACTCCGGATGTCATCATTGGCGATCTGCACATATGCAGAAGCTTAGTTCGCACGATCCTGTTGCGAACCAGTAGTAAAGGTAAGTAGAACCCATCCCTGATGCAGAACCCCAGTGATGGCGAACCATTTAGGCACCCAGTGCCCAAAATGTGCGAGCGCACCCAAACTGCAAGGCATGGGTGCATGTGTGCATGCACCCTATGTATGCACAACAGAGACCCGAAGACCTTGGTACTACAGGGGTTTAAGGCACCCTGTTATTAAGCTTATTAAGACCAGCTGCCTGCAATTACTGCAGGGTTTGAATCTCGCCAAGGCTCAAGGTTGACTCAGCCTTCCATCCTTTCTAAGGTAGGTGAAATGAGGACCCAGTTTGTGGGGGCAATAAGCTGACTTTGTATAAATATACAAAAGGATGAAGGCTATTGCTGAGCACATTGTAAGCCACCCTGAGTCTTCGGAGAAGGGCGGCATATAAATCAAATTAAAAAAAAAAAAAAAAGACCAGCTGGCCGGTGAGAGGTCCGTGCGCATGTGCGGCAGAGACCCAAAACAGGGATGGGGTGATGGTGTGCGTGCCCACAGAGAGGGCCCTGCGTGCCATAGGTTCGCCACCACTGACTTAGTGTACTTTTATAAATATTTCAAGGCAGCGAACATCTCCTATATGCTTTCCTCTTCCAATTTCCCCCCAGAAATCCCATGAGATGGGTTTATTTATTTATTTTATTTTATTTCTATACCGCCCTTCTCCTGCGGGACTCAGGGCGGTGTACAGCCAAGATAAAACATAGCATATAAAATTTAAAAACAGTTTAAAAAACAATTAAATAATTTTGGCCCAAGATTTAAAACAACCCAATTAAAACCGAATTCAATTAAAACTGAGAGAATCGGATCAAGCCAGCCCGGCTAGATGGAATAAGTGTGTTTTCACGGCCCGTCGAAAAGTCCGGAGGTCTGATATCATGCGTATTTCAGGGGGTAGGTCATTCCAGAGGGCAGGTGCTGCCACAGAGAAGGCCCTCCCCCTGGGGGTCGCCAGCCGGCACTGTCTGGCCGATGGCACCCTGAGGAGGCCCTCTCTGTGCGAGCGAACCAGTCGATGGGAGGCTATTGGCGGCAGAAGGTGGTCTCGCAGATACCCCGGCCCTAAGCCATGGAGCGCTTTAAAGGTGGTCACCAACACCTTGAAGCGCACCCGGAAGATCACAGGAAGCCAGTGCAGCTCGCACAGGAGAGGTGTCACATGGGAGCGCCCTCTCGCTCCCATAATCCCCCGCGCAGCCGCATTCTGGACTAACTGCAGCCTCCGGGTGCATCCCAAGGGGAGCCCCATGTAGAGAGCATTGCAGTAGTCCAGGCGGGAAGTGACGAGAGCTTGAGTGACGGTGCGTAGGGAGTCCCGATCCAGAAAGGGGCACAACTGGCGTATCAGGCGATACCAGGCGGGTTGAGCTGAGAGAGGGTGATTGGCCCAAAATCACACAGCTGGCTTTAATGGCTAAGGCAGGACTAGTACTCACAATCTCCTGGTGATTGGTCCAAAGTCACCCAACTGGCTTTCATGACTAATGCAGGACTTGAACTCACGGTTTCCTGGTTTCTAGCCTGATGCCTTAACCACTAGACCAAACTAGCTCACATGGTTTTCCCCACAGTCTTATCACTTCTACCTTGTCACATTTGCAAATATGCTACCTTGGAAGATGGAACGTCCATGATCCATTAATTTCTGTCCCTGTTGCATTCAAATCCCTCACCCCCACAAAACATCATGTGGCGACATCTAGATGCTTTTGGCTGAACTCAAAACAGCTAAACAGAGCTAAAACTAGATTAGATTAGATTAGATTAGATTAGAATTTTTTATTGGCCAAGTGTGATTGGACACACAAGGAATTTGTCTTTGGTGCATATGCTCTCAGTGTACATAAAAGAAAAGATACGTTCATCAAGAATCATAAAGTACAACACTTAATGATAGTCATAGGCTACAAATAAGCAATCAAATCATACTAGGAAACAATCAATATAAATCGTAAGGATACAAGCAACAAAGTTACAGTCATACAGTCATAAGTGGGAGGAGATGGGTGATAGGAACGATGAGAAGACTAATAGTAATAGTAATGCAGACTTAGTGAATAGTTTGACAGTGTTGAGGGAATTATTTGTTTAGCAGAGTGATGGTGTTTCGGGGAAAAAACTGTTCTTGTGTCTAATTGTTCTGGTGTGCAGTGCTCTATAGCGTCATTTCGAGGGTAGGAGCTGAAACAATTTATGTCCAGGATGCGAGGGGTCTGTAAATATTTTCACAGCCCTCCGTGTAGAAGTAGAAGACAACCACGAAAATCCCAGCCTGAAGGCTGGTTTGGGGAGTCAAAGGAGCTCCCCAGAATAATACAGTGGCAGAATGCATTGCTGTTGGACACATCCATGTAATCTAGAAGTCAGTCCCCTTGACTTGAGGGCCTCCTTACCTTTTTACCTGACCTCCACTGCACACAGAAATGTTACCTGAACTAAGAAATGGCTGCTTGTGTTTATGTGACTTCTGGTAATTGAAGCTGAACATGCTAACAGAAGGACGAAACACTGGCTGTTGTTCACACCAGATGCAAGGCCCCCCTGTGGCCTTCAACCCCGCCTGGTAGTACATGATCCTAGTCAACTCTAGCCTGGATCGAAGAGAAAACTATCCTTCCCAAGTGTCTCTCTCTCTCTTTACCTCTTACCCCCACCTGCTATTTGTCCTCTCCTCTTACCTCCATAACATATGGAAATGCAAGCATACCTCTGTGGCAAGGATAGCTTGCCATGTTGACACCGCTTCTAACACTCATTCCCTATTAATGTTTGATGTGGCTCCCAAGGAGTTGAAATAGATGTCAAGCAGCAGATCTGTTGCATGTTTGTTAAGCATCATAGCTACTTAGGAACAAAAAGAAAGAAAGAAGAAACAAAGAAAAAATATATATATAAAATTGGAGGTGTCTTGGCAATGTTTCGACGAAGTCTCATTCGTCATCTTCAGGCTGGTGTTCTCGGCTTCGTGCTTCTAGGAGCACTAATAATAATAATAATAATAATAATAATAATAATAATAATAATAATAATAATAATAATTTTATTTCTATACCGCCCTTCTCCTGAAGGACTCAGGGCAGTGTACAGCCTATTTAAAAACACAAAACAAAACAACGATTAAAATTTAAAATCATTAAATAGATTAGGCTCCAATGAAAATCCCAGAAATTGAAAATACCCCAATTTAAAATTATTATGTTGATAGCCCGGCCTGGCAGAACAACAGGGTTTTCAGTGTGCAGCGAAAGCCGAGAACAACGAAGCCGAGAACACCAGCCTGAAGATGACGAATGAGACTTCGTCGAAACGTTGCCAAGACACCTCCAATTTTACGCGGAAGAATATATATATATAAAATAATATATATAAATATAATATAAAAAATATATATATAAAAGACTTTTATTATAATGTTTGCCGACTGGATTAGCTACATCATGCATATGCCTGAGTGGTGTAGGAGGCTAATGCCTCCTACTAAGGCAGCATTTAATATCCAGCTGCCTGCAATTACTGCGAGTTCAATTCTCACCAGGTTCAAGGTCGACTCAGCCTTCCATCCTTTCTAAAGTGGGTAAAATGAGGACCCGGTTTGTGGGGGCAATAAGCTGACTTTGTATAAAATATACAAAAATATGAGGGCTATTGCTTAACGCATTGTAAGCCGCCCTGAGTCTCCGGAGAAGGGCGGCATATAAAAATAAATAAATAAAAAATAAATAATAAATAAATAAAAATATGCAAAGCTCTCCTAGGTGTCTATTGTTTCTGTTGGCTTTTATCTTTTAAGACCCTTATTTGCATCTGAAATAGGAACCACTAATTCACCCTCTTCTTTAGAAGGACTTTCCTTGGACTGATGATTCCTCCAACATATGATTCAAACCACCCTTTTTCTTCAATCTTCCACCTGGTTTCTTAAATATACTTAGGGCAGGCCTGTGCAATTGGAGATAGTTCAAGCCAAATGCCGTTTAAAGGAACCAGTGGCGTTATTCAGCCGGTTCTATCTGGTTTGAGCAAACTGGTAGGGGTGACTGCGGGATGCCCCGCCCACCAACGCGGATGTCATGACGTCCCATTTTCCCCCATGTTTTTGAGGCTCTGCGCAGGCGCAGAAAGCCTTGCGCATGTGTGGAAGATGGTCTCAGCTCCTTGTCCCGCACAGCACGGAGACAGCAATAAAACACAGCTGGACACATCAACTGGAGAGTGAGGGGGCACAGGAAATAAGCGGCACGGGAAATGGTGGAGGGGTGTCGTTTGAGAGCCATATGCAACAAAACTTCATTTTAATGTATGCCGATTAGAGTACATTCAAAGTGACAATAAAGTTATTCTAAGTTCTAGTTCTACATCCTAAGCAGCTCCGGTGAGTCTTTTGAGTTGAAACCTAGAACGCCGAAGTTCAACGCCCGTCTCTTCATCGCCTCTCTCCTCCCCGATTTGTTCTGAAGGCTAAGAAGGCGACGTTTGCTGCCAGTGTGAGACAATTTTTCATTAATTGCTACAGTAATTGTCAGCAGTCAATATTGCACTTCCGCAGATTGATTTGATGAACCCGGTGGATAATTGACTCCTTGCGCAGAATGGGTTGTGCTTCATAATATTTGAATGGCTCACCCGAGTTAATGACAAGTATTTTAAATAAATCTTACCGGGTTTTAATAGGAGCAAGGGGAGGGAGGGAAGGTGAGAAAAGGAGGAAAAGGAGTTAATGACAAGTATTTTAAATAAATCTTACCGGGTTTTAATAGGAGCAAGGGGAGGGAGTTAGGCAGAGAGAAAAGGAGGAAGATTTTGCTCTCCTTCCCCTCCAAAGGAATCCATGTTAGGAACTGGGTTAGTTCAAGGGGCCTAATCCTGATCCGGCTTCCACTTTTCTGCCAAAGGGAAAAATATGCCTCCTCCTCCCCCTCCTCCCCTTCATCTATCTGTCTGTCTGTCTGTCTACCTGTCTGTCTGTCTGTCTATCATCTATCTAGCAATCTATCAATCTCTAAAATCTAAGTCTGTCTGTCTGTCTGTCTATCTATCTATCTATCTATCTATCTATCTATCTATCTATCTATCATCTATCCTATTATCTATCTATCATCTATCCTATTGTCTGTCTGTCTGTCTGTCTGTCTATCTATCTATCTATCTATCTATCTATCTATCTATCTATCTATCATATATCCTATTATCTGTCTGTCTGTCTGTCTATCTATCCGTCTCTGTCTATCATGTATCATCTATCTATCATCAATCTATCCATCTCTAAACTTATCAGTCTATCTGTTTGTCTATCATGTGTCATGTATCATGTACCATGTACCATCTATCTATCTACCTACCTATCTACCTACCTACTTACTTACTTACCTATCATCTATCTCTGTGATGGCGAACCTATGGCATGCGTGCCACAGGTGACACATGGAGCCATATTGGTGGGCACGCGAGAGTTGCCCTAGCTCAGCTCCAGCATGAATGTGCACGCTGGCCAGCTGATTTTTGGGCCTTCTGTGCCCACTGGAAGTCGGCAAACGGGCTGTTTCGGCCTCCAGAGGGCCTCCGCTGGGGTGGGGAAGGCTGTTTTCGCCCTCCCCAGGCTCCTAGAAAGCCTCTGGAGCCTGGGCAGGGCAAAAAACAGGCCTACTGTGCCCACCGTGCAATCACATGCCAAAAGTGGGGGGGGGAGCATGGGGGGGTCGCACGCGCATGCGTGGGGGGGGCAGGGCACATAGAATTATGGGTGTGGGCACGTCCGCGCGCAGCTATCCTGCACTCCCCCAGCTTTTGGCACGCGATGGCAAAAAGGTTAGCCATCACTGATCTATCTACTATCATCCATCCATCCATCTCTCTCTCTCTCTCTCTCTCTCTCTCTCTCTCGTACACACTGTATATATATCATCTATCCTATTATCTATCTGTCTGTCTGTCGATCTGTCTCTGTCTGTCTGTCCATCTATCTGTCTGTCTGTCTATCATGTATCATCTATCTATCTATCTATCTATCTATCTGTCATCTATCTATCTATCTATCTATCTATCTATCTATCTATCATCTATCCTATTATCTATTTGTCTGTCTATCCATCTGTCTGTCTATCATGTATCATCTATCTATCTATCTATCTATCTATCTATCTATCTATCTATCTATCATCTATCATCTATTTATCTCTAAATCTATCAGTATATCTGTCTCTGTCTATCATGTATTCTCTCTCTCTCTCTCTCTCTCTCTCTCTCTCTCTCTCTCTCTCTCTCCACCATCTTCAGCATCCCCACCACCACCACGATCTACCTACTCGGGATGGTATCTTTGCACGGTTCCCTTTGCACGCCCTTGGTGCTTCATCTCCCTGTCGCTCTCCCTCTTCCCCTTTTCTCTCCCTCCGCCCACGTTTTCATCTGACCGAGCCCCGCTTGGATATAGTTGGTCTCATTATGTCCTTAAGGGAGTTCAAATTTCGTGACAGACCAGCAGGAGAACCTGGTAAAGCAAGGAGAATTAGCCTGCAAGCCTAATAAATGACTGAGAAAAATGCTATCTGTCACATAGTCCTGGTTCCCACACACTCTGGTTACATCATTACCTAGTCTGTGATCCCAGGGACCAATGAAATGAGTGAGCGGCGGTCACGTGATCAAAACATGAAAAAGCACGTGAAACCTTAGCTGAAAGATGAGGTTTCAGAAAGGGGCCCGCAGACAGTTGATTCCTCATCTGCGGAGGTGCAATTTTCGTCTTCCATTTCATCTTTGCTTTCAGACTAAGCACTTAGGTACCAGATTGATGGCTTGAGCAAGGCCGGTTGATGGGTCCCTTCCTCCACTCTCCTCCCCCCCACCTCAGCACTGTGCAGGTGCATGGAGCAAAGTTATTTCCTGCATCATAACATTAAGTAACTGAATTTCCCATCCCAGCCTTTGTAATCTTCCAGTTCTCCTTCCTCTAAAGGCAGCTGCCACCTAAAGCAGTGTTCCAATATCTCAGGGGCTGCCACAAAGAAGAGGGAGTCAAACTATTCTCCAAAGCACCTGAGGGTAGAACAAGAAGCAATGGGTGGAAACTAATCAAGGAGAGAAGCAACTTGGTAGTGAAGAGCCTTGGTAGTACAGTGGTCTAAGGCACCCTGTTATTAAGCTGGTTATTAAGACCAGCTGCCTGCAATTACTGCGGGTTCGAATCTCGCCAAGGCTCAAGGTTGACTCAGCCTTCCATCCTTTCTAAGGTAGGTAAATTGAGGACCCAGTTTGTGGGGGCAATAAGCTGACTTTGTATAAATATACAAAAGAATGAAGGCTATTGCTTAGCGCATTGTAAGCCGCCCTGAGTCTCCGGAGAAGGGCGGCATATAAATCAAATTAAAAACAAAAACAAAACTTAGAACTAAGGAGAAATTTCCTGACAGTTAAAACAATTAATCAGTGGAACAACTTGCCTCCAAAAGTTGTGAATGCTCCAACACTGGAAGTTTTTAAGAAGAGGTTGGATAACCATTTGTCTGAAGTGGTGTAGGGAGGGTTTCCTGCCTAAGCAGGGGGTTGGACTAGAAGACCTCCAAGGTCCCTTCCAACTCTGTTATTCTATTCCTCTGTTAATCAAAGATTTGGAAAATCTCATTAATAGAGGGATAGAATTGAGGGACAGAATCTAGATCACATGAAGTGTTAATACCATTTTATAATGCCTTGGTAAGACCACACTTGGAATATTGCATCTGCTTTTCTTTTATCTTTCTTTCTTTCTTTTATTAGATTTGTATACCGCCCTACTCCCGAAGGTCTCAGGGCGGTGAACAGGCACAAAAATAAAATACATAAATACAAAAATTTAAAAGCAAAAATAAAACCAGATTAAACAATTTAGCCCGAGACAAATTTAAAACATCCCAATAATTTAAAAACAGATTTAAAATTTTCAATTTAAAAGAAAAGGGGGAAAAAGGTTAGGCCAGGCCAGCTTGCTGGAATAGGAAGGTCTTAAGAGCGCGGCGGAAAGTGCGCAGATCCAGGATCCTCCATATCTCCAGATATGGAGGATCGTTCCAGATAGTGGGTGCCCACGATATAAAAAAAAGATATTGAGAGCAACAAAGATGATTAAAGAGCCAGAGGCTACAACATCTGAAGAACAGTTGCAGGAATTGGGTGTGTCTAATGAAAAAAAAGACAAAGAGTGACATGATAGCAGTCTTCCAATATCTCAGGGGTTGCCACAAAGATGAGAAGGTCAACCTATTCTCCAAAGTACCTCAAGGCAGGACAAGAAGCAATGGGTGGAAGCTAATAAAGGAGAGAATCAACTAGAACTAAGGAGAGATTTCCTGACAGAACAATTAACCAGTGGAACAAGTTGCCTTCAAAAGTTGTAGGTGCGTCATCACTGGAGCTTTTTAAGAAAAGATTGGACAACCATTTGTCTGAAATGGTATCGCTTGCACAGGGGGTTGGACTAGAAGACCTCCAAGGTCCCTTCCCACTCTGTTATTTTGTTATTCATCTTGTTTTAGCACTGGAGTGTCCCTCTGGATGAGTAGGTTGGGCTTCTTTAGAAAATAAATATGAGGAAAAATGATAATGTTCAGGTTTCAGAGCAATTTTCACATTTTGAAGTAAAGGGGAGAAAAGATTATGGCCTTTGGGGGGGCATTTTCTGCAGTGGAAACCATATAAAAATAAGTTTAGTTGGGTAAATTAATTTTCCAAAATATATTCTCAAAAAGCTATTTGGAGAACGGTGTTCCATTGAGAACTTGGTACATTATTTATACCGGGTGTGTCCAAACTTGGCAACTTTGAGATGCCTGGACTTCAATTCCCAGAATTCCCAGCCAGCCATGGTGGTTGGAGAATTCTGGGAGTTGAAGTCCACAGATCTTAAAGTTATTTCCATAGGAGTCAACACTTTATAATAGTGAGAGTCACTGAGGATTTGGTTCAAATGGTCCATGAATTATAAAGTATATTATAATATGCGGGATATAGCTTGTGTGCACAGGTAGTCCTTGATTTACAACCACAATTGAGCCCAAGATTTCTGTTGCCAAGGAAGACATTTGTTAAGTGAATCTTTTCCAGTGGTGAAATCTAAAATTTGTTACTACTGGTTCTGTGGGTGTGGCTTGGTGGTGGTGGTGGGGTTTAATGTGACTGGGTGGGCGTGGTCAATTTTTATTTTTTATTTTTAAACCATTTTTTCTACAACCTCTTTGGCGAAGAGGTTGTAAAAAAATGCTTTCAAAGGACTCTGACGATCCCAGCTGAGTTGCCTGATCAGCAGAGGCTTTTTTTCTTTTAAACGCCTCTGACAATCCAAGCTGAGTTGCCTGATCGGCAGAAGCTTTTTTTCTTTTAAATGCCTCTGACGATCCAAGCTGAGTTGCCTGATCGGCAGAGACTCAGCTTGGATCATCAGAGGCATTTAAAAGAAAAAAAGCCTCTGACGATGAGGCAACTCAGCTGGGATCATCAGAGGCTTTTAAAAGCATTTTTTCTACAACCTCAGAAGCCCCCCCCCGCCCTCCCCAGGCAGCCCATGGTTTATATGAACACACAGAGGCAACTAGGAGAAATGTCAGACACGAGAAAGTCAGACATGAATGTTCTTGTTCCAATACTCCTATATTTCTCATCCGCCCGTGTGCCTTGCTGGTTTTAGCTTCTGCTGCTGTTTGTAGAGAGAACAAAGAACACTTTTCCTTGAGCCTTGGGCTGTTGATAACGCTTAGCAATAAAAGCAGATTTAAAACAAGCTCAGAGTATGTGTCTCTGGTGAAGGACAATTACATCTTCTTCTGTATCTGAAGGCATCAGACAACTGAGAGAACATAGAACAGGCTGCATAGCAGACAGAAGGTCTTCTACTGCCTGGTCACTACTACTTACTTGCTTACCACTCTGCCTGGAATCTGGTTGCTGGCCATTCAAAAGCTGCAGTTAGGGTGCTAATGCACACCTGAGCATTGTCACCTGAACCAAGCTAGTTTTTTTTTTTTTTAAATTTGATTTATATGCCGCCCTTCTCCGGAGACTCAGGGCGGCTTACAGTGCGTTAAGCAATAGCCTTCATATTTTTGTATATTTTTATACAAAGTCAGCTTATTGCCCCCACAAACTGGGTCCTCAATTTATCTACCTTAGAAAGGATGGAAGGCTGAGTCAACCTTGAGCCTGGCGAGATTCGATCTTATTTTAATTGCAGACAGCTGGTGTTAAATTACAGTGCTTAGTCTGTTGAGTTATCCAGGCTCCTAGGTTGGCACTTGTGCAAATCTGCTTATGCTTAGGTATCCCTTGGTGTTCTGGTGTATGCTCCATTTACTTGGTGACCTTTCCCAGTGGGGCTGGGAGAAGGAGAATTATTTATTTATTGAATTTATATTTATTTATTATTTATTATTTATTTATTTATTTATTAATCAAATTTCTATACCGCCCTACTCCCGAAGGACTCAGGGCGGTGAACAGCCAAGATAAAATACAGACAATACAAATATTAAAAATCCCTTAAAATTATTAAATATTTCGGCCGAAACACAGATTAAAACACCCAATTTATAAAATCACGAATTAAAAAATTTAAAATTTAAGAATTTAAAAGAGGGGAGTTAGGCCAGGCCAGCTTGTTGAAATAGAAAAGTTTTGAGAGCACGGCGAAACGTGCGCAGGTCCGGGATCTTCCGTATCTCTGGGGGGAGCTCGTTCCAGATGGTAGGTGCCCCCACAGAGAAGGCTCTCCCCCTGGGGGCCGCCAGTCGACACTGTTTGGCCGACGGCACCCTGAGGAGCCCCTCTCTATGGGAGCGTACTGGTCGGTGAGAGGCTATTGGTAGCAGAAGGCGGTCTCGTAGATACCCCGGTCCGATGCCATGGAGCGCTCTAAAGGTGGTAACCAAAACCTTGAAGCGCACCCGGAAGACCACCGGGAGCCAGTGCAGCTCGCGCAGGAGGGGGGTCACATGGGAGCGCCACGTCGCTCCCATAACCACCCGCGCGGCCGCATTCTGGACCAGCTGGAGCCTCCGGGTGCTCCTCAAGGGGAGCCCCATGTAGAGAGCATTGCAGTAGTCCAAGCGGGAAGTGACAGGAGCATGAGTGACCGTATTTAACGAGTCCCGATCCAGAAAGGGACGCAACTGGCGAATCAGGCGGACCTGATAAAAAGTCCCCCTGGCCACGGCCGTCATATGCTCTTCTAAAGACAGCCGTGAGTCCAGGAGGACACCCAAGTTGCGAGCCCTCTCCGTGGGGGGCAATGACTCGGCCCCAATAGTCAGTGATGGCGCCAACTGACTATATCGGGATGTCGGAAACCACAGCCACTCGGTCTTGGATGGGTTGAGCCTGAGTCTGTTTCTCCCCATCCAGATCCGCACGGCCTCCAGGCACCGGGACATCACTTCAAGGGCATCATTGGGGTGGTCCGGGGTGGAGATGTACAGCTGAGTATCGTATATGGAGCCCATCTTGCTTTCAAGCAACTTTGGGTGGCTTACAACATTATAAAAACAACAATATAAAACATTCAAATGATAAATGTTAAAAAAAAAATAGCTAAAGAAGGAACCAACATACAATGAGATGGTGTCTTTGTTTTGGTCCACCAACAAAGATTCCAATATAGAACATCCCCATTGTGACCCCAGGCTGACCCCAGAGTTTTATGGTCAAGAGGGTTGGGGATCCCATCTCAAGAAGCACAATGTTCCAGAGGGTGGAAGCCATAGCAGAAAAGGCTCTTCTCTTAGACCAGTGGTGGGATTCAAATAATTTAACAACCGGTTCTCTGTCCTAATGATTTCTTTCAACAACCAGTTCACCAAACTGCTCAGAAAGTTAACAACCGGTTCTCCCGAAGTGGTGCGAACTGGCTGAATCCCACCACTGTCTTAGATTCTGCCAACTGGGATTCCTTGATCTATGGGATCTGCAGTATGCCCCTTCTGCAAGTGTGAATGAGATGGGGGCACAACACAAGTGTTACAAAGGTCACCATGGAGGCCCCTAGAACCAGGGGTGGGATTCAACCAGTTCGCACCACTTCAGCTGAACCGGTTGTTAAATTTCTGGCTGGCCCCACCCCTCATTCCTCCCCCCAGGGGGAGAGCCTTCTCTGTGGGGGCACCTGCCATCTGGAACGAGCTCCCCCCAGAGATACGGAGGATCCCGGATTTGCGCACTTTCCGCCGTGCCCTCAAAACATTCTTATTCCAGCAGGCTGGTCTGGCCTAACCTCCCTTTTAATTGCTTTTAAATTTGTTTTATAAATTGGGGTGTTTTAAATTTGTTTTGGGCCAAAGTATTTAATGTATTTTTAAATGGTTTTTTAACGTTTGTACTATGTGTATTTTATCTTTTGGCTGTTCACTTCCCTGAGTCCTTCGGAAGTAGGGCAGTATATAAATTTAATTAATAAAATTATAATAATAAATAAAATAAATAAATAAATCTTGCCCTGCCCACCTTGACTGAGGCCTACAGTCATGCCTATAGCATAGCTGCTGCTGCTCTCTGGTTCCCTCATTTGCCTCGACTGTGACCCCCACAGCCCAGCTGATCTCTGCCTGGTGAGTCTTCCTCCTTTAGCTGCCTCCCGCTAGAACTGTCGGTGCAGCTTCAGCCTGTGCCATTCAAATTTGGAGATTAAAAAAAAAGCTCCTCTAAAGCAAGACTCCTTACAATTGGAATCCTAGTTCAGGAAGATGGGACAGACGGAAGCAGTTGGATTGCTCTGTCTCATGGTCCTGAATCAAGGCTGGTGGCTTGACTTCAACAGATTAGAATAGTGATGGCTAATCTTTTTGCCATCGTGTGCCGGGGGGGGGAGGGCGGGGAGGTTCATGCACATGGATACCCACACCCATAATTCTATGCGCCCCGCCCCATGCATGCGTGTGCGACCCCCCTCCCCCCCCGCTCCTGGCACGCGATGGCCCAGTAGGCCCGTTTTTCTTTCTCACCTTGCTCCAGATCCTCTCTATCCTCTCTTGGAGTCTCTGGAGGCTGGGGACAGCAAAAAACATCACTTCCTGTCCAACTGGAAGTTAGGAAACGGGCCATTTCGGGCCTCTGGAGGGCCTCTGAGGGGGTGGGGAAGGCTGTTTTCGCCCTCCCCAGACGCATAGAGAGGATCTGGAGCCAGGTGAGGAAAAAAAAAGAGCCTTCCCCATCCCCCAAGGCCCTCTGGAGGCAGGAAACAGCCTGTTTCCCTACTTCTGGTGGGCCCAGAAGGCCCGAAAATCAGCTGGCTGGCATGCGCATGTATGCCAGAGCTGAGCTGCCATGCCCACTGATATGATTACGTGTGGCACCTGTGGCACACATGCCATAGGTTCGCCATCATGGGATTAGAACATAGAATAATAGTGTTGAAGGGAACTTGGAGTCATCTAGTCCAATCCCCTGCTCTAGCAGGAGACCTTATACCAATCTGGACAAATAGATGTTCAGTCTCTTTTTGCAAACCTCCAGTGGTGAAGCACCTACAACTCCTGGAGGCAAGTCATTCCACTGATTGATTATTCTCATTGAGAGGAAATGTGTTCTTAATTCTAGGTTGATATCTCTCTTTAATGGCCTTCCACCTGTTACTTCTTGTCCTGCCCTCAGGTACTTTGGAGAATAAATCAACCCCCCTCTCCTCTGTGACCGCTCTCAAGTATTGGAAGACAGTTATCATGTCACCCCTAGTCCTTCTCTTTGTTGGATTAGAAATAGTTCCCTCAGTTCTTCATCCAATCTCCTAATCATCTTTGTCGCTCTTCTCTGCACTCTTTCTAGAGTCTGAACCTCTTTTTTTGTATCGTGGTAACCAGTTTAGTGAATTAAATCCCCTATTTCTACTGAAGGCAAGAGAAGCCATCCTTGGCTTGCAATGGTGGTTTATTCTCTCCCCAACCTAAGTCTGGGACCAGAATGAGGGCCACTGATCTTCTCCCCACAGATTATACTCAGCTACCGCAAGCGACATGAGGCTTCTGTTCACGGATTGCCTCACGAGAGGAAAATTATGAATGGGCAGGAATGGAAAATTCTGTGGTCCACACCTACGGATTGTGGGGGTGGCCATGGGAGTCCCCCCCTTCCCCCGAGGCTGAGCCACCAACTGAATGCTCTGCAACTTTAGAGGGTGAATTCCCCCATTCAGTGGGTCTTTGTTAATTAATTTTGGCTGATGGTTGTTGAGCGGGAAGAGCTGAATCAGAACCTCTTTGTTTTCTGATTATTTGGTGGAACGAGCGATTTCATTCCTGTGCAGGGATGAGCAACCCGCAGTCTGGCCGGACAGCTGCCAATGGGGGAAAGCAAACTCACATGGCTTGCTTGACAAGTGCCTCATTATTCATTCATGGTCCAGATCCTCTCCGTACATGCAGTTACTAATATTAGGTTTCGGCAGCATAATAAGGAGCAGCAGCAGATGCCACCGCTTGGGGAAGGGAATATGAATGCCTCGCGTTATTGCGGATAATTAAAATGAGGCAGAGGCAAAGAAAATTACTTCTGGAGTTTTAATTGGGATTCAGAGATTATGTAAGGCTCGTCTAGTGGGTTGAGGTCTTTTGGTCTGGTGGCAAGGCAACATTTATACGGTGTGTACAGGTAGCATCCCCTCCATGGATTGCTCCTGTGATAATGTAGGACAGATGGGGAGGAAGCTAAGCACCAGACTGCAAGAGCACAAGTGAGTGGTCAGATGAGGAGACCCGAACTCATTGGTAGCCTCATATTGCAATGAATAAGGACATACATTCAATTTAGCAGCTACTAAGATTGTTGGACGAGCAGGTACAAAAATAGCCAGGGAAATGATTGAAGCCTGGGAAATGGACTCCTTGTTTAGTCAAGCTCCGACCATCAAAACACCAATCAACCAATAGGAAGGCACCTGTTCTGATCCAGCTCTCTAAACACGACAAACCCTCTGAAGTTAACTCAAAGATTCCTTTATTAGGAGCACCAGCAACCCCGAAAAAAAGTTTCTCTTTCACCGCAGGCTAACAAGTCTGTCTGTCAGGGAGAGGCATAGTTGTCTGCCACATCTATTCATCTCCGCCCCCTGCCTTTTATCCCCAGAGCTAGGGTGGGGCTTCACTAGCAGCAGTGGCTCTTCCGTCTCAAGGATCAGCCCACGGATTTCCATTACTCTCCTCTCCTCTGCTTTCTGCGTATCTGCGCATCGGGCACTGGACCCAGCTGTTCCTCTTCTTCCTCATCAGCCACCTCCGGACCTGGGGGCTGTTGACTTTCCATCTGAGGGCTGACGGATGGCCCAGGCTCTGCCTCTGTCTCTCTCTCTCTGCCAGCTCCACTCCCTCTTTCCCATCAGAGCTCTCGGGTTGCCTTGATGCTGGCCCCGACTCCCATGCCTCCTCCTCCTCTGATTCAGTCACTGGAGGGGCCAGCGGCTGACAAGCCACAGCAGCACCACATAAATGCAACTCATAGAATAGGCCAAATCACATATTCCAGTAGAGAGAAATTCCCCAAGGATGGGCTCCAGCACGAGTCCGAAAGCTCAGAAGAGTAAAACCTCTGGCCCCCACTGACCGACCCAGATTGGATCTTGTACAGGTAGTCCTCAACTTACAACCATTCGTTTAGCGACCATTCAAAGTTAACAGTGGCACTGAAGAAAGTGATTTGCAACTGGGCCTCGCACTTACCACAATAACAGCATCCCAATATAACAGTTCACTGTAACAGCGTTGCTAAAAAGCATTAAGAGTTGTAAATTTAATTGTGTGCAGTTTTTTTTTCCTGGAAACATTTTCTTGCTAATTAGAGCTTATAAAACTTATGCTAGACCAATCTTAGAGTATTGTTCAACTGCTTGGAATTCCCACCATATATCTGACATCAGTACAATTGAGCGGGTTCAGAAGTATTTCACGAGAAAAGTCTTGCACTCTTCTGTACACAATAGAATTCCCTATGCTACTAGGCTCGAAATTCTTGGTTTGGATAACTTAGAACATATACATGAGGTGCTAGTAAATAGGGGGTGTGCATAAGTGCACCAGTGTGCCTACCATCCCTGTCTTACTCTCCCCATTTATCTGTACTTACTTCCTCTGTTTATGTTTATACTATACCTGCTATCTTGTACATGTTTGACAAACAAAAGAGCCTTGGTAGTACAGTGGTCTAAAGCACCCTGTTATTAAGACCAGCTGCCTGCAATTACTGCAGGTTCAAATCTCGCCAGGTTGACTCAGCCTTCCATCCTTTCTAAGGTAGGTAAATTGAGGACCCAGTTGTGGGGGCAATAAGCTGACTTTGTATAAATATACAAAAGGATGAAGGCTATTGCTTAGCGCATTGTAAGCCGCCCTGAGTCTCCGGAGAAGGGCGGCATATAAATCAAATTAAAAATAAAATAAAATAAATAAATAAATAAATAAAAATAAAAAAAATATTGGGCCTTTTTTTCACTTGTAGAAAAAATGTTATGTGCAGAGACACCATGAAATTTGAAGTCTTGGTTGTCCCAACATTGTGACGGCTGCCAGTGGCCTTATGTTCCTACCTTAGAACTCCGATCAATCAATCTCCCCTTTCTGTCTTCTGGGTCATGCCAGGAATGGCCGGTCTGTCTCTCAGGCAATTTTCGTGGGACGTCAACCTAGATGAGGTGTCAGCAACCTGCGGCTCCAAAGCCTCATGCGGCTCTTTGGGCCCTCTGCTGTGGCTCCCACCACTGGCTGGCCCCATCCCTCACCCTCCCCTCCCAGTCACTGGCCTGAGAAGGCAAAGGTGATGGCAGGGGATGAAGAAGTGGCCAGGGCAGAGACAGAGAGAGTGGGGAGAGAGAGAGACATAGAGAGATACAGAGAAAGAGGGAGAGAGAGATGTCAAAAGGATTTTGTGGTTCCCGGTGTTTTTTAACAACCGGTTCTCTGCCCTAATGACCAGCTGGGTAGGCGTGGCTAGGGGGGATCATGTGACTGGTGGAAGTGAGTGACATTGAGTTGGCAACGCCCACCCAGGTTTTGTGGCTCCCAGTGTTTACTTTTCTGTGGGAAATGGGTCCAAATGGCTCTTTGAGTGTTTAAGGTTGCAGACCCCTGACCTAGACCAAGCCAATTCTTGCCCTTTTCCACGAGAACAACGTGCAACAGAAAGTTCACGCTTTCTCAAAATGCTCAGAAAACTCAAGGTGGGTTTTGGATGAGTAAAATTGCACAGCTGGATCTCCCGGTTTCGGCTGCACACAGTTTTCTGTGTTTCTGTGCAAACTTTCTCCGTATCCTTCATGTAGACAAATTCTCGGATCATCCAATTATATGGAATGCCTAACGAAGCACAATTTAGTCTGCAATTAAGAATAGGCTGTCAGATCCAGTTTCCCTCATTAACTCGGGCCATAGTCTGGACTCACACGCAGACCACCCAAGAGGAGACTTCGCCGGTCACCGTCCATTTCAGTTTCAGCCTTCAGAAGGACAAAGCTGATGTTGTGATTGTGATGGCCATTCAAGTCACAATTTCGCATAATGGAATGGAAGACTTCACATCACTCATTTCTGTCAGATAGTCCTTGACTTACAGCCATTCATTTAGTGACTGAAGTTACAACAGCACTGAAAAAAAGTGACTTAGAACTGTTTTTCACACTTATGACCATTGCAGCCTCCCCATGATCAAAATTCAGCTGCTTGGCAACTGACTCCTATTTATGACGGTGGCAGTATCCTGGGGTCATGTGATCCCCTTTTGTGACTTTTTGGTAAAGCAAAGCAGAGGTGGGTTTCAGCAGGTTCTGACCAGTTCTGGAGAACCGGTAGCGGAAATTTTGAGTAGTTCAAAGAACCGGTAGGAAAAATTCTGACTGGCCCCGCCCCCATCTATTCTCTGCCTCCCAAGTCCCAGCTGATTGGGAGGAAATGGGGATTTTGCAGTAACCTTCCCCTGGAGTGGGGAGGGAATGGAGATTTTACAGTATCCTTCCCCTGCCACGCCCACCAAGCCATGCCACACCCACCAAGCCACACCCACAGAACCAGTAGTAAAAATGTTTGAAACCCACCACTGAAGCAAAGTCAATGGGGAAGCCAGATTCACTAAACAGCCGTGTTACTAATTTAACAACTGCAGTGGTTCGCTTAACAACTGTGGCGAGAGGAGTCACAAAATGGGGCAGAATTCACTTGACAATTGTCTCACTTTGCAAGAGAAACTGTGGTCATAAGTCGAGACCTATCTGTATTAAGATAATCTTCCCAGGCCCCCTGAGAGCTTCTCCTTTCACATGGGCACCAGAGCTTTGAAATGTTTTCCTCCAGTCAGACACACCTGTTCTGACCCAGCCTGACCCAGAAGCAAGAAACAGACTCCTTGTCACGAAAAACCCCTCTTTATTTACCTCTTGTGAATTAATGGCATTCGCCCACCGAAAAGTCCAGGCAATAGTCCTTCAAGGAGTTAACTGCAGTAACAGACCTGACAAGTTCCTTGCAATAATTGCCAGGCTGTGAGCTCCCAGCCTGCAAATTAAGTTCTGGCAAGCAGTCTCTGAGGCACCAAACGCAATGAGCAAAATTTTCAGAAATACAAACTGTTGTCTCCTACGACAACCACTCCCCTTTCCTTCTATTTATTCCCCAGACAGGGAGGGGCCATTCAGCATCCACGTGTGCTTTGCTTCCTGAATCAACTCCTTGTCCTCTGTTGCTCACCTCTCCTAAATGCTCTGTACATCTGGCACAGGCCCCAGCTGTTCTTCTTCCTCACTCATATCAGCTTCCAATGGCAGCTGCCACTCCGGTGTCTGGGAAATGTCAGACAGCCCAGGCTCTATCTCTGCGTCCGATGCAGAGCATCTATCAGAGTCTTCCACAGACTCTAGAACTGGCCCAAGTTCCTCCCCAACCTCCTCATTGTCTGAGTCTGCCACCAGCTCCGCTGGAGGCTGGCGGGCCACAACAACACCTGAGTGGGGCAATCTTCATTCAGTCTTTATTGCCAGACAAATCCATTCCAGGTTTTCAAATTGTTAATATGTTGATAACTTCCAGACATGCCATAGAGCATTTTAATTAATTTCCTTCCCATCCTCTCGCTTTCTCTGCTGTGTATTTTTAGCCTCTCCTTTGTCTTAACAAGATTCCGATGATGATTGTCTAGTGTGCGTAAGCCACCCAGGGAAAACTTTTACCTTTTTTTTTGAGCAAACAGCCAGAAACGTAACTAATGATGTGACATGAAACAGATTTAAATGCAAATCAGTTTTAGGTCTTCCTTTTGCCAAGAATTCCAAGTAACACCCCCAATGAAAGAAGACTCCGAGGCTTGAAGTTCCTCAAAGTTCCATTTTATTAGAGATTGGCACATCTGGAGAAACCCAAATCTGAAAGCTTCCAGGTTTTCCCCACCCAGATGAAAATCCAAATCCCTGCCCAGCACCCACATGTCCATCACATGGCCCAATCAATGCACTGTCCCAACTGGAGATGCCTCCCAGTCACATCCCTCCAGGTGCATGGCAGGATGTCCTTGACTCCCAGAGAAAGGAATATTATTATGACTACATATTTCCCCAGCTCCATACAATCCCCCCTCCCAATTTCCCACAGCACTAAATGTGGCAGGCCTGAAGGTCCAATGCAAAAGATGGCTTCCAGGCCTGACAGGATGTCAAACTCAAGGCCGAGGGGCTGGATCCGGCAAACGGGGTTCTTAGATCTGGCTCGCAGAGCTGCCCTGGAAACAGCAAAAGTGTTGTGGCTCCGTTGCCTGAGCCTGGGCTATCGACAGATGCAGACTCTGTGAGTGAGGGGGAGGAGTTGGCAAGGCCTCCCTCTCCAGGACTCTCCTCTCTGGCAATGCCTCCGGAGGACACCGAAGGCCAAACGATAGGCTCAGAGCCAAGCACGTCCCCGCAGCCACAGGTGGACAGCGACGAGGAAGATAAGTGCTGGCTGGACCCTCGACAGAGGCACAGGGAGAAGCGTGCACAGCAGAGGGGAAGGTGTGCCAGAGATTAGCTAAATCACTGGACCACACCCCACATATATAAATAAATGTATAAATGTAGGTGTGGTGGCCGGTTCAGTTTGTGACGAGCAAAAACTGGAAATACTCCATGATCTCTGTGTTACTGGACTTTGCCTGCTTTATCGGACTGCATTTGGACTAATCCTTGTATTATTGACACTCTGCCTGTTTTATCTAATCTTTGTTTTGTGTGAGTAAAGTCTGAATTGGCAACTAGCCACTGGGTTGCTGCTAGGTTTATCATCAAAGAGTTTTGTCGTGTGGCTTATTAACTCCGGGCCGTCTGTGGGTGTGTGTGTGTGGTACGGGGACAGAACAAAAGGACCAGCCCACAGTGCCTCTGCCAGTGAAAATATGCAGCCCTCCTGAGCTCTGTTTTCACAGGCAGAGGGTTGCGGGAGGCTGTTGCAGCTGAAAACGGAGATCGGGAGCCCTTTTTCACTGGCAGAGCACTCAGGCCACCACAGGTGCCCCCAACACGAGTGACATCGAGCTGGCCACGCCCACCCTGGCCACGCCCACCCCGGCCTCCTGAGGTCAAACACAACCGTGATACAGCCCTCAATGAAATCGAGTTTGACACCCCTGCTGTTGCCTCTTTTTGGAGTGCGCGTACCAAAGCATCTCTGGAACACAACTTTTGTTTTTTTTTTAAAAAGAAAGGTGTACGTCAGCTCTACATCCTGAAGTTTTCTGCAGATGTACAAGGCAAGGGGTGGGTTCTACTTACCGTTACTACCGGTTCACAACAAAGCATGTGCAGAAGGTTCCTGATGACATCCAGGTCAGTGGGCGGAGCTTCCCACCAGTTTTACTACCGGTTCTTGCGAACTGGTCTGAACCAGGGGCAACCCACCACTGGTACAAGGGACCTTTGAAATAAAAACAAGAACGTCCGCTGGGGATGAATACAAAATAAATAAAAAAATAAAAATCAAGATGGCAGCTACAACTTTTTTTCTCTTTTCATTTAATGACCACCCTAAGTGCAAAGTAATTGCAGAATGTCTATGGAGATTCTCCATCGTCCAGGTCATGCGAAGCGAAAGGACATCTAGCATTTAAGTTTTTTTTTTTTTTTTTAAAAAATAGATTTATATGCTGCCCTTCTCTTGAGACTCAGGGCGGCTTACAATGTGTTAAGCAATAGCCTTCATCCTTTTGTATATTTATACAAAGTCAGCTTATTGCCCCCACAAACTGGGTCCTCAATTTACCTACCTTAGAAAGGATGGAAGGCTGAGTCAACCTTGAGCCTGGTGAAATTCGAACTTACAGTAATTGCAGACAGCTGGTGTTAATCACAATGCTTTTAGTCTGCTGAGCCACCAGGCCCTAAAAGTTGCCTTTTGAAAGAAAACACCTTCGGGTTAAAATAATTGCAGCCCAAAGGTCCAGGTTATATGAGAAACTGTCTCACCTACGGGGTTGGCCCCCTGTACTCATGTCAGCAGAGAAGGCTTGCTTTGGATCCCATCAGTCAAGGAATTCTAGCTTGAGGGGTCCAGGAGAAGGGCCTTCTCTGCTGTGGCCCTGGCCCAGGGAACATCTTAACTCCTGAGCTTTCACTCTGCTGACCTTCCGCAAGAGCCTGAAGGCTTGGTGCAGAGGTGGTATTCAGCCGGTTTGCACCGGTTTGAACGAACCGGCAGGTGGGCCAGTCCCTCTGCTCCTCCTGCCCTGGCTCCAAGTTGTGCTATTTAGGCATGTTTTCAAGGCCTGGCGCATGCGTGGAAGGCACGTGAGCGAGCAAAGCGCGTGCGCAGAAGGCCAGGCACATGCGCAGACAACGCGCACAGTGAACCGGTGGTAAAGGTAAGTGAAACCCACCCCTGGCTTGTTGCCTTAATGGAGGAAGACTGGAGGGGACTGATTGACTAATAACAGCTCCCCCCTCACATGTTCTGTGTTTACGTTTTTTCATTAGCTATTGTATTTATATAAAATACAAAAATATAAAAGCAAATTGTAAAAAACAAAAGGGATGGAAAGGGGAAGGAGGAAGTTTAGAAAAGAAGGGGAGAGGGGGGAGGCATTGACTTCCGGCTCTCTCTGTTGCAGTAGGATAAAGCATTAATATCAAAGCTCAACTTTTTAATTTTCCATAATAGCATAAACTAGCCATTTCTATAACCACAAATATCAGTAAATCTCAAAATTAAAGTTTTATTTTTTCCCCCCACCTCAAGCACAAAGTCCAGACACAGTTTCCAAGTAGAAAGAAAAGTAATTGTGTTCTTTTCTTTGGTCAAAACAGTCAATTTGGCCATCTCTGCTACCCCCAACCCCCGCCACATATATTCTGCCCCTTTCCTCCCCATGTTTTAGTCTTAGTTAGAATTTAGTATTTTCATTGTGGCTTTATTGTGATTTTCTACATTGGTATATATACAGGTACTCCTCAGTCCACGACTACATTTGAGCCCAAAATTTCTGTTGCTAAGTGCAACATTTGTCATGTGAATTTTGTCCCATTTTACGACCTTTCTTGCCACAGTTGTTAAGTGAATCACTTCAGTTGTTAAGGGAATAACAGGGTTGTTAAGTGAATCAGCTTCCCCATTGACTTTGCTTGTCAGACGATAAACATGATCCCGGGGACATGGCCACCATCAAAAATATGAATCAGTTGTCAAGTGTCTCAATTTGGATCACATGACTGTGTGGATGCTGCAAAAGTCGTAAGTATGAAAATTGGCAGTCTTAAGTCACGTTTTTTCACTGCTATTTTAATTCTGAATGGTCACTCAATGAACTGTTGTAAATCGACCTGTATTTTTGATTTTATTCTGATGTTATAAGCTGCCCAGAGCAGGGGTGAAATGTAAAATGTGTTACTACCGGTTCTGTGGGCGTGGCTTTGTGGTGGTGGGGGGTTAATGTGACTGGGTGGGCATGGCCAACTTTTTTTTTTTAAACTTTTCAAAGCATTTTTTCTAATGCTTTGAAAAGCCTCTGGCGATCAGGAAACTCAGCTGGGATCGTCAGAGAGGAATTTTAAAAAATGCTTTGAAAAGCCTCTCTGCCGATTAGGAAACTCAACTGGGATCGTCAGAGAGGTTTTTTAAAAAATGCTTCTCTGACGATCAGGCAACTCAGCTGGGATCATCAGAGACTTTTCAAAGCATTTTTTTTACCACCTCTTCGGCCAAGAGGTTGCAGAAAAAAATGCTTTGAAAAGCCTCTGAGGATCCCAGCTGAGCCACGCGATCATCAGAAGCTTTTTTTTCTTACTTTTTTTCTTTCTTACTTTTAAAAGCATTTTTTTGCCGGAAGAGGTTGTAGAAAAAATGCTTTTAAAAGTAAAAAAAAAAAAAAGCCTCTGATGATCGTGTGACTCAGCTGAGCATGGGGGGGGGGGGAATTTCATGCAACATGAAAATACCAATTGTGGTATTTTCAACCAACAGTGTTTGGATAATCCTGAATGGAAGACACCGTACGGGACAGGAGAATGCCAAAATTAGATGATGCTTACATTCATCAATGGCTAATGGTCATCAGCCGTGAATTTTGACATCTGTAGAATAACATCTCAACAAATGCATGAAATCAAATATGATTTTTGCATGGTCTTACTTGCTCCACTGGATGTGACTGACAACTCTTACAGCAATTTGCTTGATAATCAGATAGCAGTTTTCTCCCATAACCCTGGTCTCTACGTCCAGTTGACCCTAATTGTGAAGCCATCTGACCTTTGACCTCACAAGAACAGAGACTCAAAACTCTTTTTTAAAAAAGAGTGTGCAGAGTACAAATCCTGTTTCTAAATGCAAGTGAGATGAATGTACCATATAAATAAATACATAAATAACATGTCTTGGCTTTGATCTTGCTTGGTTGCAAGGTCTGCTTTCAAATAAATAGAAATATATATTATTTGTAAAGTCAGTGATTGTTCTATGGGCTGCACAATACAAGCATTTATTTTGTTATCTGCCTAGCCAAAAACATAAGTGGCGCAGCAGACTTGATCTAGTGGTTAAGACACCAGGTTAGAAAGCTGGAGGTTGTGTGTTCTAGCCATGAAACCCAACTGGGTGACTGGGCCAGTCACTCTTTGTCAACCCAACCCACCTCACAGGGCTATTCTTGTGGGGAAAATAGGAGGAGAAAAGCCTGTTGGATATATTCACCAGTTATTTGTAAAAATAACAAAAGTGGGATATAATTAAATAAATATATCAGAGTTTCTTGCAAAAATCAAATCCAGAAGCACACACAGATACCTGATTCAGCTGGATTCATTAACTTCTTTATATGCATAATAACAGATGAAGTATTTACAATACCAATAGTTGATTTTTCCAACGTGGTAGAAGTTACAGGCAGAACACAAGGCAGGAGAGAACAGTTAGTTTCATTTCAGCAGAGCAGACGAGCTCACACAGACGGCATAGTTTCAGTTTCAATTCTCTGCACAGACTCGGAAGCTGCAGACTAAGACACGCCCTGGCTCCAGTCTGTCTCAGCTCCCAATTGGCTGACTTAGTTGCTATGCCTATTCATTGGCGGACCTTGTTACCATGTCTCTGCCAGTTCATGAATAATCTGACAAAATACAAACAGATATCTGCCTACTGGACTTTTGCACCTATCTGACATCACCATTAACATTGATTATTATGTGGGGTATTTTTTTAAAGAGCCAAGTAGCCAGCACAGGTAACTGTCAGCCAATCAGTGCCCAATTGTAACCGTGTCTTCTCTTGTCAAGGTGTGCTTACCTAAATGTTTCCCCCATGGTTGCGGGTCAGTTGTTACAGTAAGTCCCCTGTGCTTCTATGCTTGTTATGTTTATAGACTCCCAGCTTTGTAATGCTAATGTTTGGCAGTTTCTTTGAATATAGTTTTTATCAAGAATGTTAATCACAATAGGAACAAATTAATAGAAACTAAACTTAGAGAAAGAGAAGAGAATGGAATATAAGAATAAAAGGTGCAGGAAAAACAAGAATAAAAATATAATAAAGGAAAAGATAATAAATATATAAAATTATTTCCAATCTTCATCACAACAAATACAAATAATAATAACTTTATTGTCATTGTATGTGTATACACAGTATACCCATAAACAAATTTAATAACTCTTACAAATAGATATCAGTTATGTATAAGTGAATCCATAGCACATTAATAAGTGGAACAACTTGCCTGCAGAAGTTGTGAATGCTCCAACACTGGAAATTTTTAAGAAGATGTTGGATAACCATTTGTCTGAAGTGATGTAGGGTTTCCTAACTGGGCAGGGGGTTGGACTAGAAGACCTCCAAGGTCCCTTCCAACTCTGTTATTCTATATATTCTACATCAACTTTTCAGTCCTGTTGTCAGCAAAAAGTGCATAAAGGGTTGCCAGAATTTTGCAAAAAGCTATCCTATTTTAACCTTGATCAAACGATCCAACTTCATATCCCTTACTTTTACTTCTAACAATTCTAATACTTAATCCAACCAACTATTTTCATAGGATTTGTTTTATCTTCAATTTTTCTGCCACATCTTGACCATTTCACTTCCTATGATATCCCCAGAAGCAAATGATGGTATGAGCTGTTGAATCAGAAATCTAAAGTGATGTTATTTGCTAATGGCATTTTATTCTATATAATCCCTCTCGTGCAACATGAGATCAAAATGGTTTGCAATGGTAAAACCCATTAGCAAGTAATCTTCATTAATACTGGAATTTTAATTCCACCTGGAAATTCTCAATGTACAACCCTATTTTTTTAAAAAAATATTTTCATGGATGAAGGCAGACTGAGTTTTATCGGAGAAATCAAGTTCACAATATTTCATTGTTGCATTCTGATTGAGGAATTGCCTTAGATTTTTTTTTAAATCACAGATAGACATCTAAAAATGGCATTAATGAATCTGTTCCTCAGCCAAGAGTGTGTGTGTGGTAGCGGGATTGTACATGTTGCTTTAAGTAATGAATGCCTTGAGCTCATTTTTAATCTTACCATGTTGATAATGGAGGCTGGTCAGAAGATTTGTCTTCATTTCTAATTAAATGCCGTTCACTGTCATTTTAAGATGTTTTTATTTCCAGATTTCATCAAGTGCTGGGCCTGGCCCTTTTTCATTTGTTTCGGCCTGCTGATTTCGTTTTGTTTAATTCAGGAAAGATCTTAAAGTATTACATTGGGATTTGCGTTGATCTAATTGTGTTAGGTAACATGTCTTTGGCTCAGCCAATGTTTCTCAGCCCAGCAACCTCACAGGGTGATTATTGTTGGGATAAAAATAGCAGAGGGAACTCTTGAGCTCCTGAAAGAAAATGAGGTGAGCTTAACAAATAAAGTATTAAAATGAAATGAAATGATTCTGATTAATAGGTCTGTGAAGTTCCGTAGTCTGGATACAAAGGGAAAAGGTGATTTGGGATGTATGTAAACCAGGAGTGAAATCCAGCAGGTTCAGGTTCAATCTTTGCAGCATCCCCATGGCCACATGATCAAAATTCAGATGCTTGACAACTGACTCATTTTTATGATGGTTTATTTATTTATTTATTGGTTCGATTTATATGCCCCCCTTCTCCGGAGACTCAGGGCGGTTTACAATGTGTTAAGCAATAGCCTTCATACTTTTGTATATAACTGCTTAGTAGGCTTTTGGCCCCCCACTAAGCGGTGTTCTTTTTTTTATATATACAAAGTCAGCTTATTGCCCCCACAATCCGGGTCCTCATTTTACCTACCTCGGAAGGATGGAAGGCTGAGTCAACCTTGAGCCTGGTGAGATTTGGCAGCTGGCAGCTAAGTGCTACTTAACAGCACTTTAGTCCGCTGCGCCACCAAGGTTGCAGTGTCCCAGGGTCATGTGATCACCTTTTGCGACCTTCTGCCAAGCAAAATCAGAATGGGGAAGCCATTAACACGTTAACAAACGTGTTCCTAACTTAACAATTGCACTGATTCACTTAGCAACAAAGCAGTGGTGGGATTCAAATTTTCTTACTACCGGTTCTGTGGGCGTGGCTTGGTGGGCGTGGCAGGAGAAGGATACTGTAAAATCTCCATTCCCTCCCCACTCCAGGGGAAGGTTACTGCAAAATCCCCATTTCCTCCCGATCAGCTGGGACTTGGGAGGCAGAGAATAGATGGGGGCAGGGCCAGTCAGAGGTGGTATTTACCTGTTTCCGGTTACCGGAAACAAAATTTCCGCTACCGGTTCTCCAGAACTGGTCAGAACCTGCTGAATACCACCTCTGCAACAGAAGCTTTGGCCTCTGTTGTGGTTGTAAGTCAAGGACTATGTGTACTACGTGCATCTACAAAGCCTACTTTCCACATATAGGATGTCGTGTTAAATTTGTTTTGCCACACTTCTATGTTGGTTTGGTTTGCTCCTATGACTAAATCTAGAAGTCTCCTGAAAAAAAATTGTGCTAACTTTTAAAAATAAGGTAAAAGTCCTATTTTTTCAAAGGCCAAGATTAATGTACTTACACCATTTTATTTTATTTTTATTTTTATTTTTATTTGATTTATATGCCGCCCTTCTCCGGAGACTCAGGGTGGCTTACAATGCGTTAAGCAATAGCCTTCATCCTTTTGTATATTTATATAAAGTCAGCTTATTGCCCCCACAAACTGGGTCCTCATTTAACCTACCTTAGAAAGGATGGAAGGCTGAGTCAACCTTGAGCCTGGTAAGATTCGAACCTGCAGAAATTGCAGGCAGCTGTGTTAATAATACACCAGTCTGCCAATTTTCTTTTGTTACCCTTCTTTGCTAATGTTCTGAATTATTTGTATGCACGTATACCCACCATTTGATGGGCCTCTTGCTACTCAAAATGATAAAATCCCTCTTTTTTAACACCAGCAGGTAAGGCTTGCAGAAGTATATTTGAGAATGGCAAACCAGGTGCCCACTGGGAGTCTCCCATTAGCTCCCTTTCCCATCTGTTTTTTGTCTGTCTCTTATTTCTGAATAATTTATTTTTCCCATCTGCATAAATCAAGCATCTGGCCTAAAGGTAACTCACTCACCTAAATTATTTAGGGCCCAGATTAAACAAACAGACCCCTCCCCAATATTTCCTTAGGTTCATATTAGAGAACTTAATGTTTTGACAAAGAGAAATCCTACAAAAACGGGAAACAAGGGCTAGGTGTTCCCCAGATCTGAATATTGGATGAGTACAAACAATGGTTTGTTGGTTTCAGTAGGTCCACTCTAAGTTTGCATAAACTTTGGTAGCGGAAAAAAAAATATTCTCCACAGAAATGTTGAAAACATGACTTCCGAAATAGGACAACCTTTTTTTTTTCCAATTTTTATTTATAAATATAAACTAAACAGAACAATGAAACGTACAAAACATAAAAACATATAAACATCCATTTCAATACATGTCCAGTTTGTCGCAACTGTAATATACATTTCTCTTTGTATTTTGACTCTTCCTTATTTGGTCATTCCCTTTTGTCTATCTACTATTGATCTTTGTTGACCTATGTCTGTTCTTTGTTTCCATCATATTATATTTGGTCATTTTGTTTACTTCTTATTGCTTCATCTCTTTCCTATCTTTCAACCAACTATACCACTTTTCCCATACTAAGTAAAAGTCATGTTCTTCCCTATTTTGTAATTTCTTTGTGAGTCTATCTAATTCCGCACATTTCATAATTTTATTGATTACTTTATCTGGTGTTGGTATATCACTACTCTTCCAGTGTTGCGCCTATAGTATTCGTGCTGCTGTTATCATATGTATAATTAAATATGTTGTTTCTTTTTCGTAGTATCCATTTACTATGCCTAGTAAGAAGCTTTCTGGTCTTAGTTCTATTTCTGGTCTTGGTGTGTTATTTCCTCTATTTGTATTTTGATCTTTTGCCAATATTGTTTCGCCATTGGGCAGGTCCACCACATATGGTAATATGTGCCTTTGTGGTGGTTGCATTTCCAACATGTTGACAACATTTTGATGTCTAAGAGTAAAGTAGTGTGTGCACAATTCTGACTGGCCCCGCCCCCATCTATTCTCTGCTTCCCGAGTGATCGGGAGAAATGGGGATTTTGCAGTAACCTTCTCCTGGATTGGGGTGGGAATGAAGATTTTGCAATATCCTTCCCCTGGAGTGGGATGGGAATGGAGATTTTACAGTATCCTTCCCCTGCCATGCCCACCAAGCCACGCCCACCAAGCTATGCCATGCCCATCAAGCAACGCCCACAGAACCCGTAGTAAAAAAATTTGAAACCCACCACTGCAGTGACCAGTAAACCAAGACCTCTCAAACTCAATCCCAGATGTAACCACACTCTTGATAGAACCACAATAAATTGAAGAGTTGATGGCTTCAGCTGATGTTTTTCTTTCCCATTGTTACTTCTGGGATTTCATTTATTTGCCTTATACTTCTGCACCAATGA
Source organism: Pantherophis guttatus (assembly GCF_059756535.1). Classification (NCBI taxonomy): domain Eukaryota; kingdom Metazoa; phylum Chordata; class Lepidosauria; order Squamata; family Colubridae; genus Pantherophis; species Pantherophis guttatus. The sequence continues at coordinate 11,138,415 of NC_142068.1, forward strand.
CTCAGAAAGTTTCCCCCCACCCGACAGACTTTTCTATGTTTTCAGAAGGATGTGTGGTGAGAGAGAGAGAACAACAGAGAGAAATAAAATGCCAGAGCGACCATAATTGAATCACGACCATATTGGTTTTCTGCTTTTATTTTTACAAAGGCAGGAAGGAGGAAGAAAGCCAGCAAGGTGGATTGGAGTTTCTTTTACCTGTGTTTGATGCTTCTAGCTAGAAATGCAAGCCTGACAGGATGATAAAATGGGGCTGCCAGGTTCCTTTGCCCGTTCAAAGACCCTCCCTCAAGTATCAAGTACCTGGACTACTTTGAGGTCAAACAGAACACTTCCCCTGAGGGTTCCCTGGATATAACAACTCAAAAATTCTCTCAGGTATAGCAGCTGTTATCTGAGCTAAGATCAAAGTCCCTCTGGTTGCTCCCACAAAATACACACACACACACAAACACACACACACACACAACTTTCCAAACAGATCTTTCTCCATAATTCAAACGAATGTTGAGTGAATCTCAAGGGAAAACAGTTGTTTTGTGGAGGGAAAAAAAAAAATAGCCAGAATCGGGGGACAAAATTTTCGTGTTTTTGGTTTTTTTGTAAAAGAAAACAACTCCGCTAATAACCAATAAGAATTGAATTGAATCCAGAAGCCATTTTACTTTACCAGCTTGCATTTTGTAACAGCTGCTTTATTAGAGTCATATTTTAATCAAGGTTTCCAAATGGGTTACAAAGAGTGGCTGATTTTACAGGAGTTGCTTCGCATCTGTTACTGAAGAACGAGGAATTCAAAAGTGTAGCATTTCTCTTTCTAATAATGGCTCTAAAATTTTATTCCTTTCTATAATTCTATTCTGACGATGACTCTATAAAATGACATAATATTTCAAATACCCCAGAGTAATTACTTTTAATGGTAATTTTATTGAGCATTATAATTAAAACAATAAATGCGTCTTATACACCGAATATTGCTGAAGCCCCGCCCATCTACCGGCCCCCACCCATTGGCTGTTTTTAGCCTCCGTGTGTCACATTGTTGGCCTCCGTGCGTTAAATTTTCGGCTGGCTCCAGGCAGCGGGGATTGGCAGCGGTGAATAGGCGGCGGCGAACGACCCGTGACGGCAAATGGGTGGCGGCAAACAGACGGCAGCAAATGGGCCACTGTGGCAAATGGACCATGGCAAACAGGCTGCGGTAAATGGCCGCAGCAGAGGCAAATGGGGGCGGCAAATGGGCTATGCCGAACGTGCCGCAGCAATAGTGAACAGGCCACGGCGAATGGGCCGCGGCGGCAGCAAATGGGCTGTGGTGAATGGGCAGAGGCAATTTTTTTTTCTTGTTTTCCTCCCCCAGAAAGGTAGGTGCGTCTTATAGTCCGGAGCATTTTATACTCCGAAAAATACAGTACATCAAATCTTCTTCATGTATCTCATCTCCTATCTATAAATAAATTTTTAAAGTCTCCAGTGTAGCATCTCCTTCCACATTATTCCCATAACTTGTCATTTTTAGATCCACTTTCAAATTAGAATAGTCTTACCCAGTAAAGCGTGTTCCTTTTCTATATCATCTTCCAAGCACAGTCTGTCAATAATGCCGCACATTTTAAAAAACTAATTTCTGGGTCCATTGCTTGCAAATGTCCTTCAATATGTCCAATGTTAAAGTATTTTGCTTCCTTCTATATTAATAAATAAGAGTTCTTCTTATTGTAACCTTTAATTCTTTCTGGTTCCTTTTAGTGCCCAACCTTCAAAATCCCATCTTATCATATATCTATAGATTTCTCTCTTTCATGTGTGTGTGTATCTGTGTGTATTTCAAAACAGTATCTTCCCATGGGAAGGATTAATTAATATCAATTAATTAATATAATTAATTTTAACATCCTATATCAAATCTATCTGGACCCTTAGTCCATTTATAACTTTCCAAAATCAACACCCTAATCACCATTTTGCTGTTTATTCCAAACAAATACTTTTAAAGTATTTATATTTGTATAAAATTATGTAGAATTACATAAAACAATGTACAAGTCAATTAGGGATTGCAAAAAAACAAACAAAAAAAAAAACAAAACCCCACATCCACTCTAGAAAAACTTGCTATGATGAAGGCTCTTAATATCCCCAAAGCAATTTAACAAGCAATATCGAAAGAAAGGAATTATGTCATCCTGTGTACTTTTTAAAGGGGCAGAACTGATGTTTAAACAACTTTCAGATAATTCAACGTGAACTTCAATTCACAGCATTCTCCTCAGTGGCTCTACTGGCTGGAGAATTATGGAAGTTGGAGTCCACGCATCTGAAAGTTTTCTAGGTTACACTTCACTGTGTCTTTAAAAATGGCCCTGATCCTGAAAAATCAGAAAACTATTAGACTATATTAGAATATTAGAATTCTTTATTGGCCAAGTGTGATTAGACACACAAGCAGAGGTAGTATTCAGCCAGTTCAGACCGGTTCTCTCAAACCGGTAGCGGAAATCGCAGGTGGGCCTGGCTACCCGCCCCGGCTGTATACCCGCCCCGGCTATATGCCCTGGCTATATTTAGGCACATTTTTGAGGCCAGACGCATGCGTGGAAGGCACACATGCCAGCAAAGCACATGCATGGAAGGTTGGCACATGTGTGGACGCGCATGCACATTTCCGAACTAGTAGGGAAAGTAAGTGAATACCACACAGATAGATCATTATCACAGTCATTGTAAAAATACATTCATCATAAAACATTAGATACAACACTTAGTGATAGTCATGAATACTATATTTGCCAACCCATGAAATAATACGTATTTGATTTTTAGGAAGACATCTTGTTCATTTAACTGAAAAACAGCAATTCAAAGCAATCCATTTCAATATGAATGAAGCCGTTTTGGAATAATCATAGTTATTTAGTGCCAACTGCGGCATAATACATACACATACATATTGCAATCCATATGTTGTGTCAGTATATAATTTTGCATCTCTTATTAGCTAAATTTATGAAAAGAATCACACAAGATCAGATTAATTTAGACTATAGTTACCATGATCTGATTTGTGTTCTCGTTTATGTGTTCTGCCTTGTTTCTAAACCGAAGTTAGGTTACGCCTGTTGAAATTAATACGGACGGTAACATGAAAGGGTTCCTACAGAGTGTCATCTTGCACAGTTGTTGAATTTATCAGTGTGCTTTGTTGCATTTGCAAGCCAATTCTTGCCCAGAATGGTAGAGATCAAGGTTATACATTTATAAAAATATCCGAGGTAGTTATGCTATTTACATTTATGTAGAAAAATTGCATTTAACCATTTCTCTACAAAGTTCAGTCTACTTTCTATTACTTATCCAAGGAAGATATTTCAACAGAGAGGCTACAACTAATTTCAGATGAATATTTTCTGTTTGAAGATTTTATAATGAGATGAAAAACCCCCAATCAGTAATACTTGTGAATTAGATTCATGAGGAGGAATCATCATATCTATCACATATCCAGAGACAGTGTGATGTAATGTGTTAGATGTTGAATGGACTGATGTAAGGACCAATCAGAAGTCAGAGCGGGAAAATTAAGTGCGTGTCCGTGGCTGAAGCCGCGAACAGCTCACTTTAAAAGGAGCTGCTGTGGCTCGCATTGTCATTGCATTTGATGGAGCTAAATCCCTGAAGACTTATTTATTCCACCAAGCCGGCCTAGCCTAAATGACTCTTAATTGGGATTTTAAATTTTATGGAGGTTTTAAATTGGGAAGCCAATGATTTAATTCTTTTTAATTATCTTAACTTTTGTATTTGTATGTTTTTTAATTTTGGCTGTTCACCGCCCTGAGTCCCTTCTGGGAGAAGGGCGGTATACAAATTAAATTAATAAATAAATAATAAATAAATAAATAATGAAGAAAGAACCGCTTTTGAGTGTCCTGCTTCTTCTCTCTGCCCACTATTTTACATAATGGTTAAGGGGTTGGACTGGCAGCAGAGAACTTGAAGTTTTAGTTCCTGTTCAGTTGTGGATGCTCACCAGAGGTGGTATTCAGCCAGTTTGGCCAAGTTTGGCTGAACCGGTAGCGGAAATAGCGCATAGGGATTGGACTAGAAGACCTTCAGGGTTCCTTCCAACTCTCTTTCCATTCCACTCCATTCCATTCCATTCCATTCCGTTCCGTTCCATTCCATTCCATTCCATTCTGTATCCTATTGTGTCCTGTCCTGTCCTATCCTATCCCTTCCAACTCTGTTATTCCATTTCATTCCATTCTCCTCATCTCTTCCTTCCAACTCTGTTATTCCATTCCATTCCATTCCATTCCATTCCATTCCATTCCATTCCATATTCTATTCTAAAAGCAAGCAAATAAACATCTTAACAATAGAGCCTGTGTGCTATGTTAATGCTTCTATTTTCAAATTCTAGATCTCCAGGTATGGATGAGAAAGATTCTAGTTTGAAATGTGGAATAACGTCCTGTTGGTGTAGGAAATACTGAGTAGGATAGGTTAACAACCATTTCAACACATCCAGGTCCACATCCAGGTGGTTTTACTTTCACAAGTAATTCCTGAGATTATGATGATGCTTTTCTTCTTTTTTTTTTGGTGGGGGATGGACAGGTCGGGAGGCCTCTGGAAGTCAGTTTGCTTCCATCTCTGTTCTTGAATTTACTGGTAATTTTGATGATCCAGCCCAAAATTTATGTGTCCCTCCTCAATGTGTTTTCAATATCACAGCATGGCCAGAGGAGGAGGGGCCAGTGAGATCACATGTGGGATGGCATAAACATGCAAATGACTTGACTTTACATAACCACGACGTAAGTAGGATAAGTAGATGAGGACGTTACTATGCAGGTGGTATCATTTTGGCATCATCACTAAAAATGGTAGCAATTTCCCCCTTTATTTTTCTCTGGATGAGGAATTTATAAGCTCCACACGGTTGAAAAGAGGAAGGTCTGTGGGTGGGCATGAATGACTACCATTGTTTGTCTAGCTTGGAAGGCAACAAGGACAATCCTATGCTGACTGGGGAATTTTGGCAGTTCACATAACTTCAATTTGCCAAGGTTGAGAAATCCGAGCCAAGGGTTTAATACAGCTCCACCTTTGCAACTTCTGGACTATACTATCTATCTATATATTTTATTCATAGTGCCCCTCTGAAATTATACACTAACAAGAGCCAGTTTGGTCTAGTCATTAAAGGACCAGGCTACAAAACAGGAGACTGAGTTGAAGTTCCACCTTAGTCATGAAAGGCAGCTGAGTGACTTTGGGCCAATCACCAGGAGACTGTGAATTCTAGTGCCACCATGAGCATGAAAGCCAGCTGAATGACTTTGGGCCAATCACCAGGCGACTGTGAATTCTGGTGCCACCTTAGTCATGAAAACCAGCTGAGTGACTTTGGGCCAATCACCAGGCGACTGTGAATTCTGGTGCCACCTTAGTCATGAAAACCAGCTGAGTGACTTTGGGCCAATCACCAGGCGACTGTGAATTCTGGTGCCACCTTAGTCATGAAAACCAGCTGAGTGACTTTGGGCCAATCACCAGGAGACTGAGTTGAAGTTCCACCTTAGTCATGAAAGGCAGCTGAGTGACTTTGGGCCAATCACCAGGCGACTGTGAATTCTGGTGCCACCTTAGTCATGAAAACCAGCTGAGTGACTTTGGGCCAATCACCAGGCGACTGTGAATTCTGGTGCCACCTTAGTCATGAAAACCAGCTGAGTGACTTTGGGCCAATCACCAGGCGACTGTGAATTCTGGTGCCACCTTAGTCATGAAAACCAGCTGAGTGACTTTGGGCCAATCACCAGGAGACTGAGTTGAAGTTCCACCTTAGTCATGAAAGGCAGCTGAGTGACTTTGGGCCAATCACCAGGAGACTGTGAATTCTAGTGCCACCATGGGCATAAAAGCCAGCTGAGTGACTTTGGGCCAATCACCAGGAGACTGTGAATTCTAGTGCCACCATGGGCATGAAAGCCAGCTGAGTGACTTTGGGCCAATCACCAGGAGACTGAATTCTAGTGCCACCATGGGCATGAAAGCCAGCTGAGTGACTTTGGGCCAATCACCAGGAGACTATGAATTCTAGTGCCACTATGGGCATGAAAGCCAGCTGAGTGACTTTGGGCCAATCACCAGGAGACTGTGAATTCTAGTGCCACCATGGGCATGAAAGCCAGCTGAGTGACTTTGGGCCAATCACCAGGAGACTGTGAATTCTAGTGCCACCCTGGGCATGAAAGCCAGCTGAGTGACTTTGGGCCAATTCCTGCAGAGAGAGTTTTAGCCTTAGCTATGAAAGCCAAGTGAATTTGGGTGAGTCACTCTTTCTCAGCCCACCTCAGTTTGCAGGCATGTTGTTGTGAGGAGGAAAAAAGGAGGAAGAAGGTATGTTGGATATGTTTGAGTTATTTGTAAAAAATAATAAAAGTAGGATTCAAATAAATAAAATAAAAAAATCCTTGAGAAAAACACACCCCGGTGGTTCAAAAAAGATCAGCGATGGTCTTTAAATGAGTTTTGTAGCCCTCCATGTGCTTCTGCACTCCTGCAGGTCCAGTTTCAGAGTAGTTCTGCTAGCCCTTTTAATAAACCAGAATTAAATCATCTCATCCCCCAATGGAATGAGATCACAGGGATATGGAGCTTATCCGGGGCATTGCAAACACCTTTTATGGAAGTGATCTCAGACTGCCAGCTAACTAGTGTACAAGCTTAATCTTTCTGTTTGCATACCTGGAACAAAAGCTTTTAACTTTGGAGATCTACATCCATCCATCCATCCATCCATCCATCCATCCATCCATCCATCCATCCATCCCTCTCTCTCTCTCTCTCTCTCTCTCTTTCCTCTCCTCTCCTCTCCTCTCCTCTCCTCTCCTCTCCTCTCCTCTCCTCTCCTCTCCTCTCCTCTCCTCTCCTCTCCTCTCCTCTCCTCTCTCCTCTCTCCTCTCTCCTCTCTCATTTATCTATCCATCATCTATTTATCTATCCATCACCTATGTATCTATCTAGCACAGGGATGGGTTCTACTTACCTTTACTACCAGTTCACAACGGGATTGCTTGCGTGCGCTCGCTTTGCTCGTGCACATACCTTGCTTCTGCGCATGCGCAGATCACTTCTCATGTCGTCAAGGTCAGTGGACAGAGCCTCCCACCAGTTTTATTACCGGTTCTATAGAACTGGTCCGAACCGGGGGCAACCCACCACTGATCTATCACCTATCTATCTAACATCTATCTATCTATCTATCTATCTATCTATCTATCTATCTATCTATCATCTATCCTATCTATCCATCATCTATCTGTCTGTCTGTCTGTCTGTCTGTCTGTCTGTCTGTCTAACTCTCACTCCCTCTCTCTCTCTCTCTCTCCCCCCTTCCTCCCACCCTCCCTCCCTCTCTCTCAAACATACACAGAGTATGGAAAAGAGCTGATGCAGTTCCCATCTTCAAAAAAGGCGGAAAAAAACAGATCCAGGAAACTATAGACCAGTCAGTCTGACATCAATACCTGGAAAGATTCTGGAAAATAACAATAACGACAACAATGACAACAACAACCATCAGAACAATAAAACAGACCTATGAATGCCTAGAAGCAAGCAAACTTACAACCAGAAACCAACATCCGTTTGTCAAAAACAGATCATGCCAAACAAATCTTTTTTTTTTTTCATTCTTTGACAAAGCAACTAAGTTAGTGGACCAGCGAAATACTGTGGACATAGTATACTTGGATTTTAGTAAGAATTATTCCTGCTTTTTGCAAGTCCCATTAAGGATGCTTTTAAAGGCCCGGCGTTAAAATATAGCTAAGCTCTGTAGCCTTGTGAACTCGGAAATCTGCATTAACTAATAAGTCACACACAGAGATACTTTCTCACCTCTCTGGATTCATATTAGGGAAAGAATTTCAGTCTGAAACTTCAGCTATGTAAAAAAACAAACAACACTAAATCAGGCAATTTAGGGCAGAAGATTAAAAGCAATTGTTTGGTTGCCGTGGCAACAGGTGGTGGGTGCAGCCAATCAGCAAAGTTGATATACTGTTTTGACATCCATGTGCATATTCTCAACATAAATAGCAACAGAGATCTAATAACAATGGGTTTTAAAGCTAGAAACCGATGTCATTTCAAACGTGTCACTCAACGAGAACTTATGAAAGTGTTTCTTTTTCCGAAGCTGACATTAAATATATGCTGTGCGGGCTTCATATGCAATCGCAGACTTCTGATAGACCATAAAGGAGATGAGAAATCTGTAATTACTCTGCTTTACTTGGTGTCCTCTTGCATTTAAAAAAAAAAACATGAAGGGGAAATAAAATCAAAGTTGAGCGATGTGATCGACTCCAGGCTGAAAGTAGTAAAATAGGCACCTATTAAACAAAGAAGCCACGTTTCTAACTTCTGAGGTAAATCCATTGCATCAGAGCCGAGGTGGCGCAGTTGTTAGAGTGCAGCACTGCAGGCTACTTCAGCTGACTGCCAGCTGCAGTTCGGCAGTTCAAATCTCACCAAGCTCAAGATTGACTCAGCCTTCCATCCTTCCGAGGTCAGTAAAATGAGGACCCAGACTGTTGGGGGCAGATATGCTGACCAGGAGTGGGTTCTACTTACCTTTACTACTGGTTTGCAACAGGGCCACGCGTGGGCGCTCGCTTCGCTCTCTCTCTCTTGCGCGCACTCTTCTGTGCATGCGCAGAAGCTTCCTGATGACGTCCGGGTCAGTGGGCGGAGCCTCCCACTGGTTTTACTACCGGTTCTTGTGAACCGGTCTGAACCGGGGGCAACTCACCACTGATGCTGACTCTGTGCACATATCTGGCCCAGGGGCCGTAGTTTGAGGACCCCTGATTTAGTGCAATATAAAAAAAATGCAAATAATTTTTCTGCGGACCACCAAAATTTTCTCGCGGACTACTGCTGGCTGTGGAATTCTGGGAGTTGAAGTCCACAAGTCTTCAAGTTGCCAAGGTTGGAGATCCCTGATCTAGGAAATCCCTTTTCACTACCTAATAGGAGCACTAGAGTTTCTGTGTGGCTATCCTGTTTTCTTTTGTACAAGAATTCTGAGGTGTCATTTAAATCTCAGAAAAATAATTACTGAAGAAATCTCCCAAAGCTTTTTCCCAAGTGGGAAGTATGAATATCCAGAGAGGTTTTGGGGTGACAAAAAGTTGTTTAAATTCAAACAGCTGAATTGGCAGGAATACCCTTCTCCACCTTTACACCATTATTATGAATGCCTCCAAGAGAAATTCAAAAGAAATTCTGAATCATTCTGAGATTCAGATTATATTTTTTAAAAAATCTTCCTTCACTTATGAAATTGCCTGATGAATTTTAGCATAGGATTAGGGGGAAAAGTGGCAATATTTGCTTGTAAAATAGAGTGCCAGCATTTTTTTCATCTTTCTTTTAAATGTAATGCTTCCCCGTTTAATTTCCACTATTAGCTAATCATAATTCTTTCCGTCTCACCAGCAGGTCTAATGTGAGCCCTCTGAACAGCAAAAACCATAGACCAAAAGAGTGGATTTATATATTTTTAAAAATTGTATATCAGAAAAAAAAATCACAATTCCACCATGACAACAAAGCTAAGTACCCATCTGTGTATTGAGGAATGTTATGAATCTGTAAACCATTTCAGAATGTTTTCATAGTTAGCTTAGTTTTTCAAAACACAGATACTCTCCAGAAGGCACAGCTTGGAAATCTGCTATTAGGCTTCCAAACATATGCTGAATACATGGTTTGGTTTCCATGTCTGATCATGTTTGTTATTTATTTTTAATTATGTTCTGTATGGCTGACATTCAGCGTACAGAAGGAAGCCAAGCCTATATATGCTGAAATCTTAGACCCATTTTCCAGACAGATCAATATTTTCCTGCAAAAATAGACCCTTCTTCTGTGCTATGAAAACAGGCTGATTCCCTTCCTTCCTTCCTTCCTTCCTTCCTTCCTTCCTTCCTTCCTTCCTTCCTTCCTTCCTTCCCTCCCTCCCTCCCTCCCTCCCTCCCTCCTTCCTTCCTTCCTTCCTTCCTTCCTTCCTTCCTTCCTTCCCTGCTGTGGGAAGCCCGCAATCCTAGAAGAATGAAAATTTTTGGGAAATATTAAAAAGGCAGAATATTATATTTCCCTAAAGGAAAAATGGAGAAACATGTTTTTAGAGGCAGAAGACAGGCTCAATCTTTCTTAATAGCCGCAGGGGTGGGCTGCTGGGAGTTCGCAGGGGTTCGGGAGAACCTCTAGCTAAGATTCTGTGCAGTTTGGAGAACCCCCAAATCCCACTCCTGGCTGGCCCCGCCCACCCCGCCCCTCCCAGGAGTCACCATGCAGCCCATTTTGGATGCAGGTAATTGCAGGGCATGCGTGGCGCCTCGGGGAGGGTGAAAAATGGGGAAAATAGAGGATTTTTTTCAGCAAAGTGAATGGGGAACCCAGGGTCACTTAACAACTGTGTCGCTAACTTAACAACTGTAGTGATCCATTTAAAACGGTCACAAGAAAGGTCGTAAAATGAGACAAAAGTCACTTAGACAATGTCTCATTTAGCAACAGAAATTTTGGGCTCAGTTATGGTGGTAAGAAGAGGTCTACCTGTAACTGTGCTCAAGTTTCCATTCATACAATTTGTTTTTGTTTTGCCCCACACTTTGGGAGGATCCCTCCCTCCCACAGCATGCTGGTTAAAGAGCACATTTGATTCCCTGCATCCCAGGTTAGTCATTATTGTCAGAGTTTCTTGCAAAAAATCAATTCCAGAAGCACACACAAATAAACTGATACAGCAGGATTCATTAATTTCTTTATACACGTAATAACAGATGAAGTATTTACAATACTCATAGTTGATTCTTCTTCAACGTAGTAGCAGTTACAACACAAGGCAGGAGAGAACAATTTGTTTCATTTTTAACAGAGCAGACAGCATGCACACACACTGGTTTCAGTTTCGTTTTTCAGCACAGACTCAGTTCTGTTTCAGCTCCCATTGGCTGACTTAGTTGCTATGCCTATTCATTGGCTGACCTTGTTAACATGTCTTCCCAGTCATGAATATTCTAACAGTTATGCCCTTTTTTCTAAGTGTAATTTTCAAGAACAACCTCCCCCTATGCCTAAAGAGAAAAGTTTTCGATCAGTGTGTGCTACCTGCTCTAACATATGCTGGCAAAACACGGGCAGTAACCTCACAATTGATACAAAAGCTATGAATGGTGCAAAGAGCCATGGGAAGTTACATGCTAAGCATCACAAGATGAGATAGAAAGACCTGCACACGGATGAGAGAACAAACCAGAATATACAATATCATCAAGAGAGTAAATGAATTGAAATGAAAATGGGCTGGTCATGTAGCAAGAAGAACTGATGGCCGGTGGACCAAGGCAGTCATAGAATAGCAATAGCAACAGACTTATATACCGCTTCACAGTGCTTTACAGCCCTCTCTAAGCGGTTTACAGAGTCAGCCTATTGCCCCCAACAATCTGAATCCTCATTTTACCAACCTTGGAAGGATGGAAGGCTGAGTCAACCTTGAGCCTGGTGAGAATTGAACTGCCAAATTGCAGGCAGCTGGCAGTCAGCAGAAGTAGCCTGCAGTACTGCACTCTAACCACTGCGCCACCGTGGCTCATCCACAGCTCAGAATGGATCCCAGTTGACAAAAAGCATGCACGAAAGAGACCTAAAACAAGGTGGATCAACGACATCAACAAGCATTGCGGGCCCTATTGACAAAAGAAACTTCAGGACTATATTGGTTGGAAGCAGGCAGAAGAGGCCTTCATCTTGTAGTGGATTTTGTTGTTGTTAGTTACAAAGTCATGTCCGACCCATTGTGACCCCATGGATGACGTTCCTCCAGGCCTTCCTGTCCTCTACCATCCCCCGGAGACCATTTAAGCTCACAATGACTGCTTCAGTGACTCCATCCAGCCACCTTGTTCTCTGTCGTCCCTTTCTTCTTTTGCCCTCAATTTTTCCCAGCATTAGGCTCTTCTCCAGTGAGTCCTTCCTTCTCCTTGGGTGGCCAAAGTATTTGAGTTTCCTCTTCAGGATCTGGCCTTCTAAAGAGAGTCAGGGTTGATGTCCTCTAGGACTGGCCGGTTTGATCAACTTGCAGTCCAAGGGACTCGCAGGAGTTTTCTCCAGCACCTATACCAGCAGTGTATAGACTATGTCTAAAATGATGACGCCCTTCTTTAGGCGCTGTGTCTATGGAGAGTCTCAGTTATGCAGGTCATGGTTGTCCCAAAGGTGCTTTTTCAAGAGGCAACTGGACTTTCTATTTTTTTTCTTTATTTCTTTATTATTTCTTTATTTTTTAAATTTTCATACCGCCCCCTCTCCCGAAGGACTCGGGGCGGTGAACAGCTAAAATTAAAAAACATACAATATAAACATTAAAATACTATAAAAACAAAATTAAATTTAAATTGGCTTCCCCCAATTTAAAACCCCTTACCCATAAAATTCAACAATTAAAAATTTTTTAACCCAGCCCGGCTTGCTGAAATAAAAAAGTCTTCAGAGCCCGGCGGAAGGTCCGGAGGTCCGGGATCAGTCGTATCCCTGGGGGTAGCTCATTCCAGAGGGCGGGTGCCCCCACAGAGAAGGCTCTTCCCCGGGGGGTCGCCAGCCGACATTGCCTGACCGACGGCACCCTGAGGAGGTCTTTGAAGACATTTCGCTTCTTGTCCAAGAAAAGCTTCTTTAGGCATCGTGGTTGAGACCTGAATCTGGTGCTCCTTCTGTGCGAAGTGTGTGGGCCACAGCTCCCTTTTGGGTGACGTCTTTTAATTGATAGTTTAAAATCCCAATGTTAACGTAGAATGGACCAATGTAGTCAGATTCATTTCTATTCTTGACAGAAGCTGAGTGACTGATTTGACTCGGTTACATCTCCAGGAAAGTGTTAAGATGCTTTCTCTAAAATGGCAATTATTTTATACAACTACAAGATGCCATTTACTTCTACGTCTCTTCCAAGTCAAGCTGTAATCGTCTTGCAACCGTTCAATTATCTTGTAAGAAGAAAATCTTCAAAGGTACAAAAAAAAAAAAGAAGATTTCTGCCAGTGACTACCTAATGTCATAGAAGAAAACAATTAAAAATTGGGGGGGGGGACAATTAGCCATCGTTTTTAAACCTTTGAGATTTTCCTGTATACTCCCCCCACCTTCCAAACATACAAGCAGGCAGGCATCCATGCACACACAAGCACATCGACAATTTCTCAAAACTAATTTTCACTATACCAATTACGACTCTATCTTTCCTCAGAGTTAAACAGCCAGCCTCTACAAATCTCAGCCAATTTTTTTTTTTACATGTCCGTATCACTTCAACGTGCAATACACAATAGAGCTATATTTTATATGCAAATAGACAGCTACAGCCCTAATTTACTCCTGATAAGCTCTGAAAGTCAGGCTGCAAGTTAGCTCCCTCTCCTAATGCACACACATTCCAACACACACATACCAATATTTAAATACATAAGAAAAAAAAAATAGAACCGTTGAAACATAGCAAATGCAATAGAATAGAAATGGGAAGATAAATACATTGGGGAAAAAAATTGGCTGGTCAAAGGAAATCAGGACCAGTTCTGGTGGCCAGTTTGCCTAATGACTTCACTAGTCCTCGATTTACGACCACAACTGAGCCCAAAATTATTGTGAAAAAATTGTGAAATATTTTGTTTGTTTTGTTTTTTGTTTTTATTAAATTTATATACCGCCCTACTCCCGAAGGACTCAGGGCGGTGAACAGGCACAAAATAAAATACATAGATACAAAAGTTAGAAACATAATTAAAACTAAATTAAATAATTTAGCCCGAGACAATTAAAAATCCCAGTAATTTAAAACCGATTAAAATTTCGATTTAAAAGAATTTTAAAACAGGGGAGAAAATTAGGCCAGGCTGGCTTGCTGGAATAGGAGAGTCTTAAGAGCACGGCGGAAAGTGCGCAGATCCGGGATCCTCCATATCTCTGGGGGGAGTTCATTCCAGATAGTGGGTGCCCCCACAGAGAAGGCCCTCACCCTGGGGGCCGCCAGTCGACATTGTTTGGCTGACGGCACCCGGAGGAGCCCCTCTCTATGAGAGTGTACCGGCCGGTGGGAGGCTGCTTGTGGTAGTAGGCGGTCCCGTAAATAACCAGGTCCTAAGCCATGGAGCGCTCTAAAGGTGGTGACCAAAACCTTGAAGCGCACCCGGAAGACCACCGGGAGCCAGTGCAGCTCGCGCAGGAGAGGTGTCACACAGGAGCACCATGTTGCTCCCATAACCACCCGCGCGGCCACACTCTGCGCCAGTTTGAGCCTCTGGGTGCTCCTCAAGGGGAGCCCCATGTAGAGAGCGTTACAGTAGAAATGAATTTTATCCCATTTTAATGACCTTTCTTGACACAGTTGTTAAGTGAATCACTGCAGTTGTTAAGTTAGTAATACGGTTGTTAAACAAATCTGGCTTCTCCATTGGCTTTGCTTGTAGGAAGCTCACAAAAGACACTGCACAATGGTCATAAATACGTGTCAGTTGCCAAGTGTCTGAATTTTGATCATAGGAGCATGGGGATGCTGTAATGTTGTAAGGGCGAAAAATGGTCCTAAGTCACTTTTTTTCACAAAAGACACATAGCCAGGCTTGTGTGAATCACTTCTGAATCATTTTTGAAGTGCGTAACACCCTATTACAATGTTGAAGCTGTCAGGCCTGGAAGCCATCTTTTGCATTGGGCCTTCAGGCCTGCCACATTTACTGTTGTGGGAAACTGGGAGGGGGGATTGAACAGAGCAAGGGTGATATGTAGTCATAATAACATTCCTTTCTCAGAGAGTCAAGGACATCTTGCCCTGCACCTGGAGGGGTGTGACTGGAAGGCATCTCCAGTTGGGACAGTGGTTTGATTGGACCATGTGATGGACATGTGGGCGCTGGGCAGGGACTTGGACTTTCTTTTGGGTGGGGAAAACCTGGAAGCTTTCAGATTCGGGTTTTCCCAGATGTGCCAATATGACATCTTTAATAAAATGGAACTTTGAGGAACTTCAAGCCTCGGAGTCTTCTTTTGTTGAGGGTGTTACTTGGAACCCTGACTCAAGCTTTCATACTTTTTAAAGACCTCCAGGTTTTCCAGAACCATAAGTAGCCCTAGTCTGACTTTAATCCTGATTACTATATAGCAGTGTTCCTCAACCTTGGCACATGAAATTGTGTGGACTTCAACTCGCAGTATTCCACAGCCGAATGGGTCAGTTTGCTGCGACTAACTCGTCATGGCCAATTTGTCGTAGCACAGGGGTGTCAAACTTGATTTCATCGAGGGCTGCATCAGGGTTGTGTTTGACTTTGAGGGAGGAGAGGGCTTGGCCAGGGTAGGCGTGGCCAACTTAACATCACTTGTGTCATGGGGCACCTGTGGTGGCCCAAGCACTCTGCCAGAGAAAATGGAGGGGCCGCCGTTTTCAGCTGAGACAGCCTCCTGCAACCCTCTGCCAGCAAAAATGGAACTCACGGCCCTCCTGAGCTCTGTTTACACTGGCAGAGGCATCGCGGGCCAGTCCTTTACTGTTTCCAGGGCATCCTCACAGGCCAGATCTAAGCACCCTGTGGGCCGCATCTGGCCCCTGGGCCTTGAGTTTGACACAGGGGTGAAATCCAGCCAGTTATATTTGGATCGGGTGAACCGGTAGCAGCAGCTGCGGGAGGCTCCTCCCACCCGCGCGGATGTCATGACTTTTTTGCGACATTTTAAAACTCTGCGCATGTGCAGAAGGCTTTGCGCATGCGCACACAATGGCACGTGGACATTGGCGAATCGATAGGGAAGGTAAGTGAATTTCACCCCTGGTTTGACACCCCTGCTATAGAAAATTCAAATTTCCCAAATGATTTGGCTATGGTGAGTTGTCCCACAGAAGGTTGGCTGTGGCGCATTGTCCTAGACCAGTGATGATGAACCTTTTTGCCACCGCGTGCCAGGAGCGGGGGGGAGGATGTGTATGTGCCCTGCGTGACCCCCCCATGCCCCCTTCCCCCCACTCCTGGCACGCGATGGCCCGTTTTTCTCTCTCTCCAAACTCCAGAGCCTTTCTAGGAGCTTGGGGAAGGCGATAACGGCCTCCCCCGCCCCACCCGGAGGCCCTCCGGAGGCAGGAAACGGGCCGTTTGTCAACTTCTGGTCCAACCGGAAGTCTTTTTTCAAATTTTATTATTATTTTTTTTTATCAAAATATAAGATACAAGGGAAAAATAAAAAGTAATGGAAAGCTAGGGAAAGGAAAAGGGGGAAAAGGGGAAATGTGGGGTGGAAAGGGAAAAAAAAAGGCATTGATTTCCAATTCTCTTTGGCACAGTAGAAGACAATAACATTAGAACCTCGACTTTTTACTTTTATACACCAGTATATACAGGTAGTCCTTGACTTACAACCACAATTGAGCCCAAAATTTCCATTGCTGAGTGAAACATTTGTTAACTTTGCTCAATTTTATGATCTTTCTTGCTGCAGTTGTTAAGTTAGTGACGCAGTTGTCAGGTGAATCTGGACTCCCCATTGACTTCACTTGTCAGAAGTTTACAAAAGGGTAAATTACATGACACACACACCCCTCCAGGACACTGCAATCGTCATTAATATGAACCAGTTGTCAAGCATCTGACTTTTGATCATGTGACCATTGGGATGTTCCAATGGTTGCAGTAGTGGGTTCCTCCCGGTTTGGCCCGGTTCTGCCGAGCCGGTAGCGGTGATGATATGACGTCACCGAACCGGTTCTCTTTGTTCGGGGCTGGGCCCTCCCACCCCCCTGCGTTATTCTTACCTTTTATTTGGCCCCGCCCCCAATCTATTCGCTGCCTCCCAAGTCCCAGCTGATTGGCTAGAAGGAAAAAAACTGTTTAAACTCTTGCCGCAGGGCTTCAAAGGGCCGCCCTACAGCTGATCAGTGTTAAAAAGGCAGTGTGGTGGTAGACCAGTGCTCTCGAAAAACAAATGGGTAGACCGGTGCCTCCAAAAACAAATGGGTAGACCAGAATGTTCCAAGAACAAATGGGTAGACCGGTACAGCTCTGCAAGCAGTTAAAAGCCTGGTAGACCAGTACCTCTGCTAAATCCTAAAGAATTGTCACATGACCATCAAACCATGCCCACAAAATAAGCCACGCCCACAGAACCAGTAGTAAAAAAATTTAGAACCCACCCTTGAATGGTTGTAAGTGTGAAAAACAGCCATAAGTCACTTTTTTTCAGTGGCGTTGCAACTTTGAACGGTCCCTAAATGAAATGTTTTAAGTTGAGGTACTAGCCATTTCGATAACAACAAACCTATCTAATCAACAACAACAACAAAAATATATATCAAAATTTCATTTTTCCCTCCCATCACAACCACAAAGTCTGGAAGCGATTTCCAGATGGAAACAAAATTAAATTTATTCTTTTCTTTAGATAAAATAATCAATTTAACAATCTCTGCTTTTCCTTGCTGTGGGAAATAATATATATTTCTGCTTGCTCGTTACCCTTTATAGGCCGTCATAATTTACAGGAATAAAATTCACTATGTTTTTTTGAATTTTTTAACCCGAAAGGGGGGAGGGAAATACTTTTTCTAAATTTTAAAATGTTAAAACTGTCCTTTAAAAACATTTCTAAAGTCAATATGTTCTAAATACATCTTTTTAAAAACTTGACTCTTGTTTAACCTCCTCTTAACGTACATGCTTTAAAATTCACTTTCAAACTTTCAAACTTGGACAAACTTAACTATAGAATTAAATAACAAGGAAGACTCGGAATATTACCCAACCTGGGAAAACTGGTATCAATGGATAGAAAATAAAAATAGGAAATATATAGATCAAAATAAGACATAAATTGTGTTTACATATATTTGACCAAGAAGGAATATCTGAGAATATATGAATAGAGTTAAGATTTCGTACTGTTGGAACGACGTTGAATTGTACAACGATCATGGACTTATTTTTTGTTACAGATGTATTTGTATTAGTATTTTAATATTTTAAATTTTAATAAAGGTTTTTTGAAAATTAAAAAAAATAATAATAATAACAAAATAAAATTCACTTTCAACTTTACAAACTTTAAAAAATTACTCGAGCATTATATATAAAGGGAGGGGAAAAAAAACACCCTTAATTTTTCAAACCCACAGGTTCATGAGCCTTAAAGTTCTGCCTGGAGGCCATGCGGGTCTGGATGGGGAGAAATAGGCTCAAGCTCAACCCTTCCAAGACTGAGTGGCTGTGGCTTCTGGCGTCCCGGTATAGTCAGCTGGTGCCATCGCTGACTATTGGGGGTGAATCTTTGCCCCCCACAGAAAGGGCTCGCAATCTGGGTGTCCTCCTGGACTCACGGCTGTCTTTAGAAGAGCATATGACGGCCGTAGCCAGGGGGGCTTTTTATCAGGTTCGCCTGATCCGCCAGTTGCGTCCCTTTCTGGACCGGGAAGCCTTGCGCACGGTCACTCACGCCCTCGTCACCTCCTGTTTGGACTATTGTAATGCTCTCTACATGGGGCTACCCTTGTAGAGCACTCGGAGGCTCCAACTGGTCCAGAATGCAGCCGCATGGGTGGTTATGGGCGCACCTCGTTACGCCCATGTAACACCTCTCCTGCGTGAGCTGCACTAGCTCCCAGTGGTCTTCCGGGTGCAATTCAAGGTGTTGGTCACCACCTTTAAAGCGCTCCATGCCATAGGACCAGGATATTTGCAGGACCACCTTCTGCCACCAATAGTGCTCCCACAGAGAGGGACTCCTCAGGGTACCATCGGCCAAGTTATGTTGGCTGGCGATACCCAGGAGGAGACCCTTCTCTATCGGAGCTCCTGCCCTTTGGACTGAATTGCCCCCGGATATTCGTAACATCTCTGACCTCCGGGTCTTTTGCTGTGCCCTCAAGACCCTACTGTTCCGACAGGCGGAGCTGTCTAACTGAATGATTTTAAATTGGGTTTTAATATTGGGTTTTTAAAATTTGGCCAAAATTATTTAATGATTTTAATTAATTTTAACTATGATATTGTATATTTATGTTTTTAATCTTGGCTGTACACCGCCGTGCGTCCTTTGGGAGAAGGGTGGTGTATAAATAAAATTATTATTATTATTATTATTATTATTATTATTATTATTATTATTATTATTATTATTATTATTATTATTATTATTATTAAAGCTGCCAAGGTTGGATATTCCTGGTCCTGAGCCTCACCATTTCCTCAAGTTCACCTGGTAATTCCCACCCCCACCCCGAGAAGATATTTAGATGGGAAGCGATACAGAAAATGTGTCACCTTCCCTTCCAAACACACAAAAACACACACCTGGGATCCAATCTTGTATAGCATTGGCATATGTGCACCATGCGATTCATCTGCTTGTAGCTTTTAGCTGTTTGAAGTTTGTAGCTCGCTTTATCTTCGTTTTCTTTCTTTCTTTTTTGCTTCTTATTGTCATGGCCTGGGTGTGTGTACACACACACACACACACAGACTGCTTAAACGTCAGCTTTGCAAACTGGCATGCGATCAAAGCTTGCATGAATGAAAGAGGCTTGTTAATACCCAAGCAAAGCAAATGTTTGCGGCTCAGGCGTAGGATAGCACGTAATGATAAAACCCCCTTAATCGGTGAGGTCACCACTGAAGATGGATTCAGACCTGGGCCTAATTCCAGGGCTGCACCTGGTTGCTGGTGAGTTCCAAATGGCCTTTCGGGAATCAACAAGATTCCCAACAGATCAACCTGTCATCTCTTCACATGAGCCACTCTCTCGTCCTTTTCTCGGTCTTTCTTTTTTTTCCCCCCTCTCACTCTCCTCTGTTAAGCTGCTTTTCGGGGAAACGGGAGCAGTGCTTGCAGCTTGCAAACGAGAGATCATCTATTTTTTAAGCTTTTCCTTTGGGTGGGGGGCAGCGAGGCTAAGCCCGCTTTTGGCATCTTCCGGGCAAAGCGGAGGTAGATAGCGACGTCCCCGTTGTGCTCACAAAGTTGGCTGCGCAAAACTTCAAAGACGGGTTTCGGCTCGGACAAAGCTAAGTACAAATCTTCCCTTTGAAGTGGCTTCCAGAAGGCAGCCCGCCATCTCTTTCTAAAAAAAAAAAAAAAAACAAAGCAGTCATATTCCTTTGGTTTTCCTCCAAATACACATTCAGTGGTTCTAGTAGCTGGAAGAGGCTATTAATCATGTGTGTGTAAGGGCAGAAACCTCTTTGGACTGTTTTAATTAACTCACGAATTAAGGCAAATATACGTGTCCCAGGATAATGTTGCAGCATCCAATCTGGATCGGTCACTGGGACCAGAGGTTTAGTCTTCCGAACTTTCAGACTTACGCTGGAGTCCATCCTCAGAGAACTACTCTCTAGCAGAGTGTGTTTTAACTAACTCTCCTTCTCCTTCTCCTTCTCCTTCTCCTTCTCCTTCTCCTTCTCCTCCTCCTCCTCCTCCTCCTCCTCCTCCTTTCCTTCTTCTCCTTCTTCTTCTCCTTCTTCTCCCTCTCCCTCTCCTTCTCCTCCTCCTCCTCCTCCTCCTTTCATTCTTCTCCTTCTCCTCCTCCTCCTCCTCCTCCTTTTCTCCTTCTCCTTCTCCTTCTCCTTCTCCTTCTCCTTCTCCTTCTCCTTCTCCTTCTCCTCCTCCTCCTCCTCCTCCTCTTCCTCCTCCTTTCCTTCTTCTCCTTCTCCTTCTTCTTCTCCTTCATCCCCCTCTCCCTCTCCTTCTTCTCCTTCTCCTTCTCCTCCTCCTCCTCCTCCTTTCCTTCTTCTCCTTCTCCTTCTTCTTCTCCTTCTTCTCCCTCTCCCTCCTCCTTTCCTTCTTCTCCTTCTCCTTCTCCTTCTCCTTCCCCTTCCCCTTCTCCTTCTCCTCCTCCTCCTCCTCCTTTCCTTCTTCTCCTTCTCCTTCTCCTTCTCCTTCCCCTCCTCCTCCTCCTCCTTTCCTTCTTCTCCTTCTCCTTCTTCTTCTCCTTCTTCTCCCTCTCCCTCTCCTCCTCCTCCTCCTCCTCCTCCTCCTTACCTTCTTCTTCTTCTCCTTCTCCTTCTCCTTCTCCTTCCCCTTCTCCTCCTCCTCCTCCTCCTCCTCCTCCTCCTTTCCTCCTCCTCCTCCTCCTCCTCCTCCTCCTCCTCCTCCTCCTCCTCCTCCTCCTCCCCCTCCTCCTCCTCCCCCTTCTAGTGTATTCCAATAATTCCTTCGGATTATTGAATGCCACTTGCATATCTTTGTTGATGGTGTTTTGCCATCTCTGTTTTGGATGCCTGTGAGGTTGCCGGTCATTGACTTCTAGTTGGTAGGCAGTCTTGGCCATGGTGGAAGGTGCTGCTCTCTGGACATGTCCATATCAGCAGAGCCGGCCTTCTCACATCTTCTCTATAATTGGTGCCACACCAAAATGTTGTCGAATGGTGTCATTTGTGATGTGGTCAAGAAGGGAGATGCCCGATATCCAATGGAGCATTTGCATTTCCATGGCATGGAAAAAGCTTTCGGCCCCTGTTGTTACTGCCCAGCATTTAGTGCCATACAGTGCAACAGGGCGGATGGTTGTCTTGTAAATCTAAGATTTAAGATGGGTTGGCATTCATCCATTACATAACACACTGGTAAATTCTTGCCAACGCATCCAGACTGCATTCACCCAGGGGTGAAATCCAGAAGGTTCTGACAGGTTCTGGAGAACCAGTAGCGGAAATTTTGAGCAGTTCAGAGAATCGGCAAATATCACCTCTGGCTGGCCCCAGAGTGGGGTGGGAATGGAGATTTTGCAATATCCTTCCCTCAAGAGCGGGGAAGGAATGGGAATTTTGCAGTATCCTTCCTCTGGAGTGGGGTGGGAATGAAGATTTTGCAGTATCTTTCCCCTGCCATGCCCATCAAGCCATGCCCACCAAGCAACACCACACCCACCAGGACACGCCCACCAAGCAACACCATGCCCACCAAGCAACACCATGCCCACAGAACCGGTAGTAAAAAAATTGGATTTCACCACTGCATTCACCCTTGTTTGCACGTCACCGTTGATATTGCCATTGCCTTGGAGTGTGTTTTAACCAACTGTTGGAAGCATTTGGAACAGGCTTCTGAGCATATGGAGAAGAGTTCACTGGGACTTCAAGGAAACACAAATGTAACGCAGATTTGATGGGTATGTGAATGTTATGCAAAGAGTGTTTGGGATGCATATTGATAGCTGCATCACTCAATAGGCTATTTTTACTTACCGATAACCCTAATTTGGCATTCTGTGGCCTAATCTATGATCAGCTTCTGATCTAATATATTGTGGGTTAAAATGGGCTAATCCCCTAAATTGATGAAGTGGGCCTATGCAAAGGAAAATGCTGATTCAAAATAAAACATAATAATAATTCTGGCTGGTAGGAAAAGGAAGAAATCTACCATATCAATATAATTTTGTTTCAGAAAAAGGGATGAAAAATATCGGGGCAATACAAAGAGAAATCACACAAGGAAGGTGGGGGGGAAGGGGTTTGAATGAAATGAAAGGGGAGACTTGCCAATCTGGGGAAAAAGCATGAAAAGGGTAGAAAAATTCTCATTCAAAGGTCAATTTGTCGGCAAAATTTTGTCTCCAGCCGGAAATGGATGGTAGCAACGTTCTGACCTCAATGATCTCTTAAGAAAAATAATGTACTTTTCAAGATTGTTAGCTTCTGCCTGCTTTTCAATTTTGCTTAATTCCATGGCTTTTCTGGCCTCTGTGGCTGTCTGCAGCCTGACCTCACCTGGGAGGCCCTCATGCCATTAGATGCTTCGCTAAAAAAAAGGAGAGATTTGGGGATCATTTTCCTGTAGCTGGATAGCTGAGGTGATCTCCTCTGGTTAGCCAGACCTTTCCCCCTTACTCCTTGTTGGCAATTTGGCACCTGAGAAGGAAAGTGCCTTCTCACAGACGGAAAGTGCGCTTCCTATCGAGAAAGAAAACGAGAGAAAGAAGAGTAGCCACCATCACCTGCATGTTTAGAAAAATAGAAATAGCCTCCCATGGGCACAGGTGGGATTGACACACTGTAGCAACTGGTTCTCCCAGCAGTGGAAATGTAAGCGCGTGTCACAAAACATGGCAATTCACTCGCTCGCACGTGCCGTCCGCATGGGCGTGTGGAGTCAAAAACACAGCAATATAGGACGGGATTGCGCCCAGGCAGGTGGGTGGGCCACTACTAGTTCATCTGAACCGGTCTGAACCGGTTGAATACCACCTCTGCCCTCTGAGGTAGAGGAACAAGTACAGGTAATCCTTGACATGCAAGACTTCATTTAGTGGCTATTCGAAGTTACGACGCTGAAAAAAGTGACTTATGATGGGTTTTCGCCCTTTCAACCATTGCAACATCTCCGCGGTCAAGTGATCAAAACTCAGATCCTTGGCAACTGACTCAGATTTATGACGGTTGCAATGTCTTTGGGTCACGTGATCACCTTTTGCAACCCTGACAAGCAAAGTCGATGGGGAAGCCAGATTCACTTTACAAACGTGTTACTAACTGAATATCTGTAGTGATTCACTTAACAACTGCGACCAGAAAGGTCATAAAATGGGGCAAAACTCACTTAGCAACTGTCTCACTTAGGAACAGAAATTTTGGGCTCTCTTCTCTGTGAGGGCTCCAACCCTTTGGAATGAACTGCCCCCGGAGATACGGAATATCCCTGATCTCCGTGCTTTCCGCCGTGCCCTCAAGACCCTGATGTTCCAACAGGCAGGGCTAAACATATGAACATGTGAATGATTTTTTAAATGTTATCTAATTCTGGGTTTTATTTAATTGACCAAACTAAGTAATAATTTTAATTAGCAATTTTATGATGTTTGTGTGTCTATATTTTTCTTGGCTGTACACTACCTTGAGTCCTACGGGAGAAAGGCGATATAGAAATAGAAATATAATAAATAAATAAATAAATAAATAAAATTCAGCCATTGTTTACTGCTTGATTGTTGGCCTAGTATTAATCCTGGTGTTAATTCTTGTTTATCTGGGTGATGGTTGTTGCTGGCCTCTATTTCTTTGATTGGTTCTTTCTCCATCTTTCAAACTATCCTTCTGTTCAATCTGGGTTCAATTTGCTCCTTGCAGCCATGTCGAGGGAGGTTTGCTACGGTCCTATGGACCTTAACCCTGTTGATAACACTGGCATCCATGATCACAGGATCATACAAGAACCAATTTGCAAACTATCTCCCTTTTTGACAGAAAAGGTCTTATCCTCCTCTATCGCCTTGGAACTTTAGCTGTGTTAATTGTTAAAACTGCATTAGAAGGTTTCATAATAAAACTGTTTTCTCTCTTTCCCAGCTCTCACATTTGAAGAGAAAATAAGCTTGCTGTCAAATGTTTCTAACTCCCTTTGTATGCAAGGTTGAGATATTTTCCACATTGTAGAAAATGCCGTAATTTAATTGAATGTATATGTTACCGGAACAGAAACAACAACTGCCTACACCTGGTAGAATCCTTAAACGTTAAAACTGACAGTTGACAAAATGCACATTCTAGGATAAATCCATTTTTGTTGGGAATATCCCTTTAAAATCTCCGGCGTGGATGTTTCCTAAAATGGGGGGACTTTTGTGGAATGCTGAAGCTGGCATAAACATGGGGACTATTTAAGGAGAGAGGTAGAATAGGGGAACCAATGTAGGAGAGCCAATCATGGCTTGGGATCCATGATCCTCCAGACGATCTGAGGGACCGTCTCTTGCCGGTCACATCTATCCGACCCACAAGAGTGGAGATGCAAGGAATATTGCTGGTCTCGTCCCCTAAGGAGGTAAATAGAATAGAATAGAATAGAATAGAATAGAATAGAATAGAATAGAATAGAGTAGAGTAGAGTAGAGTAGAGTAGAGTAGAATAGAATAGAATAGAATAGAATAGAATAGAATAGAATAGAATAGAATACATTATTGTCACTTTGAATGTACACTAATCGGCATACATTAAAATGAAATTTCATTGCATACAGCTGTCAAAGGGTCACTACCTTCAATATGCAGTACATAAACATGACTAAATAAATAAATACATACATACATACATATATAATTATATACTGTATAAACCTGTGATGGCGACCCTATGGAATGTGTGCCACAGGTGGCACACAGCGCTCTCTCTGTGGGCACACGAGCCATCGCCCTAGTTCAGCGCCCTAGTTTAGAGCCTCCTGCTGGCCAGCTGGTCATCAGGTCTCTGCTGCGAATGCGCAGGGAGGCGGCGGTGTGCGGGGAGCGATGTATGCATGTGTGGGGGTGCATGCGGGGGGCTGCATGTGCATGCATGTGGGGGTGGTGAGCGTGCGGGGGGCTGTGCGTGCATGCACGGGAGCGGGGTGCATGTGTGGGGGCCGCATGCCCATACGCGGGCCAGGGTGCATTTGCGGGGACCGCACACTCATTGCATTTTGGGGCACGTTCTGGGCACTCGGTCCGGAAAACGGTAACTATCGCGGGTATACACCCACATATATTATATGACACAGAGAAACAACACAGTCTAGTTTGGATGTGTACATGAACATGGTGAGAAAAACGAATCTTGTGAGTTGCGGGAGTCTTACGAGGCCCTGAAGACTTAAGTTTTGCCAGCAGTCCTGGGGAATCCAGAGTGCGAGGGAGCCCATCAAGTGGCTTATTTAATCATGTGCTGTCGCTGAGGGTGGGTGGGTGGATGGTCATTATTTTTTTTTAAAAAAATTCTATATTGTGCTTTTCTGGTTGTAATTCACCTAGAGTCACTGTGAGCAAGAAAGCGGCTATATAAATTTTCTAACTACCGTATTTTTCAGAGTATAAGACGCACCTTAGTTTTTGGAAGGAAAATAAGAAAAAAGCTGATTGGCAGGTGGATCAGCTCCTGGAATATCCCCAATCAGCTGTTCCCAGAGGTGAATTTTAGCAAAAGGTTCCTTGGTTGTGAGCTCTGTGCCTTGCTTTTTTTTTCTTCTGGCTCTGAAAGCCTCCAAAACAGCTTCAGAAAAAAAAGCTTCTTTTCTGAAGCTTCTTTTCTGATGCTTTTTTCAGCCTCTGAAACTTCCGTTTGAGAAGCTGGGTGGGGCTATATTCGGAGTATAAGATGCACCCAGATTTTCACCCTTATTTTTTGGGCAAAAAAGGTGCGTCGTATACTCTGAAAAATACGGTAAATAAATAAATTGGACATTTACACCTGCTCTGTTCTAAATCCCCTCCCTTCTCCCACCTGGTCACACAACTTCATGGTGGAGCATGAGCAGGTCAACCTCTGCCTTCCAAATGGCACATCCACACAGCGTACAGAGATACAACTTGTTAATCCATTACCAAACAAAATACAGAGGACTCTTATGGCCATTGCTGATAAAAGAATTGGAAAGAGCTCCAGAGGCCGTCCTCTGCAGGCGTCCTGTGTCTTTCTGAAAGGGCCATAGAAGAGATAGTAGATCCCACCTCTTGAACTAGTTTCTCAGCATCTTCAGATGGCGTACGTTGAAAGGTATCCATAGCAACAGAGCCAACGACATCCATGCGTGATTCTGTCAAATCATAATACTGAGTCAGAATGGATATGGATCTTTCCAAAGGAGAAAAGAATTGATGTCAATGGACCTTTGAAGGTTTTGCAGGCTGACTTCTCAGGACTGTATGATGGAGATGTCAACAAGTCATAGCGTGGCCAAAGCAGGGGTGAAATGTAAAAAGTAAAAAAATGGTTCCGATGATCGCACGGCACAGCTGTGATCATCGGAAGCTTTTTTTTACTTTTTTAAAGCATTTTTTTTACTACTGGTTTGGGTGAATAGGTGTTGTGGCCCGTCAGCAGCCTGTGCAGCTAGTAGCTGATTCCGACAGCGAGGAGGCTGATGTGGTGCTGCGCCAGCAGCCTGTACAGCTGGCACTCGAGTCAGACAATGAGGAGGCTGGAGAAGATGTGGTGCCAGAGGCGGGGATTCAGCCAGGGCCTTTAGAACCTTCAGAAGCTCCCATAAGTGAAGAGGAAGAAGAGGAGGAGCCTCTCCTCGATGCAATGGCGTGCAGAGCTGTCAAAAGGCAGGAGTGGTTCCTCAGGAGGAGTTCTCCTCAAGAGTAAAGCTTGGGGCTAATTGGCCACTCCCTTAGCCTATTTAAGGAAGGACGACAACTGAGGCAATTTGCAGGGAACAACTTCATTCACTCTCCTTCGCGTCCTGATTTTAGTTCTCTTATCAGTTTCCTGCAAATTGCTTCTGAGCTTTCTGCCAATCATAGTAAGATTACGATTATTTATTCTTTGGATTCCTGTAGGCTGTTAAGAAAGTTAATTAACAGCCTTTATTTGAAAAAGACTGATTTAATTTAGTAAACTAAGGTTTGTACAGACTTTGTATGTGGTGCATTCTTTGGGGTCCGTAGCTGGGGCAGAACAATAGGTAGTAAAAAATGCTTTTAAAAAATAATAATAAAAAAAAGTCGGCCATGCCCACCTAGTCACCTGACCCCCTCCTCAATCAAGCCACACCCACCAAGCCACACCCACAAAACCGGTAGCAACAAATTTTTACATTTCATCCCTGGGCCGAATCATTATGCTGCATATCCGGCTGCAATCTTTTTCAGGCTATTTTACAAGAGCGATAGAAAAGAGAAACCCTTAACAGAGGGATTCAAAAAATCCCTTGATCTTTGAGATATGAAGGATGGAATATCTAAATCTGAAAGAGAAAGATCCCCTTCCCTGAGACGGTTATTTAAGGATTAAAAGAATGTCTCCCCCATACAACCATTTGTTTAGTGTCCGTTCAAAGTTACAACGGCCCTGAAAACGTGACATATGGCCAGTTTTCACACTTACGACCATTGCAGCATCCCCATGGTCATGGGATCAATATTTTGGATGCTTGACAACTGACTCATATTTATGATGGTTGTTATGACGGGTGGGGGGAGTATCATGTGATCGCCTTTTGCCACCTTCCAACAAGCAAAGTCAATGGGGAAGCCAGATTCACTTAGCAACCAGGTTACTAGCTTTTACAACTGTGGTGATTCATTTAACAATGAATCAGTGAAACAGGTGTAGGTGGGTAGATTGTGTCCTAGCTCAGGAATTCTGGCCCTTTGCCTATTTATATCCTTAGGGAGTGACCACAGGCCACTGGGCAAGGCCTTTCTCCGCAAGCAGAAGACCCTAAGCAAGAAAGGTCATAAAATGAGGCAAAACTCACTTAACGACTGTCTTGCTTAGCAAGGAAATGTTGGGCTCAGTTGTGGCCGTACGTTGAGGACTACCGGTAGTTGGTTTGGAAATAGACTAGAATAACAGAGTTGGAAGGGACCTTGGAGGTCTTCTAGTCCAACCTCCTGCTTAGGCAGGAAGCCCTACACCACTTCAGACAACCTCTTCTTAAAAACTTCCAGTGTTGGAGCATTCACAACTTTTGGAGGCAAGTTGTTCCACTGATTAATTGTTCTAACTGTCAGGAGGTTTCTCCTTAGTTCTAAATTGCTTCTCTTCTTGATTAGTTTCCACCCATTGCTTCTTGTCCTGCCCTCAGGTGCTTTGGAGAATAGTTTGACTCCCTCTTCTTTGTGGCAGCCCCTGAGATATTGGAACACTGCTATCATGTCTCCCCTAGTCCTTCTTTTCATCAAACTAGACATACCCAGTTCCTGCAACTGTTCTTCATATGTTTTAGCCTCCAGTCCCCTAATCATCATTGTTGTCCTTCTCTGCACTCTTTCTAGAGTCTCCACATCTTTTTTACATCGTGGCGACCCACACTGGATGCAGTGTGGTCTTACTGAGGCATTATAAAGTGGATTTTTTTTAAAAAAATTGATTTATATGCTGCCCTTCTCTGGAGACTCAGGACAGCTTACAGTGCGTTAAGCAATAGCCTTCATACTTTTGTATATTTATACAAAGTCATCTTATTGCCCCCACAAACTGGGTCCTCAATTTACCTACCTTAGAAAGGATGGAAGGCTGAGTCAACCTTGAGCCTGGCGAGATTAATTGCAGACAGCTGGTGTTAAATTACAGTGCTTCTGTCTGTTGAGCTAAACCAGGTATTAACCCTTCACGTGATCTTGATTCTATCCCTCTGTTTATGCAACCTAGAACTGTGCTTGGCCAATGTGATGAAAAGTCTTCATTTCTCATTATGCACGAATGGGGTCTCTCTCTATACCCAAAGCTGCTTTTTCAAGAGGCAACTGGACTTTCTTGTTATTCTTTGAAGACATTTCGCTTCTCATCCAAGAAGCTTCTTCAGCTCTAACCGAAGTCACCATCCAGTCAGAGTTGAAGAAGCTTCTTGGATGAGAAGCGAAACATCTTCAAAGAATAACAAGAAAGTCCAGTTGCCTCTTGAAAAAGCACCTTTGGAACTATCATGACCTGGATGACTGAGAATCTCCATAGTAGGTCTCTCTCTCTGTGTAAGAAGTCATTCTAGAAGCATTAAATATGTGAATGTCCCTCCTTAACCAGAATAAACACTGTAGGTTTTTTTTTAATTGAGAAAGAGCGCCAAACCATGGCTTAATAACAATCATTCTCTGTTAAAAATATTCATGTCCTCTTTGGTCTGAATTATACATATAAATACCTAATTTCAGTTAGAGTTTAGGTAGGAATTATTGCTGTGTTTGAGATGTGCATAGCATGATGAAAAAAAATCAAAAGGGAAGAAATATTTGAGCACCCAATATGAAGAAAGACACAGAGAAAAGGTCTTTTTCCTTTTTTTTTTCTTAAAAAAAATGAAGATAGATAAAAGTGAAAAAACCTTGAAGAAAAGAAAAAGAAAGAGGTAAATATCGGGAAGAAGAGTGGATTCTTTTACGAGATACGTGTGAATGACTCATGCTTAATAGAAATGTTATATCTCGATGGGATCTGCAGATCTCTTTCCCTTTTCATCTCTAGCAAGAAGTAGAAAAAGGTGAATTAAAGCCTTAAAGGGGAAAAAAAAATCAATAAAAGTCAGGGTGGAAGAAAACTATGGTGGGAAATAATTCTCTTAATAATTATGTGATCACTTCCAAAATGAGCAAAGGCAACATTAGATATTATATAAAACAACATAGCTTAACTATTGGGGAAAAAAGGAGGAGACAATTTATGCCTTCCATAAATAAAGACATCACAAAATTAGTTCTTTTCTATGTCCCTGGCAAAGTGATCAGGTCAGGGACAGAACTGGATTTTCAAAGAAAAGACAGAACATCAGAAATAGAAAAGCGATAGCAACAACACTTAGACTTCTATACCACTTCATGGTGCTTTACAGCACACTTTAAGCAGTTTACAAAGTCAGCCTATTGTTCCTCAACAATCTGGGTTCTCATTTTACTGATCTCGGAACGATGGAAGGCTGAGTCAACCTTGTGCTGGTCAGGATCAAACTGCTGGCAGTGGGCAGAGTTACCCTGCAATAGTGCATTTTAACCACTGCACCACCTTGGCTCCCTTTGCACTGTTGAGGTTCCAGTCTTCCCTTCAATGATACTTTGTCCATTGGAGTTAGGCAACTAATAATCTCTATGTATAAAAATGGCTGTGTGTGTGTGTATGTTCCAGCATAACTATGGAACGCCTTGAGCAATTTCAACCAAACTTGGTACACAGATGTCTTACTCCCTGGAAAAAAATACTGTGGGGTAAGACACCCCTAACACCCCTCGGGGTGTGTGTTCTGTTAAGATACAGCCTGTTGTGCCTTAAAATGGCTTCTACTGTACTGCCTTCTACTGTACAGCACAGTGGAGTTGCCATGATAACGGCTTCATAATACTCCATAAGGGGGCTCCCTCTGGTAAGGGGGAAAATTCAAGATTAGAAATTACATTTGGTCTGGACATTTTCAACAAGGTTTCGATTCTTGAGGACAAATGTATGGCCATGATCAATAAAACATTACTGCAACTCGGCCTGCCTGCACCACTATGAGACCGACGCAATGTACTTCACGCAGATTACATACGAGAAAAGAACTACAACGTCAAACAGCTCAGTGCATATATTGCGGACAAGAAGCCACTTTTAAATCAAGATCAGAAAAAAGCATACCAAATGATCATGGATCAGCTACCAAAACAAGAAGGTTTTGGTAGCTCCATGGCATCGGGCCTAGCTATCTTTGAGACTGCCTGCTGCTACCGACGACCTCCCATCGTCCCGTGCGCTCCCACAGAGAGGGCCTCCCCAGGGTGCCATCAGCCAATCAATGTAGGCTGGTGACCCCCAGGGGGAGGGCCTTCTCTGTGGGGGCACCTATCCTCTGGAATCAGTTGCCCCCAGAGATAAGGAGAATCCAAGACCTTAGTGCCTTCCGCTGTGCCCTTAAAACCCACTTTTTCCAGCAAGCCGGGCTGGTTTAAGAAGAAATTTTAAATGTTTTAATTGGTTTGTATTTTTAATTTTGGGCCAAATTTATATATTTTTTAATTGTTTTTAATATTTGTATTTTATGTTTTTTAATTCTGGCTGTACACCGCCCTGAGTCCTCAGGGAGAAGGGCGGTATATAAATTTAAAATTAAAAAAAAAAAAAGATGGTATCAGTTTACTTGAGGCTTCTGGGGGCACAGAGAAAACATTTTTAACTTATTTAATTCTCGCCGAAATCAGGGCTCAAGGTGAAGTTGGGATTAATAGTTACGTATAAAAATGCTATAATCAGAATATTTTGTTAGTGATGAATTGTTGTAATTGATTGGATGAGAATGAAGACAGAAGAAATAACAAAAAGAAGAACGATAGGAGACAACACCGAGATGTCACATGGAAGGAAAGACTGATGTATTAAATGTTTGTTTGTTTGTTTAAAAAATAGAAAACTTTTTTTTTTTAAAAAAAGATGAAGTTGGGATAAATAAATACCCGGGCAATGCCAGGTTATCATCTAGTTTCAAATAAATAAACCAATATTTTGCCCGGGTTCCGCATAGAATCATGTGCAAAAGCAGGGAGCATGAGGCTTACAGCAGGCACAGGTAGGGGGGTGGGTTGTGTCCTAGCTCAGGAATTCTGTCCCTTTTCCTCTTTATGGCCATAGGGAGCCACCATAGGTCAGTGAGCAAGTAGAAGGTCTTTGCAAGGAGAAGACCCCAAGCCTGAAGCACCGTGCTATCTTTCATCATAAAGATGAGCTAGCAAAGATATGGACATTATTTTTTTGGGGGAGCAGAGTAAAAGCCAGACCAGGTGAAGAATATCGTGTTTGACCAGAGGAGAGCTACTCTTCATGGATAGGGAAGGACTTTAGGATTCTAATAGGAAATAAATAAGTAAATAGCTGCAAGGTCTAGATTTTACATGGTTTTTTTTCCCTAGGGATTTTGATGGGGAGTTTTCCAGTGTGTTTGGTGTGCAGTGCCCAAGTCTGAAGCTGGCGAAGGTACTTCAATTCTTTGATGTAGAAGAAGGAAAGCAGACCCTGGGAGAGGGGGTGAAGTCAAGAGAGGAATCAGCCAAGAGTCGTTGCGTTCCCACAAGCCATCCAAGTCCAATCCCTCTCAAATTTCATTAATACTATTAGAAAATTGGAGTTGCTCGGATACCAAATAAGAGAAATATTGCACAACAAACGAGAAAGTATGAAGGCTATTGCTTAATGCATTGTAAGCCGCCCTGAGTCTCCGGAGAAGGGCGGCATATAAATCGAACCAATAAATAAATAAATAAATAAATAAATAAATAAATAAATAAATAAATAAAAAAAAGAGGAGGAGAGGGATAGGGGAGGAGAGGGAGAGAGAGGAATGGAAGAAAGGGGAAGGAGAGGAAGAAAGGATAGGGGACAAGAACAGGAGAGAAGGTGAGAAAGGGGGAAAAGAGGGGAGGAGTGGGGGAGAGGAAGGGGAAGTAGGGGAGGAGAGGAGGAGAAAGAAAGTAGAAGAAGAAAGGAGGGAGGGAGGGAGGGGAAAGAAAGAAGAAGGAGAAGGTTTGTTGTGAAAAGAGAGGGTAGAAGAGCAACCCCAAATGTAATTAAAATGTCTTATTTTTGTGCTTTCATTAGGAAAAAATACGTATATATATGATCAATTATGGATAAGAGAATATACATTTACAATATGCGTATAAGAAATTTCATTAACTCTTATCTAGTACCAATTTAGTGTTGACCATTAGTTGACTAGATTCTTGTGTGTAGGCCTGAGTAATAAATCACCTGAACTAGAACTTAATGTGTGCTCATGATTCTTCATGCCTGACACAAGACACCTCTTGAGTTCACTAAGCTATAAGGAAAAGAGGATTTCTCTTCTTCCTTACAACATGGTTTTTACTCCAAAAGATTAACTGGGGAACATAGTTTTTCAGGTAAAGCTAGCATATGAAGCAGGATTCGGAGACACTAATGATTGTGAAGACCAAAAGAAGGTGCTGAGATTTATTACCCAGCCCTGAACACCTGAACAGCAGACTGACTGGTCAAGACACAGTGAGATCCTGTGGGTAATGAGAGCTTAATTACAATTCAATTGTTCGCATCGTGGTTCAGGGTCAGGGTAGGTTCAGTGCACATGGCAAATTTAGAGAGCTGTGACTAGATGGATGATGTCAACTCCAAGCAGCCCACAAAAAGGAAGCAGGAGCCGGCAAAAGCTTGAATTGGAGTTTAACTCAACGGCCATATTCTGCTGGAACATCCAGTACAATATATTTTTAGCAAATAGCGGGGAAGAAGCTATCCCTAGGCAGCCAAACCTATTCCACTTAGCATCTTCTGATTGCTCTGCCATTTGGCAAGTCTGGAGCATCGTTGCGCTGTCAGAGAAAGTTGAGTGCTTTTCCTGTATCTTCAAAAATAAAATAAAATAAAATAAAACGAAGAGAGAAAGAAAAGGAGCAGAGCAGAACATCCCTTCCTTTAAATCAAGATCTCTCTTTCTTTGTTGGGCGATGGCCTTGGCAAGCTTTATTTCATCTTTCAAAATGTCTCCCGGACAATCACCGATCTTTGCAAAGCTGCAAGTGAATAAATCTTGGTGTCAGAGTTCCCGAAAACCCCAACTCCAAAATAAAAACTCCGAGACAGGCATTTTCTCAAAGTTCTCATTTATTAGAGTAAGTATACTGATACATCTGGGAAAACCCAAATCTGAGTTCCGGGTTTTCCCTCAGTAAATCAAAACCCCAAATCCAGCCCCTGCACCCATCAGTCCATCACATGGTCCAATCACCATCCGTCCCAACTTGAGCCACCGCTTCAACCATTCTTCCTCCAGATGCAGGAACCAAAAAGAAGAATGCTATTATGTCTAACTACATTCCCTCTACTAAATCCCCCCTCCTAATTTACCAAGCACAAGAAGATGGCAGGGTGGAAGCTTCCGGTGTTAATATGGCTTCCAAAGCTGGACACTTGGTCAGTTACAAGAACAAAATTCAGAATTCAGTGCGTTCTCACAGGAAGGGCCTTGTCCGGGTGCCATCGGCTAGACAATGTCGGCTGGCTGCCCCCAGGGGTAGAGCTTTCCCTGTGGGGGTGCCCACTCTTTGGAATCAACTCCCGCTGGGGCTTCGGTTGGCTCCTGACCTTCTCACCTTCCACCGCAAATTTAAAACATGGCTGTTTACAACGCCCAGCCTGGACTGAGGGGTTTTTTGATTATTTTAATGGGTTTTAAGATATGTTTAAATTATATATTTATACATTTATGTATTTTATGTTTTATTGGGTTTGCTTTTATTTGTTGTGAGCCGCCCTGAGTCTTACGGAGATAGGGCGGCATACAAATTATATTAAATAAATAAAATAAAATAAAATAAAAGAATTGGAAGAGACTTTGAAGGTCTTCTAGTCCAACCCCTTGCTTGAGTGGGAGACCCTAAATCAATTTGGACAATGGCTGTCCAATAATCTTCTTTAAAAGCTACAGTGATGGAGCATTAACAGCTTCTGAAGGCAAGTTGTTCCACCGGTTAATTGTTCTCACTGTCAGGAAATTTCTTCTTAGTTCTGCTTGGATCTTTCCTTGATAACTTTCCATCCGTTACTTCTTGTCCTGCCCTTCGGTGCTTTGGAGAATAGAAATTAAACACTTCTCATTCAGGCAAAAATGGTGCGACTCTGAAGAGCTCTGTTTACTTTTTGTAACAATATTGACAGAGCATCATCTTGCTTATGTTGGGTCTGATATCACTCTGCTCCTTGTGCTTGAAGGTGTGTAGAGGAGGAAGTTCTTTAGTCTCCTAAATATATCCCAGTTTGACATAAGTTGTCATTCAGAGAATTATTGAGTATTTCAATAATATCTCCTTATATCCTGGCAGCTTCTCAGATATGTTGACTGGGATATGTTTTGATGGTGGTTCTTGATTTAAAAAAATAAATAAATCTCAAACTAGGTGAAAAGATTGGTGAGTGGAGAGAGACAAGATTAAGTCCAGGGCCATCCGTGGAAGTTCCAGTCACTATTTTTCAGTCTAATTTAAATTGTTTTAACAAACAAGCCACCAAATATAAAAAGGACATCACAGGTCCATCCAGCCCGATCTGTAAAATGTTCCACTCTTTTATTTCCTACGGTACCATATTTTGTGCTAGATGGATGGTCTTCTCTTATTCGTCTATATCTAGTATAATGAAAAGAAGGACTAGGGAAGACATGCTAGCAGTGTTCCAATATCTCAGGGGCTGCCACAAAGAAGAGGGAGACAAGCTATTCTCCAAAGCATCTTAAAGCAGGACAAGAAGCAATGGGTGGAAACTAATCAAGGAGAGAAGCAACCTAGAATGAAGGGGGAATTTCTTGACAGTTAGAACAATTAATCAGTGGAACAACTTGCCTCCAGAAGTTGTGAATGCTCTAATATTGGAGGTTTTTAAGAAGAGATTGGACTCTTCCAACTCTCTTATTCTGTTATCTAAATATGTATCTGTGAACATATTTGATAGCCTTCAATATATGTCAAATGGGATATGATCCTCGCAGTCCTGAGTACTAGATCTGTTTAGATAATTCAAAAGCGTTCCAGACAGATAGAATAAAATACAGATTAAAAGAAAAGACTCGTTCTTCTTCTGTTTCAAATCTTAACAAATGTTTTGGGTTCTTCCAGTTAGATGTTCATCCTCTGTATTTAATTTAATGACAAATTCAGTTTTATGTTTCTCGGTTCCAAGCATCTTTTTTATCCACATGAAACCTTTCCTTTAACTGGGGAGCAGTTAGTTTTCAACCATTGACAAGTAGCTGCTCTGAATTCTACAAAAGGCATTCAACATTAGTTCTTCAAAAGACACGATAAAGTCCTTTGAATAATCCTTGCTGAAGTTTGGTTCTTTCCTATTTTGGTGTTTACTATCAGACACAGCTGGATGGGTTACAAAACATATTCTGGATGCTCAGATTTGAAGTTGCCTGCCCCACTTTCAAGATGGTATTATGGACCCAATGAGTTGTTACAAAATGCTTCTGGAAATTCTAAGCCATTTTTTATGAAAGTTAGGCCCTCAAGAAAGTTGGTGATGGGGAAGGATGAACAATATGGAAGGAACATTTTTTTTTGTTTTATTTTAAGTGGTTTCAAGCTTAAATATTAAGCTTGAAACCACTTCTTTTTCAGCATTTTCCCCTTCTTCTTGCCAAATTTTCAACATTCCACCCAGACAGGGAATTTTGCAGATGTGCTTAGCAAATACCAACTCAGCAAATTAGGGAAAA
The DNA here is from genome assembly GCF_059756535.1 of Pantherophis guttatus. NCBI lineage: Eukaryota > Metazoa > Chordata > Lepidosauria > Squamata > Colubridae > Pantherophis > Pantherophis guttatus. The sequence continues at coordinate 11,175,163 of NC_142068.1, forward strand.
TGCTCAATCTTAAATTCTCGGGTCTTTAAAAGTACAGAATACAGAATAATAGAGTTGGAAGCAGGAGACCCTATACTCATCTCTCTGGGCACACGAGCCATTGCCCGTTACACTTCCGGGTTCCAGCGCGCCAGCCAGCTGGTCTTCACACGCACGGGAGTGCGGGAAACCAGAAGAGCAGCCACCCGGAGCGCATGCGTGTGCTGGGAAGATGATCTTCCGGTTTCCGGCGTGTGCATGTGCATGTGCATTGGCCAGCTGGTCTTTGTGTGCGCATGCATGCCAGAAACTGGAAGACCACATGCCCAGTGCTCATGCACACGCCGGAAACCAGAAGATCATCTTCTAGGTGCGCGCATGCGCACTGGGCGGCTGCTCTTCCAGTTTTTGACACGCGCATGTTCCCTAGTGGTGGGTTTCAAAATTTTTTATTGCTGTTTCTGTGGGTGTGGCTTACTGGGCGTGGCTTGGCTTGGTGGGTGTGGCTAAGTGGGCATGGCATGGCTTGGTGGGTGTAGCTTGGTGGGTGTGGCATGGCTTGGTGGGTGTGGCTTGGTGGGCGTGGCAAGGGAAGGATACTGCAAAATCCCCATTTCCTCATGATCAGCTGGAACTCGGGAGGCAGAGAATAGATGGGGATGAGGCCAGTCAGAATTTTTACTACCGGTTCTCTGAACTACTCAAAATTTCCACTACCGGTTCTCCAGAACTGGTCAGAACCTGCTGAAACCCACCTCTGGTGCTCCCGTTTCAGCACTTGGTGCCTAAAAGGTTCGCCAACACTGCCCTATATCTGTGATGGAGCACCCACAACTTCTGAAGGCAAGCTGTTGATTGTTCTTACTCTTAGGAAGTTTCTCCTTAGTTCTAGATTGCTTCTCTCCTTGATTAGTTTTCATTCATTTTTTCTTGTCTTGCCTTCTGATGTTTTGGAAAACGTGTTGACCTCCTCTTCTTTGTGGCAACCCCTCAGATATTGGAACACTGCTATCATGTCACCCGCAGCCCTTCTTTTGTCTAGACTAGACATAGCCAACTCCTGCAACCGTTCTTCATATGTTTTAATCTCTAGGCCCTTAGTTTGCTTTTCTCTGCACTTGTTCCAAAAGTCTCAACATTATCTTTTTTATAATAAGGTGACCCAGATTGGATGGAGTATTCCAGATGCGGTCTTACAAGGTGAAAAAAGTTTTACATGTTATAAAAAATTGCATTCTACTACCTGATCAGGACAAATTTCTCCCCTAAAAAACCTATTGGCTTCTGCAACTCTTCCAGTTGGAAATAGATTTGCCCAAACATAAAATTTATTTATTTATTTATTTATTAATTTTATTTCTATACCGCCCTTCTCCCGAAGGACTCAGGGCGGTGTACAGCCTAATTAAAAACACAAGGGCAGACAAAATTTAAAAAATAATTAAAATTTTTAAATAATAGGCCCAATTTATAAAACCCCAAAATGTATCCACACTAGAATTCCTATTACGAATTTGCTTCACTAGTAGACATATTCTGCTGTTTTCACTTGTACCTACAAATAACTTTAATTTATGGATTGTCCTTTCGTCTGAATGTGATGGACAATTGTGCTCACATCAGTGGTGGGTTGCCCCCGGTTCGCACTGGTTCTATTGAACTGGTAGTAAAACCGGTGGGAGGCTCCGCCCACTGACCCCAATGTCATCAAAATGCTTCTGCGTATGCGCAGAAGCTTCTGTGATTGTGCAGAAGAGCGCATGCGTGCGGACCCGCTGCAAACTGGTAGTCAAGGTAAGTAGAACCCACCCCTGGCTCCAGTGGTGGGTTCCTCCCGGTTCGGCCCGGTTCTCCCGAGCCGGTAGCGGTGACGATATGACATCACCGAACCGGTTCTGCCCCCGTCACCTTTTGCGACCTTCTGACAAGCAAAGTCAATGGGGAATCCAGATTCATTTAACAACCACGTTACTAACAGCTGCAATGATTCCCTTAACAACAGTGGCAAGAAAGGTCATAAAATGGGATAAAACTCACGCAACAACGGTCTTGCGTAGGAACAGAAATTTCAGGCTCGATTGTGATCATAAGTCGAGGACTACCTGTAAATGAATGAATGAATGAATGAATGTGTCAGACCTGGAAGCCATCTTTTGCATTGTGCCTTCACATTTACTACTGTGGGTAATTGGGAGGGGGGAATTGTATGGAGCATGAGTGATATACAGTATAGTCATAATAATATTCCTTTCTCAGAGAGTCAAGGACATCTTGCCCTGCACCTGGATGGATGAAACTGGGAGGCATCTCCAGTTGGGATGGTGCTTGGATTGGACCATGTGATGGGCTAGGTGGCTCAGTGGCTAAGACACTGAGCTTGTCGATCAGAAAGATCTGCAGTTCGGCGGTTCGAATCCCTAGTATAGATCTCCTGTGCGAGCAGGGGGTTGAACAAGATTTATTTATTTATTTATTTATTTATTTATTTATTTATTTATTTATTTATTTATTGGTTCGATTGATATGCTGCCCTTCTCCGGAGACTCAGGGTGGCTTACAATGCGTTAAGCAATAGCCTTCATACTTTTGTATATACCTGCTTAGTAGGGCTTTTGGCCCCCCCATAAGCGGTGTTCTTTTTTATACAAAGTCAGCTTATTGTCCCCACAATCCGGGTCCTCATTTTACCTACCTCGGAAGGATGGAAGGCTGAGTCAACCTTGAGCCTGGTTTGTTTTATGTTTTATTTGATTTGTATACCGCCCTACTCCCGAAGGACTCAGGAGAGATTTGAACTCGCAGTAATTGCAGGCAACTGGCAGCTAAGTGCTACTTAACAGCACTTTAGTCCGCTGCACCACTAAGGCTCTTGGTGACCTCCAAGGTCCCTTCCAACTCTGTTACTGTTATATATGGGTGTTGGGCAGGGACTTGAACTTTCCTTTGGGAGGGGAAAACCTGGAAGCTTTCAGATTCGGGTTTTCCCAGATGTGCCAATATGACATCTCTAATAAAATGGAATTTTGAGGAACTTCAAGCCTCGGGGTCTTCTTTCGTTGGGGGTGTTACTTGGAACCCTGACAGAATGAATGAATGAATGAATGAATGAATGAATGAATGAATGAATGAATGATTTGAATTGACATTTGTAGGGATTTTCTTTGGGAGAGGAAAATCAGTCCTGCTTATTAGGACTGAGATCAGAAGCACGGTCCCTTAGAACATAGCACCGTTGCAAAACTCGGAATTTTCTCCTAAGTAATCCTGCCCAACAGCCAAACGTAGGAAAGCTTACTCCTGGTCAGGGTCTCAGAGGCAGGCATAATCTGCTTCAGTGGAGGCCATCTGCTGGAAGAAGCCATACCAATTTCCTTGTGTGTCCCCAGCCGTATCTGCAGGTGGTAGCCGCCGCCGGGTTTAGATGAATGAGAGGCTCTGTGAGTTCCTGAACATACGATCATCCATTCCTGTGGCACAACAAGGGGGCATTTTCCCCTCTTCTTGGATTTGAAATCCACATGCATCTGCCTTTCGCTGGTGCCGGGAGGTGCTTGCCGTAATTATTCTCTATCATTTGAGCAGGCAGCCTTCAGATTTCCAGCGCTTATAAATAGCACACTTAAAAACCTCCTCCCACAGCAGGATTTTGGGGACAGCATGTTTCAAAACTTCGACAAATGATTACATTATGAATACACACACACACATACACACACGCACAGAGAGAGAGAAACAGAGTTCCTCTTTTTTAAAAAAAAGATCGGCCTCTGGACTGATGGCTGCAATTGCTGCATCGGGGAAACAGAGCAAAAAAGGTTTAATTCTGTTTCTCCAAATATTGTTCCAATATTTCCATTTGGGTGTTCTGGGTTTCACAGGTGAAACATTCACCCGGTGGGTTTCTTTTTATGTTTCTCAAACAGAAGAACAAGAGTTGTTTTATTATGTTGAAGAGAGAGAAAAGGAGTTAGAATCAAGATCACGTGAAGTGTTGGTATTTATTTATTTATTGTTTATTGGTTCGATTTATATGCCGCCCTTCTCCAGAGACTTAGGGCGCTTTACAATGTGTTAAGCAGTAGCCTTCATACTTTTGTATATTTTATACAAAGTCAGCTTATTGCCCCCACAAACCGGGTCCTCATTTTACCTACCTCGGAAGGGTGGAAGACTGAGTCAACCTTGAGTCTGGTGAGATTTGAACTCGCAGTAATTGCAGGCAGCTGGCAGCTAAATGCTACTTAACAACACTTTAGTCCGCTGTGCCACCAAGGCTCTTTATTACCACTATTTTTCCCAGTTTTGGTCACCACAATATAAAAAGGATATTGACACTCTAGAACATGGATGGCTAACCTTTTCCGGACCAAGTGCCCAAAGTGGGCATATGTGCCCAAATCCCCAAAATGCAATGCAAGCACGGCCCCTGCACATGCACATGCCCCCTGTGCATACATACGCGGGCCCCGCATGTGACCCACCTCGCACATGTGCACAAGGACCCCCGCATGCAACCCGTCCCCTTGCACATGTGCGTGTGACTCTCCACATGCACCCTGCCCCCTGGCCATGCGCTACAGAGACCCAAAGACCAGCTGGCTGGCAGGAGGCGTGCATGCATGTGCGGCGGAGCTGAACTGGGGCGATGGCTTGTGAACCCACAGAGAGGGCGCTGCGTGCCACGTCTGACACGTGTGCCATAGGTTCGCCATCCCGGCTCTAGAAAGAGTGCAAAGAAGAGCTACAAAGATGATTAAGAGAGTGGAGACTAAAACATATGAAGAACGGTTGCAGGAATTGGGTAGGTCTATTTTTATGAAAAGAAGCACTAGGGGTGACGTGATAGCAGTGTTCCAATATCTCAGGGGCTGCCCCAAAGAAGAGGGAGTCAAGCTATTCGCCAAATCACCTGAGGGACGAACAAAAGTTGTGGGTGCTCCACCATTGGAAGTTTTTATGAAGACATTGGACAACAATTTGTGGGTGTGGCCAGCTCAACATTACTCGTGTGGCCCCAAGCGCTCTGCCAGCAAAAATGGGCTCCCGAGCTCCGTTTTTGGCTTTGACGGCTTCCTGCAACCCTCTGCCAGTGAAAACAGAGCTTGGGACAGTGGTGGGTTACCCCTGGTTCGGACCGGTTCTATAGAACCGGTAATAAGAGCCTTGATAGTACAGTGGTCTACGCACCCTGTTATTAACACAGCTGCCTGCAATTTCTGCTGGTTCAAATCTCGCCAAGGCTCAAGGTTGACTCAGCCTTCCATCCTTTCTAAGGTAGGTAAATTGAGGACCCAGTTTGTGGGGGCAATAAGCTGACTTTGTATAAAATATACAAAAGTATGAAGGCTATTGCTTAACGCATTGTAAGCCGCCCTGAGTCTCCGGAGAAGGGCGGCATATAAATCAAATTTAAAAAAATAAATAAAAAAATAAATAAAACCGGCGGGACGCTCCGCCCACTGACCCTGACATCATCAGAAGTGATCTGCGCATGTGCAGAAGCAAGGCGCGCCCGCGAGCGAAACAAGCGACGTGCAAGCGCGATCCCGTTGCAAACCGGTAGTAAAGGTAAGTAGAACCCATCCCTGGCTTGGGAGGACCACATGCGGCCCTCCCAAGCTCCATTTTCGCTGGCAGAGGCACTGAGGGCCAGTCTTTTGCTGTTTCCAGGGCAGCCCCGTGGGCCAGATCTAAGCACCCCACAGGCTGGATCCGGCCCCCAGGCCTTGACTTTGACACCCCTGTGTTAAGGGGTTCCTACCTGAGCAGGGGGTTGGACTAGAAGACCTCCAAGGTCTCTTGCAGCTCTGTTATTCTATTAAGAAGAAGACAAGGAACGAACAGAGTCAGAATCTTATGCAGAGTTAGGGGAAGAAAAAACATTCCTTCTTTTACCCTTCAGGAGAAAGAAATACACTCAGTGTAGCCCTTTCTCTGTGTAAATCACAACCACCGAGTTGTTGAAACAAATGATCTTTTGTTTCTTTGACAACTACCTTGTTTGAAATGCAGACAGGAAGAAGCAATGTTTCTTCATGTTAGGTGAGCAGGTCTTGCACCTGTGCTGGCTAAGTCCCTGCAATGGGCGAATGAGTCATTGGATTGGACCCTATTTTGCATGTGCTGCCATTTCCACTACATGGGACCTGAAATGCCTCCGGTTAAAAAAAGCACAAGTCCATGTGACAGAGTGCCAAATACCGCAAGAGATGCAATTAGAGACTGTGAATTTGTTGAGTAAAGGGCAGGAGGCTAATGATTAGCCTCCTGCCTACTTTGGGGTTTGAAAACTGTGAGAACCAAATTGCGCTGAGTCATCCCTCTAAAAAAATTCCCTCCAAAACTGGATATATATTTACCACTTCATGTATGGTCCTAAAGTCTAGTTTTGAGGGAGGACGAGGTCAAGCTAAAGATAAGGGTTTCCTCTGTCCAGTCATGTCCGACTCTATGGGGCAATGCTCATCTCCATTTTTTAGCTGAGGGAGCCAGGTTGTCCTATACTCAGTTGGTTAGCTGGTCAGCATGACTACACACTGAGGTGCACAGTACGCTGTTACCTTCCCACTGAAGTGGTACCTATTTATCTACTCACATTTGCATGCTCTCAAACTGCTAGATGGGCGGGAGCTGGAGCAAGTAACGGCAGCTATCTGCATTCCCCGCTCCCTGGCTCTCACCTCCATTGAAGGCTCCATTGAAGAGCCTGGTGGTGCAGTAGACTAAGTGCTGTTAAAGTAGCACTTAGTTGCCAGCTGCCTGCAATTACTGCGAGTTCAAATTTCACCAGGCTCAAGGTTGACTCAGCCTTCCATCCTTTCGAGGTAGGTAAAATGAGGACCCGGTTTGTGGGAGCAATAAGCTGACTTTGCATAAAAAAGAACACCGCTTAGTGGGGGCCAAAAGCCCTACTAAGCAGGTATATACAAAAGTATGAAGGCTATTGCTTAACGCATTGTAAGCCGCCCTGAGTCTCTGGAGAAGGGCGGCATATAAATCAAACTAATCAATCAATCAATCCATAAATAAATAAATAGTGGCAACACTGAAGCCCCAAAAATGGCCTCAGTCAGGCCATCTTCAGAGTTGACACAAGGAATACCTGTACTCGTATTTCCTATTATTAGTAGACTCAAGTTTGTGGCAAATATGACGTCTGAGAGAAGAGATTTAACTCCTAAATCAGGAGTTTCCAACCTTGGCAACTTTAAGACTTTTAGACTTCAGTTCCCAGAATTTCTCAGAATGGCTGAAGAATTCTGGGAATTGAAGTCCACAAGTCTTAAAATGCCAAGATTGGACACCCTGTGAGCTACCTCGCCAGCACCTCAGCAAGTTCCCATAGGTATGAATTTATTTATTTATTTATTTATTTATTTATTTATTTATTTATTTTATTTTATTTTATTTTATTTTATTTTATTTTGATTTATATGCCGCCCTTCTCCGGAGACTCAGGGCGGCTTACAATGTGCTCAGCAATAGCCTTCATCCTTTTTTTGTATATTTATACAAAGTCAGCTTATTGCCCCCACAAACTGGGTCCTCATTTCACCTACCTTAGAAAGGATGGAAGGCTGAGTCAACCTTGAGCCTTGGCGAGATTCGAACCTGCAGTAATTGCAGGCAGCTGGTCCTAATAACCAGCTTAATAACAGGGTGCCTTAGACCACTGTACTACCAAGGCTCTTGAATGAGAGATTATCTTCTAAGACTATTGGCCAGTGATGTGGGTGGAAGGGTTAATCCACGCCAGCGTAAAGGGCTGATGGGGAAAACCAACACTGTTGGCAGCTATTAACAATAAATAAAACGATGATAATGGCTCTTCAGGTGACAGGTTCAGCGTCAGGTCTGATGTGGTCATGAGGAAAAATATCAGCAGCTGAGTATACAAACCCTTGTGTAAACAGGGCAGCAAAGGAGGAAAAAGCAGCCCAATTCAGGCACGGACATGCGTCAGCACTGCCTGGCAATTAATACAGGGTTGCATTTGTTCTGGCCACAGTAAGCTCACTTCCTTGTAAAACATGGGCCAGTCACACACTAGAAATAGTATCAAACTGCGTAGCAGCCACACGAAGGCAGTGGGACAGCAATCCTTCATGCATGTGAAGTGAGTCTGGAAACCAAGCAACTTCCACCACATTTAGAAGACCAGTTTTCCCCCCTGTCGGGTATCCTTGTGATGTATTCGGTTACAAAGGACCGTAATTGGTGGGAAAGAGGGAAACTATGATCCAACAAGGAGGGTTCAAACTGGGGAAGATTTTGTAAAGTTTAGAAATGAACTCATAAATACAACAGATAACACATCAGTTATTATAACTGTCCGGTCCTATAATGCTCTTTTTCTTTAGTTTCCCAATAGTCCTATGTATATTACAGTGGGGGGGTGAGAGAAAAGAAAGAAGGAATGGAGGAAGGAAGGAAGGAAGGAAGGAGAGAAAAAACAGAAAGAAAGAAGGGAGGGAGGGAAGGAAGGAAGATGACAGAGAAAGAAAGAAAGAAAGAAAGAAAGAAAGAAAGAAAGAAAGAAAGAAAGAAAGGGGAAGGAAGAAAATTAATAAAGGGAGGGAGGGAGGGAAAGAGGGAGGGAGAGTGGGAAGGAAAGAATAAAAGAAGGAAGGAAGAAAGGAAGCAAGCAAGCAAGCAAAGAAGAAGGGAGGGAAGGAGGGAGGGAGGGAAGGAAGGAAGGAAGGAAAGGAAAGGAAAGGAAAGGAAAGAAGGAAGGAAGGAAGGAAGGAAGGAAGGAAGGAAGGAAGGAAGGAAGGAAGGAAGGAAGGTCTGTCTTCTCATTAACAAGTAAAGGAATAGTTTGTAGTTTCATTTTTAATTATTCCCAGGGGGGAAAATAATGATGTCAGGAAAACACCAAAATGCACAGAAAACAAAAAACCCAAGATAATAGATGAAACAGGAAGGGACTCTTTAAGCATTGAGTTCCTCCATAAACAGCATTTTTTCTTCATGTGAAAAACTGCATATGAAGATATGAATCCCACAGAAAAATACTTTCGATGGGACATATTGCATATTCCCTTCCCTTGTAGCACATTATCAATTACTCTCATGAGGCTTTTTATAGCTGTTCTACTGTCATTGCTAAAAATGGGTCCTGTTTTTGAGCAACAGCTAATTAACTTGGAGAAAATTCAGGGAAATTATCCCTCCAAATTCGTTGTCCTCAGCTTTCTCATCTGATCTCAGGCGGACGTGAGCATTTTACGCCCCCCTTCCTGCCCAGGCCACACCCATTCTTTGGGCTGTCCCTATTTGGACCCATATGAAGTCAGTAGAAAATTAGAAATCAAACGTAAATAAGTGCCTTTATTTAAAAAAAAAAACATTGCTTATATTTTGAAGGCACCTGTTATGTTTTTTCCCATGTACTTGCATGCGTACCTACACACCTTCACAGCCCTATTGTTTCGGTCCTCAATCAATCCGAAAAGAGCTAGAAGAGAAGTCTTCTAGTCTAACCCCCTGTTCAAGCAGGAGTCCGGAGGTGGTATTCAGCCGGTTTGGACTGATTCACTCGAACCGGTAGCGGAAATCACCAGTAGGCCCGCCCACCTACTCACCCTGGCGCTATGCTGTCCTATTTAGGCACAGTTTGAAGCCGCGCGCATGCGTGCAACCCGTGCACGCAGTCAAAGCACATGAGTGGAGGGCTATGTGCTCACATCTGCGAACCAGTAGGGAAAGTAAGTGAATACCACCTCTGCAGGAGACCATACGATTTCAGACAAGTGGCTGTCCAGTCTCTTCTTAAAAACCTCCGGTGATGGAGCACCCACTGTCAAAGTGCTAATTAATCCCATTTTGCACCTTGATTTAGAGACGTGGATCGAGGCTTTCTCCTTGTGTATACTTTTGCAAGAAAATAAACCCGAAGATATATGCAAGGAGAAAGCCTTGATCCACGTCTCTAAATTAAGGAGACAAGCTGTTCCACTGGTTAATTGTCCTAGGAAGTTTTTCTCCTTAATTCCAGGTTGCTTCTCTCCTTGATTAGTTTCCATCCATTGTTTCTCATCTTGCCTTTTGGTGCTTTGGAAAATAAGTTGACCCCTTCTGTGGCAGCCCCTCAAATACTGGAACACGGCTATCTTGTCACCTCTATCTTTCTTTTCTCTAGACTCTCCATACCCAACTCCTGCAACCATCCTTCGTACGTTTTAGTCTCCAGGCTCTATGCCAGAGGTGGGTTGCTACTGGGTCACCCCGGATTGGGTGAACCAGTAGTGGCGGCGGTGGGAGGCTCCGCCCATCTGCCCTGATGCTTTTGCAAATGCACAGAAACATCAGGCGCCCATGCATGCCCACGAGCGAACCGGTAGCAACGGGATTTGCAACCCACTACTGCTCTACACAACTGTCCCAGTTTCTCAGATGGCCCACTTGAGAAAATGAGTTGCCCAACTCTGATTTAAAGGACCTTGTAAGGGATCTCAAAATGTTGCAGCTTGAACATATTCAAGCTCCGGGAATAGTTTTAGAAATAGTGCCTCCTTAAAATACGATTCTGAATAGTGGAAATCAGGGTGGAGGAAATCCATGAAAATAAATAAATAAAAGGAGCGACTTTTTTCTCAGTTAAAAACAGCCCCCAAAAATAAAAAATCACACAAGGAATTGTTAATTGCCTGGCTGCTTTCTGTTTTTTTTTTTGAGGCACAACATGTAACCATCTCATCAGCTGGCACTGAAGTTTGTTCCCAAGGATAGAATTGTAGGCAGTTAACCATTGAGGGGCATGAAATTAAATTAACATCTCTTTGTGAACGAGGATTGAGACACTTGAATTCCTGTCCACCTTGTTGGTAGCTGTGCCCTTGGCCAACAACAAAAGGTTTAAAAGCTAGAAGCGGCCCTATTTAGCCTTCATTAATCATGCATACTATTTAAACATACTGTCCTGCAACTGAAGAGAGGTTAATGGTGGCTTAGCTTGAAGCTGTTGTCCAAAGTAGGTTTAACTTTCTATGAACTTCTTGGGCACAAAGAAAGCAGCCTACTTACTATTCCAAGTGTCACCAGCTAGCGGCAAACCGATGCTTACTAAGGGTAATTAAATACCTCTGAAGCCATTTGTATCAATAACAAAGAGTTACTGTCAGAACTTGAATGAAGTCCATCTGCCTATTTGGAAAGAACATTGACACCATGTAAGTGATAAAGCAGATGGGGGACCCCCAAAGACATGGTTTGTTTGGCTATCAAAGATTGGTTATTAGCGCTTCCTTCCTTCGCGGGATGTATTTGATCCCCTTTCAGAGACACAGTGTTAAACACTTTAGTTGTTTAATAGCTTGAGTTAGTTCGATTTCATCTCATCCAAGAAGGATTCCAAGAAGGATGACTAACTTTTCCCTCCTTTGTGGAAAATGTACATTCTGGGAATATATATGCAAAAAGTTAAAATCTCGGGTGTTTTCCCGCTTCATTATAAAAAAGTTGGTTAAAATATTTAAAATCCTGGTTAAAATCCCAGCTTAAAATCTTCTAAAAAACCTTACAGAGCACTCTTCAAGGTCCTTTAAAACCTCAGCTAAAATCCTACCAGTGACTTTAAAAGTTTTTCTTAAAGCAACGTTTCGACAGGCTCACACCCTGTCATCTTCAGGCTCTGTTTCATGTAGAAGCTATGGGTTCTCTGTTGCGGGGCCGGCTTCTAGGAGCACGAAGCCGAAGACACCAGCCTGAAGATGATGAATGAGATTTCGTCGAAACGTTGCCAAGAAACCTCCAATTTTACACGGGAGAAAACCCGAATAACCAAAGACCTACATACAAACACCCGCGAAAACCTCAGAAAACATTATATATATATATATATATATATAAAATAAAACAATGTCAGGATATGAACTCAGCTCAGGGTTCATATCAAAGGAAAATCTCCATCAAATGTCCATAGGATAGGATGCAAAAAATATATATGCAGACCCTTGAAAAAGATACGGACAGATGTTATCACGAGGTTAAATGGACCGACCAAATTTATATTTAGGAAACGAAGAAGTTGACCAAAAGCAGAAAGATTTGTCTGTCTTTATACTTCCTCCATAGCTATTGAAGGCCGTCCTTCTGGGCTTCGGATGCAATAAATATGGTTTTCAAATTCTTCATCTGATTTACATGAGAAAAACAATGAGCCAGGATGTTCTCCTTCAGCCCCTGATTAATGTGGACTTGCCTGGAAAAAGGAATTTCCAGATAAATAGAAATAGAAGGTTTTTCCCCCCCCCCAAAGGTCTTCTACCTCTTTAGAACTAGGTGACAACCTAGCTAGAAACTCTATTAAGATTCTTTGATCTTTTGGTCTTCCCTCCTTCCATTTCTCCTTGTTATTTGTTGCTAAGTATATTTTTCCGAACAACTAAAGAAAGTTGGGTACTTGATGTCAACTTTTGCTCATTCACAACTTCTGCAGGCAAGTCATTTCACTGATTAATTGTTCTGTCAGGAAATTCCTTCTTAGTTCTAGGTTGCTTCTCTTCTTGATTAGTTTTCATCCGTTGCTTCTTGTCCTGCCTTCAGGTCAGTGGTGGGTTCCTCCCAGTTCGGTCCGGTTCGGCCGAACCGGTAGCGGTGACGATATGAGGTCACTGAATCGGTTCTCCCCCCCCGCCCTCCCACCCCCCCACGTTGTTCTTACCTTTTATTTGGTCCCACCCCCAATCTATTGCTGCCTCCTGAGTCCCAGATGATGACTAGAGGGAAAAAAACTGTTTAAACTCTTGCCGCGGGGCTTCAAAGGGCCGTCCTACAGCTGATCAGTGTTAAAAGCAAACAATGCAGGCTGGTGACCCCCAGGGGGAGGGCCTTCTCTGTGGGGGCACCTACCCTCTGGAATCAGCTCCCCCCAGAGATAAGGAGAATCCAAGACCTCAGTGCCTTCCGTCGCGCCCTTAAAACCCATTTATTTAAACAAGCCGGGCTGGCTTAAGATGAAATTTTTAACTGTTTTTAAATGTTTTAAACGTTTTTAATTGGTAAATGAGTTTTAATTGGGCCAAATTTATATATCTTTTAATTGTTTTTAATATTTGTTCTGCATGTTTTTTTAATCTGGCTGTACACCGCCCTGAGTCCTTAGGGAGAAGGGCGGTATAGAAATCCAATATAAAATAAAAATAAAATAAATAAATAAATGAGTTGGGTCGTAAGTGCGAGGACTGGTCGTAAGTGCGAGGACCTTCCAGAAATGACTCTGACCAGCTAGCCACGCCCACCTAGTCACATGACCTCCAAGCCACACCCACAAAATAAGCCACGCCCACAGAACCGGTAGTAAAAAAATTTAGAACCCACCCCTGCTTCAGGTGCTTTGGAGAATAGATTAACCCCGTTTTTTTTGTGGCAGCCCCTGAGATATTGGAACACTGTTATACCTAAGGGGCTGAACAAAGAAGAAGGGGTCAACCTGTTCTCGAAAGCATCTGAAGGGAGAACGAGAAGCAACGGATGGAAACTAATCAAGGAAGTAACCAACCTAGAACTAGGAGGAATTTCCTGACAGAACAATTAATCAGTGGAACGATTAGTATTTGAGAAGACACCAAGTAGTGCAAATCCATCTTAATACTCCCACCATCCTTATAAATGTTCCAGGCAGAGACATTTTAAAACTGGCATTTTCATGCTCTTAGAAACTTTGATCCAAGTTAGGGTACCTTCTACTGAAAGAAACACATTATTTTTCTCTGGGAAAATAACTCAGAATTACAGCAAGGCAGGTGCTTAGAGGTCAGGTAACGGGCAACACAACTGTGAGATGAAACCCAGGAGAAGAAGGAAAAACTAAGCTACAAAAGAAGAGCAACAAAGGATTATGTAAAGAATACAAGAGGCAGCCCAACCCAGTCTTCTTAACAATTACCTAAGATATACCTGCAGCTATGTAGGACAGGTCAACCTAAGTGAAAACTTCTGAAATAAAATGAAGTTATCTGAACAGACAAAGAATGAAGATGGTCCTATGATGGCCATTAAAAATAGTGGAGAAATCAAATCAAATCAAAATAAAGATTAAGATTAAGATTACGGGCCTGGAAGCTAAAACAGGACAAATAGTTACAGGATTTGGATATGTCTAGTCTAGTAAAAAGAAGGACTAGGGGAGACATGATAGCAGTGTTCCAATATCTCAGAGGCTGCCACAAAGAAGAGGGAGTCAAACTATTCTCCAAAGCACCTCAAGGCAGGACAAGAAGCAATAGATGAAAACTAACCAAGGAGAGAACCAATCTAGAACTAAGGAGACATTTCCAGACAATGAGAACCAGTGGAATGGCCTTCAGAAGTTGTGGGTGCTACAACATTGGAGGTTTTTAAGAAGAGATTGTACAGTCATTATCCAATCAGCCGCCTTGAGTTATTTGTAAAAATAATAAAGTCAGGATACAAATAATAAATAAACAAACAAAGAAGGAAGGAAGGAAGGAACAGGGAGTCACCTTATTTTTCAAAGCACCAGAAGGCAAGACAAGAAACAATGGATGGAAACTAATCAAGGAGAGAAGCAATCTGGAATTAAGGAGAGACTTCCCAACAGTGAGGATAATTAACCAGTGGAACAACTTACCTTCAGAAGTTGTGGGTGCTTCATCAGTGGAGGTTTTTAAGAAGAGACTGGACAGCCATTTGTCTGAAAATGGTATAGGATCTTCTGCTTGAGATCCAAGGTCCCTTCCAACTCTGATGATGATGATGATGTGACTCAGATGTTGATGTTGATGTTGACGAAGAAGAAGAAGAAGAAAAAGAAGGAGGAGGAGGAGGAGGAGGAGGAGGAGGACTCATATCTTAACAACAAGAAGCAAATATAAAAGTTGGCATTGGTTTGAAAATAACAATGGAAGGCATTATAAAATTCCTGCCAAGAATATTTGAGATAATAACCAAGAGCACAGGTATGTTTTCACAGGATTAAACAAATAAGTAAGACAGGGCCTTGATGCTGTTCAGTGACAAAAATGTTGTGTTTGAGATAGAGCTAAGCCAAAACTACTCACAACCTGTAGTCAGCAGTAACAGGTCAGTTGTCAGCTAATCCTAACATTATTTCTATATGGGCTTCAAAATACAAAATCAGTGGAATCCAAAAAGTGTCATCTTAAATGACATTGATTAATAGAGGCTAAATTAAATACTGTTTCATTTATTAGGCAAAATAGATGAATCCAGGAAAAGCATTAGAAGCACCAGCATTTTTGGATTTGTAAGCAAATGTGATAACTAGTTCAAAAAATTAACCTTTTAAATCTGGGCCTTACAAAATCCAGTATGTGCAAAATTGTAAACATGTAAAAATTGTGGGAAGGCAAATTTCAGGCAGGATCCATCTGTATTTCTGCACAGTAACCATTTGTATTTTTCATATTTATTATTGTACATTTATTCTGATTCTTATTTAAAGAGTTTGTTTTAAAAAAAGCTATCCAATTTCTTTGCTGAACGGGGGTCGAAGAACTATCCTTCTTCCCATGTTCACTGGGTATTTCACTTAAAACAGGTAGTCCTCGACTTATGATCACAATTGAGCCCCAAATTTCTGTTGCTAAGTGAGACACTTGTTAACTGAGTTTTGCCCCGTTTTAAGACTGTTCTGGCCACCGTTGTTAAGTGAATCACTGCAGTTGTTAAATTAATACCATGGTTGTTAAGTGAATCTGGCTTCCCCATTGCCTTTGCTTGTTAGAAGGTTGTAAAAGGGGATCACATGATCCCAGGACACTGCAACAGTCGTAAGTATGAACTAGTTGCCAAGCATCTGAATTTTGATCAGGTCAATATAGGGATGCTGCAATGGTCGTAAGCATGAAAAATGGTCATAAGTCACTTTTTTCAGTGCTGTTGTAACTTTGAATGGTCACTAAATGAACTGTTGTAAATCAAGGACTCTCTGTATTTATGAAAGTATCAACCTCCATTGACTTTACCTTGGCAAGCTTATTAGATAGCAACATTCTTTGCTTATAATCTGTAGCAGTGGTGGAATTCAATTTTTTTTACAACCAGGTCTGTGGCTTGGCTTGGTGGGCATGGTATGGCTTGGTGGGCGTAGCAGGGGAAGGATACTGCAAAATCCCCATTCCCTCCCCACTCCTGGGGGAGGATATTGCAAAATCTCCATTACCCTCCTGCAGAGGGCCAGCTAAAGGGGGTATTTGCCGGTTCTCCGAACTACTCAAAATTTCCGCTACCGGTTCTCCAGAATCTGTCAGAACCTGCTGGATTTCACCTCTGGTCTGTAGAGATTCTCAGTCATCCAGGTCATGTTTGTCCCAAAGGTGCTTTTTCAGGAGGAAACTGGACTTTCTTGTTCTCCATTCCCCACTATCTCATCAGAGCTGAAGAAGCTTCTTGGATGAGAAGAGAAACATCTTCCAACGAAAAAAGTTTCAGTTGCCTCCTGAAAAAGCACTTTTAGGATGATTCTTTGCTTATATACTGTATTCACTAAGTGATGAGCATTTCCATAGGATCAACCTAAAAGAGAATAAAGTGAAACAATCAGTAGAAAAGATTTTTAAGAATCTTAAAAATCATAATGGTAACAGTTTAACAAGGTAGAGGGAATTCACATTTTTTTTCCAGAAACATTTCGATCTCATATAGAATTTGATCTGAAATTTTCAAATCCTTGAAGCAATGTAAAAACACTCCATTTTTTAAAAACCTCCCAGTTTCATTGATAAATAAATTTATCAGTTCAGTTTTCTAGGATTTTTCAAAAATAAAAAATAAAGCTTAACAATGTTCTTAATTGTCCGCAGTGGCGCAATTCCATAGCTACAACCATATTTGCATAGAATGGAGTCTTAATAATATAAAAACTTGAAGGGGAAGGAGGAGGAGAAACAGGAGGAAATGGAAGAAGGAAGGAAGGAGGAGGAAAAGAAGGCAAGGGAGAAGGAGGAGAAGGAGGAAGAGGAAGAGGAAGAAGACGAGGAAGAGGAAAAAGAGAAGGAGGAGAATTAGGAGGAGAAGGAGGAGGAGAGAAGGAGAAGGAGAAGGAGAAGGAAGAAGGAAGGAAGGAGGAGGAAAAGAAGACAAAGGAGGAGGAGGAGAAAGAAGAGGAGAAGGAGGAAGAGGAAGAGGAAGAAGAGGAGGAAGAAGATTAAAATTACAATTACAATTAGAATTAGAATTAGAATTAGAAGGAGAAGGAGAAGGAGGATGGGAGGAGAAGGAGAAGGAGAAGGAGAAGGAGAAGGAGAAGATTCAGTTCCATAAACATGACCACATACTTTTGGGATCAGACTTGAAAGAACAGGAGATCAAAATCCCTGTGCCAATTTCATTTTCGGAAAGATCAACTGTGTTCTATTTAAGATCAACTCTGAGAATGTTGTTATGTTCTTATCAAAAAGCCAACCAAGTAAAGTCCTCACCCAACCCTGCTTTAGAGGCATCATATTTGGCAATAGATGTGTGCATCAGGATTCTCTCAAGCCTAAAACCATGGACCATGATTTCTCTTCATCATTCCTGAAATCATCATCTTCATGTGTTTCAACCAGATTTGCTCTTTTTCGTGGCTCAAAATAACCCAGGGGAAACATTTGAAAGAAGTCAGGGTAGAACAACTGATTTAATTTAATTATTTTGATTTAATTAATTAAATTTATATGCCGCCCCTTTCTGAAGACTCAGGGCGGCTGATCCATTATTGACATATGGTATATTTCAAGCTGGCTTGCCCATCAGTTCTTTTTTTAAAAAAGTTTTTTATTTTTTAAGACAGACAAACATTTAATACATCAATCATCCCTCCCCTGTGACATCTCGGTGTTAACTTCTTCAGTTCTTTTTATTCTTCTTGTTCCAACAGTTTCTTCTATCTTAATCGTCATCCAAACCACTATAAAAGTTCATTCCTATGACCATATTCTTGCCATCAAATTTTTACACATAGTTATAAAATTAATCATTTATATGTCTTTTCCAACCAACAATAGAAATAATTCCATATTCTAAAGTATTCTGATTCTTCCCTATCTTTAATCAACAAGGTTAATCGGTTCATTTCTGCACAATCTAAAATCTTTTTTATTACTTCATCTTCCAAAGGCATTTTCTCTAATTTCCAATTTTGAGCATAAACAATTCTTGCAGCTGTTATTACGTGTATAATCAAATAAATATATTCCTTTTTAATTTTGTCAGGTAGGATACCCCATAGGAACAACTCTGGTTTGAATTCGATACGTAATTGTGTCATTTCTTCCAATCAGGTTTTAATTTTATTCCAATAGTTTTTTGCTTCAGGGCATGTCCACCACATATGATAATAGGATCTTGTTGGTGACATTTCCAACATTTCGCTAATTTATCTTTAAGCATTTTTGCTAACTTCTCCGGTGCTTGCCCATCAGCTCTGTGTTGTGGTCCGATCTCACAGTTTTAATGAAGGAACTCACGGAAGTCGAAAAGGGTGTCTACTCATGACCTCTGAACGATACTTTGAAGTTCTCATTATACAGCCTATCCCTACATCGTCTTTCTTCTTTCTTTCTTTTTTTTTTTTGAGCTTTACCTCAACCTGACCTTGGCTTTTGAAGCTAAAAGAAACAAATACTCTAAGGCACAATGCTGTAACTCAGACAGGAAAGGTAGATTTTGGAAGATCACAGCTCTGAAAGAAGACTAAACAAACCAATCTGTTCCCCTATTGTAAGTAACTGCTGTATATTTCTTTCTGATGAATGCCCACGTCTGGTTGGGTTGGACACACCTCTTGTTTTTTGAGACCCTATTGAATCAAACGGTTTCTGTATAAAGACAACTGAACTTCAAGTTGTGCAAAAATAAATAAATAAATAAAGAACAAAAAAATAATGCACAGGAAACAGCATGCCCCGTTGAAAAGGAGAGATCAGTGTAAGGAAACGATACGGCTACTTGGGTGTGCTACCACAATAATGCGCAAGGATGAAAGCATCTACTTGGTGCATGAAGGAAGCAAAATGCAACTCCGGTTAGCTTGCACTCTGAATCTTAATTATAGAGGATTTGATTCTCCATTTTTCTAATTATTGTCCTCAAATGGGAAAGCTCGCCATATAACTTTAGGCTGGTCACTGTCTTGCACCCCGACATGCCCCACTGGATTGTTGTTGTTGGAAAATACATTTCCTGATTATAGGATCTTACATTGCAAGGCTGGGATAGAATTATCTAAAGGTGATATTCACACACACCATGTTTAACCTGATCACTAAATTAATTCATTTCCATAGCTGGTTTAAGAATTCTGGAAATTGAAGTCCACAAGCCTGAAACCTTTCCAAGTTTGGAGATCCCTTGGACCAACCAATCAGTGTAGATTTGTTCAAATATTACATCGCTCCAAAACTAACCCATACTAGAATGCTTCATCCATACATTTGGCAGGTCTTACCTGATCAGATTAAGCATTTTGTATGAATTCTATAGTATATATTTCAATGGTTCAGTGGGGTCCGTGGAACCCTGGGGTGGGGGGCACAATGTTGACACAGGGGGTCTGTGACAGCTTGAAGAAATGTTATGATTTAAATCTTGAGTTAAGTCTTGGGAATCCTTGGCCACAGAAGGTATTTAAAGGGGCTCCGTAAAGAAAACGGGGGGAACGACTGATATATGTGATTTCTGGGACATTTCAGTGATTTTAATTTGGAGTTACAGTGGGATGGGCCACATGCTGTTGTATCTAAAAACTTTGGCTTACAGAAAACAAAAGTGACACAGAAACGAATCCTATTGGAAGACACTACACCCAAGCTAGTGATTCACACAGAGTCCTGATCTCTGACAATGAACTGTTTATAGTGCTTCTCTGCATCCATTTAAGTTTGTGTTAAATTAGTATTTACCGACAAAGAAATAAAGGGAGACTAGTAAAGATCTATTTCAAGCTATTTAGCTCTTGTCAGCTACCCATACCCTTCTGGGATTCAAAGAGCTAAATAGCTTGAAATAGATCTATACTAGTCTGCCTTTATTTCTTTGTCGGTAAATATAAATTTAACACAAAAATAATTTGCTGCGAAAGCGATTGCCTGCGAAGGCTCCTAGGATTGGGGCTGAAAGGCGAAGGCAGAAGCAGTATGCTCTGTCCCATATTTGGGTAGATCAGGTTGCCCTGATGCTGATACAGTTCTACAGAGGAATTATTGAGTCTGTCATCTGCACCTCTATAACTGTCTGGTTTGGTTCTGCAACCCAACAAGACAGACACCAACTTCAGAGGATAATTAGAACGGCAGAAAAAACAATGGCTACCAACCTGCCTTCCATTGAGGACCTGTATACTGTACGAGTCAAAAAGAGGGCTGTGAAAATATTTACAGACCCCTCGCATCCTGGACATAAACTGTTTCAACTCCTATCCTCAAAACGACGCTATAGAGCACTGCACACCAAGACAACTAGACACAAGAACAGTTTTTTCCCGAACGCCATCACTCTGCTAAATAAATAATTCCCTCAACACTGTCAAACTATTCACTAAGGCTGCATTACTATTACTATTAGTCTTCTCATCATTCCTATCACCCATCTCCTCCCACTTACGACTGTAGGACTGTAACTTGTTGCTGTATCCTTAACTATTTATATTTATTGTGTCCTAGTATGATTTGATTGCTTATTTGTACCTTATGACTATCATTAAGTGTTGTACTTTATGATTCTTAACGAATGTATCTTCTCTTTTCTATGTACACTGAGAGCATATGCACCAAAGACAAATTCCTTGCGTGTCCAATCACACTCAGCCAATAAAAGAATTCTAAAAACACTTATTCACTGAAGTTTGGATTGTGCCGTTCCCTTCCCGTTCCCAACATTATTTCCCACAAGGGTGATCTGAAGACTGCTGGGATCCTTCCTAG
Organism: Pantherophis guttatus; assembly: GCF_059756535.1. Classification (NCBI taxonomy): domain Eukaryota; kingdom Metazoa; phylum Chordata; class Lepidosauria; order Squamata; family Colubridae; genus Pantherophis; species Pantherophis guttatus. The sequence continues at coordinate 11,196,030 of NC_142068.1, forward strand.
GAGCCTGCAGTTCCTGAATTCCCTTATTTCTTCTCATGACCGTCTTGGTTCACCCACCAGTGTGGCCCCATCACATGGTTCGGGAATGACTAACTCAGCGGGTGTGAAGGTTGTGGAATGAAGAAAGACTGGGCTTTGGTCTTATCCCCTCCCTATCTCATTATTTCCCGAGGGCTAGCTTTCTATTGGGACAATATAGGATTTCAGACCCTGGTCCCACCTCACCAGCCACTCCAAGAGGGACAGAATGGCTCCGATGTCCCCGATAATTTGCGTGTTTCTCATGCAGTTCTGTTTACCACATAGAATAGCTCAGATTCTCAGGGTGGCTCATCTTTTTGTATCCCAGGACTGTCCTCATCTTCAGGTACAAATGCCTTGTTGTTCCCCCGGTCCTGTCTGCCTCCTTGGTGACGGATAGATGAGAACTGTTCCTTTGGCTCTGGGAATCTAATGTGATCTGAGTTGCAGGCAGGCAGAGCAAAAGAGATTTAACACTATGAGAACTTGAGCAGGATGTGGGGGCTGCCGGAGAGAGACTTCTAAGTGTTTTCTGAGCAACAGGGTTGTGTAGATTTAACACTGCGATATCCAGAATATCCCGGAGCATCTGCAGAAAAATAATAATAATAATAATAAAAGAATACTGAGTCAACTGGCTAGATATACGCAACACAAATTTGCAGTGTTTTTTTCTTTTCTTTATCTGCAGATTAGACTACAAAGGGATAACTGGAAGGAGGAGATAGGAAGGTGTATTTGTGAGATTGTTAGTTTGTCCCAATCACAACACCTGCGTGCAACTGGATGGGAAGAAAACAAGACCAAGCTTCTAGTTTTTCAAGATATCCATCTGAAGTGAACCGAGACAGAAATCTGATTCCGATCAGTGGAACATAATAAAAGAAGGGCTTGTAGAAAAAACATCCAGTTGGGTTACTATGCAGTTTTAGTAGTAATTTCAAAGGGATGTAAATTGGGGTGCATTTTGCATTTTCCTTCTTTTCTTGCCCTTAAGGCACAGTCTTCTTTAGTCACTGATAATGGGTTAGTATCTGTGGCGTTTCAGAAGTGCGGCTGTTATCATTAGATATGCCGGTTTCATCAGCCGATGGCTTGTTCTGTTTTCCATCCAACTGGACGGTTTATTGAAAGTCAGTATTTATAGTCACCAAGTTAGAAACTGGAGACAGGAGACTGTGAGTTCTAGTTCTGCCTTGGGTATGAAAGCTGGCTGGGTGATTTTGAGCCATTCACTCTCTCTGGGATGTTGTTGTGGGGAAAATGGGAGGAAGAAGGAGTGTTAGGTATGTTTGCTGCCTTGGGTTACTTATAAAGTAATACAGGTGGAATAAAAATCAAATCAGTAAGTAAGTAAATAAATATTAATGTGAGACAGGTTTAGACATCTATTTCCTTATCAACTAATATATCTCTCTCTCTCTCCCTCCCTCTCATCTCTCTCGCTCTCTCTGTCTCTCTCTTATCTATATATCAATCTATCATATCTGTTTAATATCGTCTGTCTCATCTCTCTCTATCTCTATCTCTATCTCTATATCCATCCATCCATCCATCCATCCATCCATCCATCCATCCATCCATCCATCCATATCTATCTATCTATCTATCTATCTATCTATCTATCTATCTATCTATCTATCTATCTATCATCCATCTACCTAATCTATCTCTGCTTATTTTGCCCTCTATTTTTCTTTTTTCTTTTTCTATCATTTGCTTTTCCTGTTCTGTTTAATTAAATAAAAGGCCTCTTTAAAATAAAATCAAATGGCAAACACAGTTGTGTTTTTTATATAACTTCTTTTTAATGCAGATTGTTTGAATTGTCTGAAACCTATCACAAAATCCGGTCAAGGGGCACAACGGTCTCATAATTGCTTTATAAATTCAATAATTTATTCCATGGAAACTGATGACTGGACACGGAAATGGATCCTCTGAGCTCTTTATATAAATGAAAGGGGGGGGAAATGTATAACTTCAGTTATTTAATGAAGACCTGATGTTATTCATGACTTATAGATGGGTTTCTTATAGATTATGTATGGATGCGTATAATGAAATAATCATCTGCTCAGAATATTAAACAGAAGAGTCCCAGCAAACAAATAAAACCATTTTTCATTAAAATTGTTATGTAAACTTTGTATTTATACACACGTATAAAAAGCCTATATCTCTGTCTATTATCTAGGCAGCATACAAATCTAATAAATCTATTTATCTGATTTATTATATTTGTATGCTGTCTATCTGGAAAGATGATATCTATCGTCTGCCTGCCTGCCTGCCTGCCTGCCTGCCTGCCTATCTATCTATCTATCTATCTATCTATCTATCTATCTATCTATTGATCGATCGATCGATCTACTACCTACCTACCTACCTCCACTCAGCCACCTACATCCATCGATCTATCTATCTATCTATCTATCTATCTATCTATCTATCTATCTATCATCTATCTATCTATCTATTTATCTATCTATCATCTATCTCTACTTATTTTCATTTCATTTCATTTTATTTGATTTATATAGTGCCCTACTCCCGAAGGACTCAGGGCGGTGAACAGGCACAAGATAAACACATAGAATACAAAAATTTAAGAGCAGAAGTAAAATCGAATTAAATCAATTTAGCCCAAGACAAATTTAAAACCCCAGGTTAAGAACAAATTAAAATTTACATTAAAATTTACATTAAAAAGAGAATGGGAGAGGTTAGGCCAGACCAGCCTGGTGAAATAAAAAGGTCTTGAGAGCGCGGCGGAAGGTGCGTAGATCCGGGATCCTCCATATCTCTGGGGGGAGCTCGTTCCAGATAGTAGGTGCCCCCACAGAGAAGGGTCTCCCCCTGGGGGCCGCCAGCTGACATTGTTTGGCCGACGGCACCTGGAGGAGTCTCTCTCTGTGAGAGCGTACCGGCTGGTGGGAGGCTGTTTGCGGCAGCAGGCAGTCCTGTAAATAACCAGGCCGTAAACCATGGAGCACTCTAAAGGTGGTAACCAAAACCTTGAAGCGCACCTAGAAGACCACCGGGAGCCAGTGCAGCTCGCGCAGGAGAGGTGTTACATGGGAGCGCCACGTCGCTCCCATAACCACCTGCGTGGCCGCACTCTGCGCCAGTTGGAGCCTCCGGGTGCTCCTCAAGGGGAGCCCCTTGTAGAGAGCTTATCTTGCCCTCTTTTTCTTTTTTCTTTTTCTATCACTTGCTTTTCCTATTCTGTTTCATTAAATAAAAGGTCCCTTTAAAATAAAATTAAATGGCAAAAACACCATTGTGTTTTTATCTAACTTCTTTTCAATGGAGATCATTTGAATTGTCTGAAGCCTATCCCAAAATCGGGTCAGGAGGCACAACGGTCCCCTAATTGCTTTATAAATTCAATCATTGATCATCTATCTTATACGTTTTGAAGATTAATTCATTCCACTTAGGCACCACCTGATTCCAAAGTTATTCTGGGCAGGGTATAACAAAACCAACAGAACAAAAACAGAATACAACAATTGTAGAAAGAAATAAAAACAAACAAATAACAAGAAGCTACTGGCAGATCTGGCTAACCACACCCAAACCCCATCTGGCAGGGCCACCACTCTTTGTTCTGGGACAACAGCCAGACCTTAAAGGGTTTTCAGAAAGTCATCAGGATGAGAGTCAGGTGCTGTAGGACAGGTGCTATGATGGATCTGGCTGTTGCTTTGGATACTGGAGCCAGAATGGTCTACAAGCTTCTCCTGTAAAGTGTATACGTTGGTGAGAACTAACTGCGTATTTGAATGCTATGGGTTTTTTTTTAGTTGGGTGGTGTCAGGTGTGAAGAATTGGGACCACACATAGAGTTCCAGTTAAGATGTTTTATTGCTCATGCCTATTCACAAGAATCTAGTCAAGGAACAGCGGGCACTAAATTGGTACCAAATAAAGATCAATGGAAATTAAGAGGAATTGGTCTTAGAGGATTGGTGGGAACATAATGATTCTAGGCTAATTACTTGCTTTACTCTGCCCCAGAGTCTGCCTGATCTTTTCCTATAGGAGGTCTTTCAATCACTCAACAACCGACCAACCGACCAGTGGTGGGATTCAAATTGTTTTACTAGAGGTTCTGTGGACATGGCTTGGGGGCGGGTCATGTGGTCTGAGTGGGCGTGACGACTAAGGCGGATTGGGGGGGAAATCCACCAGGGTCAGAGCCGTGCCCGGCACAGGGTAACGATCCGGGGGGCACCGGACGAGGGATTGGGAAAGGGATGGGGGACGATATCTATGAGGGCTGTACCATCGGCACGGTGAATGGGAGGGGCAGATATGGCGGGAGCAGGGGACCACATCAGGTGCTGGGGGCTCGCACTTGCTGTCTGAGAGCAATTGCTTGCCCCGGTCCCCAAGGCTCTGCTCGGATACTAGGTGGCTTAGATACTCAGGAGCTGGGCCTTCGGCTGATGCTGTGCAATGCCAGGTCCGTGGTCAATAAGGCCCCCCTCATTCACGATCTTATACTAGAGGGAGGAGCGGACCTGGCGGGTATTACGGAGACCTGGTTGGGCCCGGAGGGTGGCGTCCCTCTGGTTGAAATGTGCCCACCAGGCTTCAGAGCATTCCATCAGCCGAGGGCTCAGGGGAGGGGCGGGGGGGTGGCGGTTATTATTAACGAGGATCTGGGTCCGAGGGAGACCACTGTGCCTCAGATAGCCGGATGTGAGTCCCTCCTTGTGAGGTGGGGCCGTGGGGTTCAGATGGGCTTGTTGCTTACGTACCTGGCTCCCTGCCGCGTGGCAACAGCCCTACCTGAGCTACTCGACGTGATAGCCACGGTGGCAGTAGATACACCCAGGCTTTTAGTCATGGGTGATTTCAACTTGCCATCCGTCGGTGAAACGTCTGAGGTGGCTCGGGAGTTCATGGCTTCCATGACGGCCATGGACCTGACCCAGTTAGTTCATGGCCCTACTCACAGGGGAGGTCACACTCTGGATCTGATTTTTGTCTCTGGCCAGTGGTTGAGTGGTCTTGTTATAGGGGATATAGACATGGAACCCTTGTCATGGTCTGACCACTCACTCCTTCGCCTAGATCTTCGAACCGCGACCCCTCGCCGCAGGGAGGTGGATCCAATTAGATGGATCCGCCCCAGGCGCCTGATGGATCCTGATAGGTTCCAGACGGAGCTTGGGCCATTTCCTGAGGATCTAGCACATGACTCGGCCGAGGACCTGGTAGCCGCCTGGGATCGGGCGGCTGGTGGGGCCTTGGACCGAGTTGTGCCTTTGCGGCCTCTGACCCGATGCCGATCCCGTGCGGCTCCTTGGTTTACTGAGGAGCTGAGGGAAATGAAGCGCCGGAAAAGACGCCTGGAGAGCGGTTGGAGGGCCAGTCTCGCTGAATCTGATCGAACACTGGTAAGGTCGCATATTAAGGCCTACCTAGTGGCGATAGAGACGGCAAAGTCTAACTACTTTTCCGCCTCTATTGCGTCATCAGGGAATCGTCCGGCTGCCCTGTTTAGGGTGACCCGCGCCCTGCTCCATCCAGGAGTGCGGGAGGATCCCTTAGAAGGCAGGGCGGAGGATTTCGGACAATACCTGTATGACAAAATCGCCCAGATCCGGGGGGATTTGGACTCTGACTGGGTAGATCAGGGCAGGGTGACGAGGAATAGTCTTGAGAATGTTATCTGGGAGGAGTTTGATGCTGTGACTCCTGATGATGTGGACAGGATTTTGGGGAGACTTAGTGCGGCCACATGTTTACTGGACCCGTGTCCCTCCTGGTTGGTACTGGCTTCCCGGGAGGTTACACGAGGCTGGCTCCAGGGTGTTATCAACGCTTCGTTGAGTGAGGGTTACTTCCCCACCGCCTTGAAAGAGGCGGTGGTGAGGCCTCTCCTCAAGAAGCCGTCCCTGGATCCGGCAATATTGGCCAACTATCGTCCTGTCTCCAACCTTCGCTTTATGGCGAAGGTTGTTGAGAGTGTGGTCGCACGACAGTTTCCGCAATTCCTGGAGGAAACATCTTATCTAGATCCGTTCCAGTCGGGTTTCAGGTCTGGGCACAGCACAGAAACGGCATTGGTCGCGTTGGTTGATGATCTCTGGAGGGCTCGGGACAGGGGTTGTTCCTCTGTTCTGGTCCTGTTAGACCTCTCAGCGGCTTTTGATACCATCGACCATGGTATCATGCTGCACCGGCTGGAAGAGTTGGGGGTGGGAGGCACCGTGTTGCGTTGGTTCTCCTCCTTTCTCTCCGACCGGTCGCAGTTTGTGTTGGCAGGGGGGCAGAGGTCGACCTCGAGGCCTCTCATTTGTGGAGTGCCGCAGGGATCGGTCCTCTCGCCCCTTCTGTTCAACATTTATGTGAAGCCGCTGGGTGAGATCATCCGTGGCTTTGGGGTGAGATACCACCAGTACGCTGATGACACCCAGCTGTACATCTCCACCCCAGGCCACCCCAACGATGCCCTTGAAGTGATGTCCCAGTGCCTGGAGGCTGTACGGGTCTGGATGGGGAGGAACAGGCTCAAGCTCAACCCTTCCAAGACTGAGTGGCTGTGGCTCCCGGCATCCCGATATAGTCAGTTGACTCCATCACTGACTATTGGGGGCGAGTCATTGGCCCCCACAGAGAGGGCTCGCAATCTGGGAGTCCTCCTGGATATGCAGCTGTCCTTGGAGGAACATCTGACGGCTGTAACCAGGGGGACCTTTTGTCAGGTTCGCCTGATTCGCCAGTTGCGGCCCTTTCTTGATCGGGATTCCCTGTGCACAGTCACTCATGCCCTCGTCACCTCTCGCCTTGACTACTGCAACGCTCTCTACATGGGGCTCCCCTTGAGGAGCACCCGGAGGCTCCAGCTGGTCCAGAACGCAGCAGCGCGGGTAGTGACGGGAGCAGCATGGCGCTCCCATGTAACACCGCTCCTGCGCGAGCTGCACTGGCTCCCAGTTGTCTTCCGGGTGCGCTTCAAGGTGTTGGTTATCACCTTTAAAGCGCTCCATGGCATAGGGCCTAGCTATCTGCGAGACCGCCTGCTGCTACCGACGACCTCCCAGCGACCCGTGCGCTCCCACAGAGAGGGCCTCCTCGGGGTGCCATCAGCCAGACAATGCAGGCTGGTGACCCCCAGGGGGAGAGCCTTCTCTGTGGGGGCACCTACCCTCTGGAATCAGCTCCCCCCAGAGATAAGGAGAATCCAAGACCTCAGTGCCTTCCGTCGCGCCCTTAAAACCCATTTATTTAAACAAGCCGGGCTGGCTTAAGATGAAATTTTTAACTGTTTTTAAATGTTTTAAACGTTTTTAATTGGTAAATGAGTTTTAATTGGGCCAAATTTATATATCTTTTAATTGTTTTTAATATTTGTTCTGCATGTTTTTTTAATCTGGCTGTACACCGCCCTGAGTCCTTAGGGAGAAGGGCGGTATAGAAATCCAATATAAAATAAAATAAAAAATAAATTTGACTTCACTCATGGCAAGGTGGGGCGGTATTCAGCTGGCAAACGAACCGGCTGAATACCACCTCTGCAACCGACCAACTGATCAACCGACCAACCGACCAACCGACCAACCGACCAACTAACTAACCAACCAACCAACCAACCAACCAACCAACCAACCAACCAACCAACCAATCTAATTGCAGTGCTCAGAAGGTAGATCTCTTCCCCAAGGTCAAACAAAACAAACAAAACTCTGCTTATAAACAAAATTATAAGCAGAGATGCTGGCTTGAGAAGAGAATTGTTTTCTGCATTGCTTGCCAAAACAAGGAAGGACATTTCATCTTCCTTTGCACAATACTCCTTTATTAGAGTCATTGACCAAGAACACCACCAGTAGATTAACAAACACAGCTCTGTAGCAAACTTGTAACCAAATAAAATTAAAAATAACACAAGACATCCAAGCCAGAGCTTTGCACAGTTGTATGGTTTAGTAAAAGTATTTTGCAACTTGAAATGTAAGTAAAGGGTTAGCAGTGCCCCTTAAAAAGATAATGTACCTAAACTATATCTGTATGTCCTTCAAATTTGGAAATAGGTGAGGAGAGGAAGTCTCCCTTTAATATCATAAAGAGGAAGAACTCAGTGAGAAGACTTGGGCAAGAGTTTCTGCTTCCCTAGAGCTAGAAGCACGAAAGATAAAATATCTGAGAATAAAAAAAACTCTTAGAATTTATCCATCAGCAGAACTTTCCAGCAGCTCTGGAAAAGACCCACTTATATTTATCCACTTCAGGGGCATGATGCTCAGCCTTTAAAGATGCTGAGCTTGTGAGCTGGAAAGCTGACAGCCCAGGTTTGAGACCTGAGGATGAGCTCCCGTTACTTGCTCCAGCTCCTGCCCACCTAGCAGTTCGAAAGTATGCAAATCAGGGGTGGGTTCTACTTACCTCTACTACCGGTTCGCAACGGGGCCGCACATGTGTGGTTGCTTTGCTCGCGTGCGCACGCTCTTCTGCGCATGCGCAGAAGCGTTTTGATGATGTCGGGGTGGGTGGGCAGAGCCTCCCTCCGGTTTTACTACTGGTTCTATAGAACCGGTCCGAACCGGGGGCAACTCACCACTGATGCAAATGCGAGTAGATAAATAGGTACCACTTTGGTATAGTCATGCTGGCCACATGATCATGGAAATGGAAATGTCTTCAAACAACTTTTTATATAAATTCTGGTTTCATTTTTATCTCTCTTTCAAAATTTTCTCTTTTAAAATATGAATCATACTCCATTTTTTTTTTGCTTTATCACATGTCCACCATAGACGATAAAAAGTCCCTTCTTTACTTTTATACTTCCAACATTCATTTGACATACCTTTATACAGTACATCTTAGACAACTTATCTGGTGTTAAATACCAATGATACATCATCTTATATAGATTATAATTTAATGTAAATTTTAAATCCTTTGTCCACATATTTTCCCATTGTTCAAGCATCAGATTATATAGGAATAGCCAACAATTCATTAGGGTTAGTGTGTGTGTGTGTGGGGGGGGGATGCCAGTCTGTTTCTGTAGCTCTTAGCAACCGTCTGTCAGGCCTGGAAGCCATTTTTTGCATTGGGCCTTCAGGCCTGCCACATTTACTACTGAGGGAAATTGGGAGGGGGGATTGAATGGAGCAAGGGTGATATACAGTCATAATAACATTCCTTTCTCAGAGAGTCAAGGACATCTTGCCCTGCACCTGGACTGATGAGCCTGGGAGGCATCTACAGTTGGGACGGTGCATTGATTGGACCATGTGATGGACATGTAGGTGTTGGGCAGGGACTTGGACTTTCCTTTGGGTGTGGAAGCTTTCAGATTCGGGTTTTCCTAGATGTGCCAATATGACATCTCTAATAAAATGGAATTTTGAGGAACTTCAAGCCTCGGAGTTTTCTTTCGTTGGGGGTGTTACTTGGAACCCTGACACCGTCTCTGAATGAGGATGTGGAGACATCCTGTTGACTTGCTTCTCTTCTTTTTTCCCCCCTACCCCGTTTCTCCATTTGAAAATAGAATCTATGATTTCTATCATTTCCACTTAGATAGAAATGTGTTATGAAAGGTAATTTTATTGCAAAGAAATAATCTTTCTAATGTTAGCCATTATTTCACTCTCAGTGTGACAAGCAGGGTAACTGTTGGAAATCACTGTATATTTCAGTTAAAGTCTCTTGACAACACAAGCAGAGGAAAGACGGAGGCACTTTTTTTTATATTTTAAGAAAACTACTCTTATTTTGGTGTATTACGAAGAAACACATGTAAATGATGGCTTGTCGTTGGCCTAAGGAGGCCGGGGGGGGGGGGAAGAGTGGAAGGAAGGAGAGGAAAGGAGAAATAACACACCGCAGGAGAATCCATGGCTGTGTTTCTTTGTCAAACACCTCAACCTTATCTCTTTCTAAAATTTTTGTTATTATTTCTCCATCACTGCTTCTAAAAGGTGCCGACTTTGGCATTGCACGCCTTCTGGTTGCTGTAGAATTGCTTGGCCACGTGATTAGCAATCAACCCCGCAATTCCCACTCAGAGAACCTGAGTAAGATTTGAAAAATCCAAAGCATCTGGAAATTGAAAGCCCTTTAAATTCTTTGCGGGAGGTTGGGTTTTTTTTTTTATTTTTAAGCATAGGTCCTTCTGCATAAACTACAACACAGTTCCACTTGTGAAATTCAGGGTACGTGTGAGAACAAAAATCTTGCAAGAAAGAAGGCTGTGGGCTGCTTTCCTCTAGAAATCACCGAAGACTAACGTTGTTTTCTCAGAAATGCCCAATGGACGGTCGATGGTTGCGCAACTAATAGAGGTAGTCTTGACTTACAGCCATTCGTTTAGTGACCATTCCAAGTTACAGCAGAACAGAAAAAGAGTGACTCAGGACAGGGGTGGGTTCTAAATTTTTTTACTACCAGTTCTGTGGGCGTGGCTTATTTTGTGGGTGTGGCTTGGAGGTCATGTGACTAGGTGGGCGTGGCTAGCTGGTTAGACTCATTTCTGGAAGGTCCTCACAGTTACGACCAAGTCCTCACACTTACGACCCAACTCATTTGTTTGCTTTTAACACTGATCAGCTGTAGGACGGCCCTTTGAAGCCCCCTGGCAAGAGTTTAAACAGTTTTTTTCCCTCTAGTCATCAGCTGGGACTCGGGAGGCAGCAATAGATTGGGAGTGGGGCCAAATAAAAGGTAAGAATAACGTGGGTGGGGGGGTGGGAGGGCGGGGGGGGAACCGGTTCGGTGACGTCATATCGTCACCGCTACGGCTCGGCCGAACCGGACCGAACCGGGAGGAACCCACCACTGACTCAGGACCAGTCTTTGTCCTTATAAGTATCACAGCATTGCCACAATCGTGTGATCAACATTTGGGCACTTGGTAACCAGCATGTATTAATGACATGGCAACATCCTGGTGTCATGTGATCTTAGCACGCTCATGTCAAAAGCCCCCAGCACTTTGGGGTTGAAAGGATTAGATGGTGACATCACCGTTGCCTGGGGAATATCCAGTTGGGGGCTCCTTTCATGTCCCTTCAGGAGCTGGAGCCAAGGATGAGAATTCACCCTGCCCCACAGCAGCACACGGGTCTCAAACATAGGTGTCAGTGTTCCAAGCAATGTATCCATAGTAAGCAAAACTCTGAGGCAGGTAGATTCCTCTAAGAACAATTTATTTGGATACATCATATTGGCACAACTGGTGTAAACCAACTCTGAAAGTTCCTATGGTTTTCACCTGATTAAAAAATAAAAGTTCCCCCTTCCCCCAAGTCATCAGTCACATTGTCCAACAGTGGTGCTGGCCAGTTGCTTGATTACTCCACTCCTCCTCTCCTCAGCCACCTGTTGGAATGTCCTTGGTTCCCACAGGAAAACTTTTTGTTTTGGCTACAAATCCCCAGCTATCTATTTCCTCCCTCCTTCCCCTTTGTGGCAACAGTGAAGCCTCAAAGATGTCCTCAGCCAGGTTCGCTTGACAACGGGTTTTGCTAACCTCCAACCCAGCATCCTAACCACATGATCCACTGCGCTCCTGAGTCATGTGTTTGTCATTTGAAACCTTCCTAGCTGGCTTCCAACTATGGTAATGATCATTTGAGGCAATGTTGACTCCTGGTCATTGCCTGGGCTTGTCAATCAATCAATCAGAATAGAGCTGGAAGGGATCTTGGAGGGGTTTTTTTTTTTTTTTAATTTGATTTATATGCCGCCCTTCTCCGGAGACTAAGGGTGGCTTACAATGCGTTAAGCAATAGCCTTCATACTTTTGTATATTTATACAAAGTCAGCTTATTGCCCCCACAAACTGGGTCCTCAATTTTACCTACCTTAGAAAGGATGGAAGGCTGAGTCAACCTTGAGCCTGGTGAGATTTGAATTTACAGTAATTGCAGACAGCTGGTGTTAATCACAATGCTATCAGTCTGCTGAACTACCAGGCCCCTTTTTTTCTAGTCCAACCTCCTCCTCAAGCAGAAGATCCTGTACAATTTTGGACAAGTGGCTGTCCAGTCTTTTCTTAAAAACCTCCAATGATGAAGGCCCTACAATTTCTGAAGAGAAGCTGTTCCATTGGTTAATTGAAGTTTCTCCTTAATTCCAGGTTGCTCCTCTCCTTGATTAATTTCCATCCATTGTTTCTTGTCTTGCCTTCTGGTGCTTTGGAAAATAAGTTGACCCTTTCTTCTTCATAGCAACCCCTCAGATACTGGAATACTGCTATCATGTCCCCGTTAGTTCTTGTTTTCACTAGACTGGCCACAGCCAATTCTTGCAATTGTCCCTGCAGTTTGGCAATTTTTCAAAAGTGATTTGCATTGCCTCCTTTCCAGGATTGAAAGAAAGTGGCAGGCACAAGGTCACCCAGCTGGCTTTGTACCTAAGGCAGGACTAGAACTCACAGTCTCCTGATTTCTAGACTGAGGCCTTAAGAAGTATACCAACTGGTTCTTGTTTATAGAATAATCTGTTCCTAGTGGCATAGGAAGCAGAGGTTAGTTTAAAAAAAAAAAAAAAAGCTAGCAACCTTAATTATTCATCTTGTCAAGGACCGTGTCACACTGGCTGAAGGCAAATAGGTTTTCACAATGGGTGCAAATCTTGTGAGTCTGGTCCAGAGGCAGCCTTCCACCTATTTGTAGACATGACAACATGAGTTGGGCTAGTCGGAGGCTATAAACAGTAGTGGCCAAAATTATCAGATATATATTGATGGTCGTACTCATTTGGTTCTATGAGGAAGTTATTTGGTCAATATAGCTTCAGGTTCAAAAGGTTGTTTTTATTATTTACAAATATATACATGCATACGATAATGAACAGGGTGTCCTGTTACATTTTTACCCTAACTGTATGACTCAGATGTTGAGAGGAGAGAGAAGTTCACGTGTTGTCTCACTGAGAGATAGATGAGAGAGAGGAAAAACAGGGGAAGATGTCCAAGTGGTTTCTAGGTACGAGTCCAATAAGAAAGTTTATTGGCTGATATAGTCACATGTGATGTCTGTAAAGACTTAACCCCTTCTAGTCTCTGGTGCATCATATGCAGGCAATATCTGACAAAAATTGTGGAAACCTTTTGGAAAAAGTGTATTTTTGAGGTTTGATGGCTAATAACACCAGGTTTTGTTGTTGTTGTTGTTGTTGTTTTGTTTTGAGTTTCAAGATAATCCTATTCCACTGCTGGAATGGCCTGGGAATAGCCCAGACCTTAACCCAATTGAAAATCTATGGAGCCGACTAAAGAAACTTGCTAGTCAGAAACAACTCAGCAATAAAACCCAGTGAATAGAAGCAATCATTCAATCTTGGTTTCACATAACAGCTGCAGAACTAAAAGACTTGGTTTATTCCCTGGGAAGACGTTGTAAGGGCCATAATTCATGCTAAAGGTTACCCAACTAAGCATTAACTGACATGGTGATAATTTTTCTATATCTCGTTTTTTCTATGGTGATAATTTTTCTATATCTCGTTTTTTCTATGTGTTTCACTTTTCTTCTTTATACCGCAACTACTATTCTAATAGCAAATCCTTGCTAGAAGTTATTGCATTACATTCTTGATTAAATTATCTTTCCATTGAGATATACTTTTATGGTACTACTCCAAAAAAAGTGGTGTTATTAGCTAGTTTTAGAAAATACACTTTTCCCAAAAGGTTTCCACAATTTTGGCTACTACTGTAGGCTATTAACAGAAGTCCTAATGGGATAATTCCAGCAAGAGAGAGTCAGTGCAGTGGCTGCTGGTAGCTGTCATGTAGCTAAGATGGTTGACAGCCTAGTAAGGCTTTTTTCTGAGCAAGTTGGCCTAAAATTCTGAGATGATCAGGTGACTTTATTAAGAGAGTTTATTGTAACAGAATTTTGAGAGCCTGCCTATGTTGCTCGTCTCGTCGCTTTTGTACTTAAGGAGAAACCAAGGCTGAATCTCTTCCAAACACTTACCAATAATGTGCTACCCTCGCCATCAACAGGAGAAAAAGTAGTGAAAACTGAAGCAATCAAGATGTCCTATGGAAATAACATCAAGTGTCTGGATGACAATCACTACAAATACTTGGGCATCCTTCAAGCTGACTACGTCAAGCATACCGAAGTCAAGAAGATTAGAAACAAATATATCACGAGAGTATCTTGAAGTCCAAATTCAGTGGAGGAAATACCATCAAGGCAATTAACATCTGGGCAATTCTAGTCATTAGATACACAGCTGGAACAGTGAGCTGGACTCAAGACGAACTGAAAGCCCTGGATAGGAAGGCCAGAAGACAGTGATTATCCTTCATCCATGCAGCAATGTTGACAATCACTACTTATCAGCACTACTTATCAGTACAAGTGCACATAGAATATTGCAAGTACACCAGAAGCTGAAAAAGAAAAAAGGCATTGGAAGAATATCTGAAGGACAGTGAAGAAAGTGCACTGAAACTAGTATACCATGAAGCTCACTAAACACCAGAGACACCAAATTGGCCTACCAAAAAAAAGCAAATGAAGAATAGACAAAGAAAATATGCAAGGAAGTCTTATATGGTCAGTACATTTAAAAAAAAAAAACCCACCAGACTAGTAGATAAATCACAAATGAGGAGGTGATAAGCCGCCTGGGAAAAGCAAGGGAAATCATCAAAACCATTAAAAAGCGAAAGTTAGAATATGATGTGCCACCTGGAAAAATACGGCACACTTCACTTAATCCTCCAGGGAAAGATTGAAGGCATATGAGGTCCAGGCAGAAGAAGAACATCATGGTTTCCAAATCTAAAGGACTGGTTTGGCCAAAATTCAGGCAGCACTTTCTCATGCAGCTGTTGATAAAAATAAGATCGCCAACATGATCGCCAACATCCGATGTTGGATATGGTGGAAGAAGAAGAAGAAGAAGAAGAAGAAGAAGAAGAAGAAGAAGAAGAAGAAGAAGAAGAAGAAGAAGAAGAAGAAGAAGAGGAGGAGGAGGAGGAGGAGGAGGAGGAGGAGGAGGAGGAGGAGGAGGAGGAGGAGGAGGAGGAGGAGGAGGAGGAGGAGGAGGAAGGAGAAGAAGAAGGAGGAGAAGATGATGATGATGATGGTAAACAGATATCAAGACCTGACATGGGATCACCTTGTTATTTTAAAAAAAACAACAACTAAATGTGCATTGGTTATAATATCACTAATATATGTATTTTTGGATGCAAAAGTTGGATAACTTTAACGATAGGGATGATAATGATGAATGATAAAAATGGTCCATGACTCTCAACAATTCTGGGTAGCTGGGATCTGCTCTGCAATGTACTGTTGGAAGTGAACATGAAGTCAATTGAAAATGCTGACCCAATGCTATTCTCTAGCCTCTCCAAAAGCAACCTGTGCTTTTCATTCCATCTCTTCTGAAATCTCATCGTCTCTTGCCATTCCTATCACCTTCTTTTTCTCATGGTACCTCTTCTGTAATTGTCCTAAAGGTGCTTTTTCTGAAGAAGCAAAGACGCTTTTTGGAGGAGAAGTGAAATGTCTTCAAGGACAAACCAAAAAAAGGTTCAGTGGCCTCTTGAAAAAGCACCTTTGGGACAACCGCAGGGGTGGGCTGCTGGGGGTTCGCAGGTGTTCGAGAGAACCTCTAGCTAACATTCTGTGCAGTTCGAAGAACCCCCAAATCCCACTCCTGGCTGGCCCTGCCCACCCCGTCCCTCCCCTCCCAGGAGTCCTCACGCGGCCCATTTTGGATGTAGGTAAATGCAGAGCGCAGGCGGAGGCTCGGGGAGGGCAAAAAATGGGCCTACTGGAAGTTCGGGAAGGCTGGAAACGGGCCCGTTTCCGGCCTCCAGAGGGCCTCCGGAGCCTAGGGAGGCCATTTTTGCCCTCCTGGAGGCTCAAGGAAAGCCTCCGGAGCCCAGGGAAGGAAAAACACCTCCCCCCCCCCGTGGTGCAGGAGGCAGACTAGGCTACACGCATCATGGCCACCCACCATGGCCCACCCAGCAACCAGGCAGAGAACCCCTTGCTAAAATTTTTGAAGCCCATCCCTGGACAACCGTGACCTGGATGATTGAGAATCTCCATAGACACTCTTCCGTAATTGTTTTGGCATGTCCTCTGAGACATAGCACAGAAAACAGGAGCTCAGGAAATCCTTCTGTTGGGTTCCCACTTGCTTTGGGGAACAGAAGCAAACAGGACGGTGGTACGTGCGTCCCTTTTCTGAAGCCATTCCATACATTTGATGAAAGCAGGTCTATGTAAGTGTAGCTTTAAATAAAAATGTGCTGGTTGCCCCACATTATTATTTTCCCCATCTAGGTTATTCCTACTTGTGTTGAATTTCATCTTCCCCTTTGATCTGTTGCCATTTTGTCAGATATAACTCCATCTGGCCGTTGTTTCTTAAATTGCCCCATTTTATTTGGTGTTCTCATGATACTTATCGACGTAGTTTGTTACCAGGTGTGGGTAACGCAAGTCAGATATGAAATTCTGCCTCCTAACAGGCTTCTCTTGTCCTGTGAAAGCGGAGTCGTATGTCCCTTTTGCTAAGTTTCTGCAGTTTTTTTCCCCCCCATCTCCTTATCTAGCCATACTTCGGCATTTACACCTTGACTTGCTACCTGCTTGTATTTTAAAGTGTGGGACACCAGATCTCCCAAGGGGATCCTCTTGGCTGTAGGTTCTCTGGAAATTTTCTTTCAGGCTAGGAATCTAACCCTTTTATTTTTCATTGTATTAAATGTGCAGTTTACAAACTCTGTAAGATCAGGTTTTCATGTGTAAGATTTGGAAGTCAGCGACAAGGACAAAGTGGCGCCTGCAAGCTAATTCACACAACCATGTGGCTTTCCTTTGAAACAGAAAACCGCCACCTCAACTTTTAATCAATTTCAGGCAAAATTCCCCTCTCATATTTAGGTTCGAGATCTCTAAACCACGCTTCAGTGTAACCATATTAAAGGATGCTTCCTTGCATCTTAAAGGGGGTTTTCTCCCTAAAATGTGACAAAATTGGCACAATGGCACATGTTCCAAGCACACGGGTGTTTCAGATTCACAAAACATTTTTAAGCGTGGCAAGAGATGAAAATAAATTTCCATTTGCGCTTTTCCAATTGTAGGAAAAAATATCCTTCTGGGTTCAGCCCCAAGTGGGGAAAAAGACACTGGAAACATGGAGACTGCTTGGAAAGATGGTTTAATGGTGGATAGGATTACATGGTTTGAGTTCTTGAACAGAAAAAAGGGCCGAGATACAGCGAGTCCCCAGGTTTTATGCTCTCTCTGGCTTTGAACTTCCTGGGGCCCCTAAAGAGTATCCTGATTGGTTGTCAGACTTCCAGGGGTGGGGGTCTTAGCTAGCCTTGCTGGCTGATGTAATCTTCCCAGGTGCCATGTGGTGAGTTTCTGTCCTATATGGGTCCTATTGTGTTGCAGATGATGGTCCTTTGACAAAGGATTGAGTTTCTGCCTCTGGCCCATTAAAAAAGGTGTGTGTGTGGGGGGGGGGGAAGGCAGGAAGCTACTTTGTCTTTAAAACATGTTTCTCCATTTCTCATCCAGGGAAATATAATATTCTGCCTTTTTTAATATTTCCTAAAATATTTCATTCTTCCAGGAAAGGGGTGGGTGCTAACTTCCTACAATATAAAAGAAAGCAAGTAAATTATGCTCCTTCCTTCTTATAAGAATATTCTTGATATCAATAAGCAAGACTTAATTGGTTTTTCTGTCTTTTAACTGATACAGAGGAATATAGTTTTTTGTTTTTTTAAAAAAAAGATTGGTCTTTAAAGCCTAAAGCTTGTCCAAACTTGGTAACGTTAAGATTGGTGGACTTCAACTCTCAGAATTCAAAATCAAAATTTGAATCAGATCGAAAATTTGGGTGCTTGGCAACTTGTCTCATATTTAGGACAGTTGCAGGAAGCCAGATTCACTTAACAACCCTACTTCACAAATGCAGTGATTCACTTAGCAACGCTGGCAAGAAAGGTCATAACATGGGGCCAAACTCAAAACAACTGCCCCATTTAGCAACAGATTATTTTGGGCTCAGTTGTGGTTTGCCACAATTGTGACTACCTGTGGTTTGCCACTTAGGTATTAGGTATTAATCTTACCCAATCATCCGGGCAAAATTTCAAACTCCAAAAACATTACCAGAGTAAGGTTTCCAGTAACAGTCATAGATCAAACTGAAATACATTTTCTAATAGGGTTTTTACACAGTTGATATTTATTAAATTGTCTGATATAATTATTATTTTTTTATGATGACTTACACGTACTGTTTGAAAAAAGCAACCAACAGATAAGAATGCTTTAATTGCCAATGCTGAGCTTGTTAAGTAGAAAAATACGGGATTATTCGAATCCATTCAGAGGCCATGTAGATTTGCTATTTGCATGACACAAGAAGCACATTAACAACTCACAGAAAATACCCTGGGTCTCCCTTCCCCCTCCATGGCCATCACAAATCTTTAAATTTGTAGACCTTGTTCCATTATGTATTCTGATTCTGCAGTAAATTGGAGTAAGTCACATATTTTGTCAATGGGCAACAAGATTCCAAATGTTCTATGAAACAAAAAAGATTTTGTGATGTCCAGATTACTTATAGGGTTTTTTTTCCCCGTTGCCAAGAGATTTGTTGTTTGCTGAGATGTTTGTGTGTCTGTTCTTTCTCTTTCATCCCTTCAGTATTTGAAAAGGAGAATGGTAAGGAAAGATATAAACTAGTCAACACCGATCACCAGGAAAGACATATTGAAAGTCCTACTTTTAGAACATGCTGATTCAGGAACATCAGTGGAAAAAGAGATAGAAGCAGCTACCTGATGCTTCTGTTGCTTTCTCTGTTGTTCCTCTTGCTTAGCTCACATTTCATTTGCCATGTCAGCCAAAATCCAAGGGGAAGCTTGTTCAAGAGAGATCCAACCTAGAAGTAAGGAGAAATGTTCTGACAGTGAAAACAATATTAATGGAATGAATAGCTTGCCTCCCAGAATTGTGGGTGATCCATCAGTGGAGTTTTTTTCATAAATAAGCTGGACAATCATTTCATTGGGATGATATAAGGCAGTGATGGCCACACCCATAATACAATACATGCACGACACTCCCCCTGCGCATGTGCGCGCCACACCCCCGTGTGCTCCGCCCACCCCCCGTGCATGCGTGCACGACCTCCCCTCACCCCATTTTGGGCCTAGCAAGCCTACCTGAAGCCTCCCTGTACCAAAAACGGGACGCAGGTGTGTGTGCAGGGAGGTGCACCGCCCCCCGGCGGTCCTCCCTCCCCCCCGTGCATGCCTACGCTGTTACAGGTGTTATGTCTGCCTTGTATGCAGCTTTATTCTCCTCTAGCATTCATCTCCATTGTTCAGTGATGCATTTCCTGCCTCTCTAGGATTTACCTCTATCCTGTTGGATGTATATAGTTATATTCTCGATGGCTTGTATAATGTTTTAACCGCATTTTGATTAAACAACAGCACTGCAGAGACCTGAAAATCAGGTGGCTGGCAGGAGATGCAGGCACAGAGCTCAGCTGGGGTGAGGGCTCACGAGCCGGCAGAGAGGCCCACTCATGCCATAGGTTCGTCAACGCGGCCCTATAATATTT
This sequence comes from Pantherophis guttatus, assembly GCF_059756535.1. NCBI lineage: Eukaryota > Metazoa > Chordata > Lepidosauria > Squamata > Colubridae > Pantherophis > Pantherophis guttatus. The sequence continues at coordinate 11,215,662 of NC_142068.1, forward strand.
CAGACAAGTGACTTTCTTCTTAAAAACCTCCAGTGATGAAGCACCCACAATTCCTGAAGGCAAAGCTGTCTCACTGGTTAATTGTTTCTCACTGTTACTAAGTTTCTCCTTAGTTTTGGGTTGCTTTCCTCCTTGATTAGTTTCCATCCATTGTTTCTTGTCCTGACGTCTGGTGCTTTTTTTTTTTTTTTGCTTTAATTTATATGCCGCCCTTCTTCGGAGACTCAGGGTGGCTTACAATGCGTTAAGCAATAGCCTTCATATTTTTCTATATTTATACAAAGTCAGTTTATTGCCCCCACAATCTGGGTCCTCATTTCACCTACCTTTGAAAGGATGGAAGGCTGAGTCAACCTTGAGCCTGGTAAGATTTGAACTTGCAGTAATTGCAAGCAGCAGATGTTAATAACAGTGCTTTAGTCCACTGTACTCCAGCCTCTTGCTTTGGAAAACAAACTGACCCCTTCCTCTTTGTGGCATCCCCTCAAATACTGGAATACTGCTATCAAGTCCCCCCTAGCCTTTCTTTTTTTCTAGACTAGCCAAACCCAAATCCTGCAACTGTTCTTCATAAGAATAAGATATAATAAAATAACTATTATTCATAAGAATGAGAAAGATGACATTGATAGAGATGTGCAGAGCTAGATGTCTAGGCAAAAGGAGCTAATAAAAAAAATCCAGACTATTCAGATGACATTCCAAAGTGTAGTAGAAGAGCAGGCAGAGCCTGGGGGTGGGGGGTGGGGGAATCAAGCAAGTCATCAGCTTAGAATCATTACATTCCCACAAACGTCCAAATTCAATCCTTTTTTTAAAATTCTGTTGACACCTATCTAGTGTCAATTTAGTGCTGACAATTACTTGACTGTATTCTTATGAATAGGCACGAACAAAAACTCTTCTCAACTAGGAACGTAATGTGTGGTCCCAATTCTTCGCACCTGACACAAAGTGATTCAGAAACAGCCCACTTTAATTCACTAAACTCTAAGAAGGAGAAGGAGAAGGAGCTACAGCACAATCAGACTGGTAAGCTTTTGTTATGACAGCCAATCTCAATAAAAAGTACTTTTGGTCTTCTTGTGGAGTTGATTTCATCGTCTGGTGTACCTAACGATATTGACAGGTAACTCTAAGAGAACGATACGTCTTCACCTCCTGCTTGTAAATTTCTAAGGGATGTTTAGTTGGCTACCAAGGAACAAAATGGTGGGCCTTGCCTGATCTAGCAAACCTATAATTATGTTTGTATGCTGTTAGAAAAGAAGAAAAGAAAACAGCAGGCTTGGAGGGAGATGTTTTTGTAAATGAAATTTATTGAACACTTCAGTGTAAGTATGCCAACCACATCAAAGCTGTAGCCTAGCATACAAGTTAAGTGAGCACATGGCTGCATTCTTATATATGTTTACCTTGGAATAAGTCAGTGGCATTAATTTGTGTGTGTAAACTTCTGTCACATTGCATTCTGTTTTATACTGAATGTAGCAGGTGGCAACTATCTAAACTTGATTACAGCTATTGTGCCTATCTATAGTTTAATAAACTCTTCTGAAGTTTTAAAAAATGGGACCAAATTTCATGTGGCAGAAGAAGCCAGAGAAAGAAAGATGAAGTTTGAAAATGGAGTGGATTCAGGGGTGAATTGCTCCCGGTTCGGACCGGATCGCCCGATCCGGTAGTGATGGCGGCGGGTGGTTCGGAGAACCGGTAGCAAAAATCCCTGCCCCCCCATGCCCAGCTGAGCCGCACAATCATCAGAGGCTTTTTAAATTTATTTTTAAAAGCATTTTTTCTACAACCTCTTCGGCTGAAAAAATGCTTTTAAAAGTAAAAAAAAAGAGCCTCTGATGATCGTGCGGCTCAGGTGGGATCGTCAGAGGCTTTTAAAAGCATTTTTTCTACAATTCTTAAGATTGTAGAAAAAATGCTTTTAAAAGTAAAAAAAAAAGCCTCTGACGATCGTGCGGCTCAGCTGGGAGTGTCAGAGGCTTTTAAAAGCATTTTTTCTACAACCTCTTCGGCCGAAGAGCTTGTAGAAAAAATGCTTTTAAAAGGCTCTGATGATCCCAGCTGAGTTGCCTGATCGTCAGAGGTTTTTAAAAGCATTTTTTAACAACCTCTTTGGCCGAAGAGGTTGTAGAAACAATGGTTTTAAAAGTTAAAAAAAAAAAAAGTTGGCCATGCCCACTCCTTCACATTACCCCCCCACACACTAAGCCACGCCCACAGAACCGGTAGTAACAAATTTTACATTTCACCACTGAGTAGATTCCGCTTCAGGAAAACTTTCCCAGTGGATCCTTACGAGAGGGACACTTGAGGAATAATCTGGAAGGCTGCTGACTCCTCTATTTTACTATGCACCTTTCATCTTCCCTATTGGTCATATGTTCCAGAGCAAAACTATTATTAAGAGGTGGAAAGAATTCCAGAAGCCACATTCTGCATGTTTCAAAGTTGGCAACTTTAAGGTTTGTGGACTTCAACTCCTCGCATTCCTCAGCATGGCTGGTTGAGGAATGCTGAAAGTTGAAGTCCACAAATCTTAAAGTTGCCAACTTTGGAGACTCCTGCTTTAGACATCTTGTAATGGTTTTTATTTATTTATTTTATTGGTTAGATGTTTTTTACTCCAGCTTTATTATTTTTGCAAGTAACTCAAGGTGGTGAACATACCTAATATTCCTTCCTCTTCCTATTTTCCCCCACAACCACAACCCAGTGAGGCAGGGGTGGGTTCTACTTACCTTTACTACCGGTTCGCATAGGGAGTGCATTTCTGCACATGCGCAGATCACCTATGATGATGTCCGGATCGGTGGGCGGAGCCTCCTGTCGGTTTTATTTTATTTTATTTTATTTATTTATTTATTAAATTTTTATACCGCCCCCTCTCCCGAAGGACTCGGGGCGGTGAACAGCCAAAATTAAAAACACACAATACAAATATACTGGTTTTACTACCAGTTCTTGCGAACCACTGCTGTGAGGTGAGTTGGGCTGAGAGAGAGTGAATCAAAGTCACCGAGGCAGCTTCTCATGCCTAAGAAGGGACTAGAACTCACACTCTCCTGGTTTCTAGACTGGCGCCTTAACCAGTAGAACAGACTGGCTCGTCCTCCACTGGATTTCGAGTTCTCCTGAAGTTACAAAACTTTTCAGGAGAGTTTCTTTTATTATATAACAGTTTTTATTAGTTTATAATATAGCACACAAAGAAAATACAAAAGTAAACAGTAGGGAAAATAGGGAAGGGGAAAGTGGGGGAAAGAAAAAGGGGAAAAGAAAAAAAAAGGCATTGACTTCCAACTCCCTTTGGTGCAGTAGAATAAGGCATTAACATCAAACCTCAACTTTTGGACTTTTACATCATAGTTTAAACTAGCCATTTCTATGACAACAAATCTATCTAATCGGTAAAACCCTAAATTAAAGTTTCATTTTTTTCCACCTCAAGCACAAAGTCCAGAAGCGGTTTCCAAGTGGAAATAAAAGTATTCGTATTTTTTCTTTCTTTGATCAAAACAGTCAATTTGGCCATCTCTTCTAACTCCATCAGTTTTTGCAACCATTCATCCATTGTGAGGATTGAGGTGACCTTCTATTTCTGTGCATAAAGTACTCTTTCTGTCATCAACATATATAATAACATCAAAGTTCTTATTTTATTTTCCAGGTCTTTTTCCATTAAACTCAAAAGAAAAGTCTCTGGTTTTCTCCTTATATTCACTTTAAGAACTTTTCAGGAGTTTCAAGGATGACAGCAGAAGCTTTCTTGACTCCATGACTACTACTACTACTACTACTACTACTACTACTACTACTACTACTACTACTACTCTTCTTCTTCTTCTTCTTCTTCTTCTTCTTCTTCTTCTTCTTCTTCTTCTTCTTCTTCTTCTTCTTCTTTCTCTTCTCCTCCTCCTCCTCCTCCTCCTCGTCTTCCTCCTCCTCATCCCTGAATTTTGTGTTTAGCAAGAATAAAAACTTGGAATAAGCACACCAAATAGAGGAGCTTTAGCTATTCAAGATGCTTAACCCTTCTTCTTCTTCTTCTTCTTCTTCTTCTTCTTCTTCTTCTTCTTCTTCTTCTTCTTCTTCTTCTTCTTCTTCTTCTTCTCCTCCTCCTCCTCCTCCTCCTCCTCCTCCTCCTCCTCCTCCTCCTCCTCCTCCTCCTCCTCTCCCCCCCTCTGAATTTTGTGTTTAGCAAGAATAAAAACTTGGAGTAAGCACGCCAAATAGCAGGAACTTTAGCTATTCAAGATGCTTAACCCAAGTTGTGTGAAATAGTCATGTTGAAAGCCTGCAAACGGAGAAGGAAGAAAATTTGTAGGACTTTATCAAAAATAACTTCCTCCTGGCCTCCTATTGATCCGGGAGAGTTTTAAGAGCATTTTAAAGAGGGGAAACTCAAGAGCTCTGTGGATCGTTAAGATTTATTTCACTAGAGGGCGCTACTACTTCATTGCCAGTTTGTACAAAGGGACAAAGGACAAACACCAGCTTGGTTGTTTAACTTACGTGCACTCGTTTCAGAGGCAAATTTAATCACTTTGAGATAGTGGGACTTTGAGTAATGGTTCGTCATATTAACTAGGGAAGGAAAGGGCTTTGCTTGCAAACCACCATTCAAAACCTCTTGAATCCCGATCACTTTGCATTCTAGACACTTTTTTCGATGACCCTTCTGGCATGGCACACTTCTGAAAGAATGGGATGCGGGAAATTTCATCGGTGTTATATAGAAAGAGACCAATTTCGGAAAGGAAGGTTTTCTTTGGGGATTGCATTGCACCGGGCGCCTCTTGAAAATCCTGGATGAGAACCATGAAAATCTGAATTCAAACCCATGCTAGTTTTTGAATCCCAGCGGAGAACTTAGCGCGAGAACAAATTCCATAACCCCAGTTGTGTAGTTTGTGCAAATACAATGAGAAAAACCCAGGTGCATCGTCCGGACTTCTTTTGGAAGGTACCAGTGGGACATGCTGAATTTTTGAAAGAGACTTTTATGCAACCCAAATCAAAAATGCACTCTGGAATAAGATGTGCATAAGTGCCTCATTATTTATTGAATAAACAGGTATTTGTTTTATTTCCATAAAGAAAGCCCATCTGTGCGGCATACATGCATACATGAATACTTTTCAAAGATGGACCCAATGGAAAATTGGGGGTATGAAGGCAAGTGTCCCTTTTTCTTTTCTTTTAACTTGAATCTCCAGGGGTCTACATTTGCATCGTCATTGTATCTGGCACAGAAAAATGCAGGCATTTTCGAGTGCAAAAATTCCCAGGCTAGCCCATATGGACTCAAAGCATTTGACTTCCTCCTCCTCCTCCTCCTCCTCCTCCTCCTCCTCCTCCTCCTCCTCCTCCTCCTCCTCCTCCTCCTCCTCCTCCTCCTCCTCCATCATAGGTTTAGCAAGAATAAATACTCTATTGATTAATGGAAAACTCATCCATTACACTCTTTTTATCTAGGTCAAGGGTGCCCAACCTTGGCAACTTTAAGACCTTAGGACTTCAACTCCCAGAAAGCCATGGGAGTTGGGAGTTGAAGTCTGGGAGTTGAAGTCCACAGTCTTAAAGTTGCTAGGGTCAAATACTCCTGATCTAGCCAATGAGCTTCATCATCTATCAGATTCTTTTCGATGCCAGCAGACTACCAGCATACTCGATAATTTACTATTTCCATCTGTTGTCTTTCTTTCAAATAAGGTGTCAGGCAGGATGGTTGGGCGGTTGGCAGAAATTGGAGGCCAAGAATTTCAGGATTTTGGTTTTCAATTGAATGAACACATACATTTGATTTGTTTGTGACATCTGTTGGAGATGTGTGCAAGCATCCAATTCAGTTCACCCTTCTTTCATTTCTTCCCTAGTTTCTTTCGACTGGTGAATTTAGCGAAAAGAACAAGAAATACACAGTCAATTCTGTGGATTCTCTTAATTTACACATTTGGCATACATTTTTTCCTAATTCATTTGGGAGAGGGGACAAGGAATTTCCTCTTATGATAATATTTCTATGCTGTCTTTCCCTTGATACTATCTTGCATTTTTTAAAGCCGCAAACCATTTCAATACTGCATTTGGCTTCTTTTTATGAGTTTGGGAGCAAAGTGAGTTAATTGATTTTGAAGGAAAAAAAAAAACAGACTGAAGGAATTTCTCCCCTTCTCTGGGGAGAGGGAATGTTAACCATATTAAAAAAAAAGAAAAAAAATTGAAGAAAAATGAAGAAAAGAAGAGGGGGTCAACTTATTTTCCAATACACCAGAGGGCAAGACAAGATACAATGGATGGAAGCTAATCAAGGAGGGAAACAACCTGGGATTAAGGAGAAATTTCCTAACAGTGAGGACAATTAACCAGTGGAATAGCTTGCCTTCCAAAGTTGTGGGTGCTTCATCAATGGAGGTTTTTAAGAAGAGATTGGACAACCATTTGTCTGAAATGGTATAGGGTCTTCTACTTGATCAGTGGGTTGGACTAGAAAACCTTCAAGGTTCCTTCCAGTTCTATTCCGATTGATTGAACTTGTGCTGTGAATATAGAAATTTGGGTGCAACATAAGCTTTCAGGAGAATGAGTGAATGTTAGAGGCAGAAAACATCATTCTCAGTAGACAGGATAATCACAATAGTAAATCAGTTGGAGTTAGAAGGCCTTGAAACTGGTGAGGAATGGAAAGTTCAAATCTCACCAGGCTGAAGGATGACTCAGCCTTCCGTCCTTCCAAAGTGGGTAAAATGAGAACCCAGATTGTTGGGGCAAACATGCTGACTCTGTAAACCCCTTAGAGAGGCCTGTAAAGCACTGTGAAGCAGTATATAAGTCTAAGTGCTATTGCTATTTACATGGTTTTCCTTTCCATTCCCCATCTGTTACTTACAACTGAAGAAGCTTCTTGGGTGAGAAGTGAAACATCTTCAAGAAAAATCAAGAAAGCCCAAATCAAGACAACCATGATGTGAATGACGGAGAACTGCCATAGAATCAACAGCTGCTTCAGCTATCTAACCACTTGATTTTCTCAGAATATCTTGGAATTGACATCCTGGGCCTACACCTGAACAGGAAATGTGAACTTGTGTAGGGACAAAAGGCCATGCAGTCAGTCAATCAGTCAGTCAGTCAGTCAGTCAGTCAGTCAGTCAGTCTGTCTGTCTGTCTGTCTGTCTGTCTGTCTGTCTGTCTGTCTTGTCTATCATCTATCTATCTATCTATCTATCTATCTATCTATCTATCTATCTATCTATCTAATGTATTTATTTATTTTCATCAAGCATGTATTAGATAACAGATACAAGTGTAAACATAACTATGAATACATGAAATGGATACGAAAGAATGGGGACAGTAGGACAGGGACGGTAGGCACTCTGGTACGCTTATGCACGCCCCTTAAAGACTTCTTAGGAATGGGGTGAGGTTGACAGTAGATAATCTAAGGTTAAAGTTTTTGGGGTTTGGGGAAGAAACCAGAGAGTCGGGTAGTGCATTCCAGGCATTGACCACTCTATTACTGAAGTCGTATTTTCTGCAATCAAGTTTGGAACTGTTTACCATAAGTTTGTAACTATTGTGTGCTCGTGTATTATTGTGGTTGAAGCTGAAGTATTCATTGACAGGTAGGACATTGTAGCAGATAATTTTATGTACTACGCTTAGGTCAGACCGAAGACGGCGAAGTTCTAAGTTGTCTAAGCCCCAAATTTGAAGTCTGGTGGCATAAGGTATTCTGTTGCGAGCTGTGGAGGACTCTTCTCATGAAATATCTCTGGACTCGCTTGATTGTATTAATGTCCAATATGCAGTGCGGGTTCCAGACAGATGAGCTGCATTTGAGAATTGGTCTAGCAAAAGTTTTGTATGCCTTAGTTTGCAGTTCAATATTACCGGAGAAGAAGCTATGCAAGATTAGGTTAACAACTCTTAATGTCTTTTTGGCAATGCTGTTACAGTGAGCTCTGGCACTTAGATCATTAGAGATCAGTATTCCATGGTCATTGACAGAGTGAGGGACGTCTACTAGGTCGTATCCGCCCAGCTTGTATTTTATGTTCTGATTTTTTTGCCAATGTGTAAGACAGAGCATTTGTTGGTTGAGATTTGGAGTTGCCAATTGTTTGACCATTCTGACACATAGTCAAGGTCTTTTTGTAGGGTAGCAGCATTGTTGGTGGTATTGAATGGTTTAACATCATCAGCAAAGAGAACGCAGTTGCTTATAACATGATTGCAAAGGTCTTTTATGTAAAGTATAAAATACACTTCAGCAAAGCGTACAGAGCAACAACTTCTGAAAAGAAAGTCTGCTTGTGTCTACCTGAATCCACCAGTCAATTAAAAAAAAAAAACCTAGAAAACTTTGCTACTCAGAACATGTATGTCAGCAACTAGGGGGCTAGGGACAGGCTTATTGGCGAGAGGACCATTGTATGGCTCTTACCTTGTTATGTGGATTTAGTTTTCCTATTTAGGCATAATTACAGATCAGATCTAATTACAAACTTGGCCTTTGGACAATGGGAAGTGAGGGGAAGGATGTCAGTCACTGTTTCCTTTCAAAGTTGGTCTGGAACATTATCCAATTGTGTTGGGCTTGGGGGAAGTGGGGAGAGGGGGAGAGATTTCAAAGTATAGAAAGAAACAAAGCCAGTGTCAGATCTAAATATGGAAGGTTGTAGATATTCGATCTGTTCTCAGTTTGAATTCATGAAATTGATCAAGAAAACTAGACTCATCTTTAGATCGTTGGGAATTTTTAAAAATGGTTTTTGCCACAAGGGATTTGTGTTCATTTATTCTGAAACTTTGAACAGGATTTTTTCTGTCTGTCTGTCTGTCTGTCTGTCTGTCTGTCTGTCTGTCTGTCTGTCTGTCTGTCTGTCTATCTATCTATCTATCTATCTATCTATCTATCTATCTATCTATCACCTATCTATCATCTATCATCTTTCTTTTTCTCTCTCTCTTTCTTCTATCTATCTATCTATCTATCTATCTATCTATCTATCTATCATCTATCATCTATCTATCTATCTATCTATCTATCTATCTATCTATCTATCATCTATCTTTCTTTCTCTCTCTCTCTCATCTATCTATCTATCTATCTATCTATCTATCTATCTATCTATCTATCATCTATCTATCATCTCTGTCTGTCTATTTGTCAAATCTATCGGCCACCCATCTTACCACAGGGTAACTCTGGGTGACTTAGGCTGGTTTAGGACAAAGAAGATTTTCTTGCAAAAAGAGCAATCTGGCTTTGTTAATCATTGTTGATGATTGTATGAAACGCTTTTTGAAAACCAGTAACTTTGAGATTGGGGGTATACAATCTGAAACCCTGGGCTGCGATCATCGGAGACCTCCAAACGTAGTTACAAAATTTTAATTTATAATGTGACGGGGGGGGGGGGAATGATTAAATACATGATTAGAGAGAGCAATCGTATTATCTATATTTAATTTTGATTAAATGTAAATGACATTGGAGTGAAATCAATTTTTTGAAACTACCTTTTATCCTGAGGTAGTGTGGTCCTCTCCTTTAGGACATCAATTAAGAGGCTATTTGGATCTTTGGTCCAGAAAACCCATTATAAATCATGGTAAGATTTTCCTGAGCTTACCTTAAACCCAACATAAGATTATAATCATAGGCTTTAGGAGGAAACCACAATGGAGTCCCAGGATTATAGACAAGGCAGGGAAATCAAAGAAACATCCAAAACAATCACAATCACAGACCCCTTTCACATTTTTAGAGAACTACCCTGTTCCTCTAGTTACCAGGAGCTGAGCTTGACTTGAAGGAGAATGAAACACAGATTAACAGAGTTGGAAGGGACCTTATAGGTCATCTAGTCCAACCCCCCGCTCAAGCAGGAGACCCTACACCATTTCTGACAAATGGCCGTCCAATCTTTTCTTGAAAATCTCAAGCGATGAAGCTCCCACAACTTCCGAAGGCAACTTCTGTTCCATTGGTTGATTGTTCTCATGTATAATCGCAAGATGATTATTCTGCAGAAACATGATGGAAGTGAAAGTGTGGAATGAAATGAAGTTCCACCATCTACACCTGGTCTTATATCTCTTCTTCCCCACTTGATCTAGAAGAGATCTTGTGTACATTGGAGCAGCGGTCACCAACTGGTGGTCCGTGAGAAAATTTTGGTGGTCCGCAGAAAAATTATTTGCATTTTTTATATTGCACTAAATCAGGGGTCCTCAAACTACGGCCTCTGGGCCAGATACGTTCAATGAATGTTTGTGTTGCTGCAGAGCGTCTCCCCCTTCGGGGTCTTTTTGTGTGGGTCGGAGGGGGGAAGAAATTCCGACTTGGGGTCTGCTTCGGCCTCCTGGTGTGGGGCTTTGGGTGAAGGCTGGAGTGAAATGCTACTGGTGGCAAAGAACTGGAAGGCCTTGTTCCAGTGGGACTGCCTCATGGCCTGGAACTGGCTGACCATCTCAGCCCGCTGAGCCTCCAGGTGCCGGTACTTGGCCTTGCACTCCCGCAGGTCTTCCCTCTGCTTGGAAAGCCTATGCTCGTAGTCCTCAGTGAGGTGCTTCTGCTGAGCCTCCTTCTCGGCCAGATCCAATTTGAACTGAGCCAGCTGTTTTGCCAACTCTTTCTCATGGTGGCTGCTTAGCTAGGTGTTGGGGCTCTAAGGAGCTTGGGCGGGCAGGCAAGGAGTGGCTGGGAGGGGAGGGGCAAGGTGCCCCTCGACGCGAGTGACAGCGAGTTGGCCATGCCCACCCAGTCACATGACCACCTAGCCACGCCCACCCAGCCGGGCATTAGGCAGTCCAACACCAGAGGTGTTTAAGAAGAGATTGACAAAGATTTGTTTGAAATAGTCTAGGATCTCCTGCTTGAGTAGGGGGTTCGACAAGAAGACCTTCAATGTGATGGTGAAATCCAATTTTTTTTTACTACTGGCTCTGTGGGTGTGGCTTGGTGGTCATGGCTTGGTGTGGCAGGGGAAGGATACTGCAAAATCTCCATTCCCTCCCCACTTCTGGGGGAAGGATATTGCAAAATCCCTGTTCCCTCCCCACTCCTGGGGGAAGGATATCGCAAAATCTCCATTCCCACCCCACTCTTGGACCAGCCAGAGGTGGTATTTGCTGGTTCTCCGAACTGCTCAAAATTTCTGCTACTGGTTCTCCAGAACCTGTCAGAACCTGCTGGATTTCACCCCTGTTTCAATGTCTCTTCCAACATTCTCTTCTTCTGCTTTAACTATCTATCTATAGTAATACATTTTAGAACTCATATCATTTGGCTCTATCTCCCTTCACAGAAGGGCTAAAACCCCTTTATTTTATTGGTTAGCTTTGTTCATTTCTTGTTGGTTTTTTTGAGTCTGAAATATAGATGGGAAATCTATACTGACTCTGAAGGCATAGATTTTAAAAGGGAACTTGCTTAAATAATCACTTATTTTTATTTTATTTTATTAGTCATATTTCTATGCCTCCCACTCTCCGAGGACTCTGGGCGGCTTACACCAAAGACAGTATACTAAATAGCATATTGCCCCCAACAATCTGGGTCCTCATTTTACCCACCTCGGAAGGATGGAAGGCTGAGTCAACCTTGAGCCGGTGAGATTTGATCCGCTGATCTGCTGAACTAGCAGTCAGCTGAAGTAGCTGCAGTACTGCACCCTAACCACTGCGCCACCTCGGCTCATTTTATCCTTCATTAACGAGTCTGCGATTGTTGCATTCCAGATTATAACCAAATGCCCTAATTAGGTCATGCTGCAATTGGTGAAAATGAAAATTGTCTTTAAGCTCACATAGCAGTTCATTTTTTAGTTTTCAAATCTCTGTTTCACCCAGAGGGGGGGGGGGAAATAAAGTTCATTATCAACAAAGATCTTTGTGTAGGTGTTCAAAAAATCAGGATCATGTAATTAAAGCCCACTTTTTTTGGTTTACAGACATCACATGTATGACACCAAAAGTGCAGAGCTTCAATTGTATAGACATATAATGTGGATAGAATAGAATAACAGAGTTGGAAGGGACCTTGGAGGTCTTCTAGTCCAACCCCCTGTTTAGGCAGGAAACCCTATACTACTTCAGACAAAATGGTTATCTGACATCTTCTTAAAAACTTCCAGTGGAGCATTCACAACTTCTGGAGGCAAGTTGTTCCAATGTCTTTACCTATATCTCTATAACTGTCCAAATTGATGATAAGATGGGTGGCTTTATAAATTAAAACATTTAAAATATAAATGTTTTAAATAAATAATCAATTAAATATAAACTTTCTTAATGCTTTCCTGAGGATAACTTATATCAGGGATCTCCAAACTTAGTTGCCATGATGCAATGCCCCCACGCACCCTACCCCATGCACATGCGTGCGTGACCCCCGTGACCCCTTTTGGGCCTAGTAGGCCTCCTTGAAGCCTCCTAGGGACCAAAAACAGGCCGGGGGGTGTGCTTCCCTCCCTGCAGCCCATTTTGGTATGGGGGGGCCGCTGCTTCCCTCCGTGCTCCCCCCACCCCTCCACATGTGCACCTGACCTCCGCCCCTGCGCATACGCTTGCGACCCCCCCATGCATGCGCACGCATCTCCCGCATGCACCCCACCCCCACACCAGAGACCTGAAAATCAGCTGGCTGGCGGGAGGCATGTGCGCATGTGTGAGGGAGCTGAGTTGGGTGACGGCTCACCTGCCCGCAGAGGGGGTTTTCCTGCCAGCCACCTGTGGCACGCGTGCCATAGGTTCGCCATCACGGACCTAGGATGAAGGAAAGTATTGATGTAATATATGTGCGGATCCAAGCAGTGTTCCTTTTGTAATTGAAAGACAGACGTTTTGTCAATCCACAGATTTTCTAAGTAATATGTACGAGATTTTTTGGTATGGCACCCAGTGTACCAATAATCACTGGGACAACCACAGCCACTTCATGCCATAATCTTCCAGTTTCAGTTTTCAGATCTTGGCAATTTGTGATCTTCTCCAGTTCTTTGTCTTTTATTCCAGGGGTCCCCAACCCCCCTCAGTCTGTGGACCAGAACTATCAATTATTATTAATTGATAAATTATCTGTAAAGTAGAGGCTATAATATATATATGTAAACCCAGTGGTGGGATTCAAATAATTTAACAACCGGTTCTCTGCCCTAATGACCAGCTTGGTAGGTATGGCTTGGTGTTCATGTGATCATGCGGGCGTGGCCAAACTCACCGTCACTCACATCGATGGGTGCTTTGCCTTAGCTGTTACAATGTAATAAGGGTTAATCAGAGAGGCAGTTTCTGTAAGCAGGACAATAAAGATTAGGCTAGAAACAACACCAGAATATTTCCTTCCTGCCTTCCTTACAGGATTAGCCCTGTTAAGTGGGAAAAAAACCAAAATAAGATTTCTTCCAACAACCAGTTCTCCAAACTGCTTAGAAAGTTACCAACCGGTTCTCCCGAATAGGTGCGAACTGGCTGAATCCCACCACTGTGTAAACCTCTTTCCCTTGAAAAAAGAAAACTGGGTTTATGCACATTTTATATATCAATGTGAAGCAATATATCATCTTGCAGTTAGATATTAGATTTAGAATTCTTTTTGAGCATTATTAACAGAATAACAGAGTTGGAAGGAACTTTGGAGGTCTTCTAGTCCAACCCGCTACTGAGGCAGGAAACCCTACACCATTTCAGACAAATGGTTGTCCAATCTCTTCTTAAAAACTTCCAGTATTGGAACATTTACAACTTCTGGAGGCAAGTTGTTCCACTGGTTAATTGTTCTAACTGTCAGGAAATTTCTCCTTAGTTCTAAGTTGCTTCTCTCCTTGATTAGTTTCCATCCGTTGCTTCTTGTTCTGCCATCAGGTGCTTTGGAGAATAGCTTGACTCCCTCTTCTTTGTGGTAGCCCTTAGATATTGGAAAGCTGCTATCATGTCTCCCCTGGTCCTTCTTTTCATTAAACTAGACATATCCAGTTCCTGCAACTGTTCTTCATATGTTTTAACCTCTAGTCCCCTAATCATCTTTGTTGTCTTCTCTGCACTCTTTCTAGAGTCTCAACATCTTTTTTATATTGTGGCGACCAAAGGTTATTGGAAGATTATTGGAAGGTTATTTGAACTTTCATTCTGTTGATTGCTTTGGCATAATTATTAAGTGTTGTTCCATCAGCAAAATGAACTATTAAAACACCCTATTGCCTTTGTGTGGGCTACCAAACCTTCTTCGGAAGATTGGAGGAATCTTTAGAATAGATTCAGAATATGCAAGATGTGGTGGAAGATAATGACAAGAGGTCCTGTAAGACTGAATGGAAGTGTGGTTATTCAAAAATGGATACTTAAGGTCCTAGAAGTTTCAGTTACACTGAAATGCTCTAATTAACTTAAGCCAAGAGAGATAATTGTCTAAAGTCATCAACAGATCTTTAATAGTTTATTGGTAAAGGGTGCATTTTAATGGATTAATCACAAGAGCTTCAGTTGTTTAATTGATTAATTTAGTTTTTCTCCAGCTGGTGCACTCCAGATAAGTACAAAAGCACATACAAATCCATGAAAGTTCAAGTTAGATGAAAAAAAAAAAGAACAAAAGAAGAGGCTTTTAATTTTGTCAACGTGCATGTGTGAAATTGTTTAAATTTATGCTAAGTTGTCCAGTTTTCACATTACGTCCAGCAATTCCTGTGATATCTGGCCTATCTAGGATGAAATATTCAGTTGTGATTCAAGAATCACGGTGTATTTATAGAATTTTAAGATGACCAAAAAGTAATATAGAGTTGTCCTTTCCTGATCACAGGTGACGGTGAAGCATCCTGTCCTTTACCTTAAGACATTAGGCTATGCTAGCCAGTCCTCAGCAGTTTCTCCCACACCCTGTTGACACCTCCTAGTATCTGCCACCTGTAGCAATTTCCTCCCTCCGCCTTATGATAGGGACAGTTTTGCTTGTACCACCATCACATGCTCAAGACATTACTCTTCTCACCTCAATTTTAGAAGATCACGGGACCAAAAGTATAAGATCCTTTTACACTTCTCCAAGTGCCACTTGAAATATGATGAACTTGTTTCTGGAGAGGAAAAGGACTTCTGGAGAGGAAGAAAGCCTGTGAGTCACATTTCACACGTTAATTTAAGAAGAAGGTAGAGCAAAACTAGAAAGGTGGGCCATTTACAAGAGTTTGCAAGTCCTTTCCTATCAGAAATGTAATCCAGAGAGGGGAAATCATAAGATCTGAAGTGAGTCTACATCCTTTGAGAGACTAAAAGTGATCCTTAAACTTGCTTATTCTGAATTTCTAAAAGGAGCAGGGGCAGGAAAGTTAGATTTCTTCTATTGTGCTTAAAAAAAGAACAAAAGAAGAGGCTTTGAAATGTCTGGTTCTGTATTATCTAGCCTCCTGCAATCAAATTGTCTATCAATGTATACCCTGT
The DNA here is from genome assembly GCF_059756535.1 of Pantherophis guttatus. NCBI lineage: Eukaryota > Metazoa > Chordata > Lepidosauria > Squamata > Colubridae > Pantherophis > Pantherophis guttatus. The sequence continues at coordinate 11,231,127 of NC_142068.1, forward strand.
CACACTGTGTATGAATGTTGCTATCAAACATATCCATATGCTCGGCGGTTTCACTCAAGCGAGCTTCGTTTTCAAAGCTCCTGCACATCGCCCGAGTCCTTTTCCCAGAGACGGGTGTCAATATTGCAGTATCGATTACATGAGTCAATTCCCCAAAGTCCAGGATAAAATCTCCCTCATCAGTATTCTTGTCGGACCGAAGGTCGATCTGAGACATTTCTTCTACGAAGGTCAATCTCAGATATTTCTTCTACGAAGGAAAATGGCTCAGATCTACGTCTCTTCCCGCCTGGCGTAGACTTTTTTGGGGGAGAGAGAGAGACAGGGAGGGAGGGGAAAAAAACTTTTGAGTTTTGGGTTCACCGAAGGTTAGGCTCTGTTTTGGGTTGCTGGACAGCTTTCCCGATGACCTCATTGTCGCTGCAGATGCTTACTACACTTTAGGAGAGCAAGACGCAGGGAACAGTGAGCCCAGACAGCTTGTGGTAAGGCTGTTACCCACAATTCACAGGAGGGGAAGAAAAAAAAAACTGACGGATAGTTCCCACTAGGTTGTGGTCGGCTAGGTAACGGCAAGTTATTAATCTTGTGTCAGAGAGCCAGCTGCAACTGTGGCAGCTACCATATCTCACCACCAACTCCATGTCTGGACACTACCATTGTCCTTCTCTTGGCATGAAAAGCTCTACAAATCAGCTGCTTTTCCACCCACCCCCCTCCTTCCCACCCTCTTTTCAGATCGAGCTGGAAATTTTGCTGTTTTTTTTTTATTTTATTATTATTTTGGCCTCTCCACCTCCTCCCCTTCCTCTTCTTTGGATGTTTCTCTCCCCCCCCCAATCTCTGGAGGAGTTTGAGCGGCCGATCTTCACTGTGGTCAGGTTTACTAATTCAGAGAGAGTCTGCCTAGTTTCCAACTTTAATGATATTCCCTCAACATATCATTCCGGTTGCTTGGCGACCGGATTTGAGCTAGGCTTTTCATTTGATTCCCACACATCAGGCTCTGAAAAGCAGGTCCCCCCCCTCCTTCCTTCCCTCCCTTCCACCCCTTCTCCTTCTCCCTCTGCTTTTGATTGTGCTCCTCTGAAACCCTTCCCCCTGCGGTGTCAGTACGGGTGGGCAGAGTGGTGGTAGAATAAGGCCAGGGTGGAGGGCGGCTTTGGGGGGCTACTGCTGGTCACACATCAAGGATTGCAAACAAAGCTGCCTGAGAGCCCTTCCTGACAAACATAAATTCGCAGAAAGCAAATTTAGTCTTCCCTTCGTCGGGTGGGTGTCATTTTAAGACTTTTTCCTCAGATACTTTATTAAATCTGACGCTCTCTCTTGTTTTTGCTGGCCCTTTCGTACAAAAGGCTTCCTATTATCAACAAGTTGCCCATTGGGGTATGCAAACAGCTTGTGAAGTCCTAACATAATCTAATAAGCAGCGGGTCCTTGATGCCCTTGTATCTTTACAGGTTCATGCGTTGGAGTGGAGCAGTTTTCCACTCGGATTTTGCAGAGTTTTGCAAACAAATGTATTTTTTTCCCCCAGGATGCTCCAATTCTTCTTCTTCTTCTTCTTCTTCTTCTTCTTCTTCTTCTTCTTCTTCTTCTTCTTCTTCTTCTTCTTCTTCTTCTTCTTCTTCTTCTTCTTCTTCTTCTTCTTCTTCTTCTCCTCCTCCTCCTCCTCCTCCTCCTCCTCCTCCTCCTCCTCCTTCTTCTCCTCCTCCTCCTCCTCCTTCTTCTCCTTCTCCTTCTCCTTCTTCTTCTCCTCCTTCTTCTCCTCCTCCTTCTCCTTCTCCTTCTCCTTCTTCTCAAAGTTCTCTAGGCAGGCATGAGAATCTTGGTCATCTTTCTAGACTTTTGTTTCCTCAGATTGTGTGAGTGTAGTAAAAGCCCAAATTAGGCTTTAAAAAAAATGAACCTCAACAACAGTCTCATCCTCATTTTAGGAAAATGGAATTGGCACATTCCACGTTCCCTGGCCCAAAGTCCTTGGGATTTCGCTTCCAGAATACTTTTCTTCTGGAACATATAAATAAGGGATGAAATGCTCCCAGTTCGGACCAGGTCGGGCGATCCAGTAGCGATTGTGGCAGGTGGTTCAGAGAACCGGTAGTGATGGTGGTACGAAGCTCTGCCCACCCACCCAGGTGTCGTTACTAATGTGTTTTTTATTCTCTGCGCACGTGCAGAAGGTTTTGCGCATGTGCAGAGGGTGAGTGCACGTATGTGATGTGCACACGTGTTTGAGAGAAGTGAGCGCGCATGCAGGGTGCATGTACTTCTGAATCGGTAAGGAAGGTAAATAGATTTCACCCCGATATAAATACATTATTGATGTCTTTTAGCTTTTGTATATACATTTTAAAATCTTTTTAAGATTGTAAGATGCCCGGAGTTACCCTTTGGTAAGATGGGCGCCAATAAACTTTACAAACAATAAAAGTACATAATAATACTGATATTGGGGTTTATTATGGAGAACAGTTTAATGAAATGAATGAAAACTGGGCTTGTGGGAGGTGTGGGTAGCACAAATCGTAAGATTTAATTCAGGAAATAGTCCAATTTAATGGAGATAGAACTAGAAGTATCTAATTAGATTGCAACCTTCCAGCCTAAAGTTTCAACCTCAGATTTAATTTAGTTTGAAGGACAAGATGCTGGGTGGCAGAAAATAATTCTTTCCATATCCTTGGAAGAGAGTTGCCAGAAAGGAGACCCTACCTGGATGAGATCTTTCCTTCTGTTCCAGGTTCAGGCAATTTCTATGATGCCAGAAGATGGTTAGAAGCACTGAAAGTGATTTCACTGGAAAGACTCTTGAGTCTAATCTCCCTAAGCAAACCTCAGAAAATCAATGGAGACAATTAGCATAGGAGGTGATTTGGGGGGACCAGTTACCTCTTTTCTAACCCCCCCTCCCAGATTTTGAGGGCTGAAGAGGGCGCGACAGGTGACTTTTGGCCTTTTTATATTTGGGTGGATTCTGTATAAAGCATCTCTCTCTCTCTCTCTCTCTCTCTCTCTCTCTCTCTCTCTCTCTCTCTCTCTCTCTCTGTGTGTGTGTGTGTGTGTGTGTGCGTGAACAATATACATTTACACACACACACATCTCTCTCTCTCTCTCTCTCTCTCTCTCTCTCTCTCTCCCTCTCTCTCTCTCTCTCTCTCTCTCTCTCTCCTGTTTTCCCAAAAATAAGACATCCCCTGATAATAAGCCCAATCGGGCTTTTGAGCGCATGTGCTAAAATAAACCTCCCCCCGAAAATAAGCCCTCCCTGAAAATATTTAAATGCAGAGCTGGAAATCAGGTAAGACGGCAAGAGGAGCCCCATCTTGTTCCACGCGCCCCAAAATAATAAAACCTCCCCGAAAATAAGGCCAAGCGCTTATTTCAGGGTTCAAAAAAATATAAGACAGGGTCTTATTTTCAGGGAGACACGGTATCTATTTATCTATCTATCCATCCCCCCCATTACAGGAATTAATTTGTCCTTATTGAAAATCCATATTTTATTGACTAGTGTCAGTAACAGTATATAAAATTTATATAAAAAACATCTAACATGTAGGAAACCTTGTACAACTATCTATCTATCTATCTATCTATCTATCTATCTATCTATCTATCTATCTATCTATCATCTTTTATCCCACCTTTATTATTTTTATGTACAACTCAAGGTGGTGAACGTACATAATGCACCTTCCTCCTTCTATTTCCCTCCCCCACAACAACAACCCTGTGAGGTGGGTTGGGCCGAGCTGCCGATCCTATTTACCATGACATAACAACATCCCACGGACTTCTGGATTATTTTAAAGTAAGCATTCTTGAACCCAAGGGCATTATTTTTTCACCTTGCTATTGGTTCTCTCCCTCTGATACAAAAGTTTAAAAGTTTCTTTTAAAAAAAGTTTACCCAGGAGGGCATGTGTCTGTGTGTGTGTGTGTGTCTCTGTGTGTGTGTGTGTGTGTGTGTGTTGCTGTCCTTCTCTTCTTCGAGGACAGAAGAAGGGGAGGGGGGTGAGCAGAAAGCAAAAAGGAAAAGGAAGGAAGAAAGAAAAGCATTGTGTGGCTTGAGGACCTCTTAAAATCCACTTTGGGAAGGCACCAGACAGACACTTGAAAAGGAGGAGCCGCCGTTTACAAATTAGCAAAATCAGGATTTTGTTTCTTTTTTTATATAAAAGTTTTTTATTTTTATTTTTTATCAACATATTCAAATGTACAATCTTCTGTCCATCATTAATCATTATTCATTCATCTTATTCTTTAACTTCCATTTGCTAATTAGTAGTTCGGGCCTGCCCTTCTACCATCTCTTTCCTTTATTTTGATACAACCTTTCCTTTTCTTCCCTTCTCTCTCCTCTTCTGTTTCTTTCTACTTTCCTCATTCCTCCTCTCCTTCCCTTTTCTACTCCCTCTCCTCTTTCCCCGCTCCTCTCTTCTTCCTCCCTTTCTTACCCTCTCTCCTCCTCTTTCCCCCATCTCAGATCGAATTGAAAAAGGAAACAACAAGGGAGTGGAAGAGGGGAGAGGAGTAAAGACAGGGAGGGAGGAGAGTTGGGAGATGAGAAGAAAAGAAAAGAAGAACGGGAAAAGGAGGGGAGGATTTTGTTTCTTACTGTTTCCTTTAAAATTCTTTTGGCTCTGTCTAGTAAAGTTTTCCTGCCTGTACTCAGGGAAATCTTACTCTGTTTGTGAACAACGATGCAACATGCTTCCCTTTTCTCAGCTCAAGAAGATGCTTAGAAAAAATATTCCTCTTTTTTCCCCTTTCTTCTTTCTTCTTTCCAATGTAATACTTATTTCCCTCTCCAGTAAAGTGGCATAACACATAACCGAGCCTTTTTTTTTTTTAAATCAATTTGACATTATTGATATGATGGAATAGATTCTCGACAAGTCTAATTCTGTATTATTATTTCCATTTAACCTCTTCATGCTTTCCTCACCCACAATGAAGGTTTTTTTTTTTTTAAAAGCATTTGCTTTAGCCCCATAAAAGAAAAAAAAGTGGAAGGTTAGGAATTCTAAATCTTTACGATCACAATGAACATTGTTTTCCATGGATTTCCTGAATAGAAACGGTAACGTGCCTATAATGTGAATAAATCACTACAAAATAAAATCAAAAGCTGCATACATTTCTGTCCAAAGTCAATTCAGGGTTCCCTAAAAGGAGACGGCAGCTTCATGTAATGTGTATGATGGTGTTGCAAAATGCTCAGTTTCCCTGTACTTTGTCGGTGAATGTGAGGACTGAAATCATGAACTGTTATTCCCTGATAATTTACCTCAGATCACTTTCCTTTACCGAAGTAGTAAAGGTGCCCCACAAGTGCTTATTTAAGCAGAAAGGTGGTGGTGGGGGGGTTGAAAATAAATAAATAATACAAATACTCTCTGGCTGGTTGCCACCGTAGGCTAAACTCAAAGCCAAAATTGTCTAAAAGACCATTGCTCGTGTTCACATCACCTGCTGTGCTGAGCAAACCGTAATTAATGGGATGGTGCGGTTCCCTCAGAATGCTGAAAATAATGGCTGTATTCCCACAACAAACTACAAATCATCAATCCACATTTTACCAGGTCTAACATGTTGTATTAAAAACCAGCTAGTTAGTTGTATGAGGGGAAAAAAAACCCCAATATTTAATCTCTCTCCCCCTCTTGTAGCTGAGGCTGCCTAGTACATAAAATTATTCAACAGGTAACATTTCTAAAATAACTTGAACCCCATTTAAAAAGAGCCTTGGTAGTACAGTGGTCTAAGGCACCCTGTTATTAAGCTGGTTATTAAGACCAGCTGCCTGCAATTATTGCAGGTTTGAATCTCGCCAAGGCTCAAGGTTGACTCAGCCTTCCATCCTTTCTAAGGTAGGTAAATTGAGGACCCAATTTGTGGGGGCAATAAGCTGACTTTGTATAAATATACAAAAAGGATGAAGGCTATTGCTGAGCACATTGTAAGCCGCTCTGAGTCTCCGGAGAAGACAGACGGCATATAAGGGCGGCATATAAATCAAATTAAAAAAAAACAAAAACAAAACAAACCCAATTACATTAACCACATGAACTACTGATTCCACGCAAGCGAAGAACAGTTCCTGAAGAAGGCAAGGCTTGATAGGTAAAAGGAGAAGATTTTGAAAGTAGATTAGAATCTTTAAAAGGAAAGACCACTTAGTTTATAGGGTTTTTGTTTTCTTTTTTGTATTTGCCATTTAAGGCTCCTTCCAGACAGTATCGTGACTCAACCCTGACACATTCCTTATGTGAAGCTCTTGATTTGAGTCTCCTTTCCTTTCTCGGTGACTTCATTTGTGGCTTTTTTCCACAGGGGGCACCCAAAAGGTAGAAGAACATTAGCAGGAAATATTGAAAGTTTTAACTCTGAATCCTAGAACTAAGGTGAAATTTCCCATCAGTGAGAACAATTAATCGGTGGAACGGCTCGCCTCTCGAAATTGTGGGTGCTCCAACACTGGCAGTTTTAAAGAAGAGATTGGATAACAATTTGTGTAGGTTTAGGGTCTTCTAAGGGGCACGATGGCTCAGGGGCTAAGACGCTGAGCTTGTCGATCGAAAGGTCGGCAGTTCAGCGGTTCGAATCCCTAGTGCCGCATAATGGGACGAGCTCCTGTTACTTGTTATTTTATTTTTTTTAATTTGATTTATATGCCGCCCTTCTCCGGAGACTCAGGGCGGCTTACAATGCGTTAAGCAATAGCCTTCATACTTTTGTATATTTATACAAAGTCAGCTTATTGTCCCCACAAACTGGGTCCTCATTTTACTTACCTTAGAAAGGATGGAAGGCTGAGTCAACCTTGAGCCTAGTGAGATTCGAACTTACACTAATTGCAGACAGCTGGTGTTAATTTGTCTCAGCTTCTGCCAACCTAGCAGTTCGAAAGCACGTAAAAAATGCAAGTAGAAAAATAGGGACCACCTTTGGTGGGAAGGTAACAGTGTTCCATGCACCTTTGGCGTTTAGTCATACTGGCCACATGACCACGGAGACGTCTTCAGACAGCGCTGGCTCTTCGGCTTTGAAACAGAGATGAGCACTGCCCCATAGAGTCGGGAACGACTAGCACATATGTGCGAGGGGAACCTTTACCTTTAGGGTCTTCTGCTTGGGTGTGTCTGTGGGGGGAGGCTTGGACTACAAGACCTACAAGGTCCCTTCCAACTCTTGTTATTCTATTAATATTGACTTTCTGCACTTATTTGCCAATAAGAACAATAGATACAGGAATAAAGGCAGAGTAAAGTCACCTTTATTCATCATGTCTGTATCAGAGGTGGGTTCTACTTACCTTTACTATCGGTTTGCATCGGGAGTGCACGCACTTCTACATATGCACAGAAGCTTTTGCGCATGCGCAGATCACCTTTGATGACATCCTGGTCAGTGGGCAGAACTTCCCGCTCTTTTACTACCAGTTCTTGCGAACCGGTCTGAACCGGGGGCAACCCACCCCTGGTCTGTATGTAATATATGTCCTGTTGATTAAATGGGTCTTCTCAGAGCTATCTTCATATCCATTTTCTCCTTCCTATATCCTGAGCTCATCCATAGGGCCTCCTTTCACTAGGTGGGAGATGGCGTACTTTCTATTTGTTGAGCCAATTTCCACACGCAAGTGAAATTTTGGTGTCAGCTCATTATGGTGGCAAACTGAAGTGGTGTGTGCTTCATCGCAAGGTGGAACAACATCCCTTAGGTAGTCATCTGTGTCTTGGGAAGGAGTGCTTGAATGGCGAGTGACCTGCTGTCCTTCAAATGGCTTAGTATAAGAATGCTGCCTCCTCCTCCTCCTATCTGGAGGTGGAGCACTGTGCCTCCATGGCTAATGTGTGGTCTGTCAAAAACAGCTGAGCCTTGTGGGTGAAGCTTGTTCCTTTTCAAACTTTTGTGGTTTGGTAATGAGAATACTGATCTTGTGGATTTCCTTCCTTCCTTCCTTCCTTCCTTCCTTCCTTCCTTCCTTCCTTCCTTCCTTCCTTCCTTCCTTTCTTCCTTCCTTCCTTTCTTCCTTCCTTCCTTCTTTCCTTCCTTCCTTCCTTCCTCACCCATCTTCCTTCCTTCCCATTGCCTACCCCTCCTTTCCATTCATTTTTTCTTTCCTCCCTCCCTCCCTCCCTTCCTCTTCATCCATCTTCTTCCTTCCCATTGCCTACCCTTCCTTTCCACTAATTTCCTTCCTTCCTTCCTTCCTTCCTTCCTCCCTCCCTCCCTCCCTCATTCACTCACTCACTCACTCACTCACTTTTCTTCTTTCCAATATTTTTATATTTTCACAACATAGGCAACCAGTCACAAATTACTATGGTATTTCATCTTGAATAAAAGCAATGCAACTAGGAATAAGGCATAAAATGCTAAATGTACTAAATGTTGGCCAGGCAGGAGCAATGTGCCCCAACAGGAATGTATCAATGACCCCCCCCCTCTTTCTCTCTCTTTCTCTACCACCAATAATGGAATTTGAACAGTGACGACTCTAAACGAGGTAACTTAGACTTTACTTCTGAATAAGGATTATACTTTGTTATTTTTTCACGCAACTGAATTTCAAAGTTTACTCAATCAATATAATTCCAATAACTATATTGCTTCTCCCAACGTGCAGTCTTTCTGCTTTGCAAAGCTACCTATTTGAACATTAACCCTAATAACAATGGCAACAGGGAAATGCCATTTTAGTGCCTAAATTTGTCACTGAGCTTGTTGAAGGACCACAATATAGTAACAGAAGGCAAAAAACCAGCTTTCGATGTCTCTGGGTGGATGGTGTAGAAGCTTTTAAATAAAAAACCAGAGAAACAGATCGGGGTGAAATGCTTTGAAGTCTGCTACCGGTTCGCTTCCCTACCAGTTTGCTTTGTGCGCGCATGTGCGGAGCTCACCAAACGCACACTTCACGCACATGCACACCGCAGGCGCTACCGTGCAGTGCTGAAAAAGGAGGATTAAGAAGCCTTTTCTGAGTCTTCAAAGGTAAGTAGAAGAGCAAGTGGGGGGAACAGCTGTGCCACGCAATTTAGGTTCGCTAGAAAGCAGGATTTCCTGCTTTCTAGCGAATATAAATCATGTGGCACAGCTGATCGTCAGAAATACCAGTTCGCCTGGACCAGTAGGATTTTTTTACTACCGGTTCACCTAAACCGGTAGCATTTATTACTACCGGTTTGGGCGAACCGTCTGAATAGATAGCATTTCACCCCTGAAATAGATGACCATTTAATCAGTCTCTATAAGGTCTCCATGTATCCAGAGCTAAACTTGCTTTGTTGACAAGTATTTTTGATCTATCAGACTGTATCACACATATAGGAATTCTAATTTTGAATCTAGTACATTCTGGAAGAAAGCTTTCAAGGGCCAGGGAAATCTGGCGATTCCAGGCAATTCAAATCACTATAAAGATTTATTGCAAGCTTAAGCTCTCTACAAGAATCTGAATTACTAACGGCCAAAGCAAACTGGAGATATATAAGAGTCAATAGAATTCAAGGTGGGCTGGACTTAGATTTCTTGTGGGCACGAAGGGGCTCGAGACTAATGACCCATTTGATCCCACCCTCGGGCTCAGCCTGGTCATCTCCTACAAAAACCGATCTTGCAAAAGAGACAACAAAGCCAGGGTGCTCTAAATCAGGGGTCTCCAACCTTGGCCACTTTAAGCCTGGTGGACTTCAACTCCCTGGCTGGGGAATTCTGGGAGTTGAAGTCCTCCAGGCTTAAAGTGGCCAAGGTTGGAGAGCCCTGCTCTAAATCATTTCCAGAATGAAACTGGTTGCTTTGAATAATTCTGAACATTTGTTCAGCTTTTCATAATACTTTCTTATAATAGTGCTAGCCTAGAAACCAGGAAACTGTGAATTCTAGTCCCTGTTTAGGCATGAAAGTCCGTTGGGTGACTTTGGGCCAATCATCAGGAGACTGTGAGTTCTAGTTCCACCTTAAGCACAAAAGCCAGCTGGGTGAATTTAAGCCAGTCACTCTTTTTTCAGTCCAACCCACCTCACAGGGTTGTTGTTTTGAGGAAAATAAGGCGAGGAAGGAGAATTAGGTAAGTTCACTGCTTTGAGTTATTTATAAAGCAATGAAGGCAGGATAAAAATCTACTATATAAATTAATTAATTAAATAAATAATCAGGAACTTTCTAGTTATGCTAAGACAATCACTTTCAGAATAACAGAACAGAATAACAGAATTGGAAGGGACCTTGGAGGTCTTGTAGTCCAACTCCCTGCTCTGGCAGAAAACCCTACACCATTTCCGACAAATGGTTATCCAATCTCTTCTTAAAAACTTCCAGTGTTGGAGCATTCACAACTTCTGGAGGCAAATTGTTCCCCTGATTAATTGTTCTTACAGTCAGGAAATTTCTCCTTAGTTCTAGGTTGCTTCTCTCCTTGATTGGCTTCCATTCATTGTTTCTTGTCTTGCCTTCTGATGCTTTGGAGAATATCTTGACTCCCTCTTCTTTGTGGCAGCCCCTTAAATTTTATTTATTTATTTATTTATTTATTTATTTATTTATTTATTTATTTATTTATTTATTTATTTATTTATTTATTTATTTATAATGCAATTTATATGCCGCCCTATCTCCAAGGACTCCGGGTGGCTCACAATGGTAAAATGCACAGTTCCTCATAAACGACAATATAAAATTAAAATTCCAATTTAAAACAATTTAAAATTCATTAAGAAACCCCCCATCAGTCCAGGCTGCAGAACAACCAGGTCTTCAAATCGCGGCGGAACGAGCGAAGGTCAGGGGCCATCCGGAGCTCTAAAGGAAGTTGGTTCCAGAGGGTGGGTGCGCCCTCTGGAAAGCTCTCCCCCTGGGGGACGCCAGCCGACACTGTCTGGCCGACGGCACCCTGAGGAGGCCCTGTCTGTGGGAACGCACCGGGCGATTGGGAATTGTCGCTGGCTGCAGGGGGTCCAACAAATATCCCGGGCCTAGGCCATGAAGGGCTTTATAGGTAATAACCAGCACCTTGAACCTCACCCGAAGGGCAACCGGTAACCAATGCAAGTCGCGCAGGAGGGGTGTAACATGGGAGTGTCGGGACTCATTGTTCCAACATTGGAACAATGCTATCAAATGGCTCTTAGTCCTTCTTTTGATTAAACTAGACATATCCAATTCCAACAACCATTCTTTATACGCTTTAGTTTCCAGTCCACTAATCATCTTTCTTGCACTTCTCTGCATTCTTTCTAGAGTCTCAACATCTTTTTTACATTGTGGTGACCAAAACTGGATACAATATTTCAAGTATGGTCTTACCAGGGCATTTTAATCCAAGTCAGCCTGATTGTGTAGCTGAGAAAGGCCAGGATATTGTATTGTATTGTATTATATTGTTTATATTTATATACCGCCCTTCTCCCGAAGGACTCGGGGCGGTGAACAGCCAACAGATAAAACACAAGAAATACAAAATTTAAAAACAGTATTAAAATCCAATTAAATTAATTTGGCCCACAATTAAAAACACCCCTGTATTAAGACCCATAATTAAACAATTTAAAAATTAAAACAATTTAAAAGAGTTAGGCCAGCCCGGCTTGCTGGAATAAAAACATCTTTAGGGTACGGCGAAAGGTGAGAAGATCTGGGATCCGCCGTATCTCCGGGGGCAGCTCATTCCAGAGGGTAGGTGCCCCCACAGAGAAGGCTCTCCCCCTGGGGGCTGCCAGTCAACATTGTTTGACCGATGGCACCCTGAGGAGCCCCTCTCTGTGGGAGCGTACTGGTCGGTGGGAGGCTATCGGTGGCAGAAGGTGGTCTCATAAATACCCGGGTCCTAAGCCATGGAGCGCTCTAAAGGTGGTAACCAATACCTTGAAGCGCACCTGGAAGACCACTGGGAGCCAGTGCAGCTCACGCAGGAGAGGTGTTACATGGGAGCGCCAAGTCGCCCCCATAACCACCCGCGCGGCCACATTCTGGACCAGTTGGAGCCTCTGGGTGCTCCTCAAGGGGAGCCCCATGTAGAGAGCATTACACTACTGATGATATTTTTGTATTCTTATGTACAGTATATATATAAAAAAAGCATTCTGCATACAGCATTTAAGATTTATTCCCCCCCTCTTCATTCTCTGAAGGTTTTAATTAACATCTTAAATACACTGCAATGGAGCACTTAAGCAAAAGGCAACTCTGTTTATGTTGTCAGTTGATATAACTGGATAGCAATCCAGCTCTATTCAAATAGTGGGGATTTTTATCCTTACTTCTGTATGCTTAATCTAGAGCATCACAATATTTCTGCCCTCCATTGCTGTCCGTGACACCTAAGTTGTCAAACCTGAGCAAAAACACACAACATAAGAAAATAGGAAACGATAATGATAATGTTGGGAGTACAGGTAGTTCTTTGACTTATGACTGCAATTGAGCTCATCATTTCTGTTGCTAAGTGAGACATTTCTCAAATGAGTTTTGCCCCATTTTACAACTTTTCCTGCCACAGTTGTTAGATGAATCACTGCAGTTGTTAAGTTAGTAACATGGTTGTTGAGGGAATCCGGCTTCCCTATTGACTTTGCCGCCCAGGAGGTCACAAAAGGGGATCACATGACCCCAGGAACATTTCAACCATCATACGTACGAGTCAGTTACCAAGCGTCTGAATTTTGGTCACATGACCATGGGATGCAGCAATGGCTGTCAGTGTGAAAAATGGGCATACTTGTAATCACTCCTTTCAGCGCCGTTGTAACTTTGATCAGTCACTAAATGAATTGTTGTTAGTCGAAGATTGCTGTAGGAACAGCAATATTTATTCTGACTTTCTCCTAGAGGGCACTCCAGCAGCTAACAATTAGAATAGAATAGAATAACAGAGTTGGAAGGGACCTTGGAGGTCTTCTAGTCCAACCCACTGCCCAGGCAGGAAACCCTACACCACTTCAGATAAATGGTTATCCAACATCTTCTTGAAAATTTCCAGTGTTGGAGCATTCACAACTTCTGCAGGCAAGTTGTTCCACTGATTAATTGTTCTCACTGTCAGGAAATTTCTCCTTAGTTTTAAAATGCTTCTCTTCTTGATTAGTTTCCACCCATTGCTTCTTGTTCTACCCTCAGGTGCTTTGGCGAATAGCTTGACTCCCTCTTCTTTGTGGCAGCCCCTGAGATATTGGAAGACTGCTATCATGTCTCCTCTAGTCCTTCTCTTCATTAAACTAGACATACCCAGTTCCCGCAACCGTTCTTCATATGTTTTAACCTCCAGTCCTCTAATCATCTTTGTTGCTCTTCTCTGCACTCTTTCTAGAGTCTCCACATCTTTTTTACATCGGGGCAACCAAAACTGAATGCAATATTCCAAGTGTGGCCTTACCAAGGCCTTATAAAGTGGTATTAACACTTCACGTGATCTTGATTCTAGCCCTCTGTTTAGGCAGCCCAGAACTGTGTTGGCTTTTTTGGCAGCTGCAGCACACTGCTGGCTCATATTTAAATGGTTGTCCACTAGGACTTCACAAGTTTAATTCCTGTTGAATTTACAAGTTTAATTCCTGCTTAGCCTTCTCTCAAGTACATATAGGCAGTTCACATGTTCTTTTGCTTGCTTAGAATGTTTGGAGATCGCAGTAAGATTTTCAGGTCATAATAAAGCAAAGCATGAATGATGGGAAGAGATGAGTCTGCAGAGGTGGTATTCAGCCGGTTCGGACCAGTTCACCTGAACCGGTAGTGGAAATCGCAGGTAGCAGAAATCGCGGGTGGGCCAACCCATCGCCTGCCTGCCCGCCCACCCACCTGCCTGCCCCAGCTCTATGCCATCCTATTTAGGCATGTTTTTGAGGCCGGGTGCATTTGCGGAAGGCACACGTGCCAGCAAAGAACATGCACAAAAGTCCGGGCACATGCGTGGACGGGGTCGTATAAGCGCACATTTGCGAACCGGTAGTGAAAGTAAGCGAATACCACCCCTGGTCTGCAGGTGCTGTCCTTCAACTGTGGGTGTTGATTTGATAGCTTGAAGGAAGCCGAGGAAGGCAGCCAAATTTGAGGAATTCAGAACACTGAAATTCTAACATGGTTTGCAGGTATCCGATTGTGGAAACATTTTTTTTCCCCCATGTTTTCAAGTTGTCATGAATAATTGCAGATGAGGAGCAATAATGTTAGTCAAGTCCAGCAGCCTTCCCAAGTTTGAATAAAATTCTTGGTTTTCCTACCAACTTCCCTTCAACTTGGAGAACAGGTGACTGGACCAAGGTAGTATGAAGAATTGGGTAGTGTGGTTAAACAAGTTAATTCAGCTTCAAAATGTCAGGGAAAAGAAGCCCATTGACTTAAAACTTTATGTATAAAAGGATGAATCTATCACAATCCTCGGATTGCTCTTTTAACTCACTGTATTTGGTATGCATCAGATTTTTTTTTTAAAAAAAATCAAATCAGAATAGATCTGAAAGGGACCTTAGAGATCTTCTAGTCCAGCCCTCTGCTCAAGCAGGGGAACCTATACCTTCTCAGACAAGTGACTGTCCAGTCTCTTCTTAAAAACCTCCAGTGATGGAGCATTCACAACTTCTGAAGGCAACTTCTGTTCCACTGGTTAATTGTCCTCACTGTTAGGAAGTTTCTCCTCAATTCCAGGTTGCTTCTCTCCTTCATTAATTTCCATCCATTGTTTCTTGTCTTGCCTTCAGGTGTTTTGGAAAATAAGTTGACCTCCTCTTCTTTCTTTCTTTCTTTCTTTCTTTCTTTCTTTCTTTCTTTCTTTCTTTCTTTCTTCCTTCCTTCCTTCCTTCCTTCCTTCCTTATTTATCTATCTATCTATCTATCTATCTATCTATCTATCTATTTATTTATTTATTTATTTATTTATTTATTTATTTATTATATCCTGCCTTTATTATTTTTACAAATAACTCAAGGCATCAACATATCCAAAACACTTTCCTCCTCCTAATTTCCCCACAACAACAACCCTTTGAGAGAGAGAGAGAGAGAGAGAGAGAGAGAGTGACTGGACCAAAGTCTCCCAGCCAGCTTTTATGCCTAAAATGGAACTAGAACTCTCAGTCTCCCAGCTTTCCAGCCTGTCACCTAAACCACTAGGCCAAACTACAGTAGTTATAATGATTTAGGAAACCAATCAACTGCCTTCATAAAGTAATTAGGGAGCAATGTGAGGACGGAAGGATTAACGCTCTGGAAATACGCTGGACAGGTTGGTAGCAAAGAAAGAAGGACAGTCAGAACATGGTTTCTGATCGGTAGACAATTTTCGAAGCTTTCTGGAACATCTTTCATTGTTATCCTATGAAAGCAAGCTTGGCTGATGAGTGTTACGAGGTCTTCCCATCCCCTTTGACTCCTACTCTCCCCCTAAACTCTTAGCAACTCCACCCCTGCGTTCCGATGCACTGAAGTCAGCCTCCGAAATGAGTTTGCCCAGATTAGAGAGGTGCTATTCACCCCCTTTTCCACTTCAGAGAGCTGAGCTTTGGACATGCTGAAAAAGCACCATTTAGAATTAATTAAAGCGGAGCAGTTTTCATTGGTTTTGCCACTGCTGACCATTGCGTATTTTTTTAATGAGGTGAGCTGAGAGCAGAGGGTCCTTTGTTGACATTTTTAACATGGGAGCAATGCATATTATGTCATATTAATGAAACAGGAAACTTAAGGGGAATTCGTTAGGGGGTAAAATGGAGAATTCAGATGAATATAAATCATGCTTCAGTGATGCCTTTGGTATCTTTTAAAAGAAGTACCAGAATACTCTAGTCTTGGCTAACTTACATCAAATGATAACATCTATTCATATATTTTAACATGCAGATTTTTTAAAAAATAGTAGTAATTGTGAGATTTTTGCTCAACCTGTCACTTGACATATGGCTTAAAACTGTCCCGTGTAAGAGCTTTAAAACAGTTTGATGGAGTTTTAATTAAAAACCTATCCGTATGTAATTTATGAATAATTCTCTGCTGACATTTATAGGTAGAGCAAGTATGAAGCAATGATTTAACCAAATATTTGGGAAGTTGATTACACAATACGAGGGGAAAAAAACCGGTTTCAAAATATCAGGTGAGCAACAGAAAGCACTGAAACTCTCAGTTTTATTCATTTTCTTATTTTCCCATTGTAAAGTTGTTTCCTTGTGTTCCTGTGCTATTTTTTTTTGTAAAAAATTTTAAAAAATTCTATCTATGCTTATGTACATTTCCTTCATGCATGACAATTTTGTTTGTATTTTTGCTAATTTATATAGCTTTTTTGGGGGAAATCGTTTTATATCATGCATATGATATATTATTTTCTTAAATCTATACATTTTCCTATTTTTATTTTTGATTGGCAACCTGCATGGCAAAATTGAGACCACTGTTTTGGTGCGTGCGCTGTTTCAAAATTTTCATTAAGTTGGCATTCAGATTAAAACTAAATAAATTTCTCCTTGAACTCTTGTGAGTGAGGTGATTTTAAAATGGCCACTGTCCACTCCAAAGCTCTTAGCCAGAGCTAATGGAAAGAACTGTTATTCCATTGCTTTTATTGCTTCTTCTAATGTTTTAATAAACGTTAGAAAGAACACCCCCGCCCACACTGCAATTGAAACTCTGGTAGAGAAAAGAAATTACAGCTAGTTTTCAATTTACGACCGAAATTGAGCCCAAAATTTCCACTGTTAAGCAAGAAAGTTAAGTGAGTTTTTTTGACTTTCCTTGCCACAGCTGTTAATTGAATCCTTGCAGTTGTTAAGTTAGCAACACGGTTGTTAAGTGAATCTGGTTCAGGGGTGGGTTCTAAATTTTTTTACTACCGGTTCTGTGGGCATGGCTTATTTTGTGGACGTGGTTTGATGGTCATGTGACAATTCTTTAGGATTTAGCAGAGGTCTACCAGGCTTTTAACTGCTTGCAGAGCTGTACCGGTCTACCCATCTATTCTTGGAGCGTTCCGGTCTACCCATTTGTTTTTGGAGTGCACCGGTCTACCACCACGCTGCTTTTTAACACTGATCAGCTGTGGGGTGGCCCTTTGAAGCCCCGCGGCAAGAGTTTAAACAGTTTTTTTCCTTCTAGCCGATCAGCTGGGACTTGGGAGGCAGCGAATAGATTGGGGGCGGGGCCAAATAAAAGGTAAGAATAATGTGGGGGGTGGGAGGGGGTGGGAGGGGGTGGGAGGGGGTGGGAGGGGGAGGGCCCTCCCATCCCCCGAACAAAGAGAACTGGTTCGGTGACATCATATTGTCACTTACCGGCTTGGCTGAACCGGGCTGAACCAGGAGGAACCCACCACTGATTTGGCTTCCTCATTGACTTTGCTTGTCAGAAGGTCGCAAAAGGGGATCACGTGACCCCCCCCCCCAGGACAATCCAACCGTCATAAATAGGAGTCATTTGCCAAGCATCTGAATTTTGTTCATGTATCCATGGGGAAGAATCAACCTATTTTCCAAAGCACCGAAGCATTGATTGATTGGACCCTGAGGTTGTCATAAATGTCATAAGTCACTTTTTCCAGTGCCGTTGGAACTTTGAACAGTCACTAAATGAATGGTTGTAAATCAAGGATTACCTGTATGCAATTATTAAAGTGGAAAACTTTATCAGGTGGCACAGCTTTACAGTGAAATAGGCAGTAGTGAAGGCATCGGATTAAGCTAGGAGACTACCAGTTTTGTCCTGCCTTAAACACAAATTTGGGTGGGTAACCTTGGACCAGTCACTCTTTCTCAGCCCTAGGAAAGAAGCAAGGTCTCTCTCTCTCTCTTTCTTTCTCTGATACATAAATAAATAATAAAGATTTTATCACAAATGATGATGGTTCTTGAGGACTACAATGTTGCAATGCGATAAAAGGTTTTTTTTTAAAAAAAAAACCAGAGGAAATATTGCTTACTCCAACTTCATATTTAGAATAAAATGGAATAACAGAGTTGGAAGGGACCTTGGAGGTCTTCTAGTCCAACCCACTGCTTAGGAAGTGGAAAACCCTACATCACTTCAGACAAATAGTTATCCAACCTCTTCTTAAAAGCTTCCAGTGTTGGAGCATTCACAACTTCTGGAGGCAAGTTGTTCCACTGATTAATTGTTCTCACTGTCAGGAAATTCCCCCTTAGTTCTAGGTTGCTTCTCTCCTTGATTAGTTTCCACCCATTGCTTCTTGTCCTGCCCCCAGGTGCTTTGGAGAATAGCTTGACTCCCTCTTCTTTGTGGCAGCCCCTCAAACACTGGAAGACTGTTATCTCATCCCTAGTCCTTCTTTCCATCAAACTAGACATACCCAGTTCCTGCAACCGTTCTTCATATCTTTTTAGAGGTTATATTTTTTCCTATGGATGGTTGGTAAGTCACATCCCTTAGAGTCTGGCATTACAGTTTTTCAGGATCATGAAATGTAGCTAAAAGTCAATAGGCTTGACCATCTAATGACATTCTAAATATGCTGGAAAATTTAAATCCCCACAATAGTTATTGAGATTTATTCAGACAAACAAAGGTAACAAAAGTCTTTTGTGCATTTGTCACTCATTTTCAGTGCTCTGTTGTTGCAGTGTCAAATAATGCCAGTGATTTCAGGACAATTACTGTAATTTTAAACTCTCAACAAATTAAATGATAAAGACTAAATCGTCCAAAGAGGACACTGTCCCATTTCCCCCTCCCTACTTTACAAGTAAATTTTAATTGGTGGAGGATGAATTTCAAATCCTGACTGATTAGAAAATTGACCCGTTTCACCACTAACAAATTTGATTTCTTACAAATAAAAGCTGCTCCTTGTAAGTATATTTTTTTTAATTAGGTTTCCTGCCACCTCAGATTGCAATGAAGATGTAAAGATACATAAGGATTGCTTTTCCTGCTTGCTTGTTTGTTTGTTTTATATTGACTGCAGATGGCTTAAGCAACAAACTTAATTCCTAACGCTAAATTAATGATAAGGGAAAAATTATCCCAATCTGGTACCTTTCACCAATCTTAGTACAAGGAATGAAAATAAACATGGGTAGAGAGATGGCCCCAGGACAAAGAGGCATCCGTGTCAATAAAACAAATTCTGGTTATTCAGATCCCTTTATTCTGATGATCATCAACTTAGCAGCAAGTAAATTACACCACACTGTAACTTCTCAAAGCTCAGTTAGTGTGGCCCTTCTTCAGTGGTGGGTTCCACTTACCTTTGCTACCGGTTCGCAACTGTGACCACCTGCGTGCGCATGTGTGCTTTGTGTGCGCCCAGCGCTTCTGCGCATGCACAGACCGTCCATGATGACGTCTGTGGGTGGGTGGGCAGAGCCTCCCACTGCCGCCGCTACCAGTTTGTGGGAACTGGGGTGAACCGGTAGTGTTGTGGCCCGTCAGCAGCCTGTGCAGATTGTAGCTGATTCCAACAATGAGGAGGCTGGTGTGGTGCTGCGCCAGCAGCCTGTGCAGCTGGTGCTCGAGTCAGACAGTGAGGAGGCTGGAGAAGATGTGGTGCCAGAGGCAGGGATTCAGCCAGGGCCTTCAGAACCTCCAGAAGCTCCTTTAAATGAAGAGGACGAAGAGGAGGAGCCTCTTCTCAATGCACGGGCGTGCAGAGCTGTCAAAAGGCAGGAGTGGCTCCTCAGGAGGAGGTCTCCTTGAGAGGAAGGCTTGGGGCTTATTGGCCACTCCCTTAGCCTATTTAAGGAGGAACACCACTTGCAGCAAGCTGTAGGGAACAACTTTAGTTCAATCTCCTTCGCATCTGGATTCTCTGCAAAATTGTTTCTGGGCTTTCTGCCAACTCTAGTAAGACTGTGATTACCTTATTTTAGAATTCTGGTAGGCTGTTAAGACAGTTTATTAACAGCTTTTGGTTGATAAGACTAAGTTATTTAAGTAAAATAAGCTTTGTATTGAGTGCTGTGTTCTTTGGGGTCCGTAACTGGGGCAGAACAGGTAGAAACTCACCACTGCCCTTCTTCCTTGTTGAGTATAGCACTTAACACTTAGACTTATATACCACTCCACAGTGCTTCACAGCCCTCCCTGAGTGGTTTACAAATATCAGCATACTGCCCCCAACAATCTGGGTCTTCATTTTACCAACTTTGGAAGGATGGAAGGCTGAGTCAACCTTGGGTCGGTCAGGATCACACTCCTGACTGTGGGCAGAGTTAGCCTCGTTACTGCACTCTAACCAACCAAGAAACACAGACAATCATGTAAGAGGCAAGATAGAATGATGGCGTAGATAAATACCTAGAAGGATGTCTAGAAAGTTATATAAATGTAGTTGATATTTTCATAAAAAAGAAACCTTGGATATGTATAAATGTCTAAATAAGTAAACATTTAAAATAGATATGTATAGATAAAAATAGACGAAATAGAAAACAACCACCGATGCAACAGCTTTCAGAAGTCAGTCAGTGGACTGAGTTAGTGTTGGTCTGTTTTTTCTTTTGTATTGTCTTAATGTATCCATGTCTGTATGTATTTTTGTTTTGTGTTTTTGTTTAATTTATAAAACCTTAATAAAAAAAATAATAAAAAAGTTTGTTCAAGAGAAAAAAAAGGGAATGCTGGGAGATGTAGTTAAGAATTCCGTTTGGAGAAGCCTTAAGGTAGTTGGAGGTTAGCAAACTCATATTGTAATTTCTTCTGCACCGTAATGGAACCACCAGCAGCAATCTCAAAATGTAGAATAAAGCAGAGAATCTATTCCAAGGGATGATGAACTTTCAACTACAGGTAGTCCTCGACTTATGACCACAACTGAGCCCCAAATTTATGTTGCTAAGTAAGACATTTGTGAAGTGAGCTTTGCCCCCTTTTACGACCTTTCTTGCCAGAGTTGTTAAGTGAATTGCTGCAGTTGTTAAGTCAGTAACACATCTATTAAGCGAATTTGGCTTGCCCATTGACTTTGCTGATCAGAAGGTCACAAAAGATGATCACATGACCCCAGGACACTGCAACCGTCATAGATATGAGTCAGTTGCCAAGTGTCTGAATTTTGATTATGTGAGTATGGGGAAGAAGAGAGGGGCCAACTTATTTTCCAAAGCACCAGAAGGCAAAACAAGAAACAATGGGTGGAAACTAATTAAGGAGAGAAGCAACCTGGAAAAACTTCCTAACAGTGAGGACCAGAGGTGGGATTCAGCCAATTCTGTCCGGTTTAGGCGAACCGGCATAGGTGAGTTTGGGAGGCTCTGTCCACCCGCCCATACATAACGTGCGAGCAAAGAGCATGCACGGAAGGCCATGCACATTCACAGAGGAGGCATGTACAAGCTAGATGCATGCACATACACTCACATTTGCGAACTGGTTAGGAAGGTAAGTGAATCCCATCTCTGGTGAGGACAATTAACCAATGGAACAGCTTGCAACGGTCTTAAGTGTGAAAAATGGTCATAAGTCGTGTTTTTTTTTCCCAGTGCCATTGTAACTTTGAACCAGGGGTGAAATGCTCCCGGATCTGACCGGACCGCCCAATCCGGTAGCGATTTTTCCCTGTGGTTCGGCAATCCGGTAGCGATCGCCACCCGGGAGTCATTACTTCCTGGTTTTAAGCAGGAAGTAATGTTTTTTTACCTTCTGCGCACGCACAAAAGGTTTTGCGCATGCACAGAAGGTGTGCGCGTGCGCGCTTCCGAACCAGTAAGGAAGATAAGTAGATTTCACCCCTGCTTTGAATGGTCACTAAACAAACTGTTGTAAATTGAGGCCTACCTGTAGTTTCCCTATTTTTCTGAGCTCAAAAGACCTCACTGAATTCTCTCCTGGGAGAAATAGAGTGCCCCCCTTCAATGACTCATTTGCGGCCCTGATTTAAGACAAATGTGTTGATTCAGGAATTTGCAAGATAAATATTAGTTCAGAACCAATATCTTAACAAACCAAACTCTACAGTGTCCATAAATGTTTTTGGTGTTGATAGAATGTTTTCAATCACTGCATGTAATAATGTTATACTGTAATGATTCCATTGTACATATGTTTTATCATTATTATTCTGTCCACTGCTCTAATTTCTTTTAAGTAGAATGTGGTTACCATCATACTTATCCTTATCCCCATCTTCTGTAGCAAACTAGCTTAGAAATGGCTAGGAAATGGGGGACAAATTTATTTAATTTTCATTTATTGGCAAATGTATTTAACCGCTCATTTTCACACAGCCCAAAAATTAGTTGTTCACCTTTCTCCAAATTTTGCAATCCGGTGTACCAATATTGCCATTATTGTTTTTTTCCATACAAATATGCACGCATTCATGAAAACAGTCTGTAAAATATATTCCGTATAGGGACATTCCTTGTAAAATCTACATTAGAAAAAAAAATCTGCAAAACAAAAGAATGCAATTGTTTGGAGAAAAAAAATAAGCATTGCAATGTGGGCTGTTTAATTAAAAAGAACCTGAAATAATTACAAATTGGACATGAGGTATTTGCCAGAAATAGAAAATTGTAAAATAAATACCCAAAAAACCTAATATGGAAAAATGTGTCCATCTTCTCTGTAGACAGATATGATCCCTTGGTGTGAGTGATGATATAAATGGAAGTGATATACAGGTAGTCCTTGACTTACAAAACAGAGGTGATATTCAGCAGGTTTGGACCAGTAACGGAAATCGCGGGTGGGCCCTGCCACCTGCCCACCCACCCCGGCTCTATGGCGTCCTATTTAGATGCATTTTTGAGGCTAGGTGCATGCACAGAAGGCATACGTGTGATGCACGGAAGGCCGGATAGATGCGCAGAAGGCAGGCGTGCGGTGAACCGGTAGTAACAAAATGTGAAACCCACTGCTTTTTGGACTGTTGCCTTCTGGCAGAAGATACAGAACAATTAAAACTCGGACCACACGTTTTCTGAATAGTTTTTATCTCAGAGCTATAATTGCACTCAACAATGAACTAAAGGGCCACCATCAGTGAGCTGTTAGACAACTTTACTTGTTCTGTTGTGTGGATGTTTGGGTGGTTTAGGAGTGGGGAATTTGTGGTGGGTGCGTGGGTGTTTGGGGATTGTTATGTTTGTTGGACCTGGTTTTTGGTGTTAAGTGAATTTCGTTGTATGGGTATACTGTGTACAATGACAATAAAGTTATTATTATTGGTTAATCTTTAGTGAGATTCACAGCCTTTGAGGCTGGTTAATAGCTCAGCAGCTCGAGTCCTAACCAAGGACCTAGGACCTGTTAAGGTATCGTCGGAGAATGTAAGCTGTTCCGAGTAAGGTAGTTTTTTGTAGAGTCAAAATGTTCAAGTCCGGCAAATTTAGAACTTCTAAATAGCGGGGTAGCCCTTTGGGTATTGCTCCAAGGGCTCCAATTATAATTGGGACAACACATGATTTCTTTTTCCACAGTCGCTCAACTTCAATTTGCAAGTCCTGGTACTTTGTGATTTTTTCTTGCTGCTTATCTTCAATCCGTGCATCACCAGGTTTTTTGTTTTTGTTTTTTAATTTGATTTATATGCCGCCCTTCTCCGGAGACTCAGGGCGGCTTACAATGCGTTAATCAATAGCCTTCATACTTTTGTATATTTATACAAAGTCAGCTTATTGCCCCCACAAACTGGGTCCTCAATTTACTTACCTTAGAAAGGATGGAAGGCTGAGTCAACCTTGAGCTTGGGGAGATTCGAACTTGCAGTAATTGCAGGCAGCTGAATGTTAATAACAGGCTAGTAGCCAGCTGCGCCACCAGGCCCCAGGTATTGCAATGTCAATGAACCATACTTTTTTCTTTTCAACTATTGTTATGTCAGGTGTGTTGTGGACCAAGTGCCTGTCAGTCTGAATCCTAAAGTCCCACAAGATCTTGAGTTTCTCATTCTCTAAAACTTTCTCAACCTGATGTTCCCAGTGGTTTTTGCTGTACTCAAATCCAAATTTCTGGCACAATGTCCAGTGAATGATCTTAGCAACACGGTCATGGCGTTGTAGGTAGTCAGTTTGTGAAATTTTGCTGCACCCACTGATCAGGTGGTCGACTGTCTCATCTTTCTCATTGCAGAGGCGGCATTTGCTGTTGGTGGTAACATGTTGAATTTTTGCCTTCATGCAGTTTGTGGCTAGGGCTTGCTCTTGAGCTGCCAAAATAAAGCTTTCTGTTTCTTTTTTCAGTACTCCTGATCTTAACCAGTTCCAAGTTAGTTGTTGTTGTTGTTGTTGTTGTTGTTGTTGTTGTTGTTATTATTATTATTATTATTATTATTATTATTATTATTTATTGGTTAATCTTTAGTGAGATTCACAGCCTTTGAGGCTGGTTAATAGCTCAGCAGCTCGAGTCCTAACCAAGGACCTAGGAACTGTTAAGGTATCGTCGGAGGATGTAAGCTGTTCCGAGTAAGGTGGTTTTTTGTAGAGTCAAAATGTTCAAGTCCGGCAAATTTAGAATTTCTAAATAGCGGGGTAGCCCTTTGGGTATTGCTCCGAGGGCTCCAATTCCAATCGGGACAACACACGATTATTAATTATTATTATTATTAATTATTATTATTATTATAATATTATAATTATTATAATATAATAATAATAATAATTATTATTATTAATTATTATTATCATTATCATCATCATCATTATGTCATTTCTATAAAGATCTATCAATCGAATCTGTAAAACCCAAAGACAGAGTTTCATTCTTTTCCACCTCAAGCCCGAAGTTCAGAAGCGGTTTCATTTTGTTTCCATGTGGAAACAAAAGTACTTATGTTCTTTTCTTTAAATCAAAGTAGTCAGTTTTGCTATTTCAGCCAACTCCACCAACTTCTGCAACCATTCTTCCGTGGCAGGAATCGAAGTGTCCTTCTATTTTTACACATATAATAGTCTTGTATGTCAACATAAATAAAAAATATACATTTCTCCAGTTCTCTTTCCATTAGACCCCACCCAACACATTTTTTGTTAGACTTCCTTGAAAAATCCTAACATGATGTTGGTTTTTTTTCCTCCTGAAAAACCCTCTAATAGTCCTAATATGCTGTGTTTTAGACAGTTTAAAAGAAAATGGGGGTGGGGGGAGAAACCCACAACCAATGCTGTTGCTCGTAGGAAGAGTGGAATCAAGATGAAGTTTATAACTTTATTTGTTTGGGGTCCACATGAAAGCTCTAAATATTGACTCTAAAGTAAGTTTGCCATTTTGCCATGAAATTTCATTATGTCACAACCAAGTACTCTTTAATGGAATTAAATTTCACCCTTTCTAATTATCTTTTAGAGCAGACAATCTTTACAGAATCATTAGTAACAGAAGTACACAATGGATTATTGTCTTTACGACGACAAAAGAAATCCTAGAAGAAGCTCTAAATCTTAAGAAAAGATCACAGAAAATACACCCTATCTTTCGCTTTGCTTCCTCTGTATGATGTAGGATTTGACAGAGTCAATGCAATTTAAACACAATGGCTGTAATTTAACTGCTCTAAATGGCCAACTTTTAAGTTTCTTTTAGAGAACAATATCTACAGTTCTCTCCTAATTAATCAAGTCTATAGATAAACAGTCTTTTCGTCTTCAGTTTAACTCCTCACATTTCAAAATCTATAGCAAAATGGTCTGTTACAAAAGATTGTTTTTATCTAACTTTCCCTGCTCGGATAGTACTATTTTATTACATCTTATTTTACCTCCAACAGACAAAGGCATATAACTGAATAATGTTTCCCCCTCCGTGAGTTGTTAAAACTGGATTAATAAATTCTATGCTCTTTGCACTATTGAAGCTTAATTAAGGTGTGTGAGGCGATGATTTCAGTCATATAATCTATTTCAGTTATGTGGTGGTGATAGTGGTGTCTATCATGGCTTTGATTTTCTACATCACGCTAAAATTTGGAAGTGTGTCTGTTCGTATGAAATTCGAAACTTGATCCCCATATGAGGAACAGAACAAACAAACCTTTGCACATAAAATTTTTGCTTAATTCTTTCTGTTACCCTGACAAATATGATTTGTTGTTTTTTAAAAAATTCCAATCAGGTGGAAGTTACATGAAGGAAGAATCAAAATACAATCTTATTTCCAATGCTTAATTCTAGCACCACAGTTTGAAGGTGTTTACGTATTTTACTTTGCTAGGGAAAATCCACTAAAAGTATCCTTTATCTCTTTCTAAATCGTCATATCGTCACCGCTACCAGCTCGGTGGAACCGGGAGGAACCCACCACTGATTTATTCCATATTCTGTAATAGTCTGTCTCTTCTTTTTCTTTAATTTCTTTTGTTAATCTGTCCACCTCAGTACATTCTAAAATCTTATCTATCAGTTCTTCCTCATTTGGAGTTCTTTCCTGTTTCCAATTTTTTGCATATGCTATTCGTGCTGCTGTTAAGATGTGTAGCATCAAATATTTTATTTCTTTGGAATACGGTCTTGTAAAAATTCCTAACAAAAATGTTTCTGCTTTCCTTTCTATTTGTTGGTCTGTTATTTGTTCTATTCATTTCTTGATGTTCGCCCAAATTTTTTTTGCTGCCAGCATGTCCACTGCTCATCTCACTTTTATATAACTGTGTGTAAATTATTATTTTGTACTTAAATTATATTGATGATTTCTACATTTGCCTCTCTACTGACCTTCAGATTTTGTACAAATCTCTGTCCTATCTGGATCTTCACATTTTTGTGAGAAATGTTGTTGTTGTTTTGTCCAAATGAGAACTTCTCTGTCATGTGATGAATGCAAAGTGCAAGTGAGTAAAGACTGGATTGGGTCTCTCAAAAATAACAGTATAAAGGGACCTTGGAGGTCCTCAAATCCAACCCTCTGCTCAAGCAGGAGATACCATAACTGACCAATCTCTTCTTAAAAACCTCCGATGTTGGAGCACCCACAACTTCTGGAGGCAAGCTGTTCCACTGATTAAGTGTTCTGTCATTTCTCCTTAGTTCTAGGTTGGTTCTCTTCTTGATTAGTTTCCATCTATTGCTTCTTGTCCTGCCCTCAGGTGCTTTGGAGAATAGGTTATGGCAGCCCCTTAGATGTTGGAAGGATTGCTTAATCCTTCTTATCATTAGACCAGTTCCTGCAACTGTTCTTCATGTTTTAGCCTCCAGTCCCCTAATTATCTTTGTTGCTGTTCTCTGTACTATTTCTAGAGATTCAACATCTTTCTTATATCGTGGTGACCAAAACTGGATGCAATATTCCAAGTGTGGTCTTACCGAGTCCATTTTCTCTTTGACTTGTGAACCAGTGAATACCATGTGAAGTTGTAACTTAATTCAGGACACAATTTGTGTCTGTTTTATGATGTCCAATTGCAAACCAGAAACCATTCAAGGTTCAGTCAGACATAAGAGCATTCCTTATTTGAGTGTGCTTATATAGTATAAAACTTGTCCCTGCATGTTATCACATAAGGATCTTAAGTATATATATTTCTATTTTTATGTTATTTTTAAGGCATGTCCTTACACATTATTTTTCTGTTATTGCATAAAATCTATTAAAGACTAAGGGGAGGATATACCCCATTAATAACATGGTAAGCTTGATCGGGATTCTTTTTCTAAATAATAATTTTATTAGAGATCACAATAGAAAAAATAGAAACTAATAGAAATTACAAGAAATATAAGAATAAAAATAGAAAGTGGAGAAAAGAAAAAATGAGAAAAAACTTTGGTAACAAGTAATATTTTAATGATTCTCTTAAAATACAATAAATGTTCTCTTCTTCTCCCATTCCCAACTCTTCATTCAAAACAAAACGCAAAACCTCATCATTCATTCCTTATCAGCAATCCATTAAGGTTTACTAGAAATAATTAATATCTGCTTTAACCTTGATCAAATAAGTCTACTCCATATTCCTTCCCTTACTATTAGCAATCCTGGTTTTTAATCCCTTCAAATTGTGTCCTAAAACTTGCTTTCTTTTCATTTTTTTCTTTATTCCTTATCTGAAAATTCTTAAAACTTTAACAGATCTCTTTTGTACAACCAGTTAAAAAAGATTATCCAAATCACTCTTTTAGTTTGGTATTTGTCTGTCCTATTTAGTTATTTAGACGTCATCTGATTTCATTTGTATGTCCGTTGTATCATCTTTTTCTATATCATTCTTGTAATTTCTCATATTTAAATCCCTAATCAAATAATTTTAATCTTATCTGGCATAGTTTGTTCTTCTTCTGTGATATCATTAGCATATCATCTATCTATGTTATCAGGTATTCTTAAAATTGATTCCTTGTTCAAAAATATTCTTTGGAACAGCCACTGTTAAAGTATTATTCTCTATTCTTTGTTAACAAGTGGAATCTAAGTATTCTTCTTTAATTGTAATCTTTAATTTATTTTAGTTCCCTCTAGGGGCCAACCTTCAAAGTCCCATACTATCAATTTGCTTTTTTCCAAAGAACCCAAACAAGAATAGTTTCCCATGGGAAGGATATATTTAATTATTTCTAAATCTTTATTTCAAATCCATCTAGATTCCTAATTTAATTTCCTATTTTAAGTGTCTAAAATCATCCTCTAAACAAACTTTTGCTACTTATTAAAAAATAACATTTTTTCCCCTTAGTCCTTAAAATTGTATTTAAAATGCCTTTAGGAAAAGGTTTCACTAAACCAGGGGTCAGCAACCTGCAGCTCTGGAGCTGCATGTGGCTCTTTCACCCCTCTGCTGCGGCTCCCTGTCACTCAAAATATGCGTCACAATTGCCAATGTGCAACACCCACCAGCATGCGATTTACTGAGCTTTTCAACCCCCAGTAGGCCAACCATGGATAAATCCAAGGAAATAAAAGTTTCAGAAGAAAACAGAACATTTAATTTCAACTACATATGCTAGTTTTGTGGCCGCCCAAGAAATAGTCAGGCACGGGAAGGGTTTTGTGGCTCCCGGTGTTTTCTTTTCTGTGGGAAATGGGTCCAAATGGCTCTTTGAGTGTTTAAGGTTGCAGACCCTTGCACTAAGCAGAAGAATCACTGTAGGAGATGACCAGGCTGGGTCCAAAGGAGGGGTCAAGCACACCATCAGTTCTGAGTCGCTTTGTGCCCACAAGAGATCTAAATCCAACCCACCTTGAATTCCATTGATCCTTATCTATTGTCAATCTGCTTTTACCATTAGTAGTTCAGATTCTTGTAGAGAATGTTAACATGCAATAAATCTGACACTCACCCAGTGAATATGATAAAAACTTGCCAAACTGAAGGGCTTTAATATTTCACAGGCAGTAAAAAAAAAAAAAGTTCAATTGTGATTAGAAAATGAGACTCAGTTGGGCTTTTTGTCCACAAAGGCGGCTATCAGACCTGGAAGCCATCTTTTTCATTGGATCTTCAGGGCTGCCACATTTACCACTGTGGGAAACTGGGAGGGGGGATTATATGGAGCCAAGGTGATATATAGTCATAATAACATTCTTTTCTCAGAAAGTCAAGGACATCTTGCCCTGCACCTGGACGGCTGGAACTGGGAGGCATCTCCAGTTGGGACGTTGCTTTGATTGGACCATCTGATGGACATGTGGATGTTGGGCAGGGTGTTGAACTTTCCTTTGGGTGGGGAAAACCTGGAAGCTTTCAGATTCGGGTTTTCCCAGATGTGCCAATATGACATCTCTAATAAAATGGAACTTTGAGGAAACTGAAGCCTTGGAGTTTTCTTTCATAGGGAATGTTATTTGGAACTTTCCATTCTGCAAATAATGATGGAAAATAACTTTGCAAAGACTTCTGGGTTCTCGCACCATCCCATTTGCTGTCTGTTTACCTTGTTTTGTTTTATTTAGTACTGTAGTGAGTTGGTTGGTTTTTGGGGGGCTATTTTATTTTACGCTGTTTTTATTTAATGCTAAGGGACACGGTGGCTCAGCGGCTACGATGCTGAGCTTGTCGATCGAAAGGTCGGCAGTTCAGCGGTTCGAATCCCTAGTGCCACATAATGGGGTGAGCTCCCGTTACTTGTCCCAGCTTCTGCCAATCTAGCAGTTCGAAAGCACAAAAAAAAAAAAAATGTAAGTAGAAAAATAGGGACCACCTTTGGTGGGAAGGTAACAGCGTTCAATGCGCCTTTGGCGTTTAGTCATGCTGGCCACATGACCATGGAGACGTCTTTGGACAGCGCTGGCTCTTCGGCTTTGAAACGGAGATGAGCACCGTGGAACGACTAGCACATATGTGTGAGGGGAACCTTTACCTTTACCTTTATTTAATGCTAATGAATCATTTTGGCTGGAAGGAGAAGCACTTATTCTCTCGGTTAGCCTGAATTGTTTTATTTATCGCATCATCCTCTTGCTATCAAGCTTTGATCTTCTGCCTTTTTTTTTTTTTAAATCCCCGACCAATTTACCTACATATTTTCATTGTCTAATCAGACTTAAGCCCATAAAACATGCGTTGCCTCGCTTAATGCATTTCGTTAGCAAGTCAGACAGCATCACATGGATTCCCGCACGGCCCCCCACCCCGGTGTTTTCTTCCCCGAGAGCTGTTTGGAAGCCTTGTTCATGTCATTGTTCCAAAGGAGAAAGACGTTGTTGGCAGCACAGTCAGTTCCCAACACCGCTCTTGGCTTTACCCAGCAAAGGTTTGTCAAATGACTCAGAGGTGAATCACAGGTTTCTGCAGGTGTACGCTGGGGAGGGCTGGCCTGCTTCCACGTCTCGGCGATGGCAAATGTTTACTTCATTAGTTCATGGGGTTACCCAGCAGTTCCAGCCAGCTCTATTTCTCAATATTAATGGATGCTTAGGAAAACAGAATAAGACCAGGGAGCCTAGGGAACCGTTGCCATTCAAGGCGATACCACAGCGTTGGAAATGTCATTTGAGAGGAGAATTTTATCTGCACTTCAGCAAGGGAATTAGAAGAGTTTTCACATCTCCCTCTCTCCCTTTTGCCTTCCTGAGCTCCGAGTTTTCTGTTTCTTCAGCCAAACCATATAAAGTCCCATTATACCATAGTGGAACTATCAGTTTATCTTTCCCAGCATTATCAGTGATGAAATCCAAATTTTCTTACTACTGGTTCTGTGGGTGTGGCTTGGTGGGTGTGGCTTGGTGGGCATGGCAGGGGAAGGATACTGCAAGATCTCCATTCCCACCGCACTCCAGCGGAAGGATACTGCAAAATCCCTATATCCTTCCCACTCCTGGGGGAAGGATATTGCAAAATCTCCATTCCCACCCCACTCTGGGGCCAGCCAGAGGTAGTATTTTTTTTAAATTCCTGACCAATTTACCTACATATTTTTATTGTCTAATCAGACTTAAGCCCATAAAACATGCGTTGCCTTGCTTAATGCATTTCATTAGCAAGTCAGACAGCATCACATGGATTCCCGCACGGCCGGGAACCACTCAAAATTTCCGCTACCGGTTCTCCAGAACCTGTCAGAACCTGCTGGATTTCACCCCTGAGCATTATGTACAGTGGGGAAAAAAAAACTTGTCATGGTTTCAAAGACGTGTTAAGTTTATGTTTTACCAAGAAAGAAATAAATTTATGTCAGGAAAACATGAATTTAGCACAAAAATAGTTTGCCATGAAAGGAACTGCCTGTGAAGACTCCTGGATTGGGGCTGAAAGACGAGAACAGAAGCAGTATGTTCCATCCATAATTGGGTAGACCAGGTTGCCCTGACAAACAACAACAACAATAACACTTGGTCTCAAAGATGGATTTTTTTTTCAATTTCCCCCATATAAAATTCTCTAATATGAACAATAGGGACAGGCTCAGTGGCATAATGTGGTCATTCTTAGACCCAAAGAATCAGGACCGGGGGTGAAATCCAGCAGGTTCTGACAGGTTCTGGAGAACCAGTAGGGGAAATTTTGGGTAGTTCGGAGAACCGGCAAATATCACCTCTGGCTGGCCCCAGAGTGGGGTGGGAATGGAGATTTTGCAGTATCCTTTCCCTGCCACGCCCACCAAGCCACACCCACAGAACCGGTAGTAAAAAAATTTGGATTTCACCACTGATCAGGACCACAAGACAAGTTCCAGTTAAGCTGATTTATTGCTAAAAAAACCTAGTGCTGACACAAGAATCTAGTCAGCACTAAATTGGTGCTAGATTGAGTCCATGGAATTCAATTCCAGAAGGATTGGACTTGAATCACTTGTGGGAACGTAACGACTCCAGGTTGATTCCTCTCTTGACTCCACCTGCTGTCTCTGCCTGTCCTACTACTACTGTCACTGGATCAGTACAAAGAATAGACAGGCGAAAAAAATGATTGATTTAATTATATTTCATGCAATTCATCGAGTTGACGTCTGAACATCTTAAAGTTGCCAAGGTTAAGAAACACTGCTGCACATTATTCTGCTATGGGTTTTTCTTGGTATTTTTAAGCGTATTTCTCTGAACAAACACCTGGAACATCTCAATTTGCTTCTATAGAAATGCAAGGCCAAAGTTGCTGTTAATGTTAATTCTTTGGAACTTTGCCATTGTTATAAGTCTTTCAGTAGGCCACTTATCACATAATAATACATGTCGAAGATTCATGCCATTTTATCTCAAAATGAGCCTTTTTTTAAAAAAATGTAAGTGGATGGCATCCACATGACATACAATAAAATACCCCAACAAATGTCCTTCAAATATACCCTTTGTTTCACTCATAAGAGCCAGTTTGGTCCAGGGGTTAAGGCATCAGGCTAGAAATCCAGAGATCATGAGTTCAAGTCCTGCTTTAGGCATGAAAGCCAGCTACTCTCTCTCAGCCCAACCCACTTCATAGGGTTGTTGTTATAAGGAAAATAGGAAGAGGGGAAGGTGTGTTGGATATGTTCGCCACCTTGAGTTAATTGTAAAAATAATGAAGTTGGCAAAATAAAAGAAATGAATAAATCTTGGATATTTCTTTTTCACAACCAGCCATTGAATTACAATTCCCAGCATCCCTTATCATTAGAAATGCTGCCTGTGAATGCTGCAAGCTGTAGTTTAGCAACATCTGTAGCAGTGGTGAAATCCAATTTTTTTTTACTACTGGTTCTGTGGGCATGGCTTGGTGGGCTTGGCTTGGCTTGGTGGGTTTGGCAGGGAAAGGATACTGCAAAATCTCCATTCCCACCCCACTTCAGGGGAAGGATACTGCACAAGGGCCTGGTGGCTCAGCAGACTGATAGCATTGTGATTAACACCAGCTGTCTGCAATTACTGTAAGTTCGAATCTCACCAGGCTCAAGGTTGACTCAGCCTTCCATCCTTCCGAGGTGGGTAAAATGAGGACCCAGATTGTTGGGGGCAATAAGCTGACTTTGTATAAATATACAAAAGTATGAAGGCTATTGCTTAACGCATTGTAAGCCGCCCTGAGTCTCCGGAGAAGGGCGGCATATAAATCAAATTAAAAAAAAAAAATCCCCATTCCCTCCTCACTCCTGGGAGAAGGATATTGCAAAATCTCCGTTCCCTCCCCATTCTGGGGTCAGCCAGAAGTGGTATTTGCTGGTCTCCGAACTGCTCAAAATTTCCGCTACCGGTTCTCTGAACTGCTCAAAATTTCCGCTACCGGTTCTCCAGAACCTATCAGAACCTCTGGATTTCACCCCTGATCTGAAGGGCCATAGATTACCTATGTTACCTACAACAGCTGCATTGGTTCTAAGAGGATGGACCCACCCAGAATTTCATGGGGCTTAGTTATACCAAGATGAAATTACAGAAACAACCTTGAAAGTGCTTTAAAAAAAATTTCTAGAAATTTACTAGCTGGAAATATTGGATGCCGTCAATGCAATTGGAGACTATCACACTAGAGAAACTTCTTTAACTAGTTAAGGATAGGACCACTACAACTATGACTAAAGTTCTAGTCTAATTCCCTGCTCAAGTGGAAGACCCTGTGTCATTTCAGACAAATAGCTGTCCAGTCTCTTCTTAAAAGCTTACAGTAATGGAGCTCCCACAGCCTCTGAGGGCAAGCCATTCTGATTAATTGTTCTCACTGTCAGGACATTTCTCCTTAGTTCTAGGTTGGTTCTCTCCTTGATTAGTTTCCATCTATTACTTCTTGTCCTGCCTTCAGGTGCTTTGGAGAATAGCTTGACTCCCTCTTCTTTGCGACAACTCCTTAGATATCGGAAGACTGCTTCCAATAACACCCTGAGTCCTTCTCTCCATTTGACTAGACATATCCAGTTGTTGCAACCGTTCTTCATATGTTTTAGACTCCAATCCCCTTGTTTTGACCCAGCTCCCCAAACACGGCAGCCCTGACTCTGAAATGAACTCAAAGATTTCTTTAATTAGGAATGCCGGCAGCCCTGGCAAAAAGTTTCTCTCTCACTGCAGGCTAACAAGTCTGTCCGGACGGAAGATGAATAGTTGTCTGCCACATCTATTCATCTCCGCCCCCCTGCCTTTTATCCCCAGAGCTAGGGTGGGGCTTCGCTAGCAGCGGTGGCTCTTCCTTCCCAAGGATCAGCCCATAGATTTCCACTGCTCTCCTCTCCTCTGCCTTCTGAGCATCTGCGGGTCAGGCACTGGACCCAGCTGTTCCTCCTCTTCCTCATCAGC
The DNA here is from genome assembly GCF_059756535.1 of Pantherophis guttatus. NCBI lineage: Eukaryota > Metazoa > Chordata > Lepidosauria > Squamata > Colubridae > Pantherophis > Pantherophis guttatus. The sequence goes on from NC_142068.1 coordinate 11,265,652, forward strand.
CACCTCCAGACCTGGGGCTGTTGACTCTGCATTGGAGGGCTGAAGGACAGCCCAGTTCCACTTCTGTCTCTCTCTCTCTGCCAGATCCACTCCCTCTTCCCCCATAGAGTTCTCAGGTTGCCTTGATGCTGGCCTCAACTCCTACGCCTTGATTCGGCTGCTGGAAGGGCTGGTGGCTGACAGGACACAACACCCCTAATCATCTTTGTTGCTCTTCTCTGCACCTTTTCTAGGCTCTCGACATCTTTTTTGTAATGTGGTGACCAAAACAGGATGGAGTATTCCAAGTGTGGTCTTAGCAAGGTGTTATAAAGTGGTAGTGCACTTCATTTAACAATCAAGGGTGTTCCTTTAACGACCGCTGTGTTCACTTAACAACCGCCACAAAAACAAGTCATAAAATTGCTTTGGTCAAATGACTCACCTGTTTTATGACCATCATGAGTTATGACTGAAATAAGCAGGCTCCATAATGGATGTAATTCAAGGGCTATCTGTATGGGCAATGAGAAAGGCTTCATGCAATGGAGATATGAGTAACAGAAAATACGATCACCTATAATATCCTCCACATCTGTACAGCTTGTTTGATCTTAGACGTTATCATCCCCACTTTCTTGTAGAAGAAAAAAGCTTCTTTCTGGAAAAGCTTTCACTGCTACAGATGTAGCCTATAGCTGGCCTTCATCTTAAATATTTTTACTTTGGCTAAAAGAAGGCTCACCTGGATAGAAAATTCATCATCCAATATATATAAGTCGAGGATTCCCTGTATTACATTGGGGCAGAAACATTTATATCTATCTATCTATCTATCTATCTATCTATCTATCTATCTATCTATCTATCTATCTATCTATCTATCTATCATACATTGTCATCTATCTATCTATCTATCTATCTATCTATCTATCTATCTATCTATCTATCTATCTATCTATCTATCTATCTATCATACATTGTCATCTATCTATCTATCTATCTATCTATCTATCTATCTATCTATCTATCTATCTATTATATATTGTCATCTATCTATCTATCTATCTATCTATCTATCTATCTATCTATCTATCTATCTATCTATCTATCTTTCATCTGTCATCTATCTATCATCTATCTATCTATCTATCTATCTATCTATCTATCTATCTATCTATCTATCTATCTCAGGGTGGGTTCTACTTACTTTACTACCAGTTCGCAGAGGGGCCACGCATGCGCAGAAGCATTTTGATGATGTTGGAGTTGGTGGGCGGAGCCTCCCACCGGTTTTACTACAGGTTCTATAGAACCAGTGTGAACTGGGGGCAACCCACCACTAATCAATCTATCTATCTATCTATCTATCTATCTATCTATCTATCTATCTATCTATCATCTATCTGTCTATCTATCTATCTGTCTATCTATCTATCTATCTATCTATCTATCTATCTATCATCTATCTGTCTATCTGTCTATCTACCTACCTATCATCTATCTATCTATCTATCTATCTATCTATCTATCTATCTATCTATCTATCTATCTGCTGTAATGTAATACAGGGAATTCTTGACAACTGAGCCCAAAATTTATGTTGCTAAGTGAGTTTTGCCCCCATTTTACAACCTTTCTTGCCACTGTGGTTAAGTGAATCCCTGCAGTTGTTAAGTTAGCAACACAGTTGTAAAGTGAACCTGGCTTCCCCATTGACTTTGCTCGTCAGAAGGTCACAAAAGGGGATCACATGACCCCAGGACACTGGAGCTGTCATAAACCCATGCCAGTTGCCAAGCGTCCAAATTCTGATCAGGTGTACCATGAGGAGACCACAGCAGTAGTGTGAAAAATAGTCATAAGTCACTTTTTTAAGGGCCGTTGTAACATTGAACAGTCACTAAATGAACTGTTGTAAGTTGAGGACTATCTGTAATTTCTTTAATATATTCACTGGTTTTCTTCTCTGTCTTTTCATGAAAAGAAGATGCTTCACCTCACAAAGGAAAAAAAAACCTGTTGTTCAAGGTATTGTACTAGAGCAGAGGTGTCAAACTCAATTTCAATGAGGGCCGCATCAGGATTGTGTTTTACCTTGGGAGGCGGGGTGGGCATGGCCAGGGTGGGTGTGGCCAGAGTGGGTGTGGCCAGCTCTACATCACTCGTATTGGGGGCGCCTGTGCTGGTTGGAACACTCTGCCAGCAAAATGGGCTCCTGAGCTCCGTTTTTGGCTGCGATGGCCTCCTGCAACCCTCTGCTAGGAAAAACGGAGTTCGGGAGGGCGCTCCTGAGTTCCATTTTAGCTGGCAGAGGCACCACAGGCCAATCTTTCACTGTTTCCAGAGCGGCCCTGTGGGCCAGAACTGAGCACCCCGTGGGCCGGATCTGACCCACAGGCCTTGAGTTTCACACCCCTGTACTGGAGGAACCACATCCTATCCTTTTTTTTTTTTTTTAGTAGATGTATATGGCCTCCAGTATATAGATTTTGTTGAAGTCCACAAATTGGAGGGTAGCTAGGTTAGGAAGGAAACAATAATGACAAGAGAGATTTCCCAGCACTGTAAAATACCCTAAATTGGGTTGAACAATTTTTTATTGTTCTTGGACTTCACATACCACTTATGATTGCTTCTGATATTGCACCTTGGGATTCTAAAGTTCAAAGGCCTATAGTCTTCAAATCTAACATATGAACATCATAGATCCCACCCAGTGTTGAAATCCATTTTTTTTTATTACCGGTTCTGTGGGCGTGGCTTGGTGGGCGTGGTGTGGCGTGGTGGGCGTGGCAGGGGAAAGATACTGCAAAATCTCCATTCCCACTCCACTCCAGGGGAAGGATATTGCAAAATCTCCATTCCCACCCCACTCTTGGACGAGTCACAGGTGGTATTTGCCAGTTCTCCGAACGGCTCAAAATTTCCGCTACCGGTTCTCTGAACTGCTCAAAATTTCCGCTACCGGTTCTCTGAACTACTCAAAATTTCTGCTACCGGTTCTCCAGAACCTGTCAGAACCTACTGGATTTTACCCCTGATCCCACCCCACCCCAACACAGAGTAGGGATATTCATAGAAAATACCAGGGGTGGGCTGCTGGGGGTTTGCGGGGGTTCGGGACAACCTCTAGCTAAGATTCTGTGCAGTTCAGAGAACCCCCAAATCCCACTCCTGGCTGGCTCTGCCCACCCCTCCCCTCCCAGGAGTCCCCACAGAGCCTGTTTTGGATGCAGGTAATTGCAGAGCATTCACAGAATCTTGGGGAAGGCCCAAAACGGGCCTACCAGAAGTTCGGAAAGGCTGGAAATGGGGCCGTCCGGCCTCCAGAGGTCCTCCGGAGCCTGGGGAGGCCCTTTTCACCTTCCCAGAGGCTCAAGGAAAACCTCTGGGGCCTGGAGAGAGCAAAAACACCCCTCCCGCCATGGTGCAGGAGGCCGACTAGGCCATGCCCACCATGGCCACGCCCATCCAGCAACCAGACAGAGAACTCCTTGCTAACATTTTTGAAGCCCACTCCTGAAAAATACCGTTCATGTTCCATACAAGGAACAATCTAGGAAAATGTTTTTCTATAGAAAAATGCAGACTGTCCTTAGTAGTATTATACTTGTTAATATGTTAAAATGAAGTTAGTTTTACTTGTCTCCAATGTGTTATTATATGCACATACATATGTATATACATTACTTCTATATATATATATGTTGCTTATTCAAAGGTGTTCAGATTCTAAAGATGTTACTTTTTTCACTTATTATTGTGGTTGTGATTATTATTATTTTTTTTAAAAAAAGAATGGTTAATTTTTAAAAAACTGGATAAAGTTCTAAAATGCTGTTAATTTTAGGCTCATATACAAGCTAAAAACTAGACAATAGACGTATTCAAGCTGAAAACATTCTCTTTTTCTCTCGGATTTCCTCCCTATTGTTCAGAGCTTGAACTTTTGCATCAGCAATTGTTCAGATAGCTTACTTTTCTTGTATAAACATGTGCAGGATAACCCCAGTAAGCAAAACCCCATTGAACTCAATGGAACCTACTTCTGAATAGGCATTTTCAGTTCTCCGCTCTCAACTAAGCCAATAAATAGGTCTTTGGCCCAGAAGATTCAAAATTCGGACACTTAGTTCTTCTGTCCCAAGAACCCTGCCCCTCACTAGCCCTTGGTGAAGTTCTTTGGGTTATATCCGATGTCACTGATGCTAGTCAGCAGATTATTATTTCTATGGTGTTGTTAATGGAATGCTGTTTTTTTAATTAACGCCTTCATTATTTTTTTATAAATAATTCAAGAAAGTGAATATACCCAATACTCCTTCCTTCCTCCTATTTTCCTCACATCAACAACCTTGTGAGGTGGGTTGGATTGAGACAGAGTGACTGGCCCCAAGTCATCCAGTAGGCTTTCATGCTTATAGGGGAACTAGAACTCACAATCTCCTGGTGACTGGCCCAAAGTCACTCAAGTTGGTTTTTGTGCGTAAGGTGGGACTAGAACTCACCGTCTCCTGGTGATTGGCACAAAGATACTTCAGTCAGCTTTCATGCCTAAAGCAAGATTATAATTCACAGTCTCCTGGTGATTGGCCCAAAGTCACCCAGCTGGCTTTCATGATTATAGGGGAACTAGAACTCACAGTCTCCTGGTGATTGGCCCAAAGTCACTCAGCTTGTTTTTGTGCCCAAGGTAGGACTAGAACTCACCATATCCTGGTGATTGGCACAAAGATTCTTCAGCCAGCTTTCATGCCTAAAACAAGATTATAATTCATAAATCTGATGGTGATTGGCCCAAAGTCACCCAGCCGGCTTTCAGCCTAAGACAGGACTAGAACTCACAGTCTCCTGGTTTGCTAGCCTGGTGCCATAACCACCATGCCAAACTGGCAAACCTTCCCCTTAAGCTACAGAAATGTCCTTCACCTATCTACCCGTTCCACCTACATAGATGCCAAAGGGTTGTCTAGGAAATTACTGCAAATTCCTGTGCCTTCATGAAATAAATTATTTGCCTGGGAAAGGAAGAAGGCTCGCTTGTTTTGGATAGGCAGTTCTCCCTCCAAAATTGCTTAATCAAAATTTCTTTAAAATCCCCAAATCCGTGCTAAGCAGGCTGTCAGCTCTTAAAACACAACCAAGGCAACACCTTAGAGGCACGTCATAACATGAGGAGGATGCTATTTCAGGCTGATGTCAATGCATGTCCTTGTCCTGGAATCCTGACAGTGTGCAAACAAATGTTTAGAGCTGCTTTACCTTGGAAAGAAAAAGAGAAAAAAAAAAGACAAGAAAAGAAAAGAAAGAGAACCTTCTTCGTTTATATATTTGATGTTTATTAAAATAAACTAGCTGAATGGCAATGGAAACCAATATCGGCTGAATTTAGTGACAGGTGGGCCTTCCTTTAGGCCAGAGGTCTTCAAACATGGCAGCTTTAAGACTTGTGGACTTCAACTCCCAGAATTCTCTGGCTGGAGAATTCTGGGAGTTGAAGTCCACAAGTCTTAAAGCTGCCATGTTTGAAGACCCCTGCTTTAGGCTAAAAGAGCAATGAATCTTAATTTGATAAATATCCTGGTTTAATATTCTACAGTAGGGCCCAGGTAGGCGTTCTCACCTGGCAGTTAATAAGAGAAAGGTATGTCAGTTTTTACAAACCCACACACCTCCTACTGCTTGGCGGCTGTAGGCCAACAATCTCAACCACAGCCCTTTGCCAAAACTTGACTCTGCTCCCGTCAGATTAACTGTCTCTATTAAACAAACTGGCGTTTCTTCTGAAGATTCTGATTGAAAAGATAATCTTGATTGACACTTGTCTTAAACGGATGAGCCTTCTCCGAGGGCTGTGATTAGGCAATCAGAGCTGCAGTCAGTTGCCGAAGTTTCTGCTGAATGCTGACTGACCTATCAACTCTCTCTGGAGAAACCGCTTGCCATGCGTGAAACTCTTTAATTTCCCGTGGCTTGTTGAATTTGTTACTAGCGCTGGACTCATACAACGTGTTCCATGAAAACCAAATCTAGATCAGTGACTCATGAGCTATTCAGTACATGAGTCAGATGATATAGCTGGGATAGCAATAGCAATAGCACTTAGACTTATATACTACTTCACAGTGCTTTACAGCCCTCTCTAAGCAGTTTACAGAGTCAACATTTCTCACCCAACAATCTGACTCCACATTTTACTGACCTCGGAAGGATGGAAGGTTGAGTCAACCTTGAGCCGGTTAGGATCGAACTCCTGGAGTGAGCAGTGAGTTAATCTGCAGTACTGCATTCTAACCACTGCGCCCCCACAGCTCTTGGAATGATCACCAAAGAGTTCTTATTTCTCCAGAATGAGTTCAGAACAGGATTCAGGGCATGAATTAATGGCAGAGAGAATGATTGTGAAAGGACATCTGTTGGCCTGGTTCTCACAACAAAATCAATTGGATTTTGATTTTGGTGTGGATCAACCATATCTATAGCATGGATGATGATGATTATAGAATAGAATAGAATCGAAAACAGAGTTGGAAGGGACCTTGGAGGTCTTCTAGTCCAACCCTACTTGGATCAGGAGGCTCTCCTCACAGTCACTCATGCCCTTGTCACCTCACGGTTAGATTATTGCAACACGCTCTACATGGGGCTACCCTTGAAAAGTGTTCGGAGACTACAGTTGGTCCAGAACGCAGCCGCACGAGCTGTCGTGGGTGCACCTACGTACACCCACATTACACCAATTCTCCGCAAGCTGCACTGGCTCCCTATTGGTCTCCGGTCACAATTCAAGGTGTTGGTTATTACCTTTAAAGCCCTACATGGCTCAGGGCCAGGTTATCTTCGAAACCGCCTTCTGCCGCATAGCTCCCAGCGACCGGTAAGATCCCAGAGAGTTGGTCTCCTCTGGGTCCTGTCAGCTAAACAATGCCGGCTGGCGGGCCTGCAGTGGAGGGCCTTCTCTGTGGCGGCCCCAGCTTTCTGGAACCAGTTACCTCCTGAGGTCCAGACCATCCCCACCCTATTGGCCTTCTGAAAAGCGGTGAAGACCTGGCTTTTCCGGCAGGCCTGGGGCCGTTGATCTCGCTCTTGTGATCTGGCGAGATCCGGCCATGAATGGCGTGAATGAGTTTTTAATGTTTTTAATGTTTTTAATTTTTAAATGTTTTTTATAATGATTTTTTAAAATGTATTGTGAGCTGCCCTGAGTCTTCGGAGAGGGGCGGCATATAAATTGAATTAATTAAATGATATTAAATTAAATTAAATTAAACCGGTTTACCGGTTGAGTTTGTAATCTATTGTGTGTTCATGTATTATTGCAGTTGAAGCTGAAGTAGTCATTGACAGGTAGGACATTGTAGTGGATAATTTTATTCTATTATAATAATTTTATTCTAATATAATATAATAATATTCTCAACTATCCTCTACCTTGTCTTCGTTTGGAGATATGATCCCGGTATATACTTCTAAATAAAATGTGGAGGCTCATTCGCACAGGGAGTGAAGGGCCTGATGACATCAAGGAATAGGTTTATGGCTGCCATTGTGTGAGAACTAGACCATTAAGTTCTTCATGGTGAAATAAGCTCTAAGTTTAGGATACACACACACACACATACATATATAAAATTTATATTTCGCTGATAAAGAAATAAAAGGAGACTAGTATAGATCTATTTCAAGCTATTTAGCTCTCATCAGCTAGCCATACCCTTACTCGGATAAGAACTTAGGCCGCCTGCATGTTAGGCAGTTGTATTAACCTCTGAGCCACAAGTTCTCCTTCCTTCATCAGCTTGAGCCAGGGGAGAGATTAAGTGTTTTCCTATCGAGACACCTGGGCTACCCCAGCATGTGGGCGTACTGCATCCCTTTCACCTTTCAGCTCCAATCCAGGAGCCCACAAGCAGTCGCATTCACGACAAACCATTTTATACCAAATTTATATTTCGCTGATAAAGAAATAATAAAGAAATAAAGGGAGACTAGTATAGATCTATTTCAAGCTATTTATTTATGGCTAGCTGATGAGAGCTAAATAGCTTGCTCCGCGCTGCTGCCTCCTACTCCACTCTCCACTCCACTCGACAAAATGGGGAGCCCCTCAACAGTCCCAATTTCTTGTGTGGCCCCTTGGGAAAATTAACTGCCCACCTTATCATCTAACAATCTGTATGTCTCATCATCAGCACAGTATTGGTTTAAAGCTTCTTGAGTGGAGTCATACAATACGCTGTATTTTAAAGTCAGATTAGCCAAATCTTGAATTTCAATTTCTTGAGTGAACCCAGTCATAGATTAAAACACAGTGGGATGCTACTTAGCTTACGGTAGAATGTTGTGGGAATTCAGCCATTATATCATCACGCTCTTTAACCAGAACATAGTATTAAGTGGTTTTTTTTCTTTGACCATAGAACATTACGTACAAGTAGCTCTCAACCTGCAACCACTATGGGGGCCACAATTTCCATCGCTAAGTGAGACAGTTAATAAGTGAGCCACACCCAATTTTATGACCTCTTTTGCTATGTTTGTTGCCATATTTTTCTGAGTATAAGACACACCTTAGTTTTTGGGGAGGAAAATAAGAAAAAAGCTGATTGGTGGGTGGATCAGCCTCCCAGAATACCCCCAATCAGCTGTTTCCAGAGGTGAATTTTAGCAACAGTTTCGATGGTTGTGAGCTCTGTGCCTTGCTTTGTTTTCTGCCTCTGAAACTTTTGAAACTCTGTTTCAGGAAAATTTTTTGTTTCCTGCCTCTGAAAGCCTCCGAAACAGAGCTTCAGAAAAAAAGGCTTTTTTTCTGAAGCTTCTTTTAGAGGCTTTTTTTCTGAAGCTTCTTTTAGAGGCTTTTTTTCTGAAGTGTCTTTCAGAGGCTTTTATTCTGAAGGACTCTCTGTACTCTGTTCAATCTCCTTTCTTTGGTATTGGTATGTAGATTAACCTCTTCCGATCTGTTGGTTATTGTGTCATTCTCCAGATTTGTTAGCATAGTTTGGTTAGAATCTTTACTGATTCTTCTTTTGTTGTTTGCCATATTATTTTAGATAAAAGCCTTTCAAAGGCTTTTTTTTTCTTCTGAAGCTTCTTTTAGAGGCTTCTTTCAGCCTCTGAAATCTCCATTTGTGAGGCTGGGCAGGGCTACATTCGGAGTATAAGACGCACCCAGATTTTCATCCTCTTTTTTGGAGGGGGAAAGGTGTGTCTTATACTCCGAAAAATATGGTAAGTGAATCATGCAGTCGTTAATTTAATTTAATTTAATTTATTTCCAATTTATATACCGCCCTTCTCCCTGAGGACTCAGGGCGGCGTACAGCCAAAATAAGAACATAGAATACAAATATTAAAAACAGTTAAATATATATATAAATTTGGCCCAGAATTTAAGAAATCACAAACCGATTAAAAGAATTTAAAAGAATTCGCCCCCATTGGCTTTGTTTCTTGGAAGTGAGCTGGGAATCACACAACTCCATGTAACCATTGAAAATACACACCGGTTACCAAGCATCCAAATTTTGATCACATGACTGTAGTGTAAGGTGACTAGACGTCCCGCTTTTGGCGGGACAGTCCCGATTTTTAACAATTTGTCCCACGTCCCGTGGCGTTTTAAAAAAGTCCCGATTTTTGGAATGAATGCACGACAAGCTAAGGAACGGCGGGAGAACGGGAAGGGAATATACGGTTTTCACTCACCCTCACCCTCTGCCTCTGTTGGATCGCTGGTCCCCATTTGCTTACCCCGCCCACTCCCAATCTATTGCTGAGTCCCAGCTGATGGCTAGAGGGAAACAAACTGTTTAAATTCTTGCCGCGGGACTTCAAAGGGCTCTTTACCAATGTTAAAATCTGGTCACCTTACTGTAGTGTGATCATAAGTACAAGAATCCCAACTCATAAATCATTATTTTCAGTGCCTTAGTAACTTCAAACAGTTGCTAAAAATGATTATAAGGCAAGAACTGCCTGTACATACCACAGTTGTGGTTATGCTAAACCTTACATCTGATTCTGTAAATTGGTTTAGCATGTTATATTTATTCTTTGTAATTTATTAGCTGGAGAATTTGGGATGGACTTTTAATTTTCATCCTGTTGTTGTTGCTGTTGTGGTTGTTGTAATCTTATCAATTACTTATCTTAAAAATTCATTTGTAGAATTTAGTTGATAAGCATTTCAAGGTGTTCTACCAGGAGTGAAATTCAGCAGGTTCTGACAGGTTCTGGAGAACCGGTAGTGGAAATTTTGAGTAGTTCAGAGAATCAGCAAATATCACCTCTGCCTGGCCCCAGAGTGGGATGGGAATGGAGATTTTGCAATATCCTTCCCCTGGAGTGGGGTAGGAATGGAGATTTTGCAGTATCCTTCCCCTGCCACACCCACCAAGCCATGCCCACAGAACCAGTAGTAAAAAAAATTGAATTCCACCACTGTGTTCTACCAACTTTGCTCCTCCTCCTCCTCATTTGCATAGCTCCTCCTTCCTTCAATTCTCCTTCTACCTTAAATTAGTGTCCTGGAGAAAAGAATTATCAAAGTGAGGCTTGACTTTATAAATGATTCTATAAGACTGAAACTTTTATGCAATCGAAAATATCTTTTTTTACAATTTCAAATTATTTCCCTTATGAAACTTAAGGTGGATTATTTTGATGAAGAAAAAAAAAAATAAGCCTTTGGTCGAATGAATAATGACTTGCAATAATAACAAACAGGCTAGGTTACCATAAGGAATGCTGTGCAAACATAGGTCTAATTGGTCTGTTGTTACCTTTTGTTCACCCTTCAGAAAGGGATACTGAAACAGCCAAAAACAGTCCAAATCCTTTTCTTTTCTAAATTGGATTAATTAAAATTATCACAGAAGCAGAGGAACCAAACTAGCTAGTGGCATTAATCATACCATGAGTAATTAGTGCCATAAAATGGAAGATATATATGTGTGTGTATGTGTTTGTATCAGAGGTGGGTTTCAAAATTTTTTACTACCGGTTCTGTGAGTGTGGCTTGGTGGGTGTGATATGGGAAGGTTACTGCAAAATCCCCATTTCCTCCTGATCAGCTGGGACTCAGGAGGCAGAGAATAGATGGGGGTGAGGCCAGTCACAATTTTTACTACCAGTTCTCTGAACTACTCAAAATTTCTGCTACTGGTTCTCCAGAACTGGTCAGAACCTGCTGAAACCCACCTCTGATTGGTATGTATATGTACATGTACATGTATATCTATATACACACATATCTAAAGGCTTGGCAACTGGTATGTTATTTATGACAGTTACAGTGTCCCGGGCTGACATGATCATCTTTTATGACTATCTAACAAGCCAAGTCCATGAGGAAGCCATGTTCTCTGAGCAACTGTGTTCCTAACTTAACAACTGCAGTGATTCACTAAAGAACAGTGGCAAGTCAATTTCTGCCAAAGATAAAGTTTTGCCTTGCCTTTCTTCTTTTCATATTTAACTCTTGGCACCTTGATCCCTCATCTCATTTGCCCACCCCCACTCCCCGACTCAAGAGTGTGTTAATAATATGAGACAGTCTGAGTGGGAAGATTAAGGACCCTGGGTGATGAATTTGGCTGATGAATTAAATTCCACTGGAAGGACTAGAAATTGGACTGAGTAATTCCTTGCCACGGGCAAAAAACTAGAGAATTTTTTTAAAAAAAAATTCTACAAAGATTTCTTTTTTTAACAAAATTTGGAAATTAAGCACCGTCAGCCTTGTTTGTAATTAGATGGAGAACTGGCTAGTGGGGGTTCGGACCAATTCAGGCGAACTGGTAGTGGCAACCTGCGGATGGGTCTGGGCGCTATGCCGTCCTATTGAGCCACATTTTCTAAGCCGTGTGCATGCGTGCAAGCCACGTGTTGTGTGGTCCGCCAGCAGCCTCCGGAGCTGGCAGCGGAGTCGGACAGCGATGAGGCTGAGGAAGAACATGGGCCAGTCCTAGAGGCTGGGGAAGGCCCGGATGAGGGCTCTGCGTCGGAGGCAGAGATGGGGCCAGGGCCATCGGGGAGTGATGCGCGGACTTCGGAGCCTCCAGAGGCTGACAGTAGAGAGGCAGAGGAACAGGAGGAGCCTGTTCCTAGTGCACATATGAGAAGAGCAGCCAGAAGACAAGAGCAGCTAAAGCAGAGAGGATGACTCAGGAGTAAGGCCAAGAGATGATTGGCCCCTCCCATAAGGCTTAAAAGACCAGCAACGGCTCTTGGCCTCTTTGCAGGGAAACAACCATTGAGAGATTTGCTTCGTGTTTGGATGTATTTCTTTCTTGTCAGCGTCTTCTGTTCCTGAACTGTTGCCAAGAAAACCTTTGGCACTTTGCCTAATTATCCCAAGGTCAGAGATAAACTGAAGAATGGTGTTTTGAGAACTTCGCTTTCATTTAATTTGGAATAAACTGAGAATGAGTTAATTCTCAGCTGTTTTAATAAAATCTGTTTGTTTTTTGGAACTGTTTTGCATTTAATATTAACTACGTGGGCCTGGGTCACAACACACCACGTACAGGAGCAAAGTGCATGTGTGGATGGCCGCACGCATGTGCGGAAGGCATGCTCACATTTTTGGTGTGCAGTGAACCGGTGGTAAAATTATGTGAAACCCACCTCTGGCTCGAACATTATGGGATGTAGAATAGTTTGGGAAGTTAAAAAAAAAAGTTCCAAAGGCAACAATGAATAAGGGAGACCTTGGTGCTCTCTGAGCTTGGTTGTTTACTTTCAGATGTTTCATTACTCAACCTGATCATAACTCTCTTCTTCCCTTCCCTTCCCTTCCCTTCCCTTCCCTTCCCTTCCCTTCCCTTCCCTTCCCTTCCCTTCTCTTCCCTTCCCTTCCCTTCCCTTCTCTTCCCTTCCCTTCCCTTCCTTTCCCTTCCCTTCCCTTCCCTTCCCTTCCCTTCTCTTCCCTTCCCTTCCTTTCCCTTCCCTTCCCTTCTCTTCTCTTCCCTTCCCTTCCCTTCCCTTCCTTTCCCTTCCCTTCCCTTCTCTTCCCTTCCCTTCCCTTCTCTTCCCTTCCCTTCCCTTCCTTTCCCTTCCCTTCCCTTCCCTTCCCTTCCCTTCCTTTCCCTTCCCTTCCCTTCCCTTCTCTTCCCTTCCCTTCCTTTCCCTTCCCTTCCCTTCCCTTCCCTTCCCTTCCCTTCCCTTCCTTTCCCTTCCCTTCCCTTCTCTTCCCTTCCCTTCCTTTCCCTTCCCTTCCCTTCCCTTCCTTTCTCTTCCCTTCCCTTCCCTTCCCTTCCCTTCCCTTCCCTTCTCTTCCCTTCCCTTCCCTTCCTTTCCCTTCCCTTCCCTTCTCTTCTCTTCCCTTCCCTTCCCTTCCCTTCCCTTCCCTTCCCTTCCCTTCCTTTCCCTTCCCTTCCCTTCCCTTCCCTTCTCTTCCCTTCCCTTCCAGGGGTGAAATGCTCCCGGTTTGGACCAGATCGCCCGATCCGGTAGCGATGGCGGTGGGTGGTTCGGAGAACCGGTAGCAAAAATCCCTGCGCCCCCCCACCACCATGCCCAGCTGAGCCGCAGGATCATCAGAAGCTTTTTTTTTTACTTTTAAAAGCATTTTTTCTATAACCTCTCCCGACGAAAAAATGCTTTTAAAAGTAAAAAAAAAAAGCCTCTGATGATCGCGCGGCTCAGCTGCGATAGTCAGAGGCTTTTCAAAGCATTTTTTTCTGCAACCTCTTGGCTGAAGAGGTGGTAAAAAAAATGCTTTGAAAAGTCTCTGACGATCCCAGCTGAGTTTCCTGATTGGCAGAGAGATATTTTTTTAAATGCCTCTCTGAAATCCCAGCTGAGTTTCATGATCTGCAGAGGCTTTTCAAAGCATTAGAAAAAATGCTTTGAAAAGTAAAAGTAAAAAAAAAAAAAAGTTGGCCACGCCCACCCAGTCACATTACCTCCCACCACTGCCAAGCCACGCCCACAGAACCGGTAGTAACAAATTTTACATTTCACCCCTGTTCCCTTCCTTTCCCTCCCCTCTAAATTGGAAACCATCCTGGAAGTAGGCAGTGACAAACCAGTTTGGTATTTTTATCAAAACTCAACCTCAATCATGTCCACACAATGTCCAGATTATGTGCTCAACTCAAGGAAGATTTAATGTTTATAGACTCCTTGCTTTCCCACTGTTTTTATTTTGTGGTTAGGAAAGACACTGGGGGGAATAGAAAGGAGGTTCTGGAACGGTGTGGGTGCCTGCTCTTGCTACAAATGATATTTGCCAAACTGGGTATTTTTTTGGTTTGTTTGTTCGTTCATGCATGGAATTAAAAAAAAAAAAGCTGCAAAGACATGCCAATGTTACTATTAGCTGATGACTGGTGTTTTATGGAATAGTTGTTATACATAACCCCATGGGTTGAAAACACCAGTTTGAAATTCAACAGCCATAGCAACAGCTTTGAGGAGGAAGCAGTTAGACAAGCTGTTCAGTGACTTAATATCAATTACGGAGTTTAATTAACTAGATCAAGTGAAGAAACATTGGCTCCGTTTAGAGTAAATATGCTGTTCAAGCACATTGGGTGGGAGAAATCCAGGGAAAGTAGCCAACGGATATTTTCAGATGTGACTTCCCAACTCAACAATTCTTCCTGACAAAGATGCCAATCAATAGATTGGTCACATTAGCCTTAGAAGGCTCAATGATCACTGCCCAAAACCCTGAGCCAATTGAGCTGACAGTCAACGCAACAGAAAAATCAATGTGGGAGACAATTGCTTCTTTCCACACTTCCTTTTCTACATGTCAAGTATTAGGAAGGAGAAATGTTGGAACATGTTTTTCCAAAACTTCACTAACATTCTCCCATCTCTGTTCGCCAGATGTTGCTACAACCTTCAGGTCTACAATACCATCTTACTCTTAGAAAAGTTCATGCCAGTTATAAATCAAGTTACCTACTGCTGGCAGTTAAATGGAGGAGAGATAACAGGCAGAGATGATATACGGCAGGAGTCAGCAACCTGTGGCTCTGGAGCTGCATGTGGCTCTTTCACCTCTCTGCTGCGGCTCCCTGTCACTCAAAATATGCGTCACAACTGTCAATGTGCAACACCCTCTGATTTATTGAGCTTTTCAACTCCCATGGAAGGCCAACCATGGATAAATCCAAGAAAATAAAAGTTTCGGAAGAAAACAGAACATTTAATTCAACGACATATGCTAGTTTTGTGGCCGCTCAAGAAATACTCAGGCACGGGAAAGGTTTTGTGGCTCCCGGTGTTTTCTTTTCTGTGGGAAATGGGTCCAAATGGCTCTTTGAGTGTTTAAGGTTGCAGACCCCTGATATAGGGGAAGGAGATAAAGACAAACAGAGGTGGGTTTCAGCAGGTTCTGACCAGTTCTGGAGAACCGGTAGCAGAAATTTTGAGTAGTTCGGAGAACTGGTAAATACCACCTCTCACTGGCCCCGCCCCCATCTATTATCTGCCTCCCAAGTCCCAGCTGATCGGGAAGAAATGGGGATTTTGCAGTATCCTTCCGCTGGAGTGGGGTGGGAATGGAGATTTTACAGTAGCCTTCCCCTGCCACGCCCACCAAGCCATGCCATGCCATGCCATGCTCACCAAGCCACGCCACAGAACCGGTATTAAAAATTTTGAATCCCACCACTGAAGACAAACCTTTTTTTAACAAATATTGTAGGCTGTGTTGGGATTATCCTAAAGATATTTAGGAGTCCTTGAAACACCAGGCTCAGTCAGGCCATCATTAAAACATGGTGGTTGAGCACATGCTTAATCAGGACAATTAAAGACTTAATCAATGTATTCACCTAATAGGTTTAGTTTGGTTAGAAGTAACCATGCACGTCTGCAGACGTGTTTCGTGTGTTGCTCTGATTCCATTTAGCTGTTTTATGGTTCAGTGTACCATGTGAACTCAGAAAATGAATGAGGTCAGTCAGCAGACTAAACACATTGTGTAAGAAACGTCTGCTTTCTAGCTAGCGTGGAACTATTCTGAGTAGGATGAATGCAAATTACTTGGAATTTACTCAGGGAAAACCATTCAAACAATAAGAATTGATTGAGCAAGACCTTTTTTTAAAAAATAATAATAATAAAGCTAACATGTAATCCCTTTCTCATTTTGCCACTCCACTGATGTGGCAAATAATATTTTGCGTTCTGATTCTCTGTGTGTTTTCTAGAAAATTGAAATCAGGGAATATAGGATGAGTTGTAGTTCTAGTTCCCATAACAAGAGATAGGGGATACTTGAATTGCGATGCTATGTAATAACATAATGCCGTTTTTACAAATTTGTGTCTAAGTGGGGTTTTTTTTTTTTGTTTAGACATAGTAGTAAATATTGTGTCTGAACAAAAATCATTTGATAAATAATAAGTGAATGTTGGCATGTGGGGAAAGTGGGGGCACACACCAGGGGTGAAATGCTCCCGGTTTGGACCAGATCGCCTGATCCAGTAGTGATGGCGGCGGGTGGTTCGGAGAACCGGTAGCAAAAATCCCTACGCCCCCTCCCCCCCCAATGCCCAGCTGAGCCACACGATCATCAGAGGCTTTTTTTTCCTTTTAAAAGCATTTTTTCTACAACTTCTTCGGCCGAAGAAGTTGTAGAAAAAATGCTTTTAAAAGTAAAAAAAAAAAGCCTCTGATGATTGCGCAGCTCATCTAGGACCGTTAGAGGCTTTTAAAAGCGTTTTTTTTACAATGTCTTCTGTTGAAGAGGTTGTAGAAAAAATGCTTTTAAAAGTTTTTTTAAAAAAAGTTTGCCATGCTACCCAGTCACATTACCCCCACCCCCCCAAGCCATGCCCACAAAATGGTAGTAACAAATTTTACGTTTCACCACTGGTACACACTCTATTAGAGAGAAGTTCCCTGAGGATGGGCTCCAGCACGAGTCTGAAAGCTCAGAAGACAAAACATCTGGTCCAGGTGACCGATCCAGATTGGATCCTGCAATCATCCCTAATAACTTTATAATACCTTGGTAAGGCCACACTTGGAATACTGCATCCAGTTTTGGTTGCCACGATGTAAAAAAGATGTTGAGACTCTAGAAAGAATGCAGAGAAGAGCAACAAGGATGATTAGGGGATTGGCGGCTAAAACATATAAAGAATATGTTGCTGGAATTGGGTATCTCTAGTTTAATGAAAAGAAGGACCAGGGGAGACATGATAGCAGTGTTCCAACATCTCAGGGGCTGCCACAAAGAAGAGGGAGTCAACCTATTCTCCAAAGCACCTGAAGGCAGGAGAAGAAGCAATGGGTGGAAACTAATCAAGGAGAGAAGCAACTTAGAACTAAGGAGAAATTTCCTGACAGAACAATTAATCAATGGAACAACTTGCCTCCAGAAGTTGTGGATGCTCCAACACTGTAAGTTTTTAAAAAGAGATTGGATAACCATTTGTCTGAAGTGGTGCAGGGTTTCCTGCCTAAGCAGGGAGTTGGACTAGAAGACCTCCAAGGTCCCTTCCAACTCTGTTATTCTATTCTATTCTATTGTCTTTCCCCTGCAACTCAACTCAACAGCCACTAGCAAAATACATAAGTACTTTATAGTAACCACCAGAACACTGAAGTGAGCCAGGGTCCAACGTGGGAATAAATCCGAATGACTTGATTCAACAGATGCTGAGTATAATTTGTCAGTGCAAGTTAATTTCTGAATAACACCTGATCTACAGGTCCTCTCGTTCTTGCCACCAATAAGTTTCTGAATTCAGTTCAAAGTTCTGTGATCAACAAAGCCCTTCTTAACCGAACTTGTTTTTACCTTCAGAACTGAATCAAATCTGCACCTGGTGCAGATTTCCTGGATCAGATCCTTAGACAGACAGATTAACAGAGTTGGAAGGGACCTTATAGGTCATCTAGTCCAACCCCCAACTCAAGCAGGAGACTCTACATAATTTCTGACAAATGGCAGTCCAATCTTTTCTTGAAAGTCTCAAGTGATGAAGTTCCCACAACTTCCGAAGGCGACTTCTGTTCATTGGTTGATTGTTCTCACTGTCAGAAAGTTCTTCCTCATTTCTAGGCTGAATCTCTCCTTGGTCAGTTTCCATCCATTATTCCTTGTCTGGCCTTCAGGTGCTTTGGAAAACAGCTTGACGGAGAAGCTGGAGAAGATGTGGTGCCAGAGGCAGGGATTCAGCCAGGGCATTCAGAACCTCCAGAAGCTCCCATAAGTGAAGAGGAGGAAGAGGAGGAGCCTCTTCTCGATGCATGGGTGTGCAGAGCTGCCAAAAGGAGGAGGAGCCAGGAGGAGGTCTCCTCAAGAATAAGGCTTGGGGCTAATTGGCCACTCCCTTAGCCTATTTAAGGAGGAATGCCGACTGAAGCAATTTGCAGGGAACAACTTCGTTCACATACCTTTGTGTCTTGTCTTGCTTATTTTATCTGCTTCCTGCAAATTGCTTTTGGGCATTCTGCCAACCACAGTAAGCTTTCAGTATTATTCTTTGAATTCTTGGCAGCTGTTAATGCAGTTAATTAACAGCCATTGCTGTAAAAAATAAACTTAGTATATTTAGTAAACTAAGGTTTGAACGGACTTTGTGTGTGCTGGAGCAGAACACACCTTCTCGGTCAGATCCAATTTGAACTGAGCCAGCTGTTTTGCCAACTCTTTCTCATAGTGGCTGCTTAGCTCCAGCAACTGCTTCTTGTTGGGGCCCTAAAGAGCCCGGGCGGGCAGGCGAGGAGTAGCGAGTAGAGGCTGGCAAGGTGCCCCTCGATGTGAGTGACATTGAGTTGGCCATGCCCACCCAGTCACATGACCAACTTGCCACGCCCACCCAGCCAGTCATTAAGCAGATCAAATTAGTGTTCCGCGGGATTTAAAATTATGAATTTAGTGGTCCCTGAAGTCTGAAAGGTTGGTGACCCCTGCACTAGATGACCTCTAACGTCCCTATCAAACAATATTGTACTGTTAGAACCACAACATGTTAAAAATATAATGCTAAAACTGAAACAAGCGGCACTGATACAAATAGCCAACCTCACAGAAACACATCAGAGACCTCATAAAATTTTTGGCGTGTTTTCATTTATGAGCTAATTGGGCTTCGTTGATTTTTGTGAGAACTCAGGATTTTTTAAAAACTTATTTTATTGGACGGGCTTTGGGATACTTCTTAGACTGCCCGGAGTGCTTCTGAAATGCGATTCCTTGCAACATCAGCCACTAAAACAGAGGTCTGAGGGATTTTGTAATTTGTAAATTAAAGGAAGGTTTTTGCCTTCATCTGCCAGGCTCTTTAACTAAAGAGATTTCTCACTGGAGTATCATAACCGATCCTTTTGATAACCGATCCTTCACTTTGATAACAGGCCACTCTGCCAAAAGGGGCTCACCTATTATCTCCAATTGCTGGCAATTCGAGCTTTAAGCGAGCCTGTCTTTATCAACCACTGTTTTAACAGCTGATTAATTATGGGATGCAGGGAATCCAGTGGAGAGTTTTTATCTGAAGAGCAGTTCAACCATTAGCAGAAAAAACTTCCTTGTACACTCCTAGCTCAGATAACCGAGCCAGATAATAGTCTGCAATCCCTTTCTAGCTAATTCAAACAAAGGCACTCCCTCTTAAGCCAACATGGAGGAAGTTAAATAAACCCCCAGCATAATATATCATTACAGTCTGGCATTCTGTGATGCAAGTAAATATAAGTGGGAAAAGACACCTGAATGTTTTCAAATTCATGGGAGCCGCACAGAAGCGAAATATACTGCTTGGCATTGAATAACAGTAAAGTACGCTGACCAGCACATAAACACCTGCTCGTACATTCGCTGGGGACATTAAACAGGAATCTTGCATGTGCTAGGCCCTATCACATGACCAGCTGTTGACTGCATCTTGTTGGGTTTCAATATTTTGGGAACAGAGTTCTTTTCCCACACCCCCCTTCCTTAACCACAAATATGGTGTAGATTAGTCTAGGACAGTAATGGCAGACTGTGGAGCTCACTGTGTTAAAAATTCAACAAATGCCTACCTTGGCTCTGAGGGCATGTTATCTTCACCCCACTCCACAGACTGCATCCAGTTTTGGTCACCACACTATAAAAAAGATGTTGAGACTCTAGAAAAAGTGCAGAGAAGAGCAACCAAAATGATTAGGGGACTGGAGACTAAAACATATGAAGAATGGTTACAGGAACTGGTCCTGGCTAGTCTAGTGAAGAGAAGGACCAGGGGAGACACGATAGCAATCTTCCAATATTTGAGGGGCTGCCACAGAGAGGAAGGGGTCAAGCTTTTTTCCAAGGCAACTGAAGACCAGAAAAGGAACAATGGATGAAAACTGATCAAGGAGAGATTCAACCTAGAAATAAGGAGAACAACAGTGACAGTGAGAACAATCAACCAATGAATGGAACAGTTTGGCTTCAGAAGTTTTGGGAGTTTCATCTCTGGAGGCTTTCAAGAAGAGATTGGACTGCCATTTGTCAGAAATGGTGTAGGGTCTCCTGCTTGGCCGGGGTGGGTGGGTGGATCTCTTTTTAACGATGTCCCACCTGTTAATTCTTGTCCTGCCTTCAGGTGCTTTGGAGAATTGGTCAACCGTTTTTCTCTGTGACAAATCAAGTATTGGAAAATTGCTATCGTATCACCCCTGGTTCTTCTCTCCCTTAGACTAGACGTACCTAGTTCCCTCAATTGTTTATCATATGATTTAGCCTCCAGATCCTTTATAGTGGTTTATTTTATTTTATTTTTTTATTTAAAACAAAAACCAAACATAAAATCACCATCATTCAAATACAATTACAAACAGTATGTTGATCGGTTAGAATTCTTTTGTGCTCAATCCCTTATCCCTAAATACCAATTATTTAATTTCTCTTACTTAACAATTTTATACGTTATACTCATTTAGCCATTGTCTAACAAAAGAAAACATTTCATATATTTTACCATTACATTAATTTCATCTTTCATCTTTCATCTCCATACTTTATTATCTAGCCATTGATAAAACAAGTCCCAAATCAAATAGTATTGTTTATCTTCCTGTTCTCTAATTTCAAATGTCAATTTACTCATTTCAGCACACTCCATAATTTTTTTAATAACTTCCTCCTCAGTAGGTATCTTCTCACCTTTCCAATTTTTAGCAAATACAATTCTAGCCGCTGTTAAAACATTCACAATTAAATATCTCAGTTCTTTGTTATATATTTCTGGTAAAATCCCTAATAAAAATATCTCTGGTTTAAAGTCAATGTATTTCTTTGTCATTTTTTCCAACCATGTGTGGATTTTAGTCCAGTATCTTTTAGCTTTTGCGCATGTCCACCACATATGGTAATATGATCCTGGAGTCTGATGACATTTCCAACATTTCTCCGATTTATTCTTGAACATTCTGGCTATTCTCGTCGGGGGTAAGTGTCACCTGTAAAACATCTTATACAAATTCTCCTTAATTGCTGTAGACATTGTCATTTTATAATTTTGCAACCACAATTTTTGCCATTTTTCTAAATCAATCCCATGACCAAAGTTTTCCCCCCATGCTATCATTGTCTTGTTCTTCTTCCAATTTTACCTCTAAAAGATAGCTGTACAATTTTTTAATTACATACTCATCAGTAGATCCTTTATAGTTTTTATTGCTCTTCTCTACATTCTTTCTAGGGTCTCAGCATTTTTTTGTGTGTGTGTGTATCTTAGTGACCAGAATTGGATAGTATTTCAAATGTGATCTCATCAGTCACCATAAAGTGGCACTAGCACTTCACTTGGTCTTGATCCTTCTTGTTGATGCAACCTGGACTGCATTAGCTTTTTGGGCCACTGTAACACACCACAGGCTCACACTTAAGTGTGAACTGTTCAACTGGGTCCTACTCAGGGGTGGGTTCTAAATTTTTTTACTACCGGTTCTGTGGGCGTGGCTTATTTGTGGGCATGGTTTGATGATCATGTGACAATTATTTAGGATTTAGTAGAGGTACTGGTCTACCAGGCTTTTAACTGCTTGCAGAACTGTACCAGTCTACCCATTTGTTTTTGGAATGTCCTGGTCTACTCATTAGTTTTTGGAGGCACTGGTTTACCACCACACTGCCTTTTAACACTGATCAGCTGTAGGGCGGCCCTTTGAAGCCCCGAGGCAAGAGTTTAAACAGTTTTTTTCCTTCTAGCCGATCAGCTGGGACTCGGGAGGCAGCGAATAGATTGGGGGTGGGGCCAAATAAAAAGTAAGCATAAAGTGGGGGGGGGAGGGCCCAGTTCCTGAACAAAGAGAACCGGTTCGGTGACGTCATATCGTCACTGCTACTGGCTCGGCGGAACTGGGCAGAACTGGGAGGAACCCACCACTGGTCCTACTGCAAGACCTTATCCATTGACAATTTTCCCTAAGTACAGAGCGTTCCCCCCTATTCCTTTCCAAATAAAATACAATATTTCTGGGTGACCTTTCCTTCAATACACCTACACATTTTTGAATTAGGAGCTTCATCACTCAAGAAAAGTGCAAATTTCAGGGTGTTCAGTTTCCCGGCAGTATTTGGGAAAGGGCACACCGAGTTCACGTCAAACCACCCACTTGAACTAATTTCTCACTTTTCCCTGTTGCCAACAGCGCGAGTAAATAAAAAAAAGATGTGCACACAATGTATTTTTTTTTCTCTCTCTCTCCTGTACCGCTGATAATATTCTACATTAATGCAAGGAAGTTCTTTAGAGGAGCAAAGATCTTGTAATGAAAATTATATTTTGAATTAATATTACCCATGAAAGCCTTTCGTGTGGGGCTCATTGATATTAAATGGGCTTTTTCTTCTACATTTCAAGGAAAGGAGAAGGAGGGGTAGCTATCTGTATGCTCTATAATTAAGCATTTCTCAGGCTCCCGTTCCCCCGATATCTTCCGTGAAATGACTGACATATGGTATCACTCTTAGATCTGCAAATCACAAAGAGAGGAAGAGGGGCCCTTTTATTCTACCATAATAACACGCTTGGAATATTCCAACAGCTATAATGAAATGTGATAAGTATGACAGCCACAATCTGCTCCCAGAAATGTCTTGAGCCGTTGGCTGAATTGCCACACTTCAGAAAATATGTCATGTCAGAACTAAATGCAAAATTCACAGAGGTTTCGAAAGGAGGGGGGCAGAAGAAGGGAGGGGGGAGCCTTAATTTTCACATTTTGCTGTGTAGCGCAATTTTCAAATGACGGGTTGTCTAGAAACGATACTCATTTTTAGTTGTTTTCAATGGAGATTGCTACCCCCTGATCACCTCGGGATAGGGAACACCGGAAAACGTTTTCAAAGGGCTAACTTCCCTGAATGTACAAAATGCCCAAGTTGGTTATCAGAAGAATCTGAAAAAAAAAATATTCATTTGAAACCTGGACTTTCTGGAGGTAAGATCCTAATCAATGCACTTGAAAGGGCACGGAAAGTTTTCAAGCACGTTCAGAGGATAAAAATGCATTATCAGCAAGTCAAGAAAGAGTTGTGAGTGGCATCCCAAAATGATAAAGCTACGTTAGCAGAATCAGTAAGGAAAACTAGAGTTTGGGGTTTAACCTGGTGAGCTGGAATACAACCAGATCTTTCCTTGATAATTTTACTAAGACTGTATTACTATTATTCTTCTCTTCCTTACTAGTATCTATCTCTTCCCACTTATTACTATAACCATGTTGCTTGTATCTTTTAATTTATATTGTTTTTGTTTCTTAGTACCATTTGATAGCTTCTTAGTAACCTTGACTATCACTAAGTGTTATATCTTTTTATTCTTGAGGAATGTATTTTATTCTCCTTATGTACACTGAAAGCATATACACCAAATTCCTTGTGTGTCCAATCATACTTGGCCAATAAAGAATTCTATTCTATTCCTATTCCTATTCCTATTCCTATTCCTATTCCTATTCCTATCCCTATCCCTATCCCTATCCCTATCCCTATCCCTATCCCTATCCCTATCCCTATCCCTATCCCTGTCCTGTCCTGTCCTGTCCTGTCCTGTCCTGTCCTGTCCTGTCCTATCCTATCCTATCCTATCCTATCCTATCCTATCCTATCCTATCCTATCCTATATACCAGTGACAATTTTATTATGGTGAGTAATTTCTGAGCAAAAAGTTATTGCTAAATAAGTTTAGCAATAGCACTTAGACTTATATACTGCTCTACAGTAATTTACAGCCCTCTCTAAGCAGTTTACAGAGTCAGCATATTTACCCCTGACAATCTGGGTCCTCATTTTACTGACCTCAGAAGGATGGAAGGCTGAGGCAACCTTGAGCCAATGAGACTCGAATTGCTGAATTGCTGGCAGTCAGCAGAAGTAGCTTGTAGTACTGCATTCTAACCACTGTGCCACCACGGCTCTTCCTGCTTAAAGTTTGTCCAAAGTACTATCAGAAGTAGAGTCAAGGGTAGCTTGACTCCAAAACCAGAATGGAAATGTTGATCCTGTAAAAGATCTTAAAAGTGACCAGGAGCTCTGCTCAACAGGTGTCCAGGTATGATTGTCTCCATGTGAAGTTGGGACATGTTAGGGGTATATGTACCATTTGATTGACTTTGATACTGACAAATGTCTATTTTTAAACTCCTAGACCTCATTGAATTTGGAGACTACCTGATCTGTACTCTGAGGTTTCCATCTCCATGCCCAAAGGGTGGGAACGGGGTCCAGCTTTGCTGTGGTTGGATCAGTTTCTCATCAACATGAAACTTCATGACAGCCTTGGATGCTCTAGCCAAGGTGCCTTAGTGTAATGGTATGTGGGAATGACCTTGGGAGACAAAGGAAGAGATTAGGAAATGATCAGATAAGAGGAGGGAGGAGCCCTGAGCTGCCTAACGGGCAGAGAAAGAAACCAAAACCTCCCTAACTTATGAGGCTATAAAAAGAGATGGTGGGAGGTTTAAATTTTTAGACTAGCATTATTCTGTTAACATGATCTTACAATAAAGTAAAATTAGGTGACTTGCTTGTATTTCCTGTCTGATCAATCTGGGAAGACTGACATTAATCTTCCAATTGTCTGAAAGTAGAACTTATTTGCAACCTGATAAATGACAAAGGATTCTTTCTGAGTTTCTTTCTCTGCCTGTAATATAGTTGTGAATTTTCTTTCCCCACCTCTTCTTTGATTATTCCCTAGATACCATATTTTTTGGAGTATATGACGTACTCCTCCCCCCCAAAAGTGGATGAGGATTTTGGTGCGTCTTATAGACCGAATATGGGTATTTTTGGCCTCCTGAACCCCCACCACACCTGTGCGTCCCGTTTTCGGCCAAAAACAGACTCGTTTTTGGCGAAACGGGATGTGTGAAGGGTTTTGGAGGCCTGCAGAATGCTCCTGGGAGCTGGGGAGGATGCTTGGGGGGTTTGGGAGGCCAAAAATGGGCCCATATTCTGCAAAAATGGGACACAAAGAGGGTTTGGGAGGCCTGCAGAGTGCTCCTGGGTGCCGGGGAGGGCAAAAACCGGACACGTGGAGGCCAAAAACTTTTTTTTTCCTTGTTTTTCTCTTTGAAATTTAGGTGCATCTTATACTGTGGTGCACCTTATAGTCCGAAAAATTTGGTAGATTCTCTTATCCCCCCTCCCTGTCTCCCAAGTTTATTTCCACATGCCATTACTCTTAGCGATTCATAGTTTCCTGCTTATGGATTTTCCCATCTGGTAGAGCTTTGGGAAGTAGTACTCTTTTTCATTGGTGCACAATGGACATTTGTTGGGGACACTGTAGCAGTAGATTCCTTCACCGAGCAGGGGATTGGATTAGATCAGGGGTGTCAAATTCACAGTCCGCAGGCCAAATGCGTCACATGCTGCCCCCCCCCCGGTTTAGCGAAAGGGAAAAAAGTTGCGATACGTCACGTGTCGACAACGTGTCATCGCGGGTTTGACGCCCCTGGATTAGATGATCTCCAGGACTCCTTCTCATTCAGACATTCTGTGATTCTATGAATCTAATTGACTGCCATTAAGGGAAACTATACATCGGGCAGGTTTAAGAAGGACTCCAGCAATGCAACCACCATGAAATGACTCAGTGAAGAAGCATCTTACTCTTTAAGGCCAGGTGTCATGCATCGCAGAACTTTGGCAACAGAGTGTGAAGGCAAAGGATTTGAAATTTTCCCATATCCTGTTCAGAAATGATTGTGTAACCCAGGTAAACAGGCAAAAATAAAAAATAAAAAATAATTATAGGTAGTCCTTGACTTACAACCATTCGTTTAGCAATCATTCAAAGTGACAATGAAAACACTGACTTAGGTCCAGTACTCGCACTATTGGAATGTCCTCACAGTCACATGACCAAAATTCAACCAACCTGTATTTGCAACCTCCCAGAGTCACGCCATTTGCAACCTTCCCAGTTGGCTTTTGACTAGCAAAGTCAATGGGGGAAGCTGGATTTGCTTAATGGTCACATGATTCACTTAATGTGAATCATGTGGCAGAACAACCATGTCAAAAAAAAAGATCTTAAAAATCATCCATGATTCAACTTAATGACCATCCTTTCTACCAATGGAAGTTCTGGGCCCAATAATAGTTGTAATTTGAAGACTATCTGTAATAACAAAATCAGGTAATTGATCTTGGCCAGTGGTGGGATTCAGCCAGTTCGCACCACTTCGGGAGAACCGGTTGTTAACTTTCTGAGCAGTTTGGCAAACTGGTTGTTGGAAGAAATCATTAGGGTAGAGAACCGGTTGTTAAATTACTTGAATTTCACAACTGACCTTGGCTGATCCCAAAAGACTAAATAGAATTGGACCTACTTAGTACTTGGGAAGGTCGACATTAATTATTTATTTAATTATTACGCTAAATAAATAGTACGCTATTTATTTAGCGTACGTGACATTACATTATCAGGTGACTACAGTGCTGATATAGAGTAGTAGTTTGGTTGCCTAAGACTGTTAGCTCATTCGGTTCACACTTGCGTGCTTTCCAAGGTGCACAGAGCCTATGGAAAATAAAAATCCCTATTTGATCCAAAATGTGTGTTATTTTTACCTTCAGGGAAAACCTTCAATTAATGGATTAGTTCATCACCACGCATACTGTTAATCAGAGAAGATTCCTTTAATCAAGCCCTCGATAATTGCTCATAGCTGAAATTCCACCCACCATAAAATATATCACTACAATAACCAAGTCAATTTGGGCACTGTTTGTTTCCCGTGCCTTTAAAACCACCTGCACTGAGTGAAATCCAACTCACTGTCTCAACGTTACAGATTTAAATCTTTATTTTCTGAGAATGTAGCACGACACCGTATAAACGTTGAGTGAGCTGGCAAACAGCCCAATGGCTACACCCTTACATGGCTTGTTGTTGAGTAAGCCAGAATGGCCTGCTTTGCAAATCACACTAAGCCACAATAACAGAGTTGGAAGGGACCTTGGAGGTTTTCTAGTCCAACCCCTGCTGAAGCAATCGACCCTATACTATTTCAGACAAATGGTTGTCCAATCTCTTTTTAAAAAACTTTCAGAGCATTCACAACTTCTGGAGGCAAGTTGTTGTGCTGATTACTTGTTCTGTCAGGAAATTTCTTCTTAGTTCTAGGTTGCTTCTCTCCTTGATTAGTTTCCACCCATTGCTTCTTGTCCTGCCCCCAGGTGCTTTGGAGAATAGCTTGACTCCCTCTTCTTTGTGGTGACCCCTTAGATATTGGGAAATTGTGATCATGTCACCCCTAGTCCTTTTTTCATCAGACTAGACTTATTATGGCTTAGTGTGATATGTAAACCCATCTTCACACCCATTTCAGAAGGCAACTGAGGAAATCTAGAACTTTAGCCTTCGCTTTCGTTGCTCAAAATGTTTGTCTTGTTTCAGTAAATTCAATCCAACGATTCTTTTAATAGTGATCCATCAGCTGAGTGTGGTTGGAGAGAGAAGAAGCAATGGCTTACATACAGTAAGATTTCTATTAAGTCCTCTGGCATGACAGTAATATTCTCCTTATCCTGGATGCTCCAGGTTAGGGGTCTCCAATCTTGGCAACTTTAAGACTTGTGAACTTCCACTCCCAGAATTCTGGGAGTGGAAGTTCCCAAGTCTTAAATTCCAAAGCTGGCTGAGGAATTCTGGGAGTGGAAGTTCACAAGTCTTAAAGTTGCCAAGATTGGAGACCCCTGCTCCAAGTAGTCCTTAAACCTGCTGCAGAGCATCCCCAAATTCCTGGACCATATTTCTGGGGTTGGTGGAAGGAAGCTCTAATAGAGAATGTCCACAATGCTAATCTGATACAACTTTCTTTCTTTACCTTAAATTGAAGACTGATCCTGAATGCTTAAGCCTTAAGATGGTCTACTTGCTTCCTACAGGAAGCACAGAAAACACCTCTTGCTTCTTCTTTGTCCTGTCATGAAGACAGAAAACTCAGAGATGCAGACTTTCTCTACATCTTAATAAATTTCACTTGCCCTTTTGGACCTTAAACATATGTCTCTAGAGATTCTTAAGGTGTTGTTCTTGCTAAACATTGGGGGACTCCAAACTTGGCATTTTTTTAAAGACTTGTGGACTTCAACTCCAGAATTCTGGCTGGAGGAAGTCCACAAGTCTTAAAGTTGGAGACTTGTGCTAAACAAAAACCCCAGTGAATGAACCAATGTTAACCTTAGTCTTTCTCCTACACAGTCCATCAAGGGGAAGGCTGTTTTTTATATACAACATGCTCCTTGGACTTTAACATGCCAGTTCTGAGTTAGGAGGAATGAAAGTTCTGCAAATCAGTCAATCAATCGATCGATCAATGTCTCCAAAACTTTGCTTTTTAAAAAAATCTCATAGGATCTACTGATGTAGGGGAAATAAGTCCTGCCTTTAACATCTCTTATGCAATTGTGGAACATACATTTGCTCACATGTGTGAAAGAATTTTACGTGTGTGGTTTTTGAACACATGATGAACTCTGATCCAGCTCCTATTACATGCCCAAATAGGTGAAAACATGGTGTAATGAAAGCACTTGAAAATAAACAACTGTATGACTAACTGATCTAACAGAATAAATGCTTTGATCTGTCATCATCCATTACATTTCCTTCAAAATTAATGCAAAGATATACTCAAGTTAATCTTAATTTTCTTTTAGCTGTTTTTACAGCGGGGAGAGATTATTCTCTCTGGCACTGCAATTTAGTTTGTCTTCTTGCATTTTTGTTTTGCATGTTTGTTTGGGTTTGTTTGTTTGTTTCATTTTTATTGATTGGGATCCAACATTTTCAATCAGAATAGAGCTGGAAGGGACCTTGGAGGTCTTCTAGTTCAACCCTGCTCAAGCAGGAGACCTTATACCATTTCAGTCAAGTGACTGTCCAGTCTCTTCTTAAAAACCTCCAGTGATGAAGCAGCCACAACTTCTGGAGGCAACTTCTGTTCCACTGGTTAATTGTCCTCACTGTTAGGAAGTTTCTCCTTAATACCAGGTTGCTTCTCTCCTTGATGAATTTCCATCCATTGTTTCTTGTCCTGCCTTTGGGTGCTTTGGAGAATAGCTTGACTCCCTCTTCTTTGTGGCAGCCTCTCAAATACCGGAACACTGCTATCATGTCACCCCTGGTCCTTCTTTTCTCTAGATTGCAATACCCAATTCCTGCAACTGTTCCTCATATGTTTTATTCTCCAGGCCTTTAATCATCTTAGTGTGGTGACTAAAACTGGATGCAGTATTTCAGGTGGGGTCTTATTAAGGTTTTATAAAGCAGTAATAATACTTCACGGGATTTTGATTCTATGCCTCTGTTTATTCAACCAAGGATTGTATTAGCTTTTTTGGCTGCTTCCACACACTCCTGCCTCATATTTCATCGATCGTCCACTATGACTCCAAGGTCCCCCCTCACAGCTACTGTTTTTGAGCCAGGTTTCGCCTAATCTGTACTTTTCCTGCCTAAGTGGCAAGAGAAAACCTTGCTTTTCTCCACATTAAATTTCATTTTGTTCAAGTCTGTCAAGATCTTTTTTTGGGGATCTTTTTCTGGGTGAAAAGACCCTTCTGCAAATTCCCTTGCAAATTCCCCTGCTAACGTGGTTGTGCATTGGAATTGATCAACTCTAATTGGGCCTACTTGGAAATATTGTGCAGATCTATCCCAGCAAATCTAGGCTTTTCCAAAGTGAATCAGAACTGAATGTTAACTTGGCTTTCTGAGCAGCTCTAAGATTTAAAATAACATAGAGACCATGATGAAGTGCTTGCAAAAACAGATACATTTTGCGTCACATTCGCAAAATGTTGTGATGGGAACTGTAGAGAAGGATATGATTTTGGGATTGATGGTTTAAAACCTTCTTGAGGGCTCAATTAAACAGTGAGGCTGCCTGAGGTCAGTTGCTATGTTTTTTTTCCCTTAATGTTTTTTCTGCAGCTGTAATTATATACCATAACCATCAACCTAGAATACATAATAAATCAAATAACGATATCCCTCCCCCAAGTGTTTATTTGCTTCTAAGCTGAGATGCCAGTGGCCAAGTGCTACAGTTTATGGAAGTACACGACAGAAATAAATCTTAGGTAAAACTTCCTTTATCTATTCAATCTTTATAGGCTTCTGTTTTTCTAAGACTAAATGTCTAACCTAAAATGACTTTGATATTTGATAGCCAAATAATATTTGCATTTCATTGCCTAGTGGTGAAGATGCTCACCTCCCATTCAGAAAGTTGAGAGTTCAGTCCTAGGTAGTGGCAGATGTTTCTCTCCTAGAGCACAAAGAGAAAATATCTGCTGCAAACTCTGCATAGGTGTCAGGAAGGGCATTCGGCCAGTAAACGCTCAGCTCTATCCAGTCGCCCTACCCCGAATTAAGGGATTACAGGGTCGTAAAGGGAGGGGGGGTATTATAAATTTAGACTTGAGGTAACTTTAGAAAAGGGAACAAATATTTTTAGCAGCTGGTATAAATTACCTCAAAAGGTAATTTTTAATTACCCAAGCCAAACCCAAAAAGGGAGAAAAAAACATTTTAAACTTCTTTAATTAAGTAATATATGATTTATCAGTTCATGGTTTTGTTTAAATATGAGGGGGAAATGACTTTTTCAAATATACATGAAATTGGCCTGATATTATTATGCTTTTTATTTCTCTTATTCTACGTCTCTGCTATAACAACCAGTTTAGGTGAGGCCGTTGTCCAACAGGGCATTTTTCAGAAGATGCCATTAAAAATGTTCTGCTATGCATTTCTGTTGCAGTTGCCAAGAATTAAACAAATGGCCATTGCTGTCAACACTTTTGTCTGTTTACCACTGTTTAATTTTTTTTTTTTTCATTCTCTGTCAAAGATTTCAATAGACAGTCACCGGACCGTCCCAAGAGAAGGAAGTTGGAAATAAAGAATAAGAAACTTGGTGACCTCAGTTTCTAGGTTTTTAATAAGTTTTCTCCAACTGTGTCTTCTTCCGTTGTATCTCAACAAAGAGCTGTGTGCCTTTGCCAAATTCTGTTAGGACGCTATGACTAAACGGAACCTTCTGGCTTAATGTGTGTTTGATTAGTGGGCATTCTGAAGTTTGAAATTTTTATTCCCTTCTAGGCAGTGGTGAAATGTAAAATTTGTTGCTACTGGTTCTGTGGGCGTGGCTTGGTGGGCATGGCTTGGTGGGGGGTGTCATGTGACTGGGTGGGCGTGGCCAACTTTTTTTCCTACTTTTTAAAGCATTTTTTACTACCTATTCTCTGGAACCGGTAGTAAAAAAATGCTTTAAAAAAGTAAAAAATAAAAGAGGTTCGACGATCACAGTTGTGCCACGTGATCTTCAGAAACTTTTTTAAAAACTTTTTTAAAGCATTTTTTTACTACTGGTTCCAGAGAATAGGTAGTAAAAAAATGCTTTAAAAAAGTAAAAAAAAAAGGTTCTGACAATCACAGCTTTGCTGTGCGATCATCAAAACCTTTTTAAAAAACTTTTTAAAGCATTTTTTTACTACCGGTTTGTGCGAATAGGTAATGTGGTTTGAGCAAGGACTACATGAAACTATTGGGGACCTGTCAGTAGCCAGAAGAGAAGACAAGAATATGTATTTGGTTTTTTGAAAGGATCTCAGAAAAAAAATGGGTATTTTTGGCTTATATTTGCTTTGCAATCCTTTAAATGTAGTTTTAGGAAATATGTGTTGTACATCAAGCAATGTAATAGGCTTTGTGTCATACAAGATATAAGATAAATTCACTTTTCTATTGCCATCTAGATATACCTGACTCTGGATGTTCAGCTTTGGAAATTGAGAGAATGGCTGCAGAGTGATATGGTGTTGTGACCCAGGCCCAAGTAAGTAGTAGGAAAATCAGTCAGTGAAAAAACAAACTTTATTCGAACAGCTGAGAATTACTTCATTCCCAGCATCGTTCAACTAAATTAAAGCAAATTCCTCCCAACACAAATTCCTCAGTCCTATCGCAAACCTTGGTCCAATTAGGCAAACTGCCAAAGGCCTTTCTTGCAAACGTTCAGAAGTCACAGATACAAAAATAAATATAAGACATAAACAAGGAAGACGAAGCTACCAACGTTGTTTTCCGGCAAAGCCCAAACGCCATTGCTGATCTGTTTTAAGCCTTATGGGAGGGGCCAATCATCTCTTGGCCCTACTCCCAAGTTGTCCTCTTTGCTTGAGCTGCTCTTGCCTTCTGTCAGCTCTTCTCATGCGTGTATTAGGAACAGGCTCCTCCTGTTCCTCTGCTTCACTCCTATCAGTCTCTGGAGGCTCTGGAGTCCGCACCTCACTCCCCGATGGCCCTGGCCCCATCTCTGCCTCTGATGCAGAGCCCTCATCTGGGCCTTCCCCAGCCTCCAGGTCTGGCCCATGTTCTTCCTCAGCCTCACCGCTGTCCGACTCCGCTGCCAGCTCCGCAGGCTGCTGATGGACCACAACATATGGAGTGGCCCAGAGGTGGTATTCAGCCGGTTTGGACCGGTTTGGGTGAACCGGTAGCAGAGATCATGGGTGGGCCCACCTAACCGCCCTGGCTCTATGCCATTCTATTTAGGCATGTTTTTGAGTCTGGGTGCATGCGTGGAAGGCTGGGCGCATGTGCTGAAGGTGCGCGAGCGAAGCAAGCGTGCACACGCACGGCAAACCAGTGGTAACAAAATGTGGAACCCACCGTTGGAGTGGTCCTTCATTTGTCAGAAGTCATAAGGTGCTACCAAGTATATTTACGACACTGACACCTTTCCTAACACTCTGACTCTGGACTAGCTGTCATCTAACTGTGTTGGTGCCGTGGTTTGAATGCGGTATACCACAGGCTAACTCACTGCTCACTCCAGCAGTTCAATTCTGAGTGGCTCAGGGTTGACTCAGCCTTCCATCCTTTCAAGGTTGGTAAAATGAGGACCCAGATTGTTGGAAGCAATATGCTGAGTCTGTAAAACTGCTAGGAGAGGGCTTTAAAACCCCGTGAAGTGGTATATAAGTCCAAGTGCTATTGGTATTGCTATCTGTGGAATTTTTCAAGCCTTGGTAACTAAAGATAGTCCTCAATTTTTCACGGTCTCTTATCAGGAGTGAGCTTGTAAAGAGGAATTATATCTTAGACAATATTCACTGGCACCTCTACCTTCTACACCAACTACCGTAGGAGGACGACTTGAATATTGGATGTTTTGTTTGTTGTTATAATAACCAGCATCACTCTGGTTGCTAGCCACCTTTCTATGCTGCACCTTGGGCTTAACCTTGATCAACAAAGTTCTCAAATAACTAAATGCCCCGTGACCATTTCACAATGTCATATACCCTTTACATTTTTCACACTCAAATGACTGTTCTTAGATGATATGATGGACACCTTAGTTATGGTATTGCTTAAACTGGCTTCAAGCCCAGCGTGCGTCTGAGCGATCCGATGTGAAAAGAATTGCTCGGATTGTTCCTGATGGAGTTCAGATGGAAGGTGGATACTAGCCAGAGTGACAACTATGCTATGGACAACTGGCTGAGTTACCCAAAAGAGTTTCCTTCCACAATTTTTCTCAGATGTGCTCTTCATATGGTGATCTTTGAACTCACTTCACAGGATGGTAGAATGCAACAGGTGATGAAAAGCAGCTCCTGAAAGTCCCGGGATGAAATAACATATGGTTTTCTGGTTACCTTGTGACCTCAATTCAAACTGACAACAGCATTTAAAGCCTTACCTGTCTTAGGGACTTAACTAGTTCCAATCCACCACTCTCTTTTAAATCATCAAGGAGGGTAGCTTTTCTAAGATCTGTCAGAAACCCTTTGTCAATTCTGCCTTCTCTGCGGTGGAGTTTGGCTTGCAGAACAAATTGCCACTAGAACTAAAGCCAGCCCACTCCATCTTATAATTCAGAAGCAAGTTCAAAATATGTAGCTTACCAAGGCTTTGATTTGACCATTTTAATTTCCACAAAAGTTTATTACTTTTGCTTTGCTGATCTGAGCTATTTTTAGTAGCACCTATGTTGTTTTAACTAAGGCAGTTTTAAGTTCACTAAAAAATCCCAATGAATCATAAACCCTGATAGTCTACAGGCCAGGAGAAAATACTAACCCTTGAGCCAGGGGTGAAATCCAGCAGGTTCTGACAGGTTCTGGAGAACCGGTAGTGGAAATTTTGAGCAGTTCAGAGAACCGGTAGCAGAAATTTTGTGTAGAAATTTGGAGAACCAGCAAATACCACCTCTGGCTGGCGCCAGAGTGGGGTGGGAATGGGGATTTTGCAGTATCCTTGCCCTGGAGTGGGTGGGAATGGGGCCAAGTTATGTCGGCTGGCGACACCCAGGGGGAGGGCCTTCTCTGTGGGAGCCCCAGCCCTGTGGAATGAACTGCCCCCGGAAATATGTAAGATCTCCAACCTCCGGGTGTTTCGCTGCGCACTGAAGACCCTGTTGTTCCGCCAGGCCGGGCTATCAACATAATAATTTTAAATTGGAGTATTTTAAATTTCTGGGATTTTAATTTGAGCCTAATCTATTTAATGATTTTAAATTTTAATCGTTGTTTTGTTTTGTGTTTTTAAATAGGCTGTACACCGCCTTGAGTCCTTCAGGAGAAGGGCGGTATAGAAATAAAATTATTATTATTATTATTATTATTATTATTATTATTATTATTATTATTATTATTTTGCAGTATCCTTCCCTGCCACGCCCACCAAGCCACGCCCACAGAACCGGTAGTAAAAAAAAATGGACTTCACCACTATCTTGAGCTGGCCAATATTAAACTAACGTTTGGAGTTTTGATGGAGAGGCAACAAGGGACTTAGAATCTAGCAGACCCTCAGACTTGCCCTGACGTATTTTTCTGACTTTGGAAAGAAGCAGAATTAGAGGCTGGTAGAGAAACAGGGGTAGGGAATTAGATTTCCCCCTCCGAGTGTGGGGAATTCCCTTGAATTTCAAATGCGTGTTTGACACCCCTGGTCTATACCAATATAAGGAGAGAGAACTATCTTGCAATTTATCTTGAAAAAAAAAATCAAAACAGTATCTGATTTGGTTATATGTGTATAAAAGCCTACCAAGAAATTCCAGAGTTGTAAAACAGAATGGAAAGTTTAAAAAAAAAAATTCCAGGAGAAGTTAATGACAAGTAGCTCCTATATTGTGTTGTGAAAACTACATAGACATATCCACTTGGTCATCAGGAGTGAACATGATCAGTGATATCTGCCCTCTTGCCAATAATTATTATATGTTTTCATGAAAATATTAGAAACTTACTCAAATAATGGAATAACCTGGTCAATTTGTCTGAAATGCTATAGGTTCTCCTCCTTGAGGAGGGGCTGGACTAGAAGACCTCCAAGGTTCCTACCTTCTATTCTATTCTATTCTATTCTATTCTATTCTATTCTATTCTATTCTATTCTATTCTATTCTATTCTAAATTCCCATATGTGGTACTAATAAAGGAGAATATTTGTAGCTCCGGATTGAAATGAGGAATCCTTGGTACAGACATTTCATTACATACTTGATAGTCACTTAATAGTGAAATGGACAACACGTAAATTTATTAGTTCAATTTATTTATTATTTTATTAGTTCAATTTATATGCCACCTTTCTCCAGAGACTCAGGGTGGCTTACAATGCATTTAAAAAAAAAACATTATAAAAAACATTTAAAAATTAAAATATTAAAACCCATTCACACCATTCATGGCCAGATCTCACAAGATCGCAAGAGCGAGATCAACAGCCCCAGGCCTGCCGGAAAAGCCAGGTCTTCACCGCTTTTCGGAAGGCCAATAGGGTGGGGATGGTCCGGACCTCAGGAGGTAACTGGTTCCAGAGAGCTGGGACAGCCACAGAGAAGGCCCTCCCCCGCGGGCCTGCCAGCCGGCATTGTTTAGCTGACGGGACCCGGAGGAGACCAACTCTGTGGGATCTTACCGGTCGCTGGGAGCTATGTGGTAGAAGGCGGTCTCGAAGATAACCTGAGTTTGTTTGTTTGTTTGTTAATAAACAAACAAACAAACAAACAAAGGAGTTTTAGACCTACAGGTAGTCTTTGACTTACGACCACAACATAGCTTAAAATTTCCATTGCTAAGCAAGACAATTGTTAAGTACATTTTACCTCATTTTATGACCTTTCTTGCCACAGCTGCTAAGTGAATCACTGCAATTGTTAAGTTAGGGACACGGTTGTTACCTGAATCGGCTTCCCCATTGACTTTGCTTGTCAGAAGGCCTCAAAAGGGGATCGCATGACACCGCAGCCATCATAAATATGAGTCAGTTGCCAAGCATTCGAATGTTGATCACGAAACCGCAGAGATGCTGTAACGATTGTAAGTGTGAAAAACGGCCCTAAATCACTTTTTCAGTGCCAGTGTAACTTTGAACAGTCGCTCAATGAATGGTTGTAAGTCAAGGACTACTTTTATGGCTTTGGTTTCCTTACAAAGTGGTGAAATTCTTACAGCAGTGGTGAAATTCAAATTTTTTTACTACTGGTTCTGTGGGCGTGGCTTGGTGGGCATGGTGTGGTGTGGTGTGGCTTGGTGGGTGTGGTTTGGTGTGCGTGGTGAGGAAAGGGTACTGCAAAATCTCCATTCCCACCCCACTCTGGGGCCAGCCAGAGGTGGCATTTGCCAGTTCTCCAAACTACTCAAAATTTCCATTACCAGTTCTCCAGCTACCTATCAGAACCTGCTGGATTTCACCCCTGCCTTAGAAGGCTGACAACACTTCAGTTTGTAAAGCATCATAAGGTCACCTTAAGGAATGTGAGATTGGTGTCTTATTTATTTATTTATTTATTTATTTATTTATTTATTTATTTATTTATTTATTTATTTATTTATTTATTTATTTATTTATTTATTTAGAATTTATATACCGCACCTTCTCCTGAGGGACTCAGGGCAGTGTACAGCCAGATAAAAACATACAATACAAACATTAAAAACAATTAAAAAGTTATATATTAATTTGGCCCCAATTTAAAATAACAAACCAATTTAAAATATTTAAAAAATATATTAAGCCAGCCCGGCTTGCTGAAAAAAGAAAGTTTTAAGGGCACGGCGGAAGGCACCGAGGTCTTGGATTCTCTTTATCTCTGGGGGCAGCTGATTCCAGAGGGTAGGTGCCCCCACAGAGAAGGCCCTTCCCCTGGGGGTCACCAGCCTACAGTGTTTGGCTGATGGCATCCCGAGGAGGCCCTCTCTGTGGGAGCGCACAGAGAGGGCCTCCTTGTGAGATTTTAGCATGAGATAAATGAGTGTTGTGTGCATATGAGACACCTCATGGAATACCTAACATAGGTGTGGTGTAAGCGCTTTAATTTAGAGTTCTGATTCGGAAGTTGGGGACTGGTTTTACTATAGATAACTTTTGAGCTCACAAAGAGAGAATGTGTTCTGAACCAGCTCCCCAAACACGACAAACCCTCTGTAGTTGAAGCAATGATTCCTTTATTAGGAGCCCCAGCAGCCCCAGCAAAAAGTTTGTCTCTCACAGCAAGCTAACAAGTCTGTCCAGCAGGGAGATGAATAGTTGTCTGCCATATCTATTCATCTCCACCCGCTGCCTTTTATCCCCAGAGCTAGGGTGGGGCTTCGCTAGCAGCAGTGGCTCTTCTGTTCCAAGGACCGGCCCATAGATTTCCACTGCTCTCCTCTCCTCTGCTTTTTGCGCATCCGCATGTCAGGCACTGGACCCAGCTGTTCCTCCTCTTCCTCATCAGCCACCTCCAGACCTGGGGGCTATTGACTCTCCATCTGAAGGCTGACGGACAGCCCAGGCTCCGCCTCTCTCTCTCTCTCCCTCCCCCCCCCTCTCTCTCTGCCAGCTCCATTCCCTCTTCCCCACCTTGGACCTCTCAGGTTGCTGATCCTGACTCCCATGCCTCCTCCTCATCTGATTCGGCTGCTGGAGGGGCTGGCAACCGACAGGCCACAACAGGATGGTTAACATGACCTTAGAAGAAATGTTGCTAATAGAGGATGCTTGCTCATCATTCCATTCCATTCCGATACCATTGAATTATTTGGAATCTATAAAGATATCCAAAGAAAAGGGAGAGCTGTTACACAGGTTTGGATCTGATGGGATTTTCATGGAAGATCAATTAGGAAACAACCCCCCACCCCCCGGGAGTAGGCTAGACTGAGAAGTCAAAATTTCCTGGAAGAAGACAATGGCAACCCACATCTACGTTTTTATGCCAGGAAAATGACATGGCCATGAAGTCATCAGGAGCTGAACTGAACTGAAAGACGACTTCATGTTTCCTTTGTATGAATTTGTCAATTCTTGGATGCATGTAGTTTTCTCTTCTTTTGGGGGTGAGGGTTAGTTTGAGGCTATCTCTGGAGTCACATAATAAATGAACTAATAAATTAACGTCATCCGGTTCTCAAAATCTGTTGAGGCCCCAAAATAAGATTTTTTTTAAAAAAAAACTCATCCATTTTAGCATATGATATGAACACAACTGCTGGGTCTTTTATTCTACTGACTTTGCGATTTCCAAGGACGTATAGATCATTATCTCCACATTCCAAACTTAAAATAACTTTTTTTCCCCCTTGCCAACCAAGAAATCTGGGTTTATAGAAAGAACATTCCAAAATTCTACTCTTGATTGACTGGTTGGCTGGTTGATTTCGCAAGCCAAGGAAGTTCTCCATTCAAATAAAAAGAGACTAACGTGTTTCATCAAGTGTATTCTGTAATCCCTTCCCACATTTCATTTTCATCCAGAGGTGGGTTTCACTTACCTTCCCTACCGGTTCGCAAATGTTAGCTTGCGTCATGTGCGCTCATTTCGCTCGCGCACACTATCTTCCATGCATGCTCGGCAGTGGTGGGTTGCCCCCAGTTCGTACCGGTTCTACAGAACCAGTAATAAAACTGGCGGGAGGCCTCGCCCACTGACCCCGATGTCATCAAAATGCTTTTGCGCATGCGCAGAAACTTCTGCGCTTGCGTAGAAGAGTGCGCATGGATGCATGCGCAGCCCCGTTGCAAACCGGTAGTAAAGGTAAGTAGAACCCACCTCTGATGCTCAGCCTTCCACTCATGCTCTTTGCTTGCACATGCGCATTCCGCACATCCGCACAGCCTCCAAAACGTGACGAAATAGGACGGCATTACGTCCGGGCAGATGGGCGGAGCCTACCACAGTCGCCCCTACCGGTTCGCCCAAACCAGACAGAACTAGCTGAATCCCACCACTGATTATATCCTAACTAAAGGCATCTTTCCTCCCTCCCCATTTTTGTCCTTCTACTTTTGTTTATCGTCTTATCTAGTGAAGCATATTGTGACATTTGCAAACCCAGACACTGTTTTGGGACCTTTTGATCAGTCCAGTTAATATTGCAAAACAGGTAGTCTGCAACTTACAACGGTTTATTTAATGACCATTCGAAGGGATCTTTGGTTAAAATTTAATAATAGATGAATAAAACGAACACATTACAGATAGTCCTCAACTTACGACAGTTCATTTGGTGATCATTCAAAGTTACAACGGCACTGGAAAAAGTGACATATGGCCATTTTTCACACTTAACAACCATTGCAGCATCCCCATGGTCATGTGATCAAAATTCAGCTGCTCGGCAACTGACTCGTATTTACGACGGTTGCAATGTCCCAGGGTCACGTGATCCCCTTTTGCGAACTTCTGACAAGCAAAGTCAATGGGGAAGCCAGATTCACTTAACAACCGTGTTCCTAACTTAACAACTGCAGTGATTCGCTTAAGAACTGCGGTAAGAAAGGTCGTAAAATGAGGCAAAATTCACGTAAGAATTGTTTCACTTAGCAACAGAAATGTTGGGCTCAATTGTGGTCGTAAAATGAGGGCTATCTGTAATATTAAATTTCGCCCACATATATTGCCATCCTGGCTACTTTGTTTGTTTTTTATGGGTCCTTTTGGATTTTTCTCAGGTGAAATAGGGGTTTGATTATTTATTGTATTTCTATTGCCAGTCAACTCATTAAAGGACATTTCCAAGGTGGCAGAAAAAAAGAAAAGAGAAAAAAGAAATGCAAGGATCAAAGTTAAAGAAAGAAAAAGGACAAATGACAGAAGAAATATTTTTTTATATATGCAGACATGCACTCACACTTTCGTATTTTATACCACTTTTTTAAAAAAAATTGTCTGGGTTTAAACATAGTGATTTCCTATATGTGATGGAAGACTTCCCTGCTCTCATCACTATGATTATAGCTGAACTATTTAATGTTCAAGGGGAAAAAAAAGAGGTACAACATTTTGGCTGTTTGACAGGGAGTTTAACCTTCTCTGAAACCTTTCTCCGTATTTAATATGAGTTCCTTCTGAATCCCATGGCGGGGCTCAGTATTAAAAGGCAGGCATGTGACTTTTCTAGGAA
This sequence comes from Pantherophis guttatus, assembly GCF_059756535.1. NCBI lineage: Eukaryota > Metazoa > Chordata > Lepidosauria > Squamata > Colubridae > Pantherophis > Pantherophis guttatus. Next base: position 11,306,514 of record NC_142068.1, read on the forward strand.
CTGAAGATGGATCATTGATGCCGGCCAATGAAATTATGTTTGGTAATCCCTCTTGATGTTTTGTAAATGGTGGGGGGGAGTATGAAGGAGGGAGGGAGGGAGGGAGGGAGGGAGAGAGAGAAAGAAAGAAGAAAGAAAGAAAGAAAGAAAGAAAGAAAGAAAGAAAGAAAGAAAGAAAGAAAGAAAGGAGGGAGGGAGAGAAAGAGAGAGAGAAAGAAAGAAAGGGAGGGAGAGAGAGAGGGAAAGAGAAAGAAAGAAAGAAAGAAAAAGAAAGAGAGGGAAAGAGGGAAAGAGAAAAAGAAAGAGACAGAGAGGAAGTTACTCACATAATTTGAACTTTGAGGACTAGAATAAAAACATCAAAGAACCTTGCTATGAGAAAGAAAGAAAGAAAGAAAGAAAGAAAGAAAGAAAGAAAGAAGAAAGAAAGAAGGGAGGGAGGGAGGGAGGGAGGGAAAGAGAGAGAGAAAGAAAGGAAGGGAGGGAGGGAGGAAGAGAGAGAGGGAAAGAGAAAGAAAGAGAAAGTAAGAAAGAAAGAGAAAGAAAGAAAGAAAGAAAGAAAGAAAGAAAGAGGGAAAGAGAGAGACAGAAAAAGAAAGAGACAGAGAGGAAGTTACTCACATAATTTGAACTTTGAGGACTAGAATAAAAACATCAAAGAACCTTGCTATGAGAAAAAGAAAGAAAGAAAAGAAAAAAGAAAGAAAGAAGGGAGGGAGGGAGGGAAAGGAAAAATTGCAGAGAGGGGAACAGGAGAATTGGGGGAGCGAGGGATGGAGGGAGGGAAGGAGGAAGGAAGGAAGGAAGGAAGGAAGGAAGGAAGGAAGGAAGGAAGGAAGGAAGGAAGGAAGGAAGGGCCTCAACCCATACAAAAATGAAATTGCCAGAGTTTAGGTCATTTGCATCTGTAGGTCAACCCCAAACAAAATCCATTATCCCTTCCTTGCAAAGAAGACACATCATAGCTGTCATTTTGCAGTAGCCCTCTTCTTTTAAGGAGCATCTTTTCTTCGAAGAAAAAAGAGAAAAGGAAAAAAAAAAACCACTAAAAGAGAAGGGAGAAAGGGGGTGGGGGTGGGGGGGGAAGAGAAAGCCCTCGATCCATTGTTATGTCCTATTCAGCCTCCTTTCAGAGTCATTCACTATGCATTAATTACTGCTTTCTTCCATTCCCCAGGAAGCACCCGCAGCTATCCCTCTGTTTTCAAAAAAGGCACACTTCCTGAGAGCCTCTCCTTTTTACATGGAGAACCTGATGAATTCCCCCCCCCTTTCCCATTTCATCCCATTCCTCTCATTTTTGCATACTGTAAGTGTTTCTTCCTAAAAGGGAAAAGAAAAGACGAAGCAGAGGGAGGGTTTAGTGGTGGAACATAAAAAAAAAACCCAATTTCATGCTTTGGGCCGTGTTGTTTGCATATCTTTCATTTTCTCTTCCAGCTGTGACTGGCAGAAGAACATTCTTTACCGGTTGCCCTCTCTGCTATCCCTATGGTAATTTTTAAAAAACTTTCTTCATCTTATTTTATTCTTCCACATTGCCTAGTATCTTTGTGCCACCTTCCTGGCTCCAATCACCAGCATTTTTTTTTTCTGCTAGATTCCTTCCTTCCTTCCTTCCTCCTCTGTTCTCACCATCATTTTGTTCTTCTTCGGAAAGGAAACATCCCTATTGTGTCTCTCTAGTCCTTGTGGCAACCAAATTAAAAGGAAAATCAAAGGAACGGCTGATTCATTTACAGAAGCGGGAGGGAGTTTGTGCTCCATTTCGCTCCGTTTCTTAACTTGATGTCCAATCGCTGCCATTGCAGTTCTACCATATTTATGTCAGTGCCAAGCAAGCTCCAGTTCAAATATGGATCAGTTCCGCATACGGATAGCTTTAAAAATATTATAACAAGGGAGATAGTAAAGATGTCAAACTAGAAACCAGGAGACTGTGAATTCTAGTCTCACCTCAGGCATGAAAGCTGGCCGGGTGACTTTGAGCCAATCACCAGGAGGCTGTGAGTTCTAGACTGAGTGGACCCTTCCTGAGCCTCTTATACCTAACATTTCTTCTTCCTCCTGTTTTCCCCACAACAACAATCCTGTAAAATGGATTGAGATGAGAGAGACAGACAGACTGGCTCGAAGATAACCACCCGGCTCTCATGCCTAAGGCAGGACCAGAACTCAGTTCCCTAACTCTCAAAAAGTTTGTGGTCCACCTTACACTTCTTGCTACTAATTCCAGTTTCTTCAAATCTTTCTTGTGATGCCCAGAACTGAATGGAATATTTGCTACAACGATGCAGAAATATATTGAAGAAAATCTTGGTTTCCTTTGATCTGAAAATGAAAAAAATTGTCTTTTTTGCAGCATTTCAGGTTGCTGATTCATATTCAGCTGATGAACATGGTTAAGATTCATTTCATGTCTATTGTTTATTTTTCCTGCATGAAGAACTTTGTATTCGGCCACTAAAGCCCTTTTCTCTAACTTATCAAGATAATTTAATACCTACTTTCTAGCTACCCTACCTAGTTTAGTTCTGTCTTCATAATCAAAGTTATGAATGTGAATGTTGAGCATCCAAAGATGGTCTCCGTTCTGTCTCAGTTCATTCATTCAGCTTTTCATCTAGTGAAATCAATTGTCAAGGGAAGTTATCTGTAGTGAATCTAATTAGTCACAAAATTGCCCAAGGCAATTGCTCAAGGCAATTTTGTGGATAACCTGTCTCCCACTGTAAGATCTTCCCTTAAGGATCTGAATCAGGGGTGAAATCCAGCAGGTTCTGACAGGTTCTGGAGAACCGGTAGCGGAATTTTTGAGCAGTTTGGAGAACTGGTAATGGAAATTTTGAATAGCTTGGAGAACCGGCAAATACCACCTCTGGCTGGCCCCAGAGTGGGGTAGGAATGGAGATTTTGCAATATCCTTCCCCCTGGAGTGGGGAGGGAATGGGGATTTTGCAGTATCCTTCCCCTGCCACGCCCACCAAGCCACGCCCACAGAACTGGTAGTAAAAAAAATTGGATTTCACCACTGACCTGACTCCTGTTGACTTTCCAACTTGTCAGTCAAACTCTAGGGAAGAGTTCATGAGGAAAATTCTTCTATTTTTTTTTTAAGCAGTACAATTATCATAGGATGGGCCAACTTGCCATGGCCAACTCATGTGGGACAACTCGCTACAGCCAATTCACCATGGAACACCTCACAACAGGACAATTTAGCAACTTGATTTAATCATTTAAAATAAATAAAAATTATTTGACTCTCCTTTTGCATCCTTTCTTTAAAGATTCAGTTCCACCATTACTTTGATATTTTATTCATTTATTTATTTATTTATTTATTTATTTATTTATTTATTTATTTATTTATTTATTTATTCATTCATTCATTCATTCATTCATTCATTCATTCATTTAATTAATTAATTAATTTATATCACCGCCTATTCACACATGGTGACTCAAGGCGGCTTACAGAATATAAAACCTCATTTAAAACAGTAAAACTAATAGAGAAAAATCAACTAAATTAATATAATATAATAAAATCACCCCCCACACCCTGGCAACAGCGATATTAGTATCACTTGTCCCACGGTGAGTTCTCCGGCAACAATTTGGCCGTGGCAAGTTGCCCACGGCGAGTTGGCTGTGGCGAGTTGGCCGTGGCTAATCGTCATAGAGCCCAATTATCATTGCTAAGGAACAGTGGTGTCCTCAAGAAAACTGTTGAAGAATTACAGAATAACAGAATTGGAAGGGACCTTGGAGGTCTTCTAATCCAACCCCTTGCTCCAGCAGGAGATCCTATATCATTCTGCACAAATGGCTGCCCAATATCTTCTAAAAACTTCCAGTGATGGAGTCCCCACAACTTCCGAAGGCAAGTTCTGATTAATTGTTCTAACAGTCAGGAAATTTCTCCTTACTTCCAGGTCAGAGGTGGGTTTCAGCAGGTTCTGACCAGTTCTGGAGAACCGATAGCGGAAATTTTGAGTAGTTTGGAAAACTGGTAGTAAAAATTCTGACTGGCCCCACCCCCTATCCATTCTCTGCCTCCCAAGTCCCAGCTGATCGGGAGGAAATGGGGATTTTGCAGTAACCTTCCCCTGGATTGGGGAGGGAATGGAGATTTTACAGTATTCTTCCCCTGGAGTGGGGTGGGAATGGATATTTTACAGTATCCTTCCCCTGCCACGCCCACCAAGCTACGCCCACCAAGCCATGCCACGCCCACCAAGCCACACCCACAGAACCGGTAGTAAAACACTTTGAAACCCACCACTGTTCCAGATTACATCTCTCCTTGATTGGTTTCCACCCATTGCTTCTTCTCCTGCCTTCAGCTGACCCCCTCTTCTTTGTGGAAGCCCCTCAAATATTGGAAGAATGCTATCATGTCAACCCTAGTCCTTCTCTTCATTAGACTAGATATACCCTTCCTCTGGAGAAACTCAAAGAAGTGGTCCACCCAGCTACTTTGCAAAAAAAAAAAAAAATTGTTGGAGAATTTCAAAAGACCATATGCACTCATCTTAATTTGTACCCCTACTAGCTGGATGTGATATATAGTTAGTTAGAGTGTATGTGTATGTGTGAACGAGGGAGGGAAAGAGAGAGCAATGGAGATAGGACAGATGCACACATATACATCCAAGAAAGGTTTTGAAATCAATTTGAATATGTCATACCAAATTATTTTTCTAAAAGATTAAGCAAGTCTGGATAATACTGTTCTCTCTGCTTTTGTCACTATATTGTTCCTAAATGGTTTAGATATCCATCTACAGAACAAAGCTCACTCATTATACCTTAACGAAATTGAGTTCACGGCTTTAAAATAAAGAGGGGAAACAGAGTTTGCTCTGGCAAATTAAATTATTTTTCTAAAGTTCCTTTTTTGAGCAAACTAAATATAAACTTATAGCCTGAGATATAAAGAAACCCAGTGTTGGAAGGAATGGCCTTCTGGATTCAGTTCCAAGCGGAGAGAAAGACACTGGAAACATGGTGGCTGTTTGGAAAGATGGTTTTTAATGGTGGGCAGGACTACATGGTTTGAGATCCTGGGCAAAAAGGCACATGGAGTGGAGAGAGGAATTTGTTTGTATACTCTCTTGGGCCCTGCCTTAGAGTTTCCTGTTCCTGTACAAGAAATGTATCCCATTGGCTGTCAGACACCCAGGGGGTGGGGGTCTTAGCCAGTGGGTTTCAAAAATTTTTTACTACCGGTTCTTTGGGCGTGACTTGGTGGGCGTGGCATGGCTTGGTGGGCATGGCAGAGGAAGGATACTATAAAATCTCCACTCCCTCCCCACTCCAGGGGAAGGTTACTGCAAAATCCCCATTTCCTCCCGATCAGCTGGGACTTGGGAGGAAGAGAATAGATGGGGGCGGGATCAGTCAGAATTTTTACTACCGGTTCTCCGAACTACTCATAATTTCCGCTACCGGTTCTCCAGAACTGGTCAGAACCTGCTGAAACCCACCTCTGGTCTTAGCAATGGTGGGTTGCTCCCGGTTCAGTCCGGTTCTTGTGAACCGGTAGTAATGGCGGCGGGAGGCTCCGCCCACCCGGCTGGACGTCATCACGGACGATCTGCGCATGTGCAGAAGCACACGAGCACGAAGTGAGCATGCGTGCATGCTCCCGTTGCAGACCAGTAGCAGAGGTAAGTAGAACCCATCCCTGGGTCTTAGCTAACTTTGTAGGCTGCCTGTGTCCCAGGCTTAGTTGACCCTTGCTGGGTGATGTAATCTTCCCAGGTGCCATGTGGCAAGAAGGGTAGAGGGCTAATCCTATCATGTCCTGAGGGCCATGTCTTAATCCAATCACCCTGGAGCTGAAGGGGGCAAGGAGTTTCAGGAAGCTGCTTTGTCTTTAAAAACATGTTTCTCCTTTTCTCATCCAGGGAAATATAATATTCTGCCTCTTTAATATTTCCTAGAATATTTCATTCTTCTAGGAGGGGGTGGGTGCTTCCTACACCAGTTAGAAACTGTAATAGAGTCCAAACATCATCTCCCTTCTTGAGGGTTTTGTAACCTTACCAACCATCATAGCTTACACAAAACGAACAGCAACTGAAGCCATGGTCCTTTTCTGGATAACAAACCCCACCCAGCTTTAAGTCAGTCTGATTTCTTGCAAGCAATACAAATAATGTTTGATAGATTCTGAAGCACTTCGAGCATATTTAGAATAGAGGTAGTCCTTGACTTATGACCGCAACTGAGCCCAAAGCGTCTGTTGCTAAGCGAGACATTTGTTAAGTGAGTTTTGCCCCATTTTACGACCTTTCTTGCCCCAGGGAATCACTGCGTTGTTAAGTTAGCAACACAGTGGTTCAGTGAATCTGGCTTGTGGGGAGCCAAAAAAAGTGGTTATAAGAATCAATGCCGGTAGTCCTCAATTTACAACCACAATTAAGCCCAAAGTTAATGTTGCTAAGTGAGAATTTTTTTAAGGGAGTTTTACCCCATTTTATGACCTTTCTTGCCACATTTGTTAAGTGAATCACTGCACTTGTTAAATTAGTAACACGGTTGTTAAGTGAATCGGGCTTCCCCATTGACTTTGCAACCGTCATAAATATGAGTTAGTTGACAAGCATCCGCATGTAAATCACATGACCATGGGGATGCTGCAACGGTCATAAGTGTGAAAAATGGTCACAAGTCATTTTTTTCAGCACCGTTGAAACTTTGAATGGTCAATAAATGAACTGTTGTAAGTCGAGGACTACCTGTATAGTAGCTGTTCCATAGGCAAAGTACTGTCAGGTTAAAAAAAAAAAAGAAAAAAAATCAGACTTGTCTTTTCCAACAATAGAGTTTTTGTTCTACCAGGAAATAGCAAAAAGTAAGATGGGAAAGTGGTTATTTCCAGGTTCAGGACTCCATCCAACTAAAATGTCTAATGCTATTAGTCACTCGCAGAGGGTGAGTAGAACAGTAGTTGTGCAATGTGATTTGTCACACAGTTAGGCTGCATAAAGCAAAATCCCAAATCCACCCACAATTAATAAATGTGGCAAGATTCGCCAATAATAGGGATTCGATACATCTGCTTTCTAGAAGAGGTTGGGCTACAATTCCCAGAAAACACAATTCATTGTGTTTAATTCATTGGTAGAGAGACATGGATTTCTGATGATGGACACAGCACCTCTGCTTCTCAAAGACAAACTTTACACATTAGGAAGTGCAGATGAATCGTTCTTTGAATCCAGTAAAGGTAGTGGACTTACAACTGTTTGTTTAGTGACCATTAGAAGTTACAACAGCACTCGAAAAAGTGACCTATAACCAATGGTGGGATTCAAGTAATTTAACAACCGGTTCTCTGCCCTAATGATTTCTTCCAACAACCAGTTGCCAAACTGCTCAGAAAGTTAACAACCGGTTCTCCCGAAGTGGTGCGAACTGGCTGAATCCCACCACTGCCTATAACCATGTGACTTACAACCATTCCAGCATCCCTACAATCAAGTGTTCAAAATTTGGGCACTTGGTAACCAGCATGTATTTACAATCACTGCATATACATAGTCATGTGATCACCACTGGAGACCTTCTTAAGATGGCTTCCAACAAGCAAAGTTTGTTAAGGAGCCTTGGTAGTACAGTGGTTTAATGCACCCTGTAATTAACACAGCTGCCTGCAATTTCTGCAGGTTCGAATCTTACCAGGCTCAAGGTTGATTCAGCCTTCCATCCTTTCTAAGGTAGGTGAAATGAGGACCCAGTTTGTGGGGGCAATAAGCTGAGTTTGTATAAATATATACAAAAGACTATTGCTTAATGCATTGTAAGCCGCCCTGAGTCTCCGTAGAAGGGCGGCATATAAATCAAATTAAAAAAAAAAAAAAAGTTAATGGTGCTTCACAACCATACGATTCGCTGCAGTGATTCACTTTAACAACCAAAGTAGGCATGCTTAGCAACCAAAATTCTGATCACAACTGTGATCGCAACTACAACTGCGAGCTGCATGTTGAATGGTGACAATTCTCCAAGGAAAGCAGGGTTTGGGCCACATCACGCAGGTAAACCAGGATGGTTAAAACCTAGTGGCTGCATTGACACAAAACTCTAAGCGTGTGTTGGAAGAAATGTCCATCTGGGTTCAGTTCCAAGTGGGGAGAAAGACACTGGAAACATGGAGACTGCTTGAAAAGATGGTTTAATGGTGGACAGGATCACATGGTTTGAGGTTCTGGATGAAAAAGCACATGGGTGAGAGAGAGAGAGAGATTTATACCCTCTGTTGGGCTTTGAATTTGAGCTTGTATTCTGATTGGTTGTCAGACTCCCATGGGGCCATGCTGGGGTAACTCTGTAAGTTGTCTTTTGAGTCCCAAGCTTGGTTGAATCTTACTGGGTGATGTAATCTCCCCAGGTGCCATGTGGTGAGTTCTGTTGCTAGATGGGTAGAGGGCTAATCCTACCTTTGTTGGATCTTGGGTGAGGGCATTTGCTTATGAATAGACTTAGCTATCTCTTAAGTGCTGACATCTGCTGTGGGCTATTGAGGATGGTGGGGGCTATTAAGAGAGTCTGCTTCCTGCCTAAAAAACATGTTTCTCCATTTCTCATCGAGGGAGGTATAATATTCTGCCTTTTTAATATTTCCTAGAATATTTCATTCTTCTAGGAGAGGGGTGGGTGCTAACTTCCTACACGTGATTTTAACTTTGGATCATTTTTGGCAGCTTGGCAAATGTTGCGCAAACCCAAACAGTTCAGTTAGATGGTTTTGTGTGACACGGAGACCTCAAAAATAATTTAATTCAGTAGCCAGGTTCAACATGTCAAGTGAGCAAAGTCTACAATTGTTTTGGGGGATTTTTTTGAAGTTGGCATCTGAAGCCTCTGAGGTGCTTTTCAAAAGGCAACCGGACTTCCTTAGTTTTTTTTTAAAAAAATATTTCACTTCTTATCCAAGAAGCTTCTTTGGATGAAAAGCAAAAGGTTTTCAAGGGGAAAAAAAAACTTTTGAAAACTTTGGGGATTACCATGACCTGGATTATTGAGAATCTCCATAGACGTTTGGCATCTGAAGGAGAATCTCTCAAGCACATTCTACCTTATTCATAAGCAACACACTCTCACAATTTTTTTTTTTTTAGCATCCAGCAGATAAGAAGCGATGCTTCTCTCCATTCAGCTACTAATAGGAGTCCAGCTTTAATTTTGGATATTTCCCAGCACGGTTTAGAACTGTGGAAATTTGGGACCTGAACTTTTTGCCCACAAAATAGATCCTCTGTTCTTAAGCGACATAGCTCTGAAGTTCAGAAAAGAATAATGATAAAAAAAGGAATAAATGAAACTGGCATGGATTGGCATTATAGAATAGAATAGAATAACAGAGTAACAGAGTTGGAAGGGACCTTGGAGGTCTTCTAGTCCAACTCCCTGCCCAGGCAGGAAACCCTACACCGCTTCAGACAAATGGTTATCCAACATCTTCTTAAAAATTTCCAGTGTTGGAGCATTCACAACTTCTGCAGGCAAGTTGTTCCACTTATTAATTGTTCTGTCAGGAAATTTCTCCTTAGTTCTAAATTGCTTCTCTCCTTGATTAGTTTCCAGCCATTGCTTCTTGTTCTACCCTCAGGTGCTTTGAAGAATAGTTTGACTCCCTCTTCTTTGTGGCAGACCCTGAGATATCGGAACACGGCTATCATGTCTCCCCTAGTCCTTCTCTTTATTAAACTAGACATACCCAGTTCCTGCAACCGTTCTTCATATGTTTTAGCCTCCAGTCCCCTAATCATCCTTGTTGCTCTTCTCTGCACGCTTTCTAGAGTCTCCACATCTGTTTTACATCATGGCGACCAAAACTGAATGCAATATTCCAAGTGTGGCCTTACGAAGGCATTATAAAGTGGTATTAACACTTCACGTGATCTTGATTCTGTCCCTCTGTTTATGCAGCCCAGAACTGTGTTGGCATAGCTTTTAGTCCCCCTAATGCTAATTCTCTATTGTTTGGGTTGAGCAGATTGAAGCATTATACAGGTGTCCTTTAAAAAAAAAAAAAAAACCCTGCATATGCACATGCTCCCCAGAATAATTCAGTTGGCCGATAGATGATTGCTATTAATCATTCCTTTAAGCCCTTAACAAAAGGTGTTTGACATCTGACCTTGTAACCTTTGGGGAGAACGTTTTGCATTCTCTCAGCGTTAACCTCGTTGATCTTCGGGACATCACACACATCCTTGTGACTTCCCCTTTGGCTTTCCGGTGAGTTTGGCAGGGGGGCATTATTTATGCCACTGTTGCATATGCAGGGCCATCCCAGGTATCCAGAGGGTGGAGGGTGATAGAAGCTCTCCTGGGGAAAAAAAAAAGCGAAACCAAAGTTCAGCTAGAGGGCAATATTTCCACAGGTCAGCCTTGTGGTCATCTGAGCTCTCAGCATAAATGGGGAACCTTTCTAGACTCTTCCAAACCGATTATTCCTATACTATGTTAGCATTGTCCAATATTATTACATAAAATTCACTGTTTGGAAGTTAAAGAAACAGTTCTGATGTTTGTGGGCGTTGGTTTATTTTTATTTTATTTATTTGTAGCCTGCTTTTATTATTTTTATAAATAACTCAAGGTGGCGAAACACACACAGTATCCTTCCTCCTATTTTCTCCACCACCACAACAACTCTTTCAGGGGAATTGGGATAAGTGTGAGCACCTGGCTCAAAATTGCCCAGTCAACTTTCATGCCTAAAAGTGATACTAGAACTCACAGTCTCTTGATGATTGTCTTGAGGATTGTACTAGAACTCACAGCCTCCTGAGGATTGGCCCAAAATCACCCAGCCAACTTTCATGCTTAAACGTGGTACTAGAACTCACAGTCTCTTGATGATTGTCCCAAAGTCACCCAGCTGTCTTTCATGCCTTTGTTGTTAGTTGCGGTCGTGTCTGACCCATCATGACCCCATAGACAACGTTCCTTCAGGCCTTCCTGTTCTCTACCATCCTCTGGAGTTCATTTAAGCTCATGCCTACTGCTTCAGTGACTCCATCCAGCCACCTCGTTCTCTGTCGTCACTTCTTCTTTTGCCCTCAATCTTTCCCAGCATTAGGCTATTCTCCAGTGAGTCCTTCCTTCTCATTAAGTGGCCAAAGTATTTGAATTTCATCTTCAGGATCTGGCCTTCTAAAGAGCAGTCAGGGTTGATTTCCTCTCGGACTGACTGGTTTGATCGCCTTGCAGTCCAAGGGACTCGCAGGAGTCTTCTCTAGCACCACTTTCATGCCTAAAGTGGGACTAGAACTCACAGTCTCCTGGTGAATTGACCCAAATTGCCTTGAGAGATTCTCTACAGATGCTACACCCACGGTGATTGAAGCCTTGTCTACATGATGCTGGTACCAGGAATGTGGGCAGTCTTGATTCTGTTGCACTTCTGTTCTCCAAGCAGTCAACGATCCAGAACCTTCCAAGAAATTATCATTTAATTGTACAGAGGTGTTCTACCTCTGAAATATTTGCTTGCTGTGGTGGGGAACCAGTTCTGCCTCATGCTGACTCATAGCAATGGCACAGTGGCATTTTTATATTGGGCCAATTATTTTTCTCCTTTCAAATTCCATTTTTGTGCCTTAGTGCTTTCCTTCCTGTTAGAGGCTGAACAAATCCCAGACAGGGGACTTGTTCTCTGCAATCTTGCTAAACTTGAAAATCTGAGTCACAACTTTGTCTTTCAAAAGGCCTCCACTGTTTAATCTCAGGAGCAAATAAGGACATGTATATAAGTGCCTATTCCCGTGTTGTGGTCAGAATTCCAGATATGTTTGGGAGATGGTTGAAGAAGAAACATTCAACTCGCACTAATTGCAGCTGATTAAATAATAGAGAGCACCAGCAGATCCCATAAAGATCGAGTGCCTTAATTGTGTGCTTGTTTTCGCTCGTTGACTAGTTACCCATTTTTAATAGACCCTTCATGATGCTAAATAAGGACACATATACAGGTAGTCCTCGACTTAACAACAATTTGTTTCATACCCGTTCAAAGTTACAACGGCACTGAAAAAAGTGATTTGTGATCATTTTTTCACACTTACGGCTGTTGCAGCACCTCTCTGTTCACATAAACAAAATTCACACATTTGGCAACTGATTCATATTTATGATGGTTGAGTCCTATGATCACTTTTTGAGATCTTCTGGCAAGCAAAGTCAAGGGGGAAGCCAGATTCACTTACTAAACAACTGCTGTAATTCTCCAAAAAGCGTGGCAAGAAAGGTCATAAAATGGGGCAAATCTCAGTTAACAACTGTCTTGCTTAGCAACGGAAATGTTGTGCTCAATTCTTGTCATACACTGAGGACTATCTGTATATAGAATGCAAGCAGATGCTGATCCCCAGTGTCTGTTGAAGTCATCTAAAGATGCCTACATATATCTATTCAGTATATTAGAAATAGATTTTTTTTATTGGCCAAGTGTAATTGGACACACAAAGAAATTGTCTCCAGTGCATAAGCTCTCAGTGAACATACCAGCATTACAGTGTACATACAAACACACAAACATATAGTATACATACAGACCAGGGGTGAAATCCAACAGGTTCTGACAGGTTCTGGAGAACTGGTAGCAGAAATTTTGAGTAGTTCGGAGAACTGTCAAATACCACCTCTGGCTGGCCCCAGAGTGGGGTGGGAATGGAGATTTTGCAACATCCTTCCCTCAGGAGTGGGGAGAGAATGGGGATTTTGCAGTATCCTTCCCCTGCCACACCCACCAAGCCACACTACTCCCACCAAGCCATGCCCACAGAACCGGTAGTAAAAAATTTTGAATTCCACCACTGATTCAGACATAATCTCTCAGTGTACAGGTGGTCCTCAATTTATGACCACAATTGAGCCCAAAATGTATGTTGTTAAGTGAGAAATTTATTAAGTGAGTTTTGGCCCATTTTACGACTTTCCTTGACACATTTGTTAAGTGAATCAGTGCAGTTGTGAAATTAAGTGAATCTGGTTTCCCCATTGACTTTGCTTATCAGAAAGTTGCAAAAGGGGATGACACGACCCTGGGACACTGCAACCGTCATAAATGTGAGTCAGTTGTCAGTCAGTTGTCTGAATGTAAATCCCATGACCGTGGGGATGCTACAACGGTCCTACAAAGTATGAAAAATGGTTACTTTTTTTCAGTGCCGTTGAGTGGTGGGTTCCTCCTGGTTCGGCCCGGTTCCACCGAGCCAGTAGAGGTGACGATATGACATCACCGAACCAGTTCTGCCCCCCTGCCCTCCCACATTATTCTTACCTTTTATTTGGCCCCACTCCCAATCTATTGCTGCCTCCTGAGTCCCAACTGATCGGCTAGAAGGGAAAAAACTGTTTAAACTCTTGCCACGGGGCTTCGAAGGGCCACCCTACAGCTGATCAGTGTTAAAAGACAGTGTGGTGATAGACCGGTGCCTCCAAAAACAAATGAATAGACCAGTACAGTTCTGCAAGTAGTTAAAAGCTGGTAGACCAGTACCTCTGCTAAATCCTAAAGAATAGTCACATGACCATCAAGCCATGCCCACAAAGTAAGCCACGCCCACAGAACCCGTAATAAAAAAATTTAGAACCCACCCCTGGTGCCTTTGTAACTTTGAAGGGCCACTGAATGAACTGTTGTAACTCGAGAACTAGCTGTATAGACAAACAAAAAGAGACAAATCATAAAATACAATCCCAAATCATAAGATGCGAACAACAAAGTGATCAATCATAGGATACCGACAGGAAATGATAATAGCAAAGATGAGAAGGGTAAAAGCAATGTAACATCAGATTTTAAGGTTAACTCTTGAGAGAACGTTTTTTTTTTTTTCAGTGCAGGATCGTTAAACTAGAGATTTTTGCCTCTCGCCAAAATATTTGGAAGACTGGGACATGGCAGGGTGTTATTGCTGGTGCCCCTAATTGTCTTTCCAAAAAAAAAAAATGTACTAATTGACAAATCAGAGGTGACCAATCTGATGTTCGCTGATTGAAAGTGAAAGCAAATATTTTGAGTGTAAAATTCTCACTCTTCGGCTTGCAGACAGCAGCTTGCCCTTAAACTTCCAAACAGATGACTTATTTTCTTCTGGATTCCCGTTAACTTGCCAAGACACTGCTGAGGGCCAGAGACTCCAAGGGTGCTTCGTCAATTAAGAATGGAGGAGCTCTTTCCTGTCCGAAATAATTAAGTACAGTTTGAGGTACAGCGAAGCAGATACGGGGTAGCTGCTTTGTGTGCAAATTGTGCCAGAGGAAATAATAGGGAAGACACAATTAGGAACAAAGCAAGAGATTAAATCAGCCAACTTTGCTTTGCAGGAAATAAACGAATCTCAGTTTCATCACCCTTTCTGGTCCATCAGCACTACTTAGCATCAAGCTAAACTTTGTCCGTAGGACTGAAATTCTTCAGTGACTTCATGGATTCCTCTTTATTGTTTCGCTCTGTTCAATTGTGTACCCAAGTCTTTAGGGCGACAAACTTTCCCCAGATAGCTTGCAACAATTTTAAAACAAAAACACCAGTTTAAATACATTGGAATCACAGTAGCAAAGGCTAACGGAGCCTCTCATATTAACACACACACACACACACCATGGAATCAAAAGAGAGAAAGCTTCAAGGCACATTCGAGGAAGGGAGGCTAAGGTTAAGAAAATTCTTCCGCAGTGGGGACCATTCTTTAAAACGATCTTTTGGGGAGATCCAGAAATCAGATGGATCCCTGAGTCCCATCTCAGGACATGGCGGGATTAAAAGGGATTTAGGTAGATAGTTTACTAAGGAAATCTTACTGAGTTCTGTAAGATCAAACTCCACATTACTGGCTATATGGTTGTAGATAGGGGTGGGCTTCAAAAATTTTAGCAAGGGGTTCTCTGCCCAGTTGCTGGGTGGGCGTGGCCATGGTGGGCATGATCTAGTCAGCCTCCTGCACCATGGCGTGGGGGGGGGGTTTGCCGTCCCCAGGCACCGGAGGCTTTTCCCGAGCCTCCGGGAGGGCAAAAATGGCCTCCCCAGGCTCCGGAGGCCCTCTGGAAGTCGGAAACAAGCCCGTTTCTGGCCTTCCCAAACTTCCAGTAGGCCCATTTTTCGGCCTCTCCGAGCTTCCGTGTGCACCCTGCACTTACCTGCATCCAAAACGGGCCAGGTGTGGACTCCTGGGAGGGGCGGAATGGGGTGGGCAAGGCCAGCCAGGAATGGGATTTGGGGTTCTCCGAACTGCACAGAATCTTAGCTAGAGGTTTTCCCTAATCCCTGCAAACCCCCAGCAGCCCACCCCCGGTTGTACACCTTTCATCAGTGGAATAAACAGCTTGGTCGAGCCTCGAGAAATTTATATTTATTTATTTATTTATTTTATATGCTACCCATATTGATTTTTGAGATGACTCTGGCCTTTACTTCTCTCCCCCCCATTCTCCCTCTCCCTCCCCTGCCCTCCCTCCACCTCCTCCATGTTAAAATTAGGAATGATGTTATGAAACTGACCTGGTATATGAGAAAGACCTTGGGATGGGGCAAAGGGAAGCTGCCTATGGAATGGACAAATAAGAGACAGCATACCCTCCAGCAGGATAGTGGATGGAGCAACAGGCTCAGGAGGGACCCTCCCTAGTTTCTCAGGCTGAAAAGAAGACATAGAGAAAATTGTACTTTCTGACTTGCAAGATTCTGTCAATGTAGCTTTATAATGAAGTTTATCTGGTCAGGACAGAAACTGACAAGAAACTTTGTTCTTGGGCCTGCAGATGAAAGTAAAAACTATGGAACTCTGCTGTTTTAGTTGTTGCAGCATCTGATCACCTGTGCTATAAAAAAGATATTGGAAAGATGAAGAAACACCTCAAGATCAAGAGGTAATTAAGAAGATATTAGACTGTGCAGAAATGGACAGACTTACATTGAAAATCAAACAGAAAGAAGACACAGAATATTATCAAACTTGGAACTTATTTTACCAGTGGTTGGAAAAAAGGGGTGAAGAGTAAGAATGGCATTTGTATCATTAAGCAAATTAAATACCCAGACAACACAATATTTATTAAGTATTAAGGAATGTAATTAATAGAAAATTAATAAAAAAAATTAAATAAAAGAAGAGGGGGTTTGCATTCAAAAGGGAAAATGGATTTGTAGGTGCAAATATCTGGGAAAGCAAAAGAAAAGAATGAAAGAATTGGGAATGTCTAGTCTAGTGAAAAGAAGGACTGGGGTGACGTGATTGCAGTCTTCCAATATTTGAGGGGCTGCCACAAAGAAGAAGGGGTTAACCTATTTTAAAAAGCACCAGAAGGCAGGACAAGAAGCAATGGATGGAATCAAATCAAGGAGAGGAACAACCTAGAACTAAGGAGAAATTTCCTGACAGTGAGAATAATTAGCCAGTGGAACAGCTTGCCTTCAGAAGTTGTGGGTGCTCCATCACTGGAGATTTTTAAGAAGAGTTTAGACATCCATGGTATATAGAGTCTCCTGCAGGAGTGAAATCCAGCCGGTTCTGACAGGTTCTGGAGAACCGGTAGCGGAAATTTTGAGTAGTTCAGAGAACCAGCAAATACATCTCTAGCTGGTCCCAGAGTGGGGTGGGAATGGAGAGTTTGCAATATCCTTCCCCCAGGAGTGGGGAGGGAATGGGGATTTTGCAGTATCCTTCCCCTGCCATGCCCACCAAGCCACGCCCACCAAGCCACGCCCACAGAACCGATAGTAAAAATATTTGAATTTCACCACTGGTCTCTTGCTTGTGCAGTGGGTTGGGCTAGAAGACCTCCAGGTCCCGTCTGTCATGGAGGTTAAATCAATGTACCGTAAAACCTTATCTCTATAACAATCTACTATAACAAGTGAGACTTACTAGCAGTTCACAATAAACTGTTTTTATTCACATAATAATAAAAACAATATCTATTCAAATACTAAATAGTATGTCATTCCTTTTCTTAAATATCCTGTCAGATATATATATGTAATCACTCTATATGATTATAGTTCTGGCTATTCTTCCTCAGAAGAAGGAGTCTTTTAATACATCAGATCTACCTCTGATCCCTAATCCCTAAGGAGCCTGAGTGGCGTAGGAGGCTAATGCCTCCTACTAAGGCAGCATTTAACATCCAGCTGCCTGCAATTACTGCGAGTTCAAGGTCGACTCAGCCTTCCATCCTTTCTAAGGTGGGTAAAATGAGGACCCGGTTTGTAGGGGCAATAAGCTGACTTTGTATAAAATATACAAAAGTATGAAGGCTATTGCTTAATGCATTGTAAGCCGCCCTGAGTCTCCGGAGAAGGGCGGCATATAAAAATAATAATAAAATAAATATATATTTATTTATATATAAATATAAAAAAATATAAAAAAATAATAAAATAAAATAAAATAAAATAATCAGAAATCTCCTTAACTGCCAACTTACTAATGACTAACTGCCTTTCAACTGCATACTGACTGCAGAACTGTCCTTTGAAACTGCCCTCTAACTGACAACTAACTGACTACTAACTGATAACTAACTTTCTATCAGGAATCTCCTTTTATACTGTCCCAGTGACAGTTAGGGGAGGGAACATAAAAGCCCTGGAGATTCAAACCCATCAGCTGCCTTCTGATTGGCTCACCCACTTGTCCATTCCAAAAGCCATTAATAGGCACAGCAATTGAGAAATAACTTTTCTCTAACACCGTCCAACTCTGTTACTCTGTTCTGAAAGGCATCGGGATTAGTGAAAAGAGAATTGTCCCTAAAAAGAAGGAAAAAAGGTGGGGGGGGGGGACTAGAAAAAGCTTTGTGGCATTATAAAGAAGAGGTGGGAAAACTAGGAGGGAGCCAATGAGCCTGGCCTTCCCTGAATGGATGGGAAGGGCAGGAAACGGAATAACAATCCATCAGCTCAAGCGATAGCTCTAATCGGGATGGAGCGCAGCCCAATGCCATCGCCAGACCATTCCAAATCCATACTGGGATTTTTGAAGTTGATTTTAAAGAGCAAGCAGGGGAGTACAGGAGACAAGGAGTTTAGGCAGCAGTGCAAAACTGCCCTCCGTTCCAAGACTTCAGAAAATTCGTGTCTGCCTTTTATTTACCCTCTGGCCGTGGTTCACTCCGTCTTGTTTGCTTTGATATATTTTTATTAACAAGGATTAGGTTACTTGGCATTATGCGCTCAGCTTAAACTTGTAAGAGGACCCAAACAGGTTGGTTTCCTTTTCGAATCGTATTTACACATAGGGAACATTTCACCCTCCGTGGTCCTTTCCTTGCCGTTCCTTCCCCACTAAAGACAATTATTAAATTAATCCCCAATTTATATAGATTTGGAAATTCCTACCCAGAAGGGCATTTATGCTCATGTCGTTTAATTAAAGCCCACTTTGAAGAGGGAAGGTGAAGAAATGCAACAACAGTTGATGGCCGTTTAAATCCTTTCAAGAATTTGCCAACGAATCACTACCCTGTTTCCCCCAAAATAAGACATCCCCTGATAATAAGCCCAATCGGGCTTTTGAGCGCATGGCAATAAGGCCAAGCACTTATTTCAGGGTTCAAAGAAATATAAGACAGGGTCTTATTTTCGGGGAAACACGGTAGCTATTTTGAGGGTTAGGTTACACAAAGGTGGTCTTTGCTGTGCATTGGCTTTGTGAGAGATACGTAAAGGGATTTTTGTTGTTGTTATTGTGGAAAATTCATTGTTTGATTGAAACAAAAGACCGTAATTTTCACATTTTCCAGTACAGTGACTTGACTCCTCCTCTTGTCTCTGAATCAGCATGGACCTCATGGACCTTTCATTAAGTGAAAGAATACCTTGGAATATTAGTTAGAATACCTCAGACAACAAACACCAGGCACTATAATTGAAGGTCTTGAGAACAAGTGTTTAATTTCTCAAAGGAGAGTTATCACAGAACTGTAAACATAGAAACATACGCAGTGTCCTCTTAATTTCCTGGACAACAGGAAAATTCCTGCATAAGAGCCTTATCATTGTTGATTATGATACCGTAATATTGTACTGTTATTATCCAACATTAAAGGTAAAGGTTCCCCTCGCACATATGTGCTAGTTGTTCCTGACTCTAGGGGATGGTGCTCATCTCCGTTTCAAAGTCAAAGAGCCAGTGCTGTCCGAAGACGTCTCCATGGCCATGTAGCTGGCATGACTGAACGACAAAGGCGCACGGAACGCTGCTACCTTCCCACCAAAGGTGGTCCCTATTTTTCTATTTGCATTTTTTACATGCTTTCAAACTGATAGGTTGGCAGAAGCTGGGACAAGTAATGGGAGCTCACCCCATTACGCGGCACTAGGGATTTGAACCGCTGAACTGCCTACCTTTCGGCCGACAAGTTCAGCATCTTAGCCACTGAGCCACCGCATTCCAACATTACAGCATCATTTTTCTACTTCTCATTACAGGGAATCACAGATGCTCAAGTGGGGACTGGTTGACACAGGTTCATCGCTATTCTTGTTACACTTTACCAGGGACAGTGTAAAAATAAAGGTTTCCCTGTCCAGTTCTGTCCAAGTCTACGGCATGGTGTTCATCTCCGTTATTGGTCAGGGAGCCAGCATTGTCCGAAGACATTTTCCGTGGTCATGTGTCAAGATGCTTACAATCCAAGGGCACATGGAATGCTATTACCTTTCCAACAAAGCGGTACTTTTGGACTCTAGTGAATCCTGGACTCTAGGCAGTGATGAAATTCATTTTTTTTTATTATCAGTTCTGTGGGTGTGGCTTGGTGGGCATGTTGTGGTTTGGTGGGCGTGGTGTGGTTTGGTGGGCGTGGCTTAGCTTAGCTTGGCTTGGCTTGGTGGGCATGGCAGGGAAAGGATACTGCAAAATCTCCATTCCCATCCCACTCTCGGGCCAGCCAGAGGTGGTATTTTCCGGTTCTCCGAACTATTCAAAATTTCCGCTACCGGTTCTCCAGAACCTGTCAGAACCTGCTGAATTTCACCCCGACTCTAGGCTATTCAAGGCTATTTAAGGGATAACCCTTGTCAGAAGCCACCTGGGTAAAGAGTAGGGACATGAAGGCAGATAGATTAGTTAACAAATGCCATGAGGAACATCCTCAAAAACCTAAGGAAGATTCTAAGGGGGCGGGGAGGTTAGCCAACCCACTGAGTTTTCACCCTGCACCCTCTCTCTTGTTTTCCAGATGGCCCTCACTTTGTAAAGGGGAGCCGCTTGTCAACCTGCAGAACAACTTCAGCTGAAGCCATTCTTTCTCATGCTTTCAAACTGCTAGGTGGGCAGGAGCTGGAGCTAGAACAGGAGCTCACCCCATTGCATGGTGCTCGGGTCTCAAACCAGTCTGTCAGCTTTCCAGCTGACATGCTCAGCATCTTTAACTGCTGAGCCCTCATGCCCCCCTACAGACCATGTAAGTTATGATAATTCCTTCTTTTGAGCTTTGACTCTTTTTCCTGCTAGCCCACCCACCTCTGCGCACATCACCATCCCTGCCACGCTTAAAGGAAAAAAGAGAATTTTTGAATGCAGCCTTACCTGCTCAGCCTGCCCCATTTTTGTTGATGTTACCAAGGAGGAAGCAACGTGTATGACAGAAGCCTGGCCAAGTAGATCCTTTACATAGCTGTGAATACAAGCTGACAAGTAAATCAAGCAGAAGGGGACCATAATTGCAGTGAATGCGTTCCTTTATTTGTTAATTCATATATACAATATTATAACAACTGAATATTGTGTAAAAGGCTGCAGGAAGAGACACGGCCTGTCAGTTCTGGCAGAGCTCAAGAGACAGAGCTCAAGAGACAGAGTATTACTACTGCTTTACAAAACGTTAATAAGACCTGAAATACTGCATCCAGTTTTGGTCACCACATTACAAAAAATGTTGAGACTTTGGAACAAGTGCAGAGAAGAGCAACTAGGATGATTAAAGAAGACTAAAACATATGAAGAACAGTTGCAGAAATGGGGTATGGCTAGTCTAGACAAATAGGACGCGGTGGCTCAGTGGCTAAGACACTGAGCTTGTTGATCGAAAGTTCAGCGGTTCGAATCCCTTGTGCAGCTGGGACAAGTAATGGGGTGGGCTCCCGTTACTTGTCCCAGCTTCTGCCAACCTAGCAGTTCGAAAGCACCTAAAAAATGCACGTAGAAAAATAGGGACCATCTTTGGTGGGAAGGTAACAGCGTTCCGTGCGCCTTTGGTGTTTAGTCATGCCGGCCACATGACCACGGAGACATCTTCGGACAGCGCTGGCTCTTCAGCTTTGAAACAGAGATGAGCACTGCCCCCTAGATTTGGGAACGAGTAGCACATACGTGTGAGGGGAACTTTACCTTTAGTCTAGACAAAAGAAGGACTGCAGGGACATGATAGCAGTATTCCAGTGTTTGAGAGGCTGCCATAAAGAAAAGGGGGTCAACTTATTTTCCAAAGCACCAAAAGGCAGGACAAAAAACAATGGATGGAAACTAATCAAGGTGAGAAAAAACCTGGAATTAAGGAGAAACTTCCTAACAGTGAGGACAATTAACCAGTGGAACAGCTTGCCTTCAGAGGTTATGGGTGCTCCATCACTGGAGGTTTTTAAAAAGAGACTGCACAGCCACTTGTCTGAAATGGTATAGACAAGTGGCTTAAGCAGGGGTTTGGACTAGAAGACCTCAAAGTTCCTTCCAGCTCTATTCTGAATTTGGCTCTCTTGGTCTGCTTACTGTAGAATTGAAGCAATGTGTCACAAAAGCAACTTTGGTCAAAGATACTGAGAATGCTCCTTTGGGAAAAGAGGCACCCCATTTCGAGTCCAGCTCTATCTATCTGAGATCCTAGTTCCATCCATGCAATTCTTGATCGTGCTTGGGTCTTGTCCTTCTTTGAGCAAGAATATTTTGGGTTTAATGAGCTTAAATGGACTCCAGAGGATGGTAGAGGACAGGAAGGCCTGGAGGAACATTGTCCATGGGGTCACGATGGGTCGGACACGACTTTGCAACTAACAACAACAATTTTGGGTTTAAGTAAGACAAGCCTCGACGTTCATTCAAAACTTTCAATGGAGGTAAACTGGAGCAGCAAGGAAATTCACCAGTGAATTGATTCTAGCCTTGGTAACCAATTGCCTTCTGAGAAAAGCTTAGGATTCTAGTTTTAAGTTGTGAAACTTGAAAAGATTCACAGCCTAACTAATGGTGTGGATATCACTTTTAATATCACTTTAATCACTTTGACTTATTTCCTGAGCATTAAAGTTGGGAGGTAAGGTCTCCATAAAGAAAGTTGCTTTTGGGGCCTCTGGGTACCTGCTAATCAACAGTATAAATATCCCCAGATAAAAGATACAGCGAGGTGGGTCTGAAAATAAGTCAGATTGAGCCTTGGGCTCTGTTGAAAATAATTTCATTTAAAAAAACAACAACCTGCCAATGTAGCCCCAAAGGTGCTTTTTCAAGAGGCAACTGGACTTTCTTGTTTTTCTTTGAAGACGTTTCACTTCTCATCCAAGAAGCTTCTTCAGCTCTGACTGGATGGTGGGGAATGGAAGGATTTATATTCCTTGCAGACAGCTGGTCATTTGCATCCTTTTAGGGAGTCGTTGAGACCACGTTGGAAGTTTATCTGTGTCCTTAGGGTCACACTGAGTAGTGCAATTGGATATGGAGTCTACTTGGAACTGCTGGAAGGATGAGAAACGAAATATCTTCAAAGGAAAACCAGAATGTCCAGTTGCCTCTTGAATAAGCACCTTTGGGACAACGGTGATCTGGAGGGATGACTGAGAATCTCCATAGACCTTACATTGTGTAGCCCTATGGAAAAGGGGGTGGAGCAGCTATTCAAAATGTTGTTGACTCCTCCTGTTCTAAGCCCCTCCCTCTTCCTTCACAGTCACATGACTCAGAAGCAGAGGTGGTATTCAGCAGGTTCTGACCAGTTCTGGGGAACCGGTAGCGGAAATTTTGAGTAGTTCGGAGAACCAGTAAGTACCACCTCTGACTGGCCCCGCCCCCATCTATTCTCTGCCTCCCAAGTCCCAGTTGATCAGGAGGAAATGGGGATTTTGCAGTAATCTTCCTCTGGATTGGGGAGGAAATGGGGACTTTACAGTATCCTTTCCCTGCCATGCCCACCAAGCCACACCCACCAAGCCATGCCACACCTACCAAGCCACGCCCACAGAACCGGTAGTAAAAATTTTTGAATCCCACCACTGCTCAGAACAGAGCTCTCATTAAGAAGTCAGAAAATGAATTTCACAGCCATGCTCTGTGTGCATCCCCTATCTTGATTTCTTTTTTTATTTTGTTATTGATTTTGGGTTAATTTTAACATCACGGCATCATCTTCAATTCCAGCAATTGATGGCAGACTGTATCCATTGAAATTCAAATCCTTGGAATGGGAGCTGGGAAAGGATGAATGGTCTCGGGCTGATTAATTATTCTCTCTCTTTTTAAAGGTTCTTGCAACAATATTGCCCCTCGTTGCTCGAAGCTCAAGCTAATACAGCGGTGAGATTCAACGAAATTAACATATTGTTGATATCTCATTTTTTAACTTCACAGCAATTCAGTGGAGCGATGTGGGCTAAACAAAATGGCAGCAAAAAAAGCTGATGAAGACTCAAGACTTACCTTAAGGTAAAATGGCTGCCTATAATTTTTAAAAACAAACCAATAAAAATAAGAGTAGAGATCTACTACCTCTTGGCTTTTGGGCAGTGGTGAAATCCAAATTTTTACTCCCGGTTCTGTGGGCGTGGCTTGGTGGGCATGGCAGGGAAAGGATACTGCAAAAGCCCCATTCCCTACCCATTCCTGAGGGAAGGATATTGCAAACTCTCCATTCCCACCCCGCTCTGGGGCCAGCCAGAGGTGGTATTTGCCGGTTCTCTGAACTACTCAAAATTTCCGCTATCGGTTCTCCAGAACCTGTCAGAACCTGCTGGATTTCACCCCTGCTTTTGGGGCTAATTTTCACCAAGCTGATCCAACAAGAATATTTTTGTGACCATCTCCGTTTTGGATCGTTTGCACCGACAGAAATAAAGGTAAGTTTTGTCCAGCTACTTCAGGCCACAGGCATGCTTACCAAAAGGAGAGAAATGGTTGCAATCACACAGCACAACCCACTTCCTTAATTAGCGCATTTTCTGGATACAATAGACCTCAATTCATCAATCATTTATCTAGTGCAGTGCTTCTCAACCTTGGTAGCTTGAAGATGGGTGGACTTCTGGGAGTTGAAGTCCACCCATTTTCAAGCTTCCAAGGTTGAGAAACACTGATCTAGTGACAGTTCAAAGTCACAATGGCATTGAAATAAAGCGACTTACAACATGTACAGGAAGTCCTTGACTTACGATAAAATTTTGAGCCCCAAATTTCTGTGGCTAAGTGAGACGTTGGTTAAGCGAGTTTTGCCTCATTTTTCAACCTTTCTTGCCACAGTCGTTAAGTGAGTGACAGCAGCTGTGAAGTTAGTAACACGGTTGTTAAGTGAATCTGGCCTCCCCATTGAGTTGGCTTGTCAGAAGGTCGTGAAAGTGGATCACGTGACCCCCCCCCAGGACACAGCAACTGTCATAAATATGAACCAGTTGCCAAGCATCCAAATTTTGATCACGTGACCATGGGGATGCTGGAATGGTCGTAAGTGTCAGGGTTCCAAGTAACACCCCCAACGAAAGAAGACTCCGAGGCTTGAAGCTCCTCAAAGTTCCATTTTATTAGAGATGTCATATTGGCACATCTAGGAAAACCCAAATCTGAAAGTTTATAGGTTTTTCCCACCCAAAGGAAAGTCCAAGTCCCTGTCCAGCACCCACAAGTCCATCACATGGTCCAATCAAAGCACTGTCCCAGCTGGAGATGCCTCCCATTCACACTCCTCCAGGTGCAGGGCAAGATGTCCTTGACTCCCTGAGAAAGGAATGTTATTATGACTACATATCACCCATGCGCCATACAATCCCCCCTCTCACTTTCCCACAGTAGTAAATGTGGCAGGCTTGAAGGCCTAATGCAAAAGATGGCTTCCAGGCCTGACAGTAAGTGTGAAAAATGGTCATAAGTCGCTTTTTTCAGGGCCGTTCTAACTTTGAACAGTCACTAAACGAACTGTTGTATGTCAAGGAACACCTGCATTTGCACTGTCACATCATCCTCACGGGCCTTCCCAGCAAGCAAAATCAATGGGGGAAGCTGGATTTGTTTAATGACTGCATGAGTCACTTCACAACTTCAGCAATTTGCTTAACAAAATAAAATTGGATGTGACTCACTTAACAACGGTTAAATTCTGGTCCCAACTCCGGTCGTAAATTGAGCACTACCTGTGCTACAAAAGAGATTGGAGCTACTGTACAAATTAATTGAAAGGATTAGGTTCTCATGGCAAACCAAGGTTTAAAACTAAACTTAGCATAATGTGTGCACGTAATCATGGGGTTTTTAATTGTCCTGACTATCTGTACTACACGAACCCAGTGTTAATTAGCACATCACTCTCTAATAATAACTCTGCAGACAGTTTATGCTGGTATTTTGTTAACAGACAGACATGTCTGCAGGGAGTGGTCAAAATGGCAGCTGTGTTGATACACTGAAAACTCCACCCATGTTTTATGTGCTAACTGGTACTGTAGTCTTTCTTCAAGGTCTCCTTTAGAAGATTCAAAAAATAACACGAGTTGGAAGGAACCTTGGAGGTCTTCTAGTCCAACCCCCTGCTCAGGCAGGAAACCCCATACCAGTATTGCTAACCTTTTTGCCATCACGTGCCAAAAGCAGGGGGAGCACGGGGGGGGGGTCATGTGCACAAGTGCCCACACCCATAATTCTATGCGCCCCGCTCCCTGCGCATGCTCGCAGAGATCCCCCTGCTTTTGGTACGTGACGGCACGGTGGGCTCGGTAGGCCTGTTTTTCACCCTTCCCAGGCTCCAGAGCCTTTCTAAGAGCCTGGGGAGGGTGAAAATGGCCTTCCCCACCCCCCTGGAGGCCAGAAAAGGCCTGTTTGCCAACTTCCGGGAAACGGACCATTTTCAGAGGGCCTCCGGGGGTGTGGGGAAGGCCATTTTCACCCTCCCCGGGCTCCTAGAAAGGCTCTGGAGCCTGGGGAGAAAGAAAAATGGGCCTTCCCCACACTCAGGCCCTCCGGGATCACCCAGGTTACTTGTCAGATCAGGAGCTGAACCATGGTTATAACTGTCAGATGTTCTAGGTGTTGTGGTCTGCCAGGAACTGGCAGCAGATTTGGCTAGTGAGGAGGTTGGGGAGGAACATGGGCCAGTCCTGGAGTCTGGGGAAAGCTCTGACGAGCGCTCTGCGTCGGAAGCAGAGATGGGGCTAGGGCCGTCTGACAGTTGTCAGCTGCCTTCGAAGTCGGACATCAGTGGGGCAGAAGAACAGCTGGATCCTGTTCCCAGTGTACACATGCGCAGAGCTGCCAGGAGAAGGGAACAGCTAAGGAACAAGGGTCGACTCAGGAGTAAAGCCACAGGTGGATGGTGAATGGCCCCTCCCATAGGGAATAAAGAGGAGCGAAGGGGAGAGGAGTCTGCAGGAGATAATTAGTTCATTTGCAATGTTCCTGCATTCTTGCCAAGTATTGTCTGTTACAGTGTGGAGTCTGAAACATATCAGCCTGGCCACTCTCCAAGCCTGATAAAGGTCGGTAATTGTGAACTATCTTGAAAGACTGTGGGAGAGGAAAGACTTTGCTGGGAGAGGAATTCATTGTAAATTAAATAAAAGTGGTTTATCGGGACGAGGACTCAGCTTCGTGCTGCTGGGAAAGCCTAGGTCAGAACACTAGACTCACTTTGAGTTTCTTGAGTGTTGAATACCAAACAATTTACACCTTGCAGTTTGCTTGGTTCTCCTCCTAACCTCCCAACCTCCTTCACCAGGATGTTTTCCTTCAGACGCTGACCGAGCAAAAGTAAACTCAATAATTATATTGCACTGCCAGCAAGGAGTCAATATTATTCCCCCCGCTCTTCCTTGCCGGAGGGTTACAACACATTTACACCATAGGGAAGGCTTTTCTCTTTGCACCTCCAAACTGTAATGCAAACTCTTCTTTTATTCATAACTGCTCGGTCTCCAGCTGAGATAGGCACTTTCCTATTACCCCAGATGACAGATTTCTGTGTTCTTTCCAAGCACAGGGGGTTTAATAAACATATCTGGCAATCTCTCGGTAGCTGGAGGGCTTGGGATGACACCGTGTGTGCAAACAACGTGCTCTGACTGCTAGGGAAACAAGTTTATTCAATTAATAGATTACAGTCAAGATTTTTGTTATCCTACAAAGAAAGATGGCAGAAGAACGTAGAGAATTAGGGTAGGTCAAGAGATTAGTGGCAGGCAGTGTTGGGAGCCAAGTGAGGGAAGAACAGAGGCATCCTTCATTGAAGGAGGGTTATTTGTAAGGAAAGATCAGGGATGGGCTTCAAAAATTTAGCAAGGGGTTCTCTACCTGGTTGCTGGGTGGGCGTGGCCATGGTGGGTGTGGCCTAGACGGCCTCCTGCACCATGGCAGGGGGAGAGGGTGGTTTTGCCCTCCCTGGGCTCTGGAGGCTTTCCTTGAGTCTCCAGGAGGGCGAAAACAGCCTCCCCAGGCTCCGGAGGCCCTCTGGAGGCCAGAAACAAGCCCATTTCCAGCCTTCCCGAACTTCTGGTAGGCCTGTTTTTCGCCCTCCCCAAATCTCCATGCATGTCTTGCACTTACCTGCATCCAAAACAGGCCGTGTGGGGACTCCTGGGAGGGGAAGGGTGGGGTGGGATGGGCCAGCCAGGGGTGGGATTTGGGGGTTCTCCGAACTGCACAGAATCTTAGCTAGAGGTTCTCCCAAACCCCTGCGAACCTCAGCAGCCCACCCCTGCATTAGATCAAAAGTTAATGAAATTCAAGAATCTGACGTGTTGTTTGTAGATCCATTTTGGAACATGTCAAATATGGCAAATATGTTAAGTTCCCTACTGTATATACCTAGAACAGAAGGAGATAGTAAAACAGACTACAACAGACACAGGGGTCGCGCGGGGGGGGGGGTCACGTGTGTGAGTGCCCACAACCATAATTTAATGACCCCCCACTCATGTGCACACGACCCCCCCCGTTCTCCCCCCACTTTTGGCACACGATGGCAAAAAGGTTACTATTGGGCCCAGTAGGCCTGTTTTTTGCCCTCCCCAGGCTCCAGAGGCTTTCGCCTGGGGAGGGCAAAAACAGCCTTCCCCACCTCCCCGGAGGCCCTCTGGAGGCCAGAAATGGCTTGTTTCCCAACTTCCAGTGGGCCCGGAAAGCCTGAAAATCAGCTAGCCAGTGCGCATATGCGCGCTGGTGATGAACTAGGGCAACACTTGTGTGCCCACAGGTATGGCTCCATTTGTTGATAATTATCCATTATGGAAAAATTACTTGATCAGATCAGTTTGGTTGCTACTATATATCA
The DNA here is from genome assembly GCF_059756535.1 of Pantherophis guttatus. Classification (NCBI taxonomy): domain Eukaryota; kingdom Metazoa; phylum Chordata; class Lepidosauria; order Squamata; family Colubridae; genus Pantherophis; species Pantherophis guttatus. Next base: position 11,334,999 of record NC_142068.1, read on the forward strand.
GGGGTGTCCAACCTCAGCAATGTTAGGATTTGTGGTGTTCAACTCCCAGAATTCCTTAGTCAGCCATGCTAGCTGGTAAATTCTATGAGTTGTCCACAAATCTTAAAGTTGCCAAGGTTGGACACCCCTGCTCAGAGGTGGGTTTCATCAGGTTCTGACCAGTTCTAGAGAACTGGTAGCGGAAATTTTGAGTAGTTTGGAGAACCGGTAGTATTCTGACTGGCCCCACCCCCATCTATTCTCTGCCTCCCAAGTCCCAGCTGATCAGGAGGAAATGGGGATTTTGCAGTAACCTTCCCCTGGAGTGGGGAGGGAATGGAGATTTTACAGTATCCTTCCCCTGGAGTGGATTGGGAATGGAGATTTTACAGTATCCTTCCCCTGCCACGCCCACCAAGCCACACCCACCAAGCCATGCCACGCCCACCAAGCCACACCCACAGAACCAGTAGTAAAAAAAATTGAAACCCACCACTGTCCCTGCAATGTATATAACTTCCTACACTCAGAATCGAGATAGCAAGTTATTTTTCACTCATGATACTGCAGAAGTATGGATCTTATATGTCATTTTATTTTGTACTTCACTTTGTTTCATTATATTTCTATGCCACCCACTCTCCGAGGACTCTGGGCAGCTTACACCAAAGACAGTATACTAAATATCTAGAGCTGTCTAGCATTTTTAGTTCTTGCATTAGTTTCAGGATAGACAGATCCCTGGAACAAGGACATTTATTTCAAAGTTTTGGAATTTGAATTGTATAAATATACTTTCAGTCCTCTTCCATCCATGTTTAATTATGGCAACTGACTTAGTCATAAGGAGGCAGTTAACAAGCGGTGCCAAGAAAGTTATTCTATTAAAAGGTGCCTTCAAAAGATCACGATAATATGCATAGAGCCAAAGGTGAGCCCAAGCAATTTGCAAAACTCAGTTGATAGAAAAAGGCTGTTGCAACCCAATTTTGGCTGTCAAGGAAACCTGCAGAAATGTTTCTGTTCAATCATCATCATCAAATCATGATCTGTTTGATGAAATATTCCTATTTACACTCCTAGGTACACATTAGAACCAACCAACCACAAAGCTCTCCTGAAATATCAAGGAAACTGGCTAGGGAGGAATCTGGAAAGCTGAATGACAAAGAAATTAAAGAAGGATAAGGAGATTGAAGAAAAGTTAAATCAATTCTTGTCATTGATATTCCCTCCCTAAGCTGCAGACAAGAAACAAACGCTTAAATTTTGATTTTCCGAATGAAAATCGAAAGACATCGCAATGACAAGAGAGGAAGTCAATATTATATTCACAAGTAGGAAGGAAACCAGGGAAACTTTCAAAATCTTTAAACAGTTGAAATAGGAAACTGTCAATATTCTAACAAAAATATGCAAAATATCCTAAATACTGATGTCTCTATAAAGAAGCCAGAATGCTTTGAATCTGGTTAGCTTAGCATCAATTATAAGGCAAATTAGTCAAAAGGATTATCAGAGATTTTTTAAAAAAACAAGGTCTAAAGAACAAATCTTGTCAAGTGGCACATCCTTCTGCAAAATCAAATCTCATTTCAGTAACCTTAAATTGGTGTTTTGCTTTGTTTTGTTTTTTTTGAGAAAAGAAGTAATCATAGGGAGAGGAATAAGAGACAAGGGAAGTTTGCTATGGCTTTCGTCAAAAGTTCTACTTGCAAAACTACTGAGCTAACTCAGCAGTTACGAAAGAAAAAGACATGTACGGATAATCTGGAACAAAACCTATGAATAACGGAATTTTGGATGCAAAAGTGGCATTTTAAGGGACCTCTGTTTGGTCAAAACTTACTAATAGATGAATGAAAATAATACATTACTGGTTGTCCTCGACCTACAACAATTCATTTTGTGACGGTTTAAAGTTACAAGAGCACTGAAAAAAGTGACTTATGTCCAGGGGTGGGCTTCAAAAATTTCAGCAACGGGTTCTCTGCCCAGTTGCTGGGTGGATGTGGCCATGGTGGGTGTAGCCTAGTTGGCCTCCTGCACCATGGCGGGGATGGGCGTTTTCACTTTCCCCAGGCTCTGGAGGCTTTCCTCGAGCCTCTGGGAGGCTGAAAACTGCCTCTCCCGGGCTCTGGAGGCCCTCTGGAGTTTCCGGGAGACCCATTTTTCCCCCTCTCCGAGCTCTATGTGGGTCCTGCACTTACTTCCCATCCAAAACGGGCCGCGTGGAGGCTCCTGGCAGGCGCAGGGCGGGTTGGGAGGGGCAGGGCAGGTGGAATTTGGAGGTTCTCCAAACCCGCCATAACGTTAGCTATGGGTTCTCCTGAACCCAGGCGAACCCATAGCAGCCCACCCCTGCTTATGTCTGTTTTTCACACTTATGGCCATGGCATCCTCCCTGGTCAGATGATCAAAATTTGGATGCTTGGCAATTGCTTCATATTTATGATGGGTGCAGTATCCCGGGGTCATGTGATCCCCTTTTACAACCTTCTGACAAGCAAAGTGAATGGGGAAGCCCGATTCACTTAACAACCACGTTACTAATTTAACAACTGCAGTGATTCACTTAACAACTGTGGCAAGGAAGGTTGTAAAATAGGGCAAAATTCACTTAACCGCTGTTTCCTTCAGCAGCAGAAATTTTGAGCTGAATTGTAGTCATACGTTGAGGACTATCTGTATAGTTCTATGTAGCCAAATGTGAAAATAAAGTACATCGTGGTTAACAAAAAATTAACACAAAAAAACAAACAAACCAGGCAATAGATTTGGGTTAGCAAAGACTACCACTACGGTTATGATAGATTTGGGGTACGGTGAAAAAAAACATGGCAGATGTGATGGTGCCATTCAGCATCAACTAATTCCTGACAGTTAAAACAATTAATCAGGGGAACAACTTGCCTCCAAAAATTGTGAATGCTCCAACACTGGAAGTTTTTAAGAAGAGATTGAATAACCATTTGCCTGAAGTGGTGTAGGGTTTCCTGCCTAAGCAGGGGGTTGGACTAGAAGACTTATAAGGTCCTTTCCAACTCTGTTATTCTATTCTATTCTATTCTATTCTATTCTATTCTATTCTATTCTATTCTATTCTATTCTAATTTGTATATTCATTAAAGGTAAATTAATGAAAACAAGAACAGAAAATTCACTTTTGTTCCTTTGCTATGGAGATTCTCAGTCATCCAGATCATGGTTTTTCTTTGAAGACATTTCACTTCTCATCCAAGAAGGATGAGAGCTGAAGAAGCTTCTTGGATGAGAAGCGAAATGTCTTCAAAGAAGAAAAACAGAAAATCCAGTTGCCTCTTGAAAAAGCACTTTTGGGACTTTTGTTCCTTGCAAAGAACTAAAAGTAAAACAGCCCCTATTCGTGTATAAACCTACAGTGCACCCAGAATTTAGTAATCTGTTCAATACACCCAAAAAGATAACACAAATATTAAAAAATCAGGCGAGGGATACTAAAATGGTGAAGGAGCTGTGATAAAACTTTCTAACGTTTTGGATTTTTAACTTTAGAGAAAGGAAAGATGGAAAAGCATGAACTTGTATGCGATGTGGAGAAAATGGACAAGGAGAAGGATGAACTCATTTGTAAAATAATTAAACATGCTGAATAACTACTTCAGGGGTCCTCAAACTTTTTAAACAGGGGGCCTATTCACAGTCCCTCAGACTGTGGGTGGATGTGGCTAGGTGGTCATGTGACTGGGTGGGCATGGCTAGGTGGTCATGTGACTGGGTGGGCGTGGCCAAATTAACTCCATTTTTTCCCTTTCTCCTTCCTAAGCTCCTGTTTAAATTGTTTTCAAAGACTTTTAATTTAAAGCAGTACTTTGCAAGCCCAGAGCTGCTTTTCAAGGCTGCACCGTTGAGATCACCCCTCAGCTGGCCTTCCAGCTGGCTCGCTGGAAGATAAGGCCGACGGCAACGGGCGTGGCTTAATCACACCACTCCGTGGCCGGATACTATGCATTGGCAGGCCGTATCTGGCCCGTGGGCTGTAGTTTGAGGATGCCTGCACTATACACATTCTCCACCCTAATTAAAATACAACCAGTTGGTTACTAAATGATGGTTGCATAAGGACAGACCAAAACATTGATTCCACGGGTTGGTTGGTTGATCTGTCTGTCTGTCTGTCCTTCCGTCCGTCCATCCATCCATCCATCCATCCATCCATCCATCTATCTATCTATCTATCTATCTATCTATCTATCATCTATCTATTTTATTTATTTAAAGATTCTTCCTTTCTTGGAGATTTATAAACACTGCCGTGAATTAGCAGCAATATTATGGGCCAAGATCAAAGCTGTGGTTTAATTTACTGAAGCTTCAGTGGCAAAGGGGAAGATGGAGAGCAGGCACTGATGCAAAATGAACTTAAAGTCCTTGCTGTAGACTAGAGCCTTAAGAAGCAATTTAGCCAGTGGGTAACATTTTGCTATTGAACATTATCTTTCAAACATTCCTCCACACTTATGTTAGGGTTTCTTTTTAACAAAAAGAAATAGAACAGGATTACTGCATTGCAAGTTGTATTTTTTCCTTTGGGGTATTTTTAAGAAGTGTACACATAAGCACCAGATAAATCAAAGAACGCTTGAAGTGGGTTGTCTCAGTTCCCTGAGGAACTGATTGCATTCACATTAGATTTTTATTTTTTTTAAGAGTTAGAAAGGACACTTAATGATCAACCTCTGACCTTCTATGGGCATTTTCTCTAGAACTTGCTACACGAAGTTTGAATCTTCTGGCTATCTTCAATTTTTTTTTAAAAAAAAAATCTATTGGTTTTCATACTTCTGTGAACACATGTTGGCAATTACGCTATAATAGGCATGATAGGATTTCATCCCATGCTATATTTTTCAAGTATTACTACCACAAGAAAGGACCGTTGGCCATGATAACAGAATGTCGGTGTTGGAAGAGACCTTGGAGGTCTTCTTGTCCAACCCAGGGGTGAAATCCAGCAGGTTCTGACAGGTTCTGGAGAACCAGTAGCGGAAATTTTGAACAATTCAGAGAACTGGCAAATACCACCTCTGGCTGGCCCCAGAGTGGGGTGGGAATGGAGATTTTGCAATATCCTTCCCCCAGGAGTGGGGAGGGAATGGGGACTTTGTGGTATCCTTCCCCTGGAATGGGGTAGGAATGGAGATCTTGCAGTATCCTTCCCCTGCCACCAAGCCACACCCACCAAGCCACACCACACCCACCAAGCCACGCCCACAGAACCGGTAGTAAAAAAATGTGGATTTCACCACTGGTCCAAAACCCCTGCACAAACAGGAGATCCTATACCATTCTGGTCAAATGGCTGTCCAATCTCTTCTTGTAAAACCTGCAGTGACAGAGCAGGTTAGCAAAAGCCCCTCAATCTTTCCTCACCAAAAAAAAAAAGAAAGAAAGAAAAGAAATAAAAGGAATCGCTGGCTTGCCCAATGTTCTTAGGATGAAAAAACTATAGGAAGAAAGGCTATCTCAGGGGTGGGTTTCAAAAATTTTAGCAAGGGGGTCTCTGCCCGGCTGCTGGGTGGGCATGGCTCAAATGCAAAAAGGGAAACATTTCTCCTCCTGTTTTATTTTTACTTTGTTTTGCTAGCCCTCTGCCAGTGAAAACGAGGCCGGTGGGGGATGCATGTGCTCCAGTGAAAGCTCCATTTTCACTGCCAGAGGGCTGTAGGAGGCCACGGCGGCCGAAAACAGGGCCCAGGAGGGCTGGGTGCAGCCTTCCCCAGCTCCGTTTTCGCTGGCAGAGGCACTGAGGGCCAGTCCTTTGCTGTTTCCAGGGCATCCCCGTGGGCCAGATCTAAGCACCCCACGGGCCTGATCCAGCCCGCGGGCCTTGAGTTTGACACCCCTGCCATACATCAAGCTTCAGATATAGGTGGTCCTCGACTTACAGCCATTCATTTAGTGACTGTTCAAAGTTACAACAGCATTGAAAAAAGTGACTTATGACCATTTTTCACACTTATGGCCATTGCAACATTCCCATGGTCATGTGATCAAAATCCGGACACTCGGCGATTAGCATGTCTTTGTGATGGTTGCAGTGTCCTGGGATCATGTGATCCCCTTTTGTGACCGTCTGATGAGCAAAGTCAATGGGGAAGCCAGATTCACTTAACAACCATGTCATTAACTTAAAGAGCCGAGGTGGCGCAGTGGTTAGAGTGCTGTACTGCAGCTACTCCAGCTGACTGCTAGTTCAGCAGATCAGCAGATCAAATCTCACCGGCTCAAGGTTGACTCAGCCTTCCATCCTTCCGAGGTAGGTAAAATGAGGACCCAGATTGTTGGGGGCAATATGCTATTTAGTATACTGTGGATTGTTGTAAGTCCTCGGAGACTGGGCAGCATAGAAATATGATTAATAAATAAATAATAACTCCAGTGATTCGCTTAAGATTGAAAAAGAAGTTATAAAATGAGGCAAAACTCACTGTCTTGCTTAGCAACAGAAACTTGGGGCTGATTTGTAGTCATAAATTGAGGACTAACTACATGCAACATCATCTTATTCTTACTCCATTTAAAGCACCTCATGCTACCTAATAGCAGATTTAAACTAGGGTACCGTTCTGTTGTTATATCACTAATGAATGAAAATGTTTCTTTACATAGTCTGCGAGAGCATTTAGGGTAGCGAAATGCCAAATAATTGTCGTTGGTCAATTTTCCTCCTGACTCCAAAACAAAATGATTTTTCCCGCTTCTATAATTTGTACAACTAATAGTTGATTGCTGGAGGTGTCTACTGCTATTATAGCCCCCCCCCCCATTCATTGCAGCCACCATGCTAAGTCGGTTGAACAACAGATGCATTCCTTCTGGGTCCTGAACTCGCGACTCTAATCGGTTCAGACATTTCCAGACAGTGACCTATCCCATTAACAAACTCCCTTCCACTCTTTTCCAAGCTCCAGACAAGTGAGAAATCCAAAACAAGCTGATGGCATTTAGCTCCTTGTAATTGTCAACACACATCACAACGTGCCCAATTTGATTGCGTTAATAGACTAGTATTTTTCATTTTATCTTCCTGAAAGATATTCAAGAGTTCCTGGAATGGTTACTGTTGCTTTTCTGGCAAAATCCTGGCAAAGAAAGCTTGAAGGAGAACTTTACTCTCTTTAGCTCTGACTTGGTTTTTTTTTGCAATTAGAGTTTCCTCTAAGTAGGCATGCTTTCCTGTGGATGGATCTCTAGAAAGCGGGTGCCCTTCACGTCACGTCATGTTGTGGCCCGTCAGCAGCCTGTGCAGCTAGTAGCTGATTCAGACAGCGAGGAGGCTGGTGTGGTGCTGCGCCAGCAGCCTGGGCAGCTGGCACTCAAGTCAGACAATGAGGAGGCTGGAGATGATGTGGTGCCAGAGGCGGGGATTCAGCCAGGGCCTTCAAAACCTCCAGAAGCTCCTTTAAGTGAAGAGAACAATGCACGGATGCGCAGAGCTGCCAAAAGGCAGCAGGGCTCCTCAGGAGGAGGTCTCCTCGAGAGTAAGGCTTGAGGCTAATTGGACACTCCCTTAGCCTATTTAAGGAGGAACACCGACTGAAGCAATTTACAGGGAACAACTCCCTGTTCACATACCTTCGTGTCTTGTCTTGCTTATCAGCTTCCTGTAAATTGCTTCTGGGCATTCTGCCAACCACAGTAAGCTTTCAGTATTATTCTTTGAATTCTTGGCGACTGTTAATGCAGTTAATTAACAGCCGTTGTTGTAAAAAAACTGGTTTATTTAGTAAACTAAGGTTTGAACGGACTTTGTGTGGGCTGCGTTCTTTGGGGTCCGTAGCTGGGCAGAACATGTCACAACCTACCAGGTATCTGAAATTAAGATTCTGCTGGGATCTAGAGATGGACACAGTGGTGGGTTGCCCCTGGTTCTATAGAATCAATAGTAAAACTGGTGGGAGGCTCCGCCCACCGACCCCAACGTCATCAGAACACTTCTACGTGGGTGTGCAAAGCAAGCACGGCCCCATTGTGAACTGGTAGTAAAGGTAAGTAGAACCCATCCCTGGATGGACAACATTGTTTTTTCTAAAATAGACAAGGAAGTGGGAAGTCCTTGGCTTCATTTCTATCCAGTCTGTCTTTCTTGCCATCATTTATCTTTATTTATTTTTTTCTTTTTAATTGCTTTTATTGTACTTCCCTTGTTTGGGAAAGTATACTGAGCTTGCCTCTGGATTTCAACCCCATCACTGAGGGGCAGCTCTGTCATGGCTCCCAAGATCAGAAAGGAAGCATGAAGAGGCTTAGAAAGGATAGTCAACAATATTCTAAGTCGCTCCCCGATTGCTTCTCCCACTGAAATTCATTTGAGATTATTTTTCTTCTTCTCTGCAGCCTCTGGACAGATCCAGGGATGGGATTCAAAAATTTTAGCAACCAGTTCGCTGCCCGGTTGCTGGGTGGGCATGGCCATGGTGGGCGTGGCTTATTCCGCCTCCTGCACCATGGCGGGGGGGGGCGTTTTCACCCTCCCCAAGCTCTGGAGGCTTTTCTTGAGCCTCTGAGAGGGCGAAAACAGTCTCCCCTTGGCTACGCACGGGTGCTGCACTTACCTGACATCCAACACTGGCCACGTGGAGATTCCTGGGAGGGGAAGAGCAGGGTGGGCGGGGCCAGCCAGTCCTTGCAACTACCGGTTCGGTGAACCAGATGTAAAATTAGCATCTCGTTTGCCCGAACCAGTCCAAACCGGTTGAATCCCACCCCTGGACAGATCCCATTTTCAAACTCAATGCTTCTGCAACTGGTTTCTCCCCTCAGACAAAACGTAAGCTCATTTTTTTTTTGAAGAGTTATCTCATGTCAGATTCCTGAGCACCTTTGCCTCATGTCTTTGCAACACTTGGTTGAGTTGGAAAGAATAAAAACGTATCATTCTTTTGTCCATCATGCATTCATTAAAGAGTGAATGTTACAAACGGGAAAGGGCAAAATTGATGGACTCAGTGCTTCTTCGCATGCAGAAGTGGGCTATAGGAAGAGTTGCAGCATTCATAAATCATCGGAGGACACTTGTGCTTGGGAGGATGGAATCATGAAGAGGAGTTCAGAACAGATGCTTATGGCCATAAGCTCTAATTAATTGACCATGTCCATTACTGGTTTAACAAGAAAGGCTGAATCAAGGCATCAACTTGCCCCTGCCCACCAACTGCAGATCAACGCTTTAAAAACGCAATAATGACAATCGCCTCCTGAGTGAGTCGAAACGTAGTCCTAATTGAACTAGATAACAATCCATCTGCTCACCAGTCAAAAAACTGCACAAAACACCATCTACCGTTATTGTTAACTTCTTTAGAAGCAGACACACCAGGGGTGGTATTCACTTACCTTTGCTACTGGTTCGCATATGTGAGTGTGTGTGCGTGCACTTGCTTTGCTCGCATGTGCCACTTTTGCACATGTGCAGAGCCTTCCGCACATGCGTAGAGGGTCAAAAACAGGACGTGATGACGTCCGGGCGAGTGGGCAGAGCCTCTGGCAGCCGCCTCTACCAGTTTGCCCGAACCGGATAGAACCAGCTGAATACCACCACTGATCCACACTTAGATTTTTGGAGACAGAAGACTTTGGATTTAACTCTTGACATCCACCATTAAATGATTAGATAGTAGTACTCTGGAAAGAAACTCCAACCAGAAGAGGAAACTTTGAATAATGTAGATCTCTTTCATGGCTCGGCGTAAAGCATAATTGTGTCGATGCTTGCCATTTTAATCGATAGCCCTGAATAAGAAATCAAATGACATTCAAAGTGGAATATAGGATGGGAGTCCCTTTCTCTATACTCATAAGTGTCTTCCAGAAAGAATTGCTCAGTTGTGTACGTCCCCTCTTCTTTCTTACTTAAGCAGGCAAAGAAAAGATACAGGTGGTCAGTCGTGAGCTGATACCGGTTCAGGCGAACCGGTGGTTGCAACCTGCTATGCTGTCCTATTTAGCTGTGTTTTTTTAGCTGTGCGCATATGTGCAAGCTGTGCGCGAGACCAAACGCATGCGCGGATGGAAGGCCGTGCGCTCACATTTTCGGTGCTGGGCAAACCAGTTGTTAATTCATGTGCTGCCCACCTCTGCAGGTAGTCCTCGACTTAGGGCCACAATTAAGCCCAAAATTTATGTTGCTAAGCGAGGAATTGGTTAAGTGATTTTTGCTCCTATTTTACAACTTTTCTTGCCACATTTGTTAAGTTAATCACAGCAATTGTTAAGTTAGTAACACAATTGTTAAGCATTGCTTTTGCTTGTCAGAAGTTTGCAAAAGGCAATCACATGTTCCCGGGACACTGCAACCGTCATAAAATGAATATGAACCAGTTGTCAAATATCCAGAATCAGAATAGATCTGGAAGGGACCTTGGAGGTCTTCTAGTCCAGCCCACTGCTCAAGCAGGAGAACCTATACCATTTCAGACAAGTGACTGTCCAGTCTCTTCTTAAAAAACCTCCAGTGATGAAGCACCCACAACCTCTGAAGGCAAACTGTTCCACTGTTCCATGGTCAATTGTCCTCACTGTTAGGAAGTTTCTCCTTAATTCCAGGTTGCTCCTCTCCTTGATTAGTTTCCACCCATTCTTTCTTGTCTTGCCTTCTGGTGCTTTGGAAAATATATTGACCGCCCTTTTCTTTGTGGCAGCCTCTCAAATACTGCAATACTGCCATCATGTCTCCCTTAGTCCTTCTTTTCTCAAGACTAGCCAAACCCAAATCTTGCAACCATTCTTCGTTCTATGTTTTAGTCTCCCGGGCAGCCTTTAATCATCTTAGTTGCTCTGCTTAGTTGCTCTTCCAAATGTAAATCACATGAATGTAGGGATGCTGCTATGGTCACAAGTGTGAAAAGTGGTCATAAATCACTTTTTTTTCAGTGCCGTTGTAAGGAGCTCTGGTGGCTCAGCAGACTAATTAATATCCACTTACATCTGCTGCCTGCAATTACTGCTAGTTCAAATCTCACCAAGCTCAAGGTTGACTCAGCCTTCCATCCTTTCTAAGGTAGGTAAATTGAGGACTCAGATTATGGGGGCAATAAGCTGACTTTGTATAAATATACAAAAGTATGAAGGCTATTGCTTAACGCATTGTAAGCCGCCCTGAGTCTCCGGAGAAGAGCGGCATATAAATCAAATTAAAAAAAAAAAACTTTGGTCACTAAATGGACGGTTGTAAGTTGTGGACTACCTGTATTTGCTTGAACAACATTAGCTGCCTGTGTCAGATGTGACTTGTATGTATCCACTCTCATAACTTGACAGATGGCAGAGTCTTCCGTTCACGGCTGCCAGCAGACAATAAGGGCTGTTGGTTTGGGGTTGCTTGTGCAGATTTACGAGGCAATAAATAAATAAATAAATCACCCGCTTCCATCTATGATTATATAGTTCTAGCCATCTGTCTGTCGCTGAAGGTTGGAGGAATAAGATACAGCTCACACCGTCTTGATAAACAAAAGTGGATTCTCCTGTCAGTCATTAGACACGCCAACTAATTGGAGCTGTCGACTGACACAATATTCTGCGTCAACAGCTCTGGGAACAGTTTGAAAAAGCAATGATATGTTAGGCAATGGTGAAGTTGACACATATGTCGTTAACAGCTTGGTAGGAAATCTGACATAGCCAGAAAAGGAATGATTCAGAAGCGGCTACCGGCTTCCAATCTTGCCAGTAAAGGTTGTGTTGCTCTCTCTGGGATTTGAGGAAGGACCCAAGAAATTGGGCCCTATCTAACAAAATGAAATTCAATGTAGAGAAAAGTAAAGTCCTACACTTAGGTAAGAAAAACCAAAAGCACACATATAAACTGGGGGAAACCAGGCTTAATAGCAGTGACTGTGAGAGGGATCTTGGAGTCTTAGTGGACAACCAGCTAAATATGAGCCAGCAGTGTGCAGCAGCAGCTAAAAAAGCCAATGCAATCCTAAATTGCATTAACAGAGGGATACAATCAGGATCAAGTGAGTTATTAATACCACTCTACAAAGCCCTAGTAAGACCACGCCTAGAGTACTGCATCCAGTTTTGGTCACCACCACACTCAAAAAAGATGTTGAGACACTAGAAAAAGTGCAGAGGAGAGCAACCAAGGTGATTAGGGGACCTGGAGGCTAAAACATAAGACGAACAGTTGCAGGAACTGGGCATGGCTAGTCTAGTGAAGAGAAGGACCAGGGGAGACATGATAGCAGTCTTCCAATATTTGAGGGGCTGCCACAGAGAGGAGGGGGGTCAAGCTGTTTTCCAAAGCACCTGAAGGCCAGACAAGGAATAATGGATGGAAACTGACCAAGGAGAGATTCAACCTAGAAATGAGGAGGAACTTTCTGACAGTGAGAACAATCAACCAATGGAACAGAAGTTGCCTTCGGAAGTTGTGGGAGCTTCATCACTTGAGACTTTCAAGAAAAGTTTGGACTGCCATTTGTCAGAAATGGTGTAGGGTCTCTTGCTTGAGCGGGGGGTTGGACTAGATGACCTATAAAGTCCCTTCCAACTCTGTTAATCTGTTAAAATGAGGGATGTTGAAAGGGAAGAAGGTCCACAGACCATGTTGATATATCCCACACATTGGTTTTTTTGCATTTTTAATTCTACCCTTGTGCTTCAACAAGCTGGATTTGCAGAATTCCATTTTCCAGGGCATTGAAGAAACAATTTTTTTTAATTTGTCAAGCATATATAAGATAATAGGTAAAAGTATAAACATAATTTGAATACATGAAAAGAGTAAGTAAAAAGGAATATTAGGACAGGGACGGTAGGTACTCTGGTGCACTTATGCAGGCCCCTTACAGACCTCTTAGGAGTGGGGTGAGGTCAACAGTAGACAGTTTAAGATTAAAGTTTTGGGGGTTTGGGGAAGGAACCACAGAGTCAGGTAGTGCATTCCAGGCATTGACCACTCTGTTGCTGAAGTCATATTTTCTGCAATTGAGTTTGGAACGGTTTACCTTGAGTTTGTATCTATTATTTGCTCGTGTATTGTTGTGGTTGAAGCTGAAGTAGTCATGGGTTTGTTTGCTGGTTTGATTGGGTTATTTGCTGGTTGGAACTTGGATAGCATCATTATCCTCATCGCATCCTATGCCAGGCACAATGGATAACAAACTTGACTGAAATTCAAATAGGCAAGGCTGTTTTAACTAAGGAATAACTACAATTTTCATGGCTAAGCAAAATAGCCAGAACTGGGGAAGCTTATCAAGCAGAGGAAACAGAACAACTGAAAGACACACAGACTGTGTAGTAATCCTCACTTACAACAGTTCATTTAGTGACAGTTTAAAGCAGGAGTCTCCAATCTTGGCAACCTTAAGACCTGTGGACTTCAACTCCCAGAATTCCTCAGCTGAGGAATTCTGGGAATTGAAGTCCACAGGTCTTAAAGTTGCCAAGGTTGGAGACCCCTGCTTTAAAGTTACAACACTGAAAAAAAAAAGTGACTTATGACCATTTTTCATAGTTACGACCTTTGTAGCAATCCCCAGGAACATGTGATCAAAATTCAGATGCTTGGCAACTGGTTCATATTTATGACCTTTGCTGGGTCCCAAGGTCATGTGATCCCCTTTTGCGATCTCCTGTCAAAGCAAAATCAATGGGAAAGCCAGGTTCACTTACCAACCGTGTGATTAACTTATCAACTGCAGTGATTCACTGAGCAACTGTGGCAAGAAAAGTCATAAAATGGGGCAAAACCCACTTAATAAATGTCTCACTTAACAACATAAATTTTGGGCTCACCACCCCACCCACTGGCCTAATACCACCACTGTTCCTCATATTTCTTGAACAAAAACAAATCAGAGAAGCCTAAGAGATCATTATTTATTTTATTTATTTTATTTTATTAAAATTTATATGCTGCCCTTCTCCCGAAGGACTCGGGGCAGCTCACAAGTACAAAATGACAATTAAAACAATATCACTAAATAGCATCAAAAATCCAATTTAAAATCCCCCAGTTAACTAAAAAACCCAACCCAACCCAATTAGATGCAGGAACTGATCTTGACATCTTACAAAAGGTGTCAGAGAACTGGGGACATGTCTGAGTAGGGAGCAGAAGCAGCACCCACCCAAAATCACATCTGGAAATTACTTAGAATTAAATTTATCTAATTAGAGACAAGGCAATCATTTTTGGACCAGTGGTGACATTTGACATTCTGAGAGGTTGTGAAAAATGGCTCAAAATGGCTACCACAGGGAGATTACTTATTCAAAGCATACGTAGCCTGTTATAAAACACTTGTTTATTAGAAGGCAAATAAGGTGAAACCAGTGGTGAAATCCATTTTTTTTTTACTACCGGTTCTGTGGGCGTGACTTGGTGGGTTTGGCTTGGTGGGCATGGCAGGGGAAGGATACTGCAAAATCTCCATTCCCACCCCACTCCAAGGGGAAGGATACTGCAAAAGCCCCATTCTCTCCCCACTCCTGGGGGAAGGATATTGCAAAATCTCCATTCCCACCCCATTCTGGGGCCAGCCAGAGGTGGTATTTGCTGGTTCTCTGAACTACTCAAAATTTCCGCTACTGGTTCTCCAGAACCTGTCAGAACCTGCTGGATTTCACCCCTGGGTGAAATGGTCCCTTATCTTATGCCCTCCACAGAATCAGTTTTATCACCTCAACTCATGCTAGTCATCTTTGGGGGACTAACAGGTCAGGATACATCTGAAAAACATGCCATGTCTATTTATTAAGAATTTCTACAGCGTGATGAAAAATGTTAGCTTTTTGAAGCATGCGACCTTTCTATTTATTTACTTCTAATTAAAAGTATATCAAAAAATAATAAGTAAAAGGAATCAAGATATCAAGGATCTCTTTGCACACCGGGTTCCCAGACCCGGAATACTAAGACTCATAATCAAGGATAATTATATATATTAACTTTGCAAAGTGATGTTTTGAAAGCTGGCTGGCCCACAAACTTTGATGCAGGCCATAAAAAAGCCAATTTCCAAAGATGGTCCTGACAGCAAACAAAATCCACTTGTTTTGAGATTGTGTGTTGAGTTATGGGAAAGATTGAATTGGGTGGAAAATGGGTAAGTAGACAGTTGAATTTGAAAATATGGGCCAAATCTGAAATTCTATAAACATCGAATGACATAGTTGCATTCAGTTAACATGTGTAACCAGGCCAGTGAATGAGCCTAGCGGATATATTGAATAATGTGTTTAGTTTTAGCATCACAATAGTATTCTGTGTCCTTTACAATGTCAGCACTATTTGCATATTTCCCCCAACAATCTGAGTCCTCATTTTACCAAACTCTAGAATAGAATAGAAGAATAGAATAGAATAGAATAGAGTAGAGTAGAGTAGAGTAGAGTAGAGTAGAGTAGAGTAGAATAGAATAGAATAGAATAGAATAGAATAGAATAGAATAGAATAGAATAGAATAGAATAGAACAGAACAGAACAGAACAGAACAGAATAGAATTTTTTATTGGCCAAGTGTGATTGGACACACAAGGAATTTGTCTTGGTGCATATGCTCTCAGTGTACATAAAAGAAAACATACGTTCATCAAGAATCATTAGGTACAACACTTAATGATAGTCATAGGGTACAAATAAGCAATCAGGAAATAATTTCAATATAAATCGTAAGGATACCAGCAACAAAGTTACAGTCATACAGTCATAAGTGGGGGGAGATGGGTGATGGGAACGATGAGAAGATGAGAAGATTAATAGTAGTGCAGACTTAGTAAATAGTTTGACAGTGTTGAGGGAATTATTTATTTAGCAGAGTGATGGTGTTTGGGAAAAAACTGTTCTTGTGTCTAGTTGTTCTGGTTTGCAGTGCTCTATAGCATCATTTTGAGGGTAGGAATTGAAACAGTTTATGTCCAGGATGTGAGGGGTCCGTAAATATTTTCACAGCCCTCTTTTTGACTCATACAGTATACAGGTCCTCAATGGAAGGCAGGTTGGTAGCAATTGTTTTTTCAGCAGACAGAAGGCTGAGTCAACCTGGAGCCCAATCACGATCAAACTCCAGGTTGTGGGTAGAGTTAGTATGCAATATTTCATTTTAACCATGTGTCACCAGGGCTCTGTTTTGATATCATTTTGCTTTTTTGGTGGCTTACATTGTGCAAATATAGGACATTGATTTGTTTCTGACACTTTTCATGCAAATCCAGAACGTTGCTTGATTCCATAAATCAAATTAAAAATATTGTATGGAAAAGAACCAGAACCAAATCCAAAGTGCTATTACTATTAGCCGTTCCAAAGGCTAAGAAACAGCTATTTTTAATCTGCTTAGTTTAAGATAAGCTATTTCTATCACATTCATGCTTAGTGGCTGTGTTAATAATTAACACTGCATGTGATCTTGATAGAATCAAGATCATGTGCAGTGTTAATACCACTTTATAATGCCTTGGTAAAACCACACTTGGAATACTGCATCCAGTTTTGGTTGCCATGATGTAAAAACAGATGTTGAGACTCTAGAAAGAGCGCAGAGAAGAGCAACAAGGATGATTAGGGGACTGGAGGCTAAAACATATGAAGAACAGTTGCAGGAATTGGGTAAGAAGGACTAAGGGTAACATGATAGCAGTCTTCCAATATTTGAGGGGCTGCCACAAAGAAAAGGGAGTCAACCTATTCTCCAAAGCCAGAAGTTGTGGGTGCTCCAGCACTGGAGATTTTTAAGAAGAGATTGGAAAGCCATTTGTCTAAAATGGTATAGGATCTCCTGCTTAAGCAAGGGGTTGGACTAGAAGACCTCCAAGGTCCCTTCCAATACTGTTATTCCATAAATCAAGTTAAAAGTATTGTATGGAAAGGAGCCAGAACCAAAACTGTATAATAATAGAGCAAATATAATTGTCAGATTCAGCTATCCCAAAGGCTCAGGGACTGCTATTTTTAATCTGCTTAGTTCAGGTGTGTCAAATTCAAGGCCTGCGGGCCAGATCCGGCCCAAGGGATGCTTAGATCTGGCCTGTGGGGCTGCCCTGGAAACAGTGAAGGACTGGCCCATGTTGCCTCTACCAGTGAAAACGGACCTTGGGAGGGCCGCATGTGCCCCCCCCTCCGAGCTCTGTTTTCACTGGCAGAGAGCTACAGGAGGCCATCATGGCCGAAAACGGAGCTCAGGGGGGGCACCCACAGCCCCCCAAGCTCTGTTTTCACTGGCAAGGGTTGCAGGAGGCCGTCGCAGCTGAAAACAGATGTCGAGCTGGTCACACCCACCCTGGCCATGCCCCCCGGCCATGCCAAGGTCAAACACAACCCTGATGCGGCCCTCAATGAAATCCGAATTTGACACCCCTGGCCTAGTTTAAGCTAAGCCATTTCTACCACATCTGTTAAGGATATTCTTGGCTCATAACCAATGTTGTAGGTTATTGAGCAGAGTACCCTTTGAGTATACTCATGAAAAATGACTGGGAGTGGTTGTGAATAATCACAGTTAACATACAAACACACTGAGTTGTGGTAGTCATTTACTTTTAGAGAAAGTAAAGCAAAGTCCAAAAACAATCCAAGTCATACACAGATAAGGCGAGAGTTAAAAGATCAATCCAGGGATATTTCAAGTACAAAGTCTTCTTACCAGTTGTAGTCATACAAAATAAAACAGTTCTTCTTGAGTTTCAAAACAGGAACAAGTTCAATATCAAAACATTCAATAAATAGTAGAAAGCAACATGTAGCTATGATCAAACAGTGATCATGCAGAGAGATCAGGTAGAGAGTTACAGCAAGTAAGCAGGTAAAATGGTATAGTATCCACACAAGCCATGATTCAGACTTCCCTTAAGTACATTGGCTACAGAGTTTAGCCAATCAGGATACAGGATTATGCAATACAGTCTTAAAGCAATATAATACCTTTCTGACTGCAAACATGCATTGTTGGTTTATATATTGCTTGACCATTTCCTAACAACATCCATGCATAGCTACACATGCTTCCACTTTTTGACCGACTCCATCCAACCTCCAACTTTTACCATGTTCTCCTTCTCTTCAACCCATTCACTGATGCTCTTTGGAAAGATATCCCTTCTTCTTTTTTTCCCCTTTGTCATTGCCCTTGAATAAACTAGAATTACCTTGATATAAGTGACAGGGACTGCTGAGTCATTTTTACATTATCCTCCACTTTCAAGAAGTCAGGAGGGTAGATGTACACATTTACCCTGTGATAGCTGTTAAAAGGAGCTACTGTGGTCACACAGGATTTAATGAGCCAGCCACTTGCACAGTCTGCTTTCTCAGAGCCTCATAAGATTATCATTAGCTTGGCTCTAAAGGAATGTGTTAAAAATAATAATAATTGCTTAAAAGAAGAAGAAAAAGAAAGAAATGTAAGGAAGTGCCATTAATCACAGTTGCCAACTGCATGAAGGTGGGGTGTGGGGTATGTGGGGAGGCTGTCAAAAGGGATTTAGAGGGGAAGAAAATAAATGTAAAATGCTCTTTGGAAAAGAATGCAGCCAGATAATCTGTTCTCCTTACTTCGCACAGCCTGCTAAGGAATAAGTTATTAAATACATGCACCAGATATGTGCATATAAATAGCCTGACAGCCATTTTCTCCAATTGTGTGCTGAGCAGCTGGGCTAATATAGGGAAAATCACCGAATGAAAGCATGAATCAGGGGCAGGGGATACTAAAGGTTGTTGCAAAACTGCCATGGGAAAAGTGGTTTAAATTGTTGCTTGGGGCAATTACTGCACCCATCACAAATTTTGAAAGAGTAGAGATTGCGAGAATAGGCCCATTTCCATCTCCCTTTTGGTGGTGGCACCAAATTCTTGCAAACTTCACTCTTCCAAAATGTAGGGAGAATCCACCAGGGGTGAAATGCTCCCGGTTCGGACCGGATTGCCCGATCCGGAGCGATGGAGGCGGGTGGTTCGGAGAACCGGTAGCAAAAATCCCTGCTGCCCCCGCCCCATTGCCCAGCTGAGCTGTGCAATCATCAGAGGCTTTTTTTTAATTTTTAAAAGCATTTTTTCTACAACCTCTTTGGCCGAAAAAATGCTTTTAAAAGTAAAAACAAAAGCCTCTGATGATCGCGCGGCTCAGCTGGGATCATCAGAGGCTTTAAAAAAAAAAAGAAAACCTCTGCTGATCAGGCAAGTCAGCTGGGATCGTCAGAGGCTTTAAAAAAAAAAGAAAGCCTCTGCTGATCAGGCAAGTCAGCTGGGATCGTCAGAGGCTTTAAAAAAAAAAAAAGAAAGCCTCTGCTGGTCAGGCAAGTCAGCTGGGATCGTCAGAGGCTTTAAAAAAAAAAAAAGAAAGCCTCTGCTGGTCAGGCAAGTCAGCTGGGATCGTCAGAGGCTTTAAAAGCATTTTTTTTACAATGGTTTTAAAAGTAAAAAAAAAAAGTTGGCCATGCCCATTCAGTCATATTAACAAACCCCCCCCCCCCACCAAGCTACGCCCACAGAACCGGTAGTAACAAATCTTACATTTAACCACTGGAATCCACCCCTTTCAATATAAGAAAACCCCCATATTAGCAAAGTAATGCCTCCACCCCCACCCCTGAAAGAAAAAAGGCTTCCCTGAGGTAAAACCACTCATGCACTCGAGTAAAACCGCCTCAACTTTCCTAGCCTTCTGGAAGAGTGTCAAATAGCAACTGCAATAGCACTCAGACTTATATCCCACTTCGTAGTGCTTTACAGCCCTCTCTAAGCTTTTTTACAGTGTTGGAAGGAATCTCCTCCTGGATTCGGTTCCAAGTGGGGAGAAAGACACTGGAAACACGGTGGCTGCTTGGAAAGATGGTTTTAATGGTGGACAGGATCCCATGCCTTGAAGATCTTGGGTGAAGAAAAAGTGGGAAGAGATGCCGAGAGTGCCTGAGTTTTATACCCTTCTCTGGGCTTTTGAATTGGAGCTTGTATTCTGATTGGTTGTCAGACTCCCATGGGGCCATGCAGGGGCAACTTTGCAGGTTGCGTTTATGAGTCCCAAGCTTGGTTGAGCCTTGCTGGGTGATGATGTAATGAAAGGGCTTTGGGATCCCTATTATGGCTCTGCCTGAAGGAGGTAGATCTTTGTTATGTAGAATAGACTGGCCCAGGCCTTAATGGCCCGTTGACAAAGGTGCGGGGGAGGGGCCCTGAGTTTCTGCCTCCCTTTTAGGGGAAATATTCTGCCCTTTTAATATTTCCTAAAATATTTCATTTTCCTAGGAGAGGGGTGGGTTTTAACTTCCTACAACAGAGTCAGCGTATTTTCCCCCAACGATCTGGGTCCTCATTTTGCCAACCTCAGAAGGATGGAAGGCTGAGTCAATCTTGAGCCGGTCAGGATCAAATTCCTGGCAGTGAGCTGAGTTAAGCTGCTAACCACTTCCCATCACAGCTTTGCATGGCAAAGGGTATGAGACAGGAGTGAAATGCTCCCAGTTCGGACCGGATCGCCCGATCCTGTAGCGATGGCAGCGGGAGGTTCAGAGAACTGGTAGCAAAAATCCCTGTCCCTCCCCCCCAGGGTGTTGTGGCCCGCCAGCGGCCTGCGCGGATTGTGGCTGATCCCAACGAGGAGGCTGGTGTGATGTCGCGCCAGCAGCCTGTGCAGCCGGCGCTCAAGTCAGACAGCGAGGAGGCTGAAGAGGATGTGGTGCCAGAGGCAGAGACTCAGCCAGGGCCTTCAGAACCTCCAGAGGCTCCTTCAAGTGAAGAGAGTGAAGTGGAGGAGCCTCTTCTCAATGCTCGAGCACACAGGGCTGCCAAAAGGCAGGAGTGGCTACTCAGGAGGAGGAGGTCTCCTCGAGAGTAAGGCTTGGGGTTAATTGGCCACTCCCTTAGCCTATTTAAGTTCGCACACAGATAGCAAATGCTGCTGGAAACAATGTTTGGTTCTAAGCAGAGCATTTTGAGAGTGAGTTTTTTGTTACAACTTGGTTTCTGGGCTGATTGCCAACCCTTGTCGGACTTCGTTTAATCTCTGTAATTCATAGCAGGCTGATAAGGACATTTGTGGTTAAAGCCTGCATTTTGAAAGGGGTCTGTTTGTATTAAATGGAGTTTTTGGAGCTGTGTGTATGTGTTACACTTCTTGGGACCCGTAGCTGGGGCAGAACACAGGGAAGGAGCAGAAGTTTTAGAAAAAATGCTTTTAAAAGTAAAAAAAGAAAAAGTTGACCAAGCCCACCCAATCACATTACCCTCCCCCCCACCAAGCCACACCCACAGAACCGGTAATAACAAAATTTATATTTCACCACTGCTTTGAGAGTGATATTCAACCCTGGGGGTGGTCAGTATCTTGAGGGCCCTCCCTCCACCTCTTTTAACTTTTTAACATCTTCATTTTTAAACCTTATTTTCATTATCTTGGTATCTCTATTTCTAACTATGTTTTTATACTACTGTGTTGTTTTTTTTTATTGTAAACCACCGAGAGCACAATTTAGGTGAGCTATGCGGTATAGAAGTTTGATAAATAAAGTAATAAATGAAAGAAAATAAAATGAAATAATAAAACAATAACACAAAATATAATAAATAATAAAATAAAATAAATAATAAAATAAAATTATAAATAAAACAATAAAATAAAATAAAAATTAATTAATGTAAAATAATAAATAAAATAATAAATAAAATAATAAATAAAATAATAAATAAATAAAATAAAATAATAAATAGAATAATAAATAAAATAAATCCACATGTTAACATGACGGCCGTGGCCATGAAATCAAAGCTCCACCGCTTTTAAAAATGTGTTACACATATAATTCATGTTAAAAGGGGTGCATGTCAGTGGTGGGTTGCCCCCGGTTCGGACTGGTTCTATAGAACCGGTAGTAAAACCAGCAGGAGGCTCCACCCACTGACCCTGAAGTCATGAGAAGCGATCTGCGCATGTACAGAAGCAAGGCGCGCGCAAGAGAGAAGCGAGCAAGCGCCTGCGATTCTGTTGCAAACCGGTAGTAAAGGTAAGTAGAACTCACCCCTGGTGTGTGTGTAGCTTTGATCATACATATTTTTGGCCTCTCCCTCCCACCCCCCAGGACCACTTGTGATACGTTAAAGGCAATTTCCTCCTCCTGCAATTAACTTCCTACTCAATTAGTACTAACACTGTAATCTGACCAATTTCCTTATATAGCAAAAATATCATCAGATATATTGAGACACATCGCTGTAGTTATAAAAAGCTATTTGACAGTGGTTAAGTATAGGTCGAGGGTTTGCATATATACCATACAGCTCTGAATCTAGGTTCCTCAATCTTTGGTGGCCTATAGATGTTTAGAAAAACTACAATTGTTCCCGAAACTGCTAGCCCAAACTGATCCTAAGACTGGGAGACGAAGTTTTAATATCCATCTAAGAGCCAATAGATTGAAGTTGATTTAAATGCTGGATGTTAGCTTATAGCAGAACCATATCACGAGAGGGGATGAAAGCAAGAGAGAGAATTTTCAACACTTTTTGAAACGTTATGATTATTAGTCTTAAGAGGAGGTAGACATAATCAACAAAATATTGAGCTGTGCAGAAATGGACAGGTTAACAATGGAGCTCAAAGATAAAGATGAATCGGAATTCTATGTAACCTGGAATACATTTTATAAATGGCTAGAGAAAAGGAAGAATGTAAGGATAGAGAATTAGAAACAGAGTGAAGAAAAGGGGAGAAAAATAAATAAAATAATATAAGAAATATTAGATAGGAATAAATTGGATTTGAATAGATACGAAGGGAATATGTATGTAACTGAAGTGTGATTGAATGTACAAAAAGTATATATGGAATATGCATGATGCTATATTGTAATATACACGAAAGAAAAAGTGTTAGAAAAATATGTACCAGACAAGTTGCACCAAGTCTAATGTTTTTAAATTGTATATTTAATAAAATGAGTAATAATAAATAATAATAATAATAATAATAATAATAATAATAATAATAATAATAATTAAAAAAAAAGAAAGAAAGCAAGAGAGAGAATTTTCAACACTTTTTGGAACGTTCTGATTATTAGTCTTATAATTGTTGTACACACACACACATGCACATACACACAGAGTAATTAATCCCAGCATTGCTACTTCAACTTGATGCTTTTTAAAGCACCGGAGTTTAACTCCCTTGTAACGGTGGCACTTAATAATTATACTGGCTGTCCTCAAACTACTCTGCCCGTATCTTGTGTGGCACACCACATGATTCTCCAGGTACAAATTGCTAAACAATTACCGAGCAGAGAAAGGTCATAATAATAGGTTGCAACAACCTTTGCTGCCTGCCTTTACTCCACCAACGTTTAGAAAAGAACCATTTCATCCCATTGTTATAATGACGAGGAGGAAGTAGTTGAAAGTAATTAAAGACAAGCAAACAAAAGGCAGGAGTGCAAAGCTCCGTAACAGCTACTTTCCCTTCCTGCCTACTCCATTACGTCGGGCTCTATGGGGGAAAAAAAATGACATGATTGGAATGACCCACAGGGTATACCGGTGGCCCGGGCTTACCTTTCTAAAAGACAGAACAAATGGTGTTGGCTAAACCTTTCTGAAAGTGGGAAAGTGATGACAAAAATACTGCCAGGAAGTCACTGAAAGGCATCAAGGTATCCTTATTGCTTACGGGGCTCTTGAAAACTTTTCTTTCCTGGCTTTTGTTGCTTTTACTATTGAGATAGGCAAGAAACTGTCAGATGCAAAAGATCAGGTGAAGATCCAATAAAATTGATTCAGGACTAATCGTACTTATGCATAGGAACGTTCTCAACTAACAGTTAGCACCTGCTTAGAGTTAGATCAGGGGTGTCAAACTCAAGGGGCCCAGGGCCCAGATCTGGCCTGCGGGGTGCTTAGATTTGGCCTGAGGAGCCGCCCTGGAAACAGCAAAGAAACAGCCCGCAGTGTCTCTGGTAGAGGGTTGCAGGAAGCTGTTGCAGCCAAAAATGGAGTTCAGGAGCTGTTTTGCTGGCAGAACAGGGGTGAAATCCAGCAGGTTCTAACAGGTTCTGGAGAACTGGTAGCGGAAATTTTGAGTAGTTCGGAGAACCGGCAAATACCACCTTTGGCTGGCCCCAGAGTGAAGTGGGAATGGAGATTTTGCAATATCCTTCACCCAGGAGGGGAGGGAATGGAGATTTTGCAATATCCTTCCCCTGCCACGCCCACCAAGCCACGCCCACAGAAACGGTAGGAAAAATTTTTGGATTTCACCCCTGTGGCAGAGTGCTCGGGCCACCACAGAGCTCACCCGACATGAGTGACAATGAGCTGGCCACGCCCCCATCATACACCCCTGGCCATGCCCCCCACCCCCAAGGTCAAACACAACCCTGATGCGGGCCTCAATGAAATCGAGTTTGACACCCCTGAGTTAGATAAAGAATTCAAGAGGGTTGGAGTTAGCTCACTTATGGCTATGTAAGGATTCTAGGCTGATTCCTCTTTTAACTCTGCCCCCCCCCGATTCTGCCACTCCCTCACCTACAAAAACAAAAATTATTAAAATGGGGAGTGGGTCCTTTCAAAAACGAGAAGGGGGATGCCACAGATTGGCTGCTGGTCCCCTAAATCAGTGGTCCCCAACCCCCGGTCCGCGGACCGGTGCCGGGCCGTGGAGTACCTGGCACCGGGCCGCGCAGCAGCCGGGGGACAGGAATGCTGCAGCGCAAAGGCTCCTGGGCCGTGCGCAATGGGCCTGCGCAAAGGCTCCTGGGCCGTGCGCAATGGGCCTGCGCAAAGGCTCCTGGGCCGTGGCCCCACCCCTGCGCGCGCTCAGCGGGCCGCGGCGATAAAAAGGTTGGGGACCACTGCCCTAAATCATATTTTAAAGGGCAACATGGAGATGCAGAGAATGATGTCAGATAATAGATTATTTGTTCTAGGGTACCTGTTCAAGAGTCTCATACAATTGACACAAATGGAAGCTGATTTGGCAGCGATGCAACAGATAAAGCTTTGGATTGGAGAAGATGAAGGCTTAAAACTTTATTCCGACCCACAGTATGGTCTGTTTAAATTTTGCTGAGTACAGTAGGTAAACCCGGCCACAGTGGTTTACCTGAGTATAAAAACTTCCCAATAACTTCCAAATTCTTTTCTCACAGTCTCCTTTCACATTTTATTATCCAATGTAAGGGCCTTGTCATTTGCAACAGGAAAATACACATAAGCCTAAAACAGGCTTAACACAAATATTTTTTTTTAAAAAAATAAACCACTATTTCCCGCTACCCCTCTCTCCATCCCAAGATACATCACACCTTTCATCAAAATGCCTGGATCTCTTGGCTCTAGCATCATGAATAAAAATCCATCAATCCTTAAAAAAAAATAATGGAAGGATGAAGCAAATGCCTATCCCCAAAATAGAGAGAGCAAAGATGAAAATTAGTGCCTCGCCCCTTTAACATTAACACTTTGGGGGTGGGGTGGGGGGGCTTCCTAGAGACTGGGCAGTTCTATCTTGGAGAGAGTTCAGCTACAATCTTGTTTGGAAGCCACTGTTGATGAAGATAAGGTGGGGCAACCGCTGTTTGTTGTCATAGGACCTTAAATGTGTTTTGTGCATCTAATCATTGGTATGGTTTTCTCTTGGTTTTGCACCCTTAGTTTGCTTAATGATGGCTTGAATGAGATGCTGCTGTGTGCCAAGACACTTGGTACATCTCTCTCCCTCCCAACCTCTCTCCCTCTCTCTCCTCTCTCCTCTATCATTTATCTACCATCTATTTATCTATCCATCACCTATGTATCTATCTAGCATCTATCTATCCTATCTATCACCTATCTAACATCTATCTATCCATCTAGCATCTATCCTATCTATCCATCATCTATCTATCCATCATTTATTCATCTATCTATCTATCTATCTATCTATCTATCTATCTATCCATCATTTATTCATCTATCTATCTATCTATCTATCCATCATTTATTCATCTATCTATCTATCTATCTATCTATCCATCATTTATTCATCTATCTATCTATCTATCTATCTATCTATCTATCTATCCATCATCTATCTATCTATCTATCTATCTATCTATCCATCCATCCATCCATCCATCATTTATTCATCTATCTGTCTACCTATCTACCTACCTACCTATCTTTCTCTCTCTCTCTCTCTCTCTCTTTCTCCATCTATTAATTTCTCTCTCTCTCTCTCTCTCTCTCATCTCTATCTCTCTGTGTCTATCTCTCATTTCCCCTCCCCCGTGTGTGTGTGTGAGTGTGTGTGTGTGCGTTTTTCTTTTTAAAAAAGACAACCAAAGGTAGAAATGTTGTATTGCATGAGAGCCGAGGTGGCGCAGTGGTTAGGGTGCAGTACTGCAGCTAGTTCAGCTGACTGCTAGTTCAGCAGATCAGCGGATCAAATCTCACCAGCTCAAGGTTGACTCAGCCTTCCATCCTTCCGAGGTGGGTAAAATGAGGACCCAGATTGTTGGGGGCAATATGCTATTTAGTATACTGTCTTTGGTATAAGCCGCCCAGAGTCCTCGGAGAGTGGGCGGCGTAGAAATATGAAGAATAATAATAATAAATAAATAAAATGATTTGCATTATGCAGTTATAACTAGACTCTTTTGGATTATTATTTGTCAAACATATTATTTATTTATTATTAATACCTCAACACCGACACATGCATTATAAAATCCGCAAGATAGATGCAAGGGCAGTTTTTACATTTGATTTTTTCTTTTTTTTTAACCTTGAAGATGTGGGATAGAGAAGAGAAAGGAAAAATCTTTAGAATGGATGGGAATTAAGTGAAGTTGCTTAGTTTTTCCTAGTAAAACATGCACTTTTTAAAATATAATATTGGGAGTAAAATATAAACGTAGAAACTTGAGCGAATTGTCAAGTCTAGATCTTTTCAAAGTAATATGCAAGTACCTCCCTGATGAACAGTAGAGAAAGGATTACATTTGTCAATAGAAACTGGCGGTGTTTGGAAATTCTCCATAGTAATATTTCTGCTGAAAGTACCCATGAAACCAAAACTCAGTCTAGACGTACAGATTATCATGGGGCAATACTTTTTCTGCTTTATGCTATTTCACCTGGCAGGCAGAGACTCATCACACAGACTCACACAGACTGTATCTTACCTGTGTAAAAAAGTTCTGGGCTGCATAAACAGAGGGATAGAATCAAATCATGTGCAGTGTTAATACCATTTTATAATGCCTTGGTAAAGGCCACACTTGGAATACTGCACCCAGTTTTGGTCACCGTGGACGTATTTTGGGGAGTGGCTTGGAGTAGTTCTTATCTTTTCTATTTCAGCATTAAACCGCTTTTTCAAGTGGGGCAGAATGTCAGATCTGCCATCACACTGTTGATGAGCTTGATGGTTTTCTTGCAGATGTTTCATTACTCATACTAAGTAACATCATCGTTTCATTACCTTAGAATCAAGATCATATGAAGTGTTAATACCATTTTATAAGAGCCTTGGTGGCGCAGCAGACTAAAGTGCTGTTAATTAGCACCAGCTGCCTGCAATTGCTGCAAGTTCGAATCTCACCAGGCCCAAGGTTGACTCAGCCTTCCATCCTTCTGAGGTAGGTAAAATGAGGACCCGGATTGTGGGGGCAATAAGCTGACTTTGTATAAAAAAGAACACCACTTAGGGGGGGCCGAAAGCCCTGCTAAGCAGGTATATACAAAAGTATGAAGGCTATTGCTTAACGCATTGTAAGCCGCCCTGAGTCTCCGGAGAAGGGCGGCATATAAATTGAACCAATAAAATAATACCTTGGTAACACCACATTTGGAATATTGCATCCAGTTTTGGTCGCCACAATGTAAAAAAGATGTTGAGACTCTAGAAAGAGTGCAGAGAAGAGCAACAAAGATGATTAGGGGACTGGAGGCTAAAACATATGAAGAACGGTTGCAGGAACTGGGTATGTCTAGTTTGATGAAAAGAAGGACGAGGGGTGACATGATAGCAGTGTTCCAATATCTCAGGGGCTGCCAGAAAGAAGAGAGAGTCAAACCAGGGGTGGGTTCTACTTACCTTTACTACTGGTTTGCAATGGGGCCGCACATGCCCTGATGACATCGGGGTCGGTGGGCAGAGCGTCCCGCCGGTTTTACTACCAGTTCTTGTGAACCGGTCCGAACCGGGGGCAACCCACTACTGAGTCAAGCTATTCTCCAAAGCACCTGAGGGTAGAACAAGAAGCAATGGGTGGCAACTAATCAAGGAGAGAAGCAACTTAGAACTAAGGAGAAATTTCCTGACAGTTGGAACAATTAATCAGTGGAACAACTTGCCTCCAGAAGTTGTGAATGCTCCAACACTGGAAGTTTTTAAGAAGATGTTGGATAACCATTTGTCTGAAGTGGTGTAGGGTTTCCTGCCTAAGCAGGGGGTTGGACTAGAAGACCTCCAAGGTCCCCTCCAACTCTGTTATTATTATATTATAAAGGTGTCAGTTTTCCGTCTACCATGTATTTTTGTGTGTTCGTTCAACCAATGTTTTGATATCTTCTCTGCATAGCAGAATAACACAACATAATAACAGAGTCGGAAGCCCCTCAAATATTAGAACATTGCTATCAGGTCACCCCAACATTTCCAGGCAGTCTCCAAGAATCAGACACAATTGTACGGAGGGGGAGAAATTGTAAATAGTCTATCACATACCATCAAGTCCTGAATAAGTAGGCTTTGTGTCCACAACATATTCGAGCAGATTGCTAAAGCAGCACATTTCCTAAATTTGTTCTGTACATTAATCCATAGGTCCCCAAGTTACCCCTGCTTTGTGGACTGGTCCACAGTCCACAATCCGTTGGGAACTGGGCTGCACGAGCAGTGGGCAAGTGCATGAAGCTTCGTTTGCACCAGCTGCTGGGCCACAGAGCCAGAAAGGTTGGGGATGGCGGCATTAATCCATCAAATAAGAAAGTAGACTGGGGTTATGTAGGAGGCTAACAAAGAGAAGACTGACAGTAGACCATCCAAGACTGATAGTAACAAACTCTAGTTGATTGTGCAAATGAATCTGTTTTCATACCTAGGCATGAAGTCTTATATGATCACAGTTGCACACTAGAAATGACTATCGCTTTATTTCACGCTTCTGCCATCAGAAGCTTTTGAGCATCAAGTATCAAACCTTTCTTGAACAAGCATGTTTGACACACTCTTCATATAGCCACTTGGTTATATGCATCGTTAACTCAACAGAAAAGTCCTAGTATGCAGGTTGAATGGTCTCCAATGGGTAAGATCTCAAAATTAGCCTACTCAAAACCAAGTCCTTTGGAAATCTGAGGATATACTTAGAGCTCCCAGGTACTTTGGCTAATTTCAGTGAAAGTTGCCTCCAATCAAGGATTCAAATGACCTCAGCCTCTCTCAGAGTTCATATTTAAATACATATGAGGTATTTGAGAATAAATTTCTGTGAAGATCTGTGTGCCTATGTCTATGTCTGCCTGCCTGCCTGCCTATCTAATCTATATATCTCTCTATTTTTCTGTTTGCCTTTCTGTGTGTCTATCATCTATCTATCTATTTTTGTCTCTCTACTCTCTATATCTCTGTCTCTCTGTCTCTCTCTCTCTCTCTCTCTCTCTCAACATGTAGGTATAATTGTGTGTGTGTGTATATATATATATGTACAAACACAGTGGTGGGATTCAGCTGGTTCGGGATGGTTCAGGCAAACCGGTTTTTAAATTGCTGGCTGGCCTCGCCCCTTCCCACCCTGCTCCTTTCCACCCCGCCCCTTTCAGGAGTCCCCATATGCCCCGTTTTTGCTCCCAGGAGGCTGCAGGGAGGCCTACTAGGCCCAAAATGGGGCGCGGGGGGGGTGCCCCCCCTCATGGCCCGTTTTTGCTCCCAGTAGGGTGCAGGAGGCTGAGTGCTGCCTGTCACACACCCTGTCACACCATGGCCATGCTCACCCAGCCAGTCATTAGGGCAGAGAACCAGATGTTAAATTATTTGAATCCCACCACTGTATGTATGTATGTATGTATGTATGTATATATCGGTATATATCAGGGGTGGGTTCTAAAATTTTTTACTACCGGTTCTGTGGGCGTGGCTTATTTTGTGGGTGTGGCTTGGAGGTCATGTGATTAGGTGGGCATGGCTAGCTGGTCAGAGTCATTTCTGGAAGGTCCTTGCACTTACGACCAGTCCTCGCACTTACGACCCAACTCATTTGTTTGCTTTTAACACTGATCAGCTGTAGGACGGCCCTTTGAAGCCCCACGGCAAGAGTTTAAACAGTTTTTTTTCCCTCTAGTCATCAGCTGGGACTCAGGAGGCAGCAATAGATTGGGGGTGGGACCAAATAAAAGGTAAGAATAATGTGGGTGGGGTTGGGCGGGGGGGAGAACCGGTTCGGTGATGTCATATCGTCACCACTACTGGCTCGGCCGAACCGGACTGAACCGGGAGGAACCCACCACTGGTGTGTGTGTGTGTGTGTGTGTGTGTGTGTGTATATATATATATAAAGTGTTTTTCTATTGAAGCACCTGGTCTACCCCAATAAGAGAGGGAGCATACTGTTTCCCTTTCGCCTTTCAGCTCCAATCCAGGAGCCCTCAAGCAGTCACATTCACGACAAACCATTTTATACCAAATTTATATTTGCTGATAAAGAAATAAAGCAAATATAAATTATAATCACACACACACACACACACATATATATATATAGAGAGAGAGAGAGAGAGGGAGAGGGAAAGAGAGAGAGATGATTTTTCTCTAATCACACAGACTTAATCAAAGTAGCTAACATTCAGGTCTGCTGCAATCAGATTAAAATTACATGTAATGCTACTAAAAAAGATACAGCTAGGAAACAGGGGTGGTCAAAAATATATTTTTAAAAGATGTCTGTAAAACAGGGTCCCCCCCCCCCCACTATTTTCTTTGAAAACTCTTTGTTGGACTAAGTTTGCATGCCAATTTTATCCATCCCTTCCCTCTCTCCAAATCTCAGCCTTATTATACAGATGTCTCTTCCAAGGCATGGGAAGAGGGGGGGGGTTGCCCGTTTAGAATATTCAAAATAACCGAGCTTGTGTCATATTAACGTGAAACCACAAACACTATAATTAGTGTTCTGAAGTAAGAAGACCATAATCTTCTTGATAATGCTGCACTTAATAATGTCCTGCATGTAGGATATTGGTCTTGATGCTTTAGAAAATAGCTTCTTTGTGCATTATTTTTAAATTAAAAAGAGTATGTGGAAAGGGAATCAATTCTAATTTCCAGATCTGTCTTTTCTTCCTTCCCCTACTTTGAAATGGACCCTTCTTATTTGTTGTATTTGAAAGCCACACTTCCTCCCAAAAACATAGGGTGGTACTAGCAAAGCCCTATAACAGCGGTTCAGGTCCTAGAAATAATTGTGTGGTAGAGCAGAAATCGGATACCCCATGTCCCTTGCCCGTTACCTTCTAATGTGAAATTTGCTTCCAAGAAAATATGAGCAGCATTTTGCCAGAGTGATCAGAAATAAAAGCTAAATATATTTTGATTTAATCTATAGAGCAGGGGGTCTCCAAACTTTTCTAATCAATTCTAGTCCATTTTCTAATACTTAGAAGTATTCTTGACGGTTTTATTTTTATTTTATTTTATTTTATTTTTATTTATTTTTATATGCCGCCTTTCTCCGGAGACTCAGGGTGGCTTACAATGCGTTAAGCAATAGCCTTCATACTTTTGTATATTTTATACAAAGTCAGCTTATTGCTCCCACAAACTGGGTCCTCATTTTACCCACCTTAGAAAGGATGGAAGGCTGAGTCGACCTTGAGCCTGGTGAGAATTGAACTCGCAGTAATTGCAGGCAGCTGGATGTTAAATGCTGCCTTAGTAAGAGGCATTAGCCTCCTAGGCCACTCAGGCTCCTTTCTTGCAGACATTTCATTACCAAACTAGAATAGAATAGAATAACAGAGTTGGAAGGCACCTTGGAGGTCTTTTAGTCCAACAACTATGCCGCCTTCGGTCTGACCTAAGCGTAGTACATAAAATTATCTGCTACCATGTCCTACCTGTCAATGACCACTTCAGCTTCAACCGCAATAATACACCAGCACACAATAGATACAAACCAGGGGTGAAATCCAGCAGGTTCTGACAGGTTCGGGAGAACCAGTAGCAGAAATTTTGAGTAGTTTGGAGAACCGGTAAATACCACCTCTGGCTGGCCCCAGAGTGGGGTGGGAATGGAGATTTTGCAATATCCTTCCCCCAGGAGTGGGGAGAATATTGGGGAATGGGGAATGGGGATTTTGCAGTATCCTTCCCCTGCCACGCCCACCAAGCCACGCCATGGTCACCAAGCCACGCCCACAGAACCAGTAGTAAAAAAATGTGGATTTCACCACTGATACAAACTCAAGGTAAACTGCTCCAAACTCGATTGCAGAAAATACGATTTCAGCAACAGAGTGGTCAATGCCTGGAATGCACTACCTGACTCTGTAGTTTCTTCCCCAAACCCCTAAAACTTTAACCTTAGACTGTCTACTGTTGACCTCATCCCATTCCTAAGAGGACTGTAAGGGGCGTGCATAAGCGCACCAGCGTGCCTACCGTCCCTGTCCTAATATTCCTTTTTACTTACTCTTTTCATGTATTCAAATTATGTTTATACTTATATCTGTTATCTTATACATGCTTGACAAATAAATAAATAAATAAATAAATAAATAAATAAATAAATAAACAAACACCAGCTGTCTGCAATTAAAGTAAGATCGGATCTCGCCAGGCTCAAGGTTGACTCAACCTTCCATCCTTTCTAAGGTAGGTAAATTGAGGACCCAGTTTGTGGGGGCAATAAGCTGACTTTATATAAATATACAAAAGGATGAAGGCTATTGCTTAACGCATTGTAAGCCACCCTGAGTCTCCGGAGAAGGGCGGCATATAAATCAAATTTAAACAAACAAACAAACAAACAAACAAACAAACAAACAAACAAATAACCCTGCTCAGGCAGGAAACCATATCCTTTCAGACAAATAGTTGTCCAATCCCTTCTTCAAAACCTCCAGTGATGAAGCACCCACAACTTCTGAAGGCAAACTGTTCCGCCGGTTAATTGTTCTAACTGTCAGTAAAGTTTTTTCCATAGTTCTAGGTTGCTTCTCTCCTTGATTAGTTTCCATACGTTGTTTCTTGCCTTGCCTTCTGATGCTTTGGAAAATAGGTGGCAGCCCCGTAGATATTGGAACCCTGTCACACCTAGACCTTCTTTTCATTAAACTAGACATATCGTTCTTCGTATGTTTTAGCCTCCAGTCCCCTAATCATCTTTGTTGCTCTTCTCTGCACTCTTTCTAGAATCTCAACGTCTTTTTTATATCGTGGCAATCAAAACCGGATGCAATATTTCAAACAGAGTCTTACCAAGGCATTGTAAAGTGGTACTAATGCTTCCTGTGATCCTATTAATATTAGGCTTTCTTTTGGAGCAGGGAAGATGGCCTTTCTAGATGATTCTTGTTTTATTCAAAGATAAGTGTAAGAAACTAAACTTTTAACCTTTTGGTATATGAGCGATTCCTGCTCCCTCCCTCTTTCTAATCACTTTGAAATCAAAACCACGGAGTTGGGCTTAGCTCTTGTTCCAAATATGTCCAAGTGGTGGATTAACAGGTAAGATGAGAAATGTCCTGCTCTGTGAGCAAGGAACATGTGCAAACAGGTGGATGCATTCCCAGGACTTTGATGGAGGTTTTATCACTTCCTTTTACCATGTAATTTCATATTTTTAAACATGGGGATGGTGTTGGTGGTGGAATTCAATGACGGTGCCAGGTATTCGTTTTTAGGAAATTCACATTTTATTTTCCAGAATTCAGCATAGGCTCAAATCCTATCAAGCTGCCACTTAAAAACTAAGCAAGAGAAAAATCTCTCTTAGTTCTTTTCTGAGTCTTCAGCTCCATAGTTATCTTTCAGGCAGTGTTGCCTTTTTAGCTATTAATTATATTTGCAGAAATTATGAACAACATTATTTGAGATGTATTTTTTTGCTAGTTATTTTCTCTTGGTCTTTAGTCCTTTTCAATAAATTCTAATTTTGACTGAAAGGGGAAAAATATCCTGCACATATAAGACCTTTAATAACTAAAGCAAATATTGATATATTTCAGGAAGTAAATTTTGGCTTTGCTAAGTGAGGTTTAAATTCAGGGCTTTTCCAATATATGAACACTATAATTTTTGGGATGGGCTCATGTTATTTGTTCATCCCAACCCTCACTTCAGCAAGCAAAATCTTCAAAAAAGAAAAAAAAGAATGGAATTTTGTCTAAATATTTGCATTTGCTATTTTAAATAAATGCATATTTTTTTAAAATAAATAAAGGCGGTATATGACCCGATATTTGTTTGTCTGTTTTTTCGTGATAACTCACTTTTCTATCCAAAAAAAATCTTATTAAAATCATCATGACCACCACAACAAAATTTACTAAAGCAAAACAAAATATAATTAAACTGGACATTTGTATCTAAAATAAAATGACTTAAACATTGCCAAAAAAAAAAATAGTTTGGAAAAACAACATTTTTTTCCAAAGGAGAAATAAGGGAAACATGGAGTTCTTCTGTTCCTGTGAAGCTAATAGCTTATGCCTGTTATGTTTTTTAAAAAAATCAGAATTTGTTAACAATATATTGGTTTGTAGCAAGCAGGCACGAAGTATGCTGGTTTTCAAGTATAGTTTAGTCATTATAAAGTTGGACCAGAAACAAGGAAATCGAGAGCCAAATCTCTAACTGCACATATTTTGGGGTGACTTTATATTTTTCTTTTTTCATAGCACAACATTTCTATGAGGTTAAAAATGAAGGATGACCCCCATATACACCATCTTTAGTGTCTAGAGAAAAGACAGGACATGCCTGTAATCATTGTAATAATTGGTCACCACAGTGTAAAAAAGATGTTGAGACTCTAGAAAGAGTGCAGAGAAGAGCAGCCAAGATGATTAGGGGCCTGGAGGCTGAAATATATGAAGAACAATTGCAGGAACTGGGTATGTCTAGTTTAATGAAAAGAAGGACTAGGGGAGACATGGTAGCAGTGTTCCACTATCTCAGGGGTTGCCACAAAGAAGAGGGAGTCAAGGTGTTCTCCAAAGCACCTGAGCGCAAGACAAGAAACAATGGGTGGAATCTAATGAGAGAAGCAACCTAGAACTAAGGAGACATTTCCAGATAGAACAATTAATCAGTGGAATAACTTGCCTTCAGAAGTTGTGAATTCTCTAACACTAGAAGTTTTTAAGAAGAGATCGGATAACTATTTTATTGGTTCGATTTATATGCCGCCCTTTTCCGGAGACTCAGGGCGGCTTACAATGCGTTAAACAATAGCCTTCATATTTTTGTATATACCTGCTTAGTAGGGCTTTCGCCCCCCGCCCAGCGGTGTTCTTTTTTTTATACAAAGTCAGCTTATTGCCCCCACAAACCGGGTCCTCATTTTACCTACCTCATTTTACCTACCTTAGAAAGGATGGAAGGCTGAGTCAACCTTGAGCCTGGTGAGATTTGAACTTGCAGTAATTGCAGGCAGCTGGTGTTACTTAACAGTGCTTTAGTCTGCTGCGCCACCAAGGCTCTCCCATCTAGCCATGATTTTCTCAGCCTTCCTTTTCCTCTTGATCCATTCACTCCTACTTCATTTATTTATTTCCACTTTGATCTTCATTTTACCTATACAACTATTGTATTCATTATATTCATTCTGAAGTCTTCTCTCACTATGTTGTACCAGGCATACTTCTTAATTCTCCATAGTTGAGGCCATCTTTGTTGTTGGCTATAAATATGAATAATTTTCAGCAAATGTTCTCACTGCACTAAACTTATTTTTGTTACTGCCGATTTGCCAAAATTTCTCTTCCTTGGAACAAAGAAGGCATGCTTTTATAAAAAGCCATTTTTGTTTCTTCTCATAAACATTCATTCCTTGTTACAGATCATGTACTCAATTTTTATCAACATTCATTCTTCTTCATATTTCTCCATCTGTTGTTTCATTTTTAAATAAACATTCTGTTGCAAGGTACACGAATTATTCTATTTAGTTTTCATCATTTATTTATAACCCAGTGCATTTTCTCTATCAAAACTATCTCGGTCTTTTATACACTAATTTTCAAATCCATACTCTACAATGCATCATACAATGTATTTAACGTTAGCCGCAAATTATTCAGCCGACAAAAATTTCATCTGCCCTCAAAAGTGCATACTTTGATACTGCCATCAATACACCTCTAATGTAATCACAAGCATTCTTATATAATTATCAGTATATTATTCTGCCAAGGTGTCTATGGAGATTCACAGTCATCCAAGTCATGGCAGTCCCAAAGGGGCTTTTTCAACAGGGACTTTCTGGTTTTTCTTTGAAGACATTTTGCTTCTTATCCAAGAAGCTTCTCCAGTTCTGATATCAGAAATGGAAGACGCTACTTGGATGAAAAGCAAAATGTCTTCAAGCAAAAACAAAGGAAGTCCAGTTGCCTCTTGAAAAATCACCTATAGGACAACCATGACCATAGACATTTCATTCTGTGATTGTTTCATCTTTGGCAATAAAATCAGCTTGCTTTTAGATTTAGATTCATTTCTCTGCCATGTGTACATATCCATAAAATTATGTTTACCATATTTTTCGGACTATAAGGTGCACCGGAGTATAAGACACACCTTAGTTTTTGGGGAGGAAAATAAGAAAAAAAGCTGATTGGCGGGTGAATGGCCTCCAGGAATACCCCCAATCAGCTGTTCCCAGAGGTGAACTTTAACAACAGGTTCGTTGGTTGTGAGCTCTGCGCCTTGCTTTTTTTTTCAGCCTCTGAAACCTCCCTTTAAGAGGCTTTGTTTTCAGCCTCTGAAACCTCCATTTCAGAGGCTGGGCAGGGCTACATTTGGTGTATAAGACGCACCCAAATTTTCAGCCTCTTTTAGGGGAGAAAAAGGTTCGTCTTATACTCTGAAAAATACAGTAGATATTTGAAGCACACCTTTTGAATCAGCAGATATTCACAAGCCATCAATCTCATTGATTCTTGAGTGCAGTGGGGTCAGTCACATTTTCTGTACTCTCTCAGTGTGTTCTGATCCATCCAATCATGTCACTTAACAAAATAATTTCTCCTCAGGATAATATTCATTCAGAATATCGCACAATGATCTCCAAATCAGTTCCTAATACTTCTATTATCAACATTCACTGGAGCGATATATGCAGCAGTCACAAATCTACTGTATGGATTCTTGCTTTCAGCCCCACACAACAGCAGCCTACATGACATCAATTCACACTTTCTGATGCATATTTCATTCATAATTAAAGCTACATCTTCACTTCTCTGCAGACATTCATCAACTTCAGGCTGCTTTCATTCAGCTGTGTTGCAGTTTTCTTTCCTTTAGCTTCACATATGCAGAATATATATGTTTCTCTCTTTCATTTAATTAATTGATTAATTGTTTCTGCATTCCAAACCACAATCGTCCATAGTCATCATTAGATAGACCAATAAATATTGACCTCCATTCCCTATAACCGTGATGGCGAACCTATGGCACGTGTGCCACAGGTGTCACATGGAGCCATATCTGTGTGCACACAAGCGTTGCCCTAGCTCAGCTCCAGCATGCATTCGCTCACCAGCCAGCTGATTTTCAGGCTTTTTGGGCCCACCGGAAGTCAGGAAACGGGCTGTTTCCGGCCTCCGAGAGGGTGGGGAAGGCCGTTTTTGCCCTCCCCAGGCTCCTAGAAAGCCTTTGGAGCCTGGGAAGGGCGAAAAACGGGCCTTCCAGTCCCACCGGAAGTCAGGAAATGGGCCGTTTCTGACCTCTGTGTGTGTGGGGGGAAAGGCCGTTTTGGCCCTTCCCAGGCTCCAAGAAAGCCTCTGGAGCCTGGGGAGGGCGAAAAACGGGCCTACCGGGCCCACCGTGCCAAAAGCAGGGGGAGCGTGGGGGGGTCATGCGTGCATGTGCAGGGGGTGTGGGGCACATTGAATTATGGGTGTGGGCATGCGTGTGCATGGCCCCCACATACTCCCCCTGCTTTTGGCACACGACGGCAAAAAGGTTAGCCATCACTGCCTATAACATTTTTGGTTAAGAGGTTTTCCTACAGCACAGTGGTGGGTTGCTCCCGGTTTGGTCCGGTTCTTGCAAACCGGTAGTAATGGTGGCGGGAGTAGGGGTAGGCAGAGCCTTATCCACCTGGATGTCATCATGGATGTTCTGTGCATGCGCAGAAGCACAAGCGCAAGCGCGCACATGAGCGAAGCAAGCAAACCGGTAGTAAATATAAGTGGAACTCACCCCTGCTACAGCCCTTTTTTCCAGTAAGATAAAGCTTTAGTTCTAACCATGTCTCATATGACATTCCTTGCTAAGGATAAATGCACTTTTGTCAGCAGTTTAATGTAATGTTTAATTTACTGTTAATTTCATATGGAATACGGCATCCAGATTTGTTTACCACGTTACAAAAAAAAAAAAAAAGTTGAGAGGTTGGAAAAAGTGCAGAGAAGAACAACTAAAGGCCTGGAGACTAAACGTATGAACGGTTGCAGGAATTGGGTATGGCCAGTCTAGAGGAAAAAAAGGACTGGGGTGACATAATTGCAATATTCCAGTATTTGAGGGGCTGCCACAAAGAAGAGGAGGAAGGGGGTGTCAATATATTTTCCAAAGCATCAGAAGGCAAGACAAGGAGCAATAATCAAGGAGAGAAGCAACCTAGAACTAAGGAGAAACTTCCTAACGGTGAGAACAATTAACCAGTGGAACAGCTTGCCTCCAGAAGTTGTTGGTTCTTCCTCACTGGAGCTTTTTAAGAAAAGATTGGAGAAAAATGGTAGAGGGTTTCCTGCTTGAGCAGGGGGTTGGACTAGAAGATCTCCAAGGTCCCTTCCAACTCTATTCTGATTGATGATTGATTCATTGATAATTCACCCAGTTCTATGGAGCAGTATTTTATTGACTGCAACATTTATAGCTTGATGCCAGGCAGGCCTCTAAATCTGATTCCATAAAGTAAAACACAAACTTGTAAAACTGTAATCTGGAAATCTCGACATTTCTTTGCTAAATATGTACACAGTTGTGAATCTTTTATCTGTAAGGAAAGTGAGGCCTTATGTTTCTGCTTCCATGCAATCGTAAGTCTTTCTCTCTGTATGTGCCATTCATCTGAATAATTGCTTTATTAATGCAGATGTAATGTTTGCTACACAAATGCAGTGATTTATTTATTGATATTAAATTGGTTGGCCACCCTTCTCATCACGGGATGACTCTGGGCAGGTCACAACATTAAATGCACAGGCCAATGAAAATTGCTGCTGAACTTTCCAGCTCTATACGAAGATAGAAGGTCCTAGTTTGATACAAAGCAGGAGGACAATTATAATTTTAAGCTCGTTGAATTTTATTCCTTCTCAGCCAGTGGTGGGTTTTCCCCGGTTCAGACCGGTTCGCAAGAACCGGTAGTAAAACCAGCTGAAGGCTCCGCCCACTGACTCGGACGATCTGCGCATGTGCAGAAGAGTGCGCATGGGCGTGAGTGAAGCGAGCGTGCACACGTGGGCATGATGCGAACCAGTAGTAAAGGTAAGTAGAACTCACCCCTGTTCTCAGCGCAAAAGATGAGAGAGATGCCCTATTTTGTCAATGCCATGTTTATGAATCCAACAAATTCACTTCCCCGGATTGCTATCGATACCCACAAACACAACCCACAAAATTGGGCTGACGTTCTTGGGCTTTTTAGATCCTGGTATGCAGTTGCTCAAATAAATATAAATAAGACACCAAAATATCCATCTGAAAAGGCCAGGTATCTTCCATCTTTTCTTTTCTTTTTTATTTCATGCTGTACAGAGTTTCTTTCAGATAACTGTTCTTTTGAAACTTTCTTCTGTGGATTGATTTTGCCGACGACAAGGAAAAAAATATAATAAAAAAGCTTCTGCCCACTTAACCCTCGGCCTTTAAGTTGTTAATGTTTTGCGTTTTGCTCTGATACACAGCAAAATTGATTCTTTTAAGAGGTGGATTCCCCCTCCTTCTTGGTATTTTTGTCCTCTTTTTCCATGGTGCTAGAGCTACTCTCTGTTGCCTGGCTATTTCCTCTAACAGAAGGTTCATTTAAGTGATCTGTATTGTGTTATTATCTATCTCTGATGCTGTGGTTTTTAGTGCAAAGGCAGTTTATCTTATTAAAGTTATACTCTTTGGGAGAAATTCATTTAAGTGTGACCTGCTGCATTACTGCCAAGCCCTTTTTGGAGAGTTGTCGATGCCTGTAGTGCATTTAAGCAAGGGCCCTTTCAAACGCTATTTTGATAATTTTCATTCAGTTTAAAGAGCTCTTCTGTGCCTTCAGAATTGTTTGGAGGCACTCTGGCCTTCTAAGGACTACAAATATTTGAACAACAGTTTCAAAATACATCCATGTGAATGTTCAGGTCCATGTACATTGA
This sequence comes from Pantherophis guttatus, assembly GCF_059756535.1. Taxonomy (NCBI): domain Eukaryota; kingdom Metazoa; phylum Chordata; class Lepidosauria; order Squamata; family Colubridae; genus Pantherophis; species Pantherophis guttatus. The sequence continues at coordinate 11,375,539 of NC_142068.1, forward strand.
GAAGGAGAGGGAGAAGGAAAGGGAGGGAGGGAGGAGGGAGGGAAGAAGGAAGGAAGGAAGGAAGGAAGGAAGGAAGGAAGGAAGGAAGGAAGGAAGGAGGGAAGGAGATAGGAAGGAAGGAAAGAAGGAAGGAAGGAAAGAAAGAAGATGGAAGATGGAAGGAAGGAAGGAAAAGTGGAAGGGAAGGAGGAAGGAAGGAAAGAAAAGATGGGAGGAAGGAAAAGTGGAAGGGAAGGAGATAAGAAGGAAGGAGGAAGGAAGGAAGGAAATGAGGGAGGGAAGGAGATAGGAAGGAAGGACGAAAAGAAGAAACGAAGATGGAAGGAAGGAAGGAAAAGTGGAAGGGAAGGAGATAGGGAGGGAGGGAGGGAGGGAGGCGGAAGGGAGGAAGATGAGAAGGAAGTAGGAAAGGAAGGACATAAAAGTTTTGTTAGAAGGATGACTGCCAAATTCCTAAATAATACTGCTTGGTTCTCCAAGAACTATATGGCAGTATTTGCATATAGAATAATGCTTCTGCTTGAGATTATTCACAAGTGCTTCCGGATTATTCTAGTCGCTTCCGGATGACACTGCCCAATGACCTCCTGTGTTGATTCTTCAATGATGAACTTGAATCTCCTAGAACCTGTAATTCTTCCATTGCTTAAGACTCCCTAGTCCCTTCTTCTTCTTCTTCTCATCCTTTTTCCAACTTTTTCTCAACTTCCCTAATCTTCATGCACGTAACTCTCTGTATGCAAAGCGTGTTATTTATTCTCTCAGATATTCTTTAGCCTCCGGTTGTCATCCACAAGTATGGCTTGTATGTCTGGGAGGCCATGTCCCAGGACGGCAGACAGTGCTTCCTTCTCCATCTTGTCACAGCTGCACTGCGAAATATTAATTTAGCTTTGCTCTGTTTTTCACATCAGCATATGTTGTGGCAATCAAGTTTTGTGTTTGGGAAAACTTTGCTTCCACTGACAATGCTTTCAAGCATGCATTATTCATAGCTGCCTCTGCAGCATATGCAACATACATATTGCTTCTATTCTTCATCTTCCACCATGGATGTATAGAACACAATATAGGTAAATAGGATTTTCTTCTGAGGGACTCACAGTGGAAGGAACTAAAGAAGGGAAAAGTAGATGGACAACTTCTTAGTAGCTAAATGTCTATGGAGACTCTCAGTCATCCAGGTCATGGCTGTCCTAAAGGAGGCAACTGGACTTTCTGGTTTTTCTTTGAAGACGTTTCACTTCTCATCCAAGAAACTTCTTCTCCATCCAAGAAGCTTCTTCAGACAGAGCTGAGGAAGCTTCTTGGATGAGAAGCGAAATGTCTTCAAAGAAAAAAAACAGAAAGTCCAGTTACCTCTTGAAAAAGCACCTTTGGGACGGTCTTAGTTAGCTAAATGTCTTTGGAGATGCTCAATAATTTCAGGACGACCCAGATTGTTGGGGACAATATGCTGACTCTGTAAACTGCTTACAGAAGGCTGTGAAGCACTATTGCTAATCCAGATCATAGTTGTCCCAAAGGGGCTTTTTTTTCAAAAGGCAATTGGACTTTCTTACTTTCAAGAACCGAAGAAGCTTCCTGGATGAGAAATGAAACATTTTCAAAGGTAAAAAACTGAGAAAGTCCAGCTGTCTTTTGTAAAAAGCAGCTTTGGGATAACCATGACCTGGATCCATAATGGTAGATCCTTCAGAAGTTTCTTTTACCACAAGCTCCTCCATCTCTTTTTTTATGGTTTCCTAGACAGTAACAGTAACAGAGTTGGAAGGGACCTTGGAGGTCATCTAGTCCAACCCCCCTGCTCACGCAGGAGACCTATACGAGGGATTCGAACCGTCGACCTTTCTGATTGACAAGCTTAGCATCTTAGCCACTGAGCCACTTAGTGTTGTGGCCCACCAGCAGCCTGCACGGATTGTTGCTGATCCCGACGATGAGGAGGCCGGTGTGGTGCTGTGCCAGCAGCCTGTGCAGCCGACGCTCGAGTCAGACAGCGAGGAGGCTGAAGGAGATGTGGTGCCAGAGGCAGAGGTTCAGTCAGGGCCTTCAGAACCTCCAGAGGCTCCTGTAAGTGAAGAGGATGAAGAGGAGGAGCCTCTTCTCAATGCACGGGCACACAGAGCTGCCAAAAGGCAGGAGTGGTTCCTCAGGAGGAGGTCTCCTCGAGAGTAAGGCTTGGGGCTAATTGGCCACTCTCTTAGCCTATTTAAGAAAGAACTCAGCTTGCAACAAGCTGAAGGAAACAACTTTAGTTTGCTAATCATTGTGTTGGGATTTCGCTACAACCCTGATTCTGGGCTTTCTGCCAACTCCAGTAAGACTCTGACTATCTTATCTGTGGAATTCTGGCAGGCTGTTAAGAATGCTTATTAACAGCCAACATTTGCTAAAACTGCGTTATTTGAGTAAACTAAGTGTTGTTCAGAGTTTGTGTGTGCTGTGTTCTTTGGGATCCGTAGCTGTGGCAGAACACTTAGGGAGCCGCCATCTCTTCCCCCCTTTCCTCAAAGTTATCCATGCATTCCATTACAATGTGTCCAAATTAAGCAAATGAGATTTATTTGCACCATTGCTGAATTCTTTGGGCGACAGCAGGAGTCAGTTACGAATTTCTCCAGCATTAGCATGAACCTACCAGTGGTACTATCAATTGTACCAGTAGTAATGATAAAAATATTCTTGTAACATATGTTTTAATGACAATAATGCAATAGCAATGGCACTTAGACTTATATACCACTTTACAGTGTTTTACAGCCCTCTTTAAGCAGTTTACAGAGTCAGCATATTTGGGTCCTCATTTTACCGACCTCGGAAGGATGGAAGGCTGAGTCAACCTTGAGCCGGTCAGGATTGAACTCCCATCAGTAGGCAGAGTTAGCCTGCAATACTGCATACCACCACGGCTCTTGGAAAATCTTTCTGAAGACTGAATGGAATAGCAACAGCAATATGACTTAGACTTATATACCACTTTACAGTACTTTACAGCCCCCTCTAAGTGGTTTACAGAGTCAGTATATTGCCCTCAACAATCTGGCTCCTCATTTTACCGACCTCAGAAGGATGGAAGGCTGAGTCAACCTTGAGCCGATGAGAATCGAACTGCTGGCAGCTGACTGTCAGCAGAAGTAGCCTGCAGTACTGCATTCTAACCACTGCGCTACTGTGGTTCATGGATTCTGAATTATAATAGACTAAATAGTCACAAGTTTAGTCAGAATGAGGAGACAAGTAGTTCTCATTTTGCGACTGCCTCATTTAGCAACCGTTCACAGTTACAAGGATGATCAAAAAGTAAGTTTGGGATCAATCCTCACATGTGTGACCTTTGAGGTCTGTAAAGGCTAGGAAATCTGAAGTAAAATAAGAGATAAAGCTGCAATTTCATTTAGTGATCGCTTTGCTTAACAACTTAGTTGCCAATCTTCAATTATAGCTGCTAAAGGAGGACCCCTGTCCCTGAAAACCTAAAAAAAAGTTAAGTCACTTGCCCAAGAAAACTTCAATATTTGCAGAAGCTAAATATATAAGATTTGTGGAAATGCTGAGTCATCGACCCATTCTCTAACACAATTTCTATAGATATATGGTACGTGCAAGGATTTTTAATAACTGTTTTGGATGTCCAAATGAATTTTGTGTGAAATCCCTTCCAGCAGATGAGGACCCCAAAATAATCCAAGCTATTGGCAGCCTGCAGAATTTGCAAGTTATTAATGGAAAATTAATTTCAGGGCTTGGATACTGAGTTTGGTATATATTAAGGCATTAGGCTAAAGAACAGGAGATTGTGAGTGTATAGTCATGCCTTAGCACAAAACCAGCTGGGCGACTTTGGGCCAGTCACTCTATCTCAGTTGTATGAAGAAGGAACTTGCAAGCCAAGAAAATCTTGCCAAGAAAACTGCCAGCAACTAATCCAGGCAGTTGCTGGGAATCAAGAATGTCAAACACTCACAAACACACAAAAATGTGGGCCTGCGCTTTTGAACACATTGTGTAGAGTAGTGTTCTGGATAAAGCACCAGAGTGTTGTATCATTTTTGTCTTATTTAATTATGTGATGGGCTTGCTTCTTTTTCTTTCTCCTTCTTTCTCTTTATTTAATTTTATTGTATTTAATTGAATTGTCCGGATGTCTGGGGGGTGGGGGTCTATGACGTGACTTAAGCAATTGTGTTGAATGTGTCAGAAAGGAATTTATAAAGCCAATGGACTTCTTGTAAGATCGCAAAGTGCAAAGATGTGAAACTAAAATTTGTGAACTGTGTTTGACAACAGCTGGCAAGTGGAAAAAAGATATATAAATCGCTTATGCTGCTTCTGGAATTTTGGGAAGATTTAAAAAAAGAGCTTTCTAAAATTTAAGAATGGATCTCCTCCTTCTTGCTCTTCTTCCCCTACGATTCAGACTTCTATGAGCCTCCAAAAGAGGTTTTCAAAAAGGTTGTCTCTTACCTAAGGTGACCAGATTTTAAGATTGGTAAAGAGGGACACCATTGTGGGCGTGGCTTATTTTGTGGGCGTGGCTAACTGGTCATGTGACTGGGTGGCCGTGGCTACCTGGTCATGTGACCGGGTGGCCATGGCTATTTGTATAGGGACTACTCAGAGGGCTGAAAAAAGTCATTTCTGACAGGTCCTCGCACTTTTGACTGGTCCTCACACTTATGACCATCCTCACATTTATGCCCATGCAGCATTCTTAACAACCATGTCACTCGTTTCACAACTGCTTCTCTTCACCATGGTGATAAGACTGGGCAAAAAACGTAAAATGTGAGGACAGTCGTAAGTTTGAGGACTGGACAAAAGTGCGAGGACCAATCAAAAATAACTTTTTCAGCCCTCTGAGTAGTCCATATGCACAAAAGGACTAACCAGAGGGCTGAAAAAAGTCATTTCTGACAGGTCCTCGCACTTTTGACTGGTCCTCACACTTATGACCATCCTCACATTTATGCCCATGCAGCATCCTTAACAACCATGTCACTCATTTCACAACTGCTTCTCTTCACCATGGTGATAAGATAGGGCAAAAAACGTAAAATGTGAAGACAGTCGTAAGTTCGAGGACTGGTCAAAAGTGCGAGGACCAGTCAAAAATAACCTTTTCAGCCCTCTGAGTAGTCCATATGCATAAAAGGATACAGCAATAGAGAGGGATGAAGGAAGGGAAGGGAAATTAGAGTAGGAGTGAGGGTAAGAGAGGGAGGAAGAGAGGAGGAGAAGGAGAAAGGAAGAGGAAGTAGGGACGAGAAGAAGAGGGGGGGAAGAGAAAGTAAGAAGGAAAGAAAAGAGAGAGGTGGTAGGTTTGAGGAGAAAGATTGCTGTACAATAAAAAAAGATGAAAGGGAAGAAAGCCAACCCCAAACAAATATAAAGATATTAAGATAAAGAATGAATGGTTAAACTTTAAAGAATAAAAGAGAACAAATATGAATAAATAGCAGTAATTAGAAACACACATACAAACATACAATTTATTTTCTTTGAACAGAGTATTTGGCCGGTTCACAAATTTAAACAGTGTTTAGTCACTTCAATTAAATTTACAATTTCTGTATTTCCTTTTTGCCATATTTATTCCTCATCTATTTTTTTTTAAAAAAAACCAATATTACCCTTCATCCTCATCTCTAATCTTAATCAAATTCAATTTTCCCTTCTATTCTATATTATACCCCTTCCCATTGTCATCTATTTTTAATCCATCCTCACATTGTTTAATTATGTAATTATGTAATACAGTTGTTTAATACAAATTCAACATTTTAATATAAATCAATTAGTTATAAAACTATCTTTTTTGTATATTAATCAATATGAACATGAATATTCCAATTATTTCCATGCAATCCAATTTCTTACAAATCAATTAATTATATTTACCAATAATAATAAACCAAATAATTTCCCCCATATATTCCTCTCAACCACAACTTAACCATTTCTGCTTTCAACACAATATACAATTAATAGTATCTCAATTATTACAATTCCCTAGTTAAATACAGCTTTTTTTTCTTTTGTGTTTTAAAATCTTGAACTCTCCTCCTAAATTTCCCATTGTTTGCAGTTTTTCACCTACCTTTTTTGGGGAGGAAAAATAAAAATAAAAATAAATCTCTCTCTGCCTCATTTTGTCACCTTGCACCAAAGATTCTGGTTTCGGTTTTGTTTCTGCAGCTTAGCTAGGGGAAAAAAAAACTGCTTCAGGAACTCTTTACACTGATTGCCTGTAGGGCGGCCCTTTGAAGCCCCGGGCAAGAGTTTAAACAGTTTTTTTTTCTTCTAGCCATCAGCTGGGGCTCAAGAGGCAGTGGGACTCAGGAGGCAGAATGAAAAATCGGGACTTTTTTGAAATGCCGCGGGACGCGGGACAAATTGCTCAAAATCGGGACTGTCCCGCCAAAAGCGGGACGTCTGGTCACCTTACTCATACCCTTTCTCTGCTGAAGATGTGATAAATATGTAATAAATATCTAAAATGGAAGAGAACCTGTGTCATGGTGGGCGTGGCCAGGGGGTGTGACAGGCAACACTCAGCCTCCAGCACCCTCCTGGGAGCAAAAATGGGCCACGGGGGGACGTGTCCCCCGTGCCCCATTTTGGGCCTAGTAGGCCTCCCTGCAGCCTCCTGGCCTGGGGGCAAAAACGGGCCACAGGGGACCATGCTGCACCCTCCCACGCCCTGTTTTGGGCCTAGTAGGCCTCCCTGCAGCCTCCTGGGAGCAAAAACGGGTCACAGGGGGCCATGCTGCACCACCACACCCCATTTTGGGCCTAGTAGGCCTCCCTGCACTTACCTGGAAGCCAAAATGGGGCGGTGGGGAGTCCTGGAAGGGGCAGGGAGGAGAGAGGAAGGGCCAGCCAGCAATTTAGCTACCGGTTCACCCGAACCAGCCCGAACCGGCCGAATCCCACCACCGTCTCTTAGCCTTTCTCTGCTGAAGATAGAATAAATATGTAGTAAATATCTAAAATGGAAGAAAACTTGTGTCTCACACTCTACAAGTTGGCTTAATGAAATCTCTCTACTTTCTTTCTACAAATCTTTCTACTGAAAGAGGAACAAAAGCTGATATGATTCTGATGATGCAGTGTTAATTCATTGTTCAAACCCTGAATTCTAATAATGCAGTTGAAGACAGTTATATGATTTCAATAGCCTGATATATTTTATTTTTGTTCCTTTTAATTTTAAAATATAGGTATACATATATGTCTGTTTAGCTAGTTGTCAAGTTGTTATTGGTTGTCAAGTTGTTATTTAGGTTTTATTGTAGCTTTTTTTTCCTTTCTGTTCTCTTGGAATTTAAAAAAACATTTTACCCCTTTTCTCTCTTTATTTTCTCCTCCTTTGATATAAGAAATATTTTTAAAAATTAGATAGATAGATAGATAGATGATAGATAGATCTTGGTTTGCGGTGGCATCTCACAATGCAGGGTGTTAGTTGTATATTAGGGTGATTAACAGCAAAAGTTGGTGCTGCAAAAGTAATATGCAATCTAGGAATAAGTTTTATTTTTTGTTTTGTTTTTTTAACACAATGGATCATGTCTTCATCTGGACACAATATTGTGGTTGATCTGGCTGATATGCAAAATTCACATGTGTAAAATGCTTGCTGGCACAATCGAGATAATCCTGGAAGGGTACAGGTAGTCCTTGATTTACAATCATTTGTTTGAAGTTACAACGGCTTTGAAAAAAGAGACTTACTTATGACCATTTTCACACTTACGACCATTGCAGCATCCCCATGGTCAGGTGATCAAAATTCAGACGCTTGGCAATTGACTCCTATTTATGACAGTTTTAGGGTTCCCGGGGTCATGTGATCCCCTTTTGCGACCTTCTGACGAGCAAAATCAATGGGGAAGCCGGATTCACTTAACAACCACGTTACTGATTTAACAACTGCAGTGATTCATTTAACAAATGTGGCAAGGAAAGTCGTACAATGGGGCCAAACTCTCTTAACAAATGTCTCGCTCAGCGATAGAAACTTTGGGTTCAATGGCGATCGTAAGTCGAGGACTACCTGGGGAGTTGCCACAGCTTAAATGAGGCAGCTACCCTTTGCATTAAACTGTATTGTTGATGCTCGCTACCAACATTTTCTGCCCTACAAGCTGGGGCTTGCCACTCAGATTTAGTTGTGTCTGTTTCCAATTTGGCTCCTGCTTCAGCTACCTTGTGCTGAGCTGAACTAAAAAAATCAGAAGGTGTATTGACTTAGCTCCGTACTTCTTTTATATTTCCTGGGCCAACCATGCCAGCTATTGATTGATTGATTACATGCAATCAAGCCAGTGTCAACTCTCAGTGACCACATAGATTTTTCGCTCGCATGAAGGTCAACTATATGTGATAACTAATATTGAGGAGCGGAAAACTTTCATTTTGCCCATTTGCTAGACCAAATTCAGGGACGCAGTGGCTCAGTGGCTAAGACACTGAGCTTGTCAATTGAAAGGTCGGCAGTCCAGCGGTTCGAATCCCTAGTGCCACGTAAACAGGGTGAGCTCCTGTTACTTATCCCAGCTTCTGCCAACCTAAAAGCATGTAAAAAATGCAAGTAGAAAAATAGGGACCACCTTTGGTGGGAAGATAACAGCGTTCCGTGCACCTTTGGCGTTTAGTCATGCCGGCCACATGACCATGGAGACGTTTTCAGACAGCGCTGGCTCTTCAGCTTTGAAATGGAGATGAGCACTGCCCCCTAGAGTTGGGAACGACTAGCACATATGTGCGAGGGGAATCTTTACCTTTACTTTAGACCAAATTCAAAAGACCAGAAGAATTCACGCTGTAAATTGTGGATTTAAATACTAAAGTAATTTATTTTCTGGAAATTAAGTTAAATTTAGGCCTAAGAGTCTTTAATCTCCATGTTAGGGAAGTGAGTCTATCCAGATGGACTGTTCAATTCAACTAAACATTGGGAAGTGAAAATGTTTAATTCTCATAATTTCTGCCCACATCGATCCTGTGGGACTAGCCTGGAATAAAATTGTGTAAAGATTAAACTTGCAAATTTAGTTAGAAACTTTAGTATGGCCTTTAGTTAGAAACAGCCTAGAAAGAATTCCACATGTGTAGGATTAAGCAGACAACTATTGTAAATTTCTTCTAAGCACTGAAAAGCAAATAGCTATGCTTTATTCAAAGAGGATATCTAGGATGCTTGGAAAGTAATGATCTGTCAACCCAGAAGCTCCTGCGTTTTTTCAAGGTTGAATGTTTTTATTCATTCTCAATAGGCAAGTGAACACCAAGAAACAAAACTATCCCAATTGGAGATTGGAATGTAGATTCCAGGCCTGCAATGGGATTCCAAAACAATCCTTCCTTTACCTCACAATTCAACCACATCCATTCTAGTGAAAAGAAGGATTAGGGGCGACATGATAGCAGTGTTCCAATATTTGGAGGGCTGCCACAACCTATTTTCCAAAGTAACTGAAGACAAGACCGGAAGCAATGGGTGGAAACTAACCAAGGAGAGAAGCAACTTAGAACTAAGGAGAAATTTCATGATAGTTAGAAGAATTAATCAGCGGAACGACTTGCTTTCCGAAGTTGTGGGTTCTCCAACACTGGAAGTTTTTAAGAAGAGATTAGACAACCATTTTTTATTTTTTAACAAACGTATCAAAGACATCAGTATCTTTTTATTCCTAACAAAATTCTCCTTGAACGTTGATTCTGCCTTACAGACTTAAACCAAGCAGGTAATGGAGTCACTATTTATGGAAGTGAAATGTACTGTAGTTACTAGCTGAATGGTTTATAACAGTTGCTGTTCAAGCAACAGAAGCAAAGGAGATGCCAAAAAATATGCTACCACTTGAGGAATAACACATATGAAGAATGGTTGCAGGAACTGGGTAGGTCTAGTTTAATGAAAAGAAGGACTAGGGGAGACATGATAGCAGTCTTCCAATATCCCAGGGGCTGCCACAAAGGAGAGGGAGTCAAACTATTATCTAAAGCACCAGAAAGCAGGACAAGAAGCAATGGGTAGAAACTAAACAAGGAAAGAAGCAACTTAGAACTAAAGAGAAATTTTCTGACAGAACAATTAATCAGTGGAACAACTTGCCTCCAGAAGTTGTGAATGCTGCAATACTGGAAGTTTTTAAGAAGATGTTGGATAACCATTTGTCTGGAGTGGTGTAGGGTTTCCTGCCTAAGCAGGGGGTTGGACTAGAATACCTCCAAGATCCCTTCCAACTCTATTATTTTATTCTATTGTCTGTCTGATTAATTATATGGTGAAGATCAGCTGGCCAGATCTCCTGCTTATTGGTGTCCACCCTGAAGTGGACTGTACTGAGGCCATCTTGAAGGCTTCAGGGTTGCCACACAATGGTGAGCGGGAGGAAATAATTAGATGGGGTCTTGTAGCCAAAACAATAAAGTTTTCCTGTGGGAACCAAGAACATTCTCACAGGTGGCTGGCCAGAGGAGGAGCAAGTAACCAAGCAACCAGGCAGCACCTCTATTGGACAGCATGACCAGGGGCTTGGGGGAAAGGAGAAACTTTTACTTTTAATTAGGTGAAAGCCATGGGAACTTTTAGAGTCGGCTTTCACTAGTTGTGCCAATATGATGTATCCAATAAATTGTTCTTTGAGGAATTTGCCTGCTTCAGAGTTCTGTTTTCTATGGGTGCATTACTTGGAATGCTGAAAGTTGGAAGAGTTACGATTCTGAAGGTCTTTCTGATGAAAAACTTCTATAGGTAGTCCTTGATTTACAACCATTCATTTAGTGAACATTCAAAGCTACAACAGCACTGAAACAATGACTTATAACCAGTCCTTGCACTTACGACCGTTGGAGCATCCCCATAGTCACATGATCAAAATTCGGGCACTCGGCAACCAGTACGTACTTATGATGTTGATTGCCATTTGCAACCTTACCAGCCAATGTTTGACAAGCAAAATCCATGGGAAAAGTCAGATTTGCTTAATGTCCACGTGATTCACGTAACAACCATGGCAAAAAAGCCTTGCTTAATAATGAAAATCCAGGTCTTAACTGTGGTTGCAAGTTGAGAACTACCTGTATTTGAAGACATTTCTAGCTGAAGAGTTGCCAATCAAAAGCATCTGCAGAAGTGGTTAAAAAAGGTCAAGATGTTGGCCATAACCGTAAAACTGAAGCCTCAACTTTTTAAAAAAAAATGCACTACATCTCCAATACACCTTAAAAAGCAGTAGCTAAAATAGTATTTCTTTCTAAAATTGCATACGACTTAGGAAAAACAGATTTTATGTAAATAATACCCACTTTCCCCTCTTTTTTTGCAAATGAATATTCACTTTGTCTCTTAATTTTCCATTCAGTGAACAGGGGTTGGGGGAGAAAAGGATCATGATCAAACAACATTGTGCTAAAGGAACATTTGAAACCATCTAAGGTTACAGAACTTCAGCAATGGGAAGAGTTCCTTCTAGAACACTTAGAGAAATAACTGCAGGCCGCATATTTTATTGATATGAAAGGAAGAGGGCCCTGCATTTATATTTAAGATGAGCGACCAAAGAAAGAGGCAACTCATAAAATTCCTCTGCCTTCATTACCATATTTTCAATGATAATAAGACATTGCTTCCACCACAAATGTAAATTATTTAGAAGACAAAAATAGTCTTTCTTTCACAAACTAGCTGGAACTTCTGGAAAACCTAATTTAAAAAAAAAAAAAAACACCTTGAAAATGATGCATTGAGCAAGAACCTCTCCAATGAGTGGTGTTACACATAACACAGAACTGTGGTGTTGTTTGTTTGATGTTGATCTAGCATGTTGTGATTTACAAACAGCCAAGGCGCTTAATTCTGATCTCGAGATACGAATATAAAATCTCGTTTATCAGATAGTATTTACCTCATACCTACCAGAGTTCATTTTTAAGTATCCAGAGTAGTTTTTCTGTTTTAAGATGAAAGAATAGAGTAGAGTAAAGTAGAGTAGAGTAGAGAGTAGAACAGAACAGAACAGAACAGAACAGAATATAGAATAGTATTCTTTATTGGCCGAGTGTGATTGGACACACAAGGAATTTGTTTTCAGTGCATAAATTCTCTCTAAAGAGCAGAGAGATTGACTCACCCACCCCGAACAGTAGAAATGTGAATCGTGTCAATCAACAGCAAGGTTTGATTGCTTCAGATGAGCATAGTAACACTGCAAAAAAGCAATAACAAGATGAAGCTGGGGTAGACAGTTGTTGATTTCTGGGAAGTATATCAGGTCAGAATAAAAGATCTCAGGTCATCCAGTCTGTGCAGCATATTTTTGGGAGATTTGGGGATCAGTTTTGGAAAAGGATTTAAGGAGTTAAGTGGCTGTGATTTGAATGGTTACATCCAGTAGCATCAGTAGAGCAAACTCTTCTGAGAAAGACAAATTAGAGCTTGGAGCTTTGACAAAATGTGGCTCTGTGGAAGCCCAGGCTTCTCTTCTGTGAGAATTTGATGGGATTCTATGAGATTAATAGCAAAAGAAAAAGGAAAAAGGAAAAAAAAAACACAGTCAAGTTTATATTAGAGCTTTACCTTTTTATTAGGAGTTGTGCGATTTTGTTTTAAAATCCTATTGTCTGGGATGGTATAAGACAGGGGTCAGCAACCCGTGGCTCTGGAGCCGCATGTGGCTCTTTTATCCCTCTGCTGCAGTTCCCTGTCACCGGTCAGCTCCACAATTGATAGGACTTTCGGTTAGGACAGGTAGAGGAAAAAGGATGCCACTCTAGGAGGAGACTCTATGGTGGGGGAAACTGGACTTCCGGTCAGCTCCAGAATTCAATAGGGGGCTTCCGGTTAGGACCTTTGTGGCTCTTTGAGTGTTTAAGGTTACCGACCCCTAGTATAAGACTTCCGCCTTGAGCAGGAGGTTGGACTACAAGACCTCCAAGGTCCCTTCCATCCCTATGATTCAATGACTTCTTGTTTTCAGTTCAATATTTCATTGGTTTTCAACCACACCACTCTGTGGTAAAATGATGATTCCCCTAGGTGTGCTACCTTGAAGGCAGTGGTGGGTTTCAAAATTTTTTACTACCGGTTCTGTGGGTATAGATTGATGGGCGTGGCCTGGCTTAGTGGGCATTGTTTGGTGGGCGTGGCAGGGGAACGATACCGCAAAATTCCCATTTCCTCCCGATCAGCTGGGACTTGGGAGGCAGATGGGGGCGGGGCCAGTCAGAATTTTGACTACCGGTTCTCCGAACTACTCAAAATTTCCACTACCGGTTCTCCAGAACTGTTCAGAACCTGCTGAAACCCACCTCTGCTTGAAGGTCTTCAAGGAAAGTGTGGTACATGATTAAGCAATCAGAATAGAGTTGGAAGGGACCTTGGAGGTTTTATAGTCCAACCTTCTGCTCAAGCAGGAGATCCTATCCCATTTCAGATAAGTGGCTGTCCAGTCTCTTCTTAAAAACCTCCAGTGATGAAGCAGCCACAACTTTTGAAGGCAAGCCATTTCACTGGTTAATTGTCCTCCTCACTGTTAGGAAGTTTCTCCTTAATTCCAGGTTGCTTCTCTTCTTAATTAGTTTCCATCCATTGTTTCTTGTCCTGCTTTCTGGTGCTTTGGAAAATAAGTTGACCCTCTCTTCTTTCTGGCAGCTCCTCACATACTAGAATACTACTATCATGTCATCCCTAGCCCTTCATTTCTCTAGACTGACCACATCCAATTCCTGTAACCGTTCTTCAGATGTTTTTGACTCCAGGCCCTTAATCATCTTAGATGCTCTTCTTTGCACTTTTTTTCCCCAAAGTCTCAACATCTTTTTTTTGTAAAGTGGTGACCAAAACTGGATGCCCTATTCCAGCTATAGTCTTTACAAAGGATTTAGAAAGCGGTACTAATACTTCACGTGATTTTTGATTCTATGCCTCTGTTTATACAACTCAGGATTGTATTAGCTTTTTTGGCTGTTGTTGCCGCACACTGCGGCGGGCACCAAAAATACATTCAAACAGACACGCAAATGCATGTGTCTATGGAACAGATTCAAACACACACACACAAATGCATGTGTCTCTGAGAAATCTAATACTTTGTTCTTTGACCTAACATGCCTTCAATGGCATAAAAATGTTAGATACAACGCGGATATCCTGGGAGTGAATGAAGGCCATATTTTTATGGGCGCTCCTTGGCACATACACTCTAGTTCGAGGAGCAAGAAAAACATATTGTGGGTTTAGCTATTGGTTTATAATTGGATTATGCTGGCAGAAAGAGGAAAAAAAACAACTAAAGGTAATTATAGCCACAGGGAACGTCATTCAAGAACAGCAGGAATGGGAAACCGATATCGTTGAGCCACCACTGGTAGCATTTGTCTTAATTTGGGCCAACCACATTAGCATACCTCAAAGACATCAAGCCCTCAAAAGAAGCATTTAGTTATTTGAGCTGAGTTATTTCCCTCCAACTCATTTTTCCAACTCTGTTGTTCTGTTATTCCGTTACCTTCTCCAAATTTCTCCTTCGACGTGAAACCTCCCTTAGCCATTTCTGCAAGGGGCTGCATCATAGGTTAGAGCAGATGACCAAGGAGGTTAATCTCCGTAGGTAACTATCTTATAGGCTAACTGAACTTGTGAGAACTTGTAACTTTAATTTCTGTTAAAGCCAGAGCTGTCAAGCTCAAGGCTCACGGGCCAGATTAGGCTGATGGGGTGCTTAGTTCTGGCCCGTGGGGCCGTTCTGGAAATAGCAAAGGACCAGCTCGTGGTGCCTCTGCCAGTGAAAATGGAGCTCGGGAGGGCCGCGGGTGGCAGAGGGTTGTAGGAGGCCATCGCTGCAGAAAACAGAGCTCACAAGGCAGTGGTGAAATCCAAATTCTTTTACTACTAGTTCTGTGGGCATAGCTTGGTGGGCATGGTGTGGGCATGGCAGGGGAAGGATATTGCAAAATCCCCATTCCCACCCCACTCTGGGGCCAGCTAGAGGTGGCATTTGCCGGTTGTCCGAACTGCTCAAAATTTCTGCTACCAGTTCTCCAGAACCTGTCAGAACCTGCTGGATTTCACCCCTACCACAAGGGCCGCAGGTAGCTTTCCCGAGCTCTGTTTTCGCTGGCAGAGGGTTGTAGGAGGCCGTCGCAGCCAAAAATTGAGCTTGGGAGCCCATTTTCACTGGCAGGGTGCTTGGGCCCTGCCTCTGACATGAGTGACGTCGAGGTGGCCACGCCCTGGCCACGCTCACCCCGCCCCCTCCCTCAAAGTCAAATACAATCCTGATGCAGCTCTCAGTGAAATCGAGTTTGACACCCCTGTGTTAAAGGAAAGGGTTTTCATAAAATAAAGAAGCTATAAAAGTGTCTTTGAAAGGGAAGAAGGAGGCCGAGTTCAGACTTGTGGGAGCCTCTTTATTTTTTTTTATTTTTATTTTTTTTAAATTAAAACCCCAAGGTCTATTCGTGAATCAGGAGATACAATCTTCACGGCATCCTTTTGAGGCAGATCAAACTGGAACTAAGAATGGAACTGTAAAATGGCAGGTCAGGAGAGCAAGGCTATTACCCATTACAGTCAGGGCACTGAAGAAGAGGCCAGCTTCCATTGGAGGGAAGCTATGCAATGGTTGAAATGATCAGATAAATCAATATCTTACCTGAAAGGCAGTAGAACAAACCACTTAAAATATAATGCTAGGGAATTATTTCAGTATTTTCTCACACCCTCCCATTTGCTAAGCCATTAAATTCACTGGACAGAAAACTATGTAGAATGTAAGGGCAGGTGTCAAATGAACCTTTCAGAAAAGTCCTTTTGGCTTCCCAAGAATCATGAACAGTGATGACCTGTGTGCAGAAGTGCAGATCTCTGTCTGGGTTACCATGAACCAGAAATCGAAACATAAAGCTCTGAAATTGTATTACATGTAGTTTAAGACTTCAGAGGATAATTAGAACTGCAGAAAAAACCATGGCTACCAACCTGCCTTCCATTGAGGACCTGTATATTGCATGAGTCAAAAAGAGGGCTGTGAAAATATTTATAGACCCCTCGCATCCTGGACATAAATTGTTTCAACTCCTACCCTTAAAATAACGCTATAGAGCACTGCACACCAGAATAACTAGACACAAGGACAGTTTTTTCCCGAACGCCATCACTCTGCTAAACAAATAATTCCCTCAACACTGTCAAACTATTTACTAAGTCTTTACTACTATTAATCTTGTCATCATTCCCACCACCCATCTCCTTCCACTTATGACTGCATGACTGTAACTTTGTTACTTGTATCCTTACAATTTATATTGAAATTGTTTCCTGATTGCTTATTTGTACCCTATGACTATCATTAAGTGTTGTACCTTATGATTCTTGATGAACGTATCTTTTCCTTTATGTACACTGAGAGCGTATGCGCCAAGACAAATTCCTTGTGTGTCCAATCACACTTGGCCAATAAAAAATTATATTCTATTATATTCTAATGCTAGTTTGGGTAATGAAATATCTGCAAGAAAACAATCAAGCTCAGAGAGCACCAAGCACCCCTCATTTCAATCCGGAGCTACAAATATTATCCTTTTTCATCAGCTAAGGAATTTTTATTTTTTTAAAAGAAATTGCTGTTCCTTATATGTTAATAGCAGCAGAGCCTGGAAACCTTTGGTCAGATTTAGTGCCAGTGTTCATACATGTTAACATGGTTTAATATTAACCTTGGATGGGATTGGGGATTTTTGCTTAGCAGTTTGTCTGAACCTAGACCACTTGGTTATCCAGATGATGTGGACAAACATTTTGGACAAACCCATAAAATTGGTGAACTCAACATTACTAGGAAGAATCAATTGGATTGAGATGGGCAGCTCTATATATATTATTGGGTTAAAATTCGAACATGGTTAGAGGAAATGACATAACAACATATTGACTTAAAACCTGAATTGTTCCTATTGGGTATCTTACCAGAGAAATATAGTAAAGAAAATATATACTTGATCATACATGTTATAACTGCAGCGAGGATTGTATTTGCACAAAATTGGAAAGCAGAGAAAATCCCTACAGAGGGAGAAGTAATTAAGAAAATATTGGAATGTGCAGAAATGAATAGCTTAACATTGGCAATGAAAGAAAAAGAAGAATCAGAGTATTTTAAGGTATGGGGGCAGTTTTATCAATGGTTAGAGAAGAGATATATATGAAAATCAATATGATTAAAAATTTTGGGGAAAATGTTGTAATGAATTGAATGAAGATGTAAAAGCAAGATAGAAATATAGTAAGAAAAATGGGGAGAATGGAGGCATAAAATGAATTAATATAAATGTAAGAAATTTGGAAAGAATGTTGTAACAAATTAAATGAAAATATAAAGATGTGATAGAAATATAGTAAAACAATGGAGGAAGAAATAGAGGACACAAAATATGTATTCAGATGACACACTGAATGATTAATGATGCATTGTTTGTTTGTTTAAAAAATAAAAAAAAACTTTTTACAAAAAAAAGAGATGGGCAGCTCTAGAAATTGAATGGATGGATGGATGGAGGGATGAATGAATGAATGAATGCAGCTATCATTTCTGTAACTCAAATGGCAATGGTCATGCTCCTAAAGGAAGTATCAGCAGATTTAAAGGTGGTTTAAAAGCTGAAAAAGAATCTATTATCAGAAAAATGTAAGCAGGGAGCTCGGATGAAGGGTGGACCATAGGAATGGATGAACCACAAGAAAGCCTAGTGAGGATGTTGAAGTTTATGGTATAGTTTCCTGAGACAATACTGGACAACTGCTAAGAAACAGAGTGGCCAATTACAATCTTGAAAAGAGAGAAACCTTACTACAATATTTGGCTGCTGATAGAACTTGAATGGAGGGTCAAGACCACACACCTAGGAGGCTTAATGACACTAGAGATTGTCTCTGGCCCAACAGTTCAAATCCCAGCACTGTGTGACGGGGTGAGCTCCTGTCACTCACTCCAGCTCCAGCAGTTTGAAAGCATGTTACATGCAAGTAGATAAATAGATACCACTTCATTGGGGAGACAAGCTGGTGCTTCGTGTGGATGGTTAGAATCCTACTGGTGCTGGACCTTCCTGTTTGTAATGCCCATTTGTGAGGTGGCTTTGGCGGAGGGAGAGGGCCCAGGACGACACTGCAGGAAAGCTGCTTATTTTTCTTTCTGGTGTGAAACTAGCTCACCCCCTGTGGCTCATCTTGACAAGCGCTTAAGGGTAATCCAAACAGGGCTAGAAATCTCAAGCAGCCAAACTACTACTTTGCATTGACATTGTAGTCACCTGGAGAATGTAACACTGCCATAAACTAAACAGATAAATAATCCCTCACCCGAAGAGGCAATGCTATCTGAAGGAGAGTTTAAAACAGGTAAGATGGTTCGACAGCATTGTAATGAAAGCTTCACCCTTTTGGACATCGATGCACTTATCTGCAAAGGGGGTGCGGCTTGCATCACCCTGTCCTGTCATTCATCTTCCCAGCCTTAGCCTTTCTATGGATGGGACCGGGGCGCAAAATAAATTTATGCAATTCAAAACAGAAAGCCTTGTTCGTTGACTTCCTCCCCTCCACCAACCAGTCAGCCAGCTGCACCAATATATTTGTAGGATGACATTTGATACAGCCTATTTTTAGTACATAAGCCCAATCATTTTTTTTCTCCTCCAGAACACCCAAATGGCATCATGACATTAGCAAGCTGAACAACAAAGAAGAAAATAATAACGGTGCTAGAACTGGAGGCAAACAAAAAGCAAAGTACCTTAAGATACCATCCTTCGCAAATCTTAGAATAAAAGTCAGAGCTATCAGATCTGGTACATTAGTGAGAAGTTCTAAAAAAAAAATCAGTCTTCCATAGGAGGCCCCAATTATACTCTTAAAGGTAAAGGTTCCCCTTACACATACAGTATGTATGCTCATCTTTATTTCAAAGCTGAAGAGCCAGCACTGTCCGAAGACGTCTCCGTGGTCATGTGGCCAGCATGACTAAACCCCAAAGGCGCATGGAATCTTCCCACCAAACGTGCTTTTGAACTGCTAGGTCGTCAGCAGTTCAACGGTTCGAATCCCTAATGCCGCGTAACGGGGTGAGCTCCCGTTACTTGTCCCAGCTTCTGCCAACCTAGCAGTTCAAAAGCATGTAAAAAAATGCAAGTAGGAAAATAGGGACCACCTTTGGTGGGAAGGTGACAGCGTTCCGTGCGCCTTTGGCGTTTAGCCATATGACCACGGAGACGTCTTCGGACAGCGCTGGCTTTTCAGCTTTGAAACAGAAATGAACACCGCCCCCTAGAGTCGGGAACGACTAGCACATATGTGCGAGGGGAACCTTTACCTTTAAATGTAAAAATTTATCTCAGGCTGTCCAGTTACATTCAAAAAATTTGTTTTGGTAGCAGTCCCTGGCTTGGCGGCCTGGATGGTCTCGCATCCCATTCCTTGACCTTGGAATGGCAAGCGGCTCCCACAGGATAGTATGAAAAGTAGTTTCAATTATCCTCATCCCAGCCTGCTTCTTCCCCCTCACAGCTCGTTCCCCCCATTGCTTATGACAGACTGGCATTCTGCCCAGCGGTGGGTTTCATATTTTGTTACCACCAGTTCACCATGTGCGCGCACGCATCATGCACGTGTGCATCTTCCGTGCACGTACCCGGCCTTCCTCACATGTGCTTTGCTCGTGCACGCACCAGGAGTAGGTTCTACTTTCCTTTACTACCGGTTCGCAATGGGAGCACACGCACTTGCTTCAGCACATGCGCAGATTGTCAATTATGACATCCGGGTGGGTGGGCAGAGCCTCCTGCCACTTTTACTACCGGTGTCAGCGTTGGGACTTTGGAAAATGCTTGCTTCCGCATCTTTACTCGGAGTTGGGGGTTTTCTGGAATGCTGACAACCGGTTCTATAGAACCGGACAGAACCGAGAGTAATCCACCACTGGTGCACCCCTTCCACGCATGCACCAGGTCTCAAAAGCGTACCTAAATAGGACGGCATTAATTTCTTTGTAGAAATTAAACCAGGGATTCCACCTAAATTGATGCATTTATCATACTTTTTAAAAAATGAAATGGCATCTTTAAAAGAGTTTATAATACATGCAACTTGGGCTCCTGGGCTTGATTAAGACAATATTTGTTAGGCTCTGGAGTTATTTGACCCCAAGTTAAAAAATAACATCCAGCCAGTGGAAAATAAAACCTGAACTGGCCCAGAGCCTTTTATGTTGACATTTTTTTCCCTTTTATCTTCAGTAGATATGTAATATATGTTTGGCAAGTTCATGAAAGCTTTTAAAGGAAGTGAATTAAGATCTTTAAGCTTTCCTTCGCACAAAAGTGTTGTTTCTTTTTCTCCCTTGACGGTTCTGACCATTTGCATTTGATTCAAATCTACTCGTTCACACCCAAAAATTATTGGGCAAAATCCAATTTAAGGTCAGCATTTCCCCTGTGGTTGTGATTGCAGGAGAAGAATCCAAGGCGGGTTTAAGGCTTTTCAGCAAGACCTTAAAAAAAAGTTAATTTATGCCCAGCTCTACCTGAAAAATCTTGCCGTTTAATTTAGTTTGGCAGTAGTCCATCATGACAAATGCTACAGTGGCACAGGGAAGGCATTTTGACTTGCCAGGAGATATGCAATTAGTTTTAAGAGAACTGAGAGTGGAAGGTGATGTAAAATCAGATTAAGTTTGGAGAAGTGGGCTGAAGATAACACAATGCATTTTAACTGAGACAAATGCGAAGCTATTCCTTTAAGGAAAAAAACCCAAACTATTTTAAAACTGATTAGACAACCCGTACTCCATTGGATCATCATTTCAGAAATATTTCTTTCCCTAAGAAGAGAAATAGAATGACTCACAGCAGGCAAAAAAGCAGTGGGAACTTCCAACGGACTTTCCCATTGAGTTTCCTTGTGAAAATCTGGCAGGGGGAATTGGAAATTTCCCTTCCCTTCCCAACAGGCAGGAAAGTGGCTGCTGCAGGATGTAGGAGGGACAAGGGATTGCAAGACTGGCTGGGAAACTGTCACAGAACATTGAAAACAAAGAACAAAAAAGCAACAGGAAATTTCCTAACTGTCAGGAAATTTCCTGACAGTTAGAACAATTAGTAAGTGGAACAACTTGCCGGCAGAAGTTGTGAATGCTCCAACACTGCAAATTTTTAAGAAGATGTTGGATAACCGTTTGTCTGAAGTGGTGTAGGGTTTCCTGCCTAAGCAGGGGGTTGGACTAGAAGATCTCCAAGGTCCCTTCCAACTCTGTTATTCTATTCTATTTTAACAGCCAGTAGCACCAAAGCAGCTACAACTTCCCCAAATTTCATTCCCTCAAGAGTCATGAGTCTCAATTTTTTTTGTGACATTCTATAAATTAGCCCATTTTTAAAGTACTTTGGTTCAAAAACTGTTGTTTCATCATTCCAGCCAGTTAAATGTCATGACAACAGGAGTTTTAGTAGTATATAGATCAATGATGGCTAACCTTTGCCGTCGCATGCCAAAAGTGAGGGGAGCGGGGGGTATCACACATACACATGCCCACACCCATAATTCAATGTGCTCCACCTCTCCACTCCCCACGCATGCGCACATGATACTATTGTGGCCCACCAGCGGCCTGCGCGGAACGTGGCTGATCCCGACGACAAGGAGGCTGGTGTGGTGTCGCGACAGCAGCCTGCGCAGCTGGCGCTCACGTCGGACAGCGAGGTGGCTGAAGAGGGTGTGGTGCCAGAGGCAGAGACTCAGCCAGGGCCTTCAGAACCTCCAGAGGCTCCTTCAAGTGCAGAGTGTGAAGTGGAGGAGCCTCTCCTCAATGCTCGAGCACGCAGGGCTGCCAAAAGGCAGAAGTGGCTACTCAGGAGGAGGAGGTCTCCTCGAGAGTAAGGCTTGAGGATAATTGGCCACTCCCTTAACCTATTTAAGTCACACACCATTAGTAAGTTTCTTGCTGGAAACAACTTGTAATTATCATCAGAGCATTTTTGGAAAAGTCTTATCGTATCTTGTTTTCTGGGCTGGTTGCCAACCTTTGCTGGACTTTGGTTTATTCTTGCTACTTAATAAATTTGATAAGGACCATTGGTGTGTGTCAATATCCTCGGGAATCCGGAGCTGGGGCAGAACAGATACACACACACCCGCTCTCCCCCCACTTTTGGTATAAGATGGCCCGGTGGGCCTTGCTCATTTTTTGCCCTCTCCAGGCTCCAGAGGCTTTCTTGGAGCCTGGGGAGGCTGAAAACAGCCTGTTTCCAACTTCCGGTGGGCCCTGAAGGCCCAAAAATCAGCTGGCCGGCGCGTGCATGTGCGCCAGAGCTAAGCTAGGGCAATACTCATGTGCCCACTGATATGGCTCTGCATGCCACCTATGGCATGTTCACCGTCATGGATATAGATGATCTTGTGTATGCTATTTGGCTGTTGGTTTAGTATGCTGCTTTTTCTTCAGAAACGAAAGGCAGCTTCCATGGATAAACTTCCTTCATTTTATCTTCACAACAGCCCAGTCAGATAGGTTGGGCTAAGAGAGGGAGTGATTCATCCAAAAGTCCTGCATAGATTTTCCATGGATGAAGTGAGGCTTGAACCTGGGTGTCCTTAGTACTATCCTAACACTTCAATTACTACACCAAACCAATGGCGTATTATCAAGGTTTCTTCTTCAATGCATAGGGTTCATGAAATGTGTCTTTAATCACAAAAGTGTGGGGACATCGATGCACAACCCCATATTTACATTTTACCGCATAGCGCCTTCTACCGCATAGCTCCCAGCGACCGGTAAGATCCCACAGAGTTGGTCTTCTCCGGGTCCCGTCAGCTAAACAATGCTGGCTGGCGGGCCCGCGGGGGAGGGCCTTCTCTGTGGCTGCCCCAGCTCTCTGGAACCAGTTACCTCCTGAGATCCGGACTACCCCCACCCTATTGGCCTTCCGGAAAGCGGTGAAGACCTCGCTGTTGCAATCTTGCGAGATCTGGCCATGAATGGTGTGCATGGGCTTTTAATGTTTTTAAAATGTTTTTATAATGTTTTTAAATAATTTTTCTATGTTCATTGTTCCATTATTTTTGCTGTAAGCCACCCAGAGTCCCTTGGGAGTTGGGCGGCATAGAAATGCGATAATTAAATTAAATTAAATTAAATTAAATTAAATTAAATTAAATTAAATTAAATTAAATTAAATTAAATTAAATTAAATTAAATTAAATTAAATTAAATTAAATTAAATTAAATTAAATTATTACATTATTACATTATTACATTACATTACATTACATTACATTTGAAAACATTTTAACAACCTGTATCTAGGTGATACACCAAAGATGCCAATAGGAATCCTACTGGTTTTGCTGTTCTGACTTTGTAATAGCATCCATGCCCATGGTTCATTTCCAACCATGGCAAATCTCCCACAACCTCCATCTCCCAATCATCCTTAGGGCTCCCAAGCAGCTGGACCAGTGCCAGGCTTGATATTGCTTTCAGTAGAATCGGATTATAGATAAACCCCTAGTATAAACTGAGATGGGCTCAGCTGAGCGGACAGCCTAAGTTCGAGACCCAAGCACTGTGTGCTGTGGTGAGCTCCCGTTACTTGCTCCAGCTCCTCCCGACCTAGCAGTTCAAAAGCATGAAAATGCGAGTAGATAAATAGGTACCACTTTGGTGGGAAGGCAACGGCATTCCATGCATCTCAGCATATGGTCATGGTGGCTATATGACTACAGAAATGTCTTGGCCAACGCTGGCTCCCTTGGCTAAGAAATGGAGCACTCTCTCTGCCTCTAGGGGGCGTTGCCCTGCTGCTCTGTGAGCACTGCCCTCTAGAGTCAGACATGACTCGACAGGGGAAACCTTTACCTTTACAAATTGAGTAAAGTAGAAATTGTAAAGGAGATCTTCAAGTTTCACTTTGGCAAGACTGTGGTTGTTGTGATTATTCATTCCAATCTGCTGGTTCACTCAAATCAGGCACCTGGCTTGTACAGAGAAGATTGAAATACTATAAAATTTGATTTGCAGTCTTATTTGCCTCCCAGTTGCAAACCTCTTGCCGTTTGCTCTCTTCTCAAGGCGTGCAGCTATTCGATTTTTTTTAGCCGCGTAGTTTTTCGTGCGGCAGCGAGAACTAAGCCCACACCGTGTTTTATATCGCATTGTGGCGATCGAGGCTCGTTAATGAGTCTGGAAGATTGAGATTGGCTCAAAAGGCAAGACCTATACAAAACAATTAATTAAGAAAGTGAAAAACAAATGAACTTCTCAGAATGAAATTGGATCCCAGAGATGAGGTGGCAAAGCCCAGAAGGAAAGAATTCTAATTGAAAAGTGAAGCTGGAAGACTTACAACCTAGCTTCAACATTATCTTATCAGAAAATTAGCACAATGTAATTTTTATGGGTTTTTTTTTTTTAAACAGATGTTATTTTTAACCACATCAAAAAATCCCCACCTCCTGGCTATTGGCACAAACTGTCATAATTGCTATAATTCCAAGTCTCAACTGCTGAATGACAGCTTTGATAGCTATCTTAGACACGGGATGTATTAGTAAGACAGCTGGGAGACGTATCTTTTCTCTGTGCAGCTCTGTGTGTGTATGTGTGTATGTGTGTGTGTGTCTCGTACTAGATTTGGACTTCATTTGTGCTTATTATTTAATCTCCTTCTTGAGAAAGTATGAAAGAATGATCTTCCCGTTTGCCACGCTGGAGGAAATCAGGAGGTTAATAATATTGAGGGAGGTAAAATTGACTGCAATTAACGTACCAATTATACCTGTGCTTTGAAAGCAAAATTGTTTTATTTTACATTCCATAGTGAGTTCTGCCATGTTTTAATACATCACTGAAACTTATATTAATGTGTTGAGACCTTATATATGAGATAAGCTAATGAAGCCTATTCTTACGAATTTAGCTGCATAGATACCAATCAATGAGAATCTATGAAATGAGGTAATGAGGTAGGCATAGCAGGAGCCAGTTTGGTTAAAAGCAGTGGTGGGATTCAGCCAGTTCGCACCACTTCGGGAGAACCGGTTGTTAACTTTCTGAGCAGTTTGGTGAACTGGTTGTTGGAAGAAATCATTAGGGCAGAGAACCGGTTGTTAAATTATTTGAATCCCACCACTGGTTAAAAGATTAGGCAAAAAAAAAAAAGGGGGAGACCTTGAGTTCTAGTTTTGACTTAAGCACAAAGCCAGCTAAGTTACCTTAGGCCGGTCACTCTCTCTTGGTCCTTGGAAGGAGGCAATAACAAGCCACATCTGAAAAAGCTTGGCAAGATACGGTTGAAGAAAAAACAAAAACATAGTGTTAATTAATTTTTTTAATCGGAGAGCAGATTTCTCTGATCTATTCTGTCCTGTCCTGTCCTGTCCTATCCTATCCTATCCTATCCTATCCTATCCTATCCTATCCTATCCTATCCTATCCTATCCTATCCTATCCTATCCTATCCTATCCTTCTTTAAAACACTTGGCAAAGGATGAGATATTTCTAATACCTGTTTCCCCGAAAATGAGACCCAATCGGAAAATAACTCCTAGCATGATTTTTCAGGATGCTTGTAATATAAGCCCTACCCCCAAAATAAGCCCCAGTTAAGATTATCAACTAGATGGATGCATTTAGTACCATATTTCCCCTCCCAGAATAAGACCTAACCAGAAAATAAGCCCTAATGCATCTTTTGGAGCAAAAATTAATATAAAACCCTGTCTTATTTTCTGGGAAACATGGTAGAAAATGATGATTGAGGGAAGTTTAGAGTCAAGGCCATTCAACTGAGAAATTATTTTATAGAACAGAATGTGGTCACAGTGCTATTTTGTCTTTTTGCACACTCCCTTTATGGACAACAGAGGGAGGGAAGGAAGGAAGGAGTGAGTGAGTGAGTGAGTGAAAGAAGGAAGGCAGGAAGGAAGACAGGAAGGAAGGCAAGAAGGAAGGAAGGAAGGAAGGAAGGAAGGAAGGAAGGAAGGAAGGAAGGAAGGAAGGAAGGTTCCCATGAATCTTCATCTATTCAAATGAGTTGTTGTTGTTGTTATTATTAATTTATTTGTCAACAAGTACAAGGAAACAACTAGACATAAGACTTGGACACATGAAAAAAATTTGGCATAAATAAAAGGATATAAATAGGCAAAACATAGCCATAAACACATAGAATGATTACATATAAATGGGGACAGTAGGACAGGGATGGTAGGTACGCTGTAGGGACTTCTTAAGAAACATGAAAGGTCTACGGTAGACAGTTTAAGGTAAAAGGTATGAGGATTAGAGAGACTAACAACAGGATCAGGTAGAGTGTTCCAGATATTTACTACTCTATTGCAGAAGTCATATTTCCTACAATCAAGATTAGAGCGAATTACATTGAGTTTGAATCTATTGATAGCCCTTATGTTATTGTGTTACTGTGTTAGTTGTTCAATAGCAACTCAATTCAACCCATTGCACTGCCCTTCAAAGCTGATAGGTGGTAATTGATGAAAATCTGATAAAACAAAGTAAAATACGGTACCTTTTATCAGATTGGGAGAGTATCTTTGCATATCTCAGAAAATTATTTGATTTTTCCCCCCTACATCAAAAGGACAATATTCCTAACAGTAAATCAGAAACATGGAAAGAAACTCCCTTAAGGGCAGGTCATTCTTAAATTCTTGTCTTTTTCTATTTTTTTTTTTAAATGCAACATTCTTCTAATCTTCATTCTGAAATCTTCATTTTCCAAGAGTTTAGGACAGTGGCATATCTCCACTTCAAAACAGCAGGGACATATATATTTGACTAAGCACCCGTCTGGATTTTTAGTGAGTTTGAATCCTAAATTGAACGATGGGAACTTGGTAGCGGTAATTGGGAGGTGGATCCCACATTTTGAAAGCCTGACTTCCTGGGAGGTTTTCATCTTTTTATATCAAGAATCGAAAGAGACTTGCTATCAGAAATTATAGTGTTAATTCAGCCTCAAGGATTCCAAAGAATAAGTGTAATTGAATGAAGCTGCAGAGTGTGTAGAAGAAACATCAAGCTCACTGATTTCTTAGGAGTGTTCCTCTTTTTTAATAGTGCATCACCAATGATTTGGGTGCTAATCTAATGGAAAATGTGGTGCGTAAACATGGCTAGCTGTGAGCAATATTATAAATGTGTGCATTGCAATTTCTCTACTTTGCACCGACTTTCCCAGTGATGAATTTTCAAGATATTTACTTTATTTTACAAGTATCACACTATCGTTAACCCTTGTTTGGTACTAACTGCACCAATATTATGGAGAGCTGGTAACCTGCAACCTTATGGTTGTGCTCAGCGGTGAAATGCACTTACCTTTGCTACCAGTTCGGAAATGTGACTGTGCACGCCTCTTTTGCACATGTGCAGAGGGTCAAAAACGGGATGTAATGATGTCCCTGTGGGTGGGCGGAGCCTCCCACCACCAGCCCTAGCAGTTCATGCGAGCCGGATAGATCCGGCCAGATTTCATCACTGGTTGTGCTGTCCCGCTTATACATGTACACATGTAACTACGGTTTAGTGGGTTTATTAATATTCCCCCACAACTCCCTTCACCAAAAACCCAGAACTGTCCCAATTAAGTCCAGCCACAAGCAGACCGATGCTAGTCCACAAACAATGGCCAATGAGTCCACACCTGAAAGTTTCCCAATCAAAATAAACCCAGCAGGCAAAACTGAATGCACAATACAAGAGGGCTCGCAAGGCAAGAAAAGTCCAGAGTTCACAAGTCACAATCCAAGTCAAGGTATGGTGTCAATCAGTGGTGGGTTACTCCCGGTTCGGCCCGGTTCGGGCGAGCCAGTAGTGGTGATGATGTGACATCAGCAAACCAGTTCTCTATGACTGTGAGATGGGCCCTCCCACCCGCCCCCACATTATACCTACCTTTATTTGTCATTTTTTAGCCCAACTGATAGGCACGGCAGAGTGGACTGCTGCTCCTCAGCTGGCCAGAAATCTAATGCGTTTGCATGGAGCGCAAGTTTGGCACGCATGCAAGCAAAGCGAGCATGCACACAGCGATCGTGCGCAAAGCATGTGCATGAAGAGAACCGGTGGTAACACCGGTTGGAACCCACCACTGGTGTCAATCCAAAGCAAGGCAAGAATCACAACAACCAGAAAACACACAGCTAGGAAATGAACACATTGTTTCCAGCATCCCCTCCATCTGTCTGCTGTCCTACATAACCTCGCGAGTAATCTGGTTGACTTTCTCTGCTCCTGCCTTTTCTCTTCCTTACATGTTCTTGGATCAGTTACAGAAGGCAGTTCCTCTTCCTCTTCACTGACCAGCTACAGCTGCACCCTTTCCCTACATGAAACCTCAAGGGCTAGCCTGCTGCAGCTGTGCTTCAGCCAAATCCCTCTCAGATGGCTGCTTGAAGCCATTGACCAACTGCCCTCCAGATGTGCCTGGAACTGGTTCCTCTTCCTCCAAGCCGACATCTGGAGAGATAACTGGGGAAGCATCTGGGGGAGATATCATAATTGTAAATTTTGAAAATGCTCTGTAATCCATAAAAAGCAGCCAAATAGACTCATCTCCCAACCATCTACCATCTTTTTTTCGATGACGATGATGATATCCATTCCGTCTTGGAGATTTTATGGGTCAAATTTAAGAAACATTGGCCATTTGGTTTCATAGACTAAAAAAGGACATAATAAAATTATCGACAACACAGAATTAAAGACAGTTGAGGGATACGGCACTATTTCCCAGTTATGTGAAAACAGTATATGTTGAATATATAGCATATAATGAACATTGTCTCAGAAAGATTTTATTTTTAATTTTTAAAAAGTAATTCTAGCGTCTCAGAGGTATGAGGTCATAACAAAAGAGCAATCCATATACTTCTACTGATAGAAGAGAATACTTGTAGCTCAGGGTTGAACTGTGGAGTTCTCTGTACTCACTGAGTTTGGTGGCTTTCTTGCAGATGTTTCGAGAAGAGAAGAGAAGAGAAGAGAAGAAAAGAGAAGAGAAGAGAAGAGAAGAGAAGAGAAGAGAAGAGAAGAGAAGAGAAGAGAAGAGAAGAGAAGAGAAGAGAAGAGAAGAGAAGAGTTGGAAGGGACCTTGGAGGTCTTCTAGTCCAATGCCCTGCTTAGGCAGGAAACCCTATACCAGTGGTCCACGAGAAAATTTTGGTGGTCCTCAGAAAAATTATTTGCATTTTTTATATTGCACTAATTCAGGGGTCCTCAAACTACGGCCCTTGGGTCAGATACATGCAATGAACGTTTGTGTTGCTGCAGAGAGTGTCCCCCTTTGGGGTCTTCTTGTGTGGGTCAGAGGAGGGAAGAAATTCCGACTTGGGGTCTGCTTCAGCCTCCTGGTGTGGGGCTTTGGACGAAGGCTGGAGGGAAGTGCTACTGATGGCAAAGAGCCGGAGGGCCTTGTTCCAGTGAGACTGCATCATGGCTTGGAATCGGCTGACCATCTCAGCCTGCTGAGCCTCCAGGCGCCGGTAACTGGCCTTGTACTCCCGCAGGTCTTCCCTCTGCTTGGAAAGCCTATGCTCATAGTCCTCAATGAGGTGCTTCTGCTGAGCCACCTTGTCGGTCAGATACAATTTGAACTGAGCCAGATGTTTTGCCAACTCTTTCTCTGTTGGCTGCTTAGCTCCAACAATTGCTTCCTGTTGGGGCCCTAAGGAGCCCAGGCGGGCAGGCAAGGAGTGGCAAGTAGAGGCTGGCAAGGCACCCTTCGACGTGAGTGACATCAAGTTGGCCACACCCACCCAGCCGGTCATTAGGCAGATCATATTAG
Organism: Pantherophis guttatus; assembly: GCF_059756535.1. NCBI lineage: Eukaryota > Metazoa > Chordata > Lepidosauria > Squamata > Colubridae > Pantherophis > Pantherophis guttatus. The sequence continues at coordinate 11,405,411 of NC_142068.1, forward strand.
CGGTCCACGGGATTTAAAATTGTGAATTTAGTGGTCCCTGAGGTCCAAAAGGTTGGGGACCTCTGGTTTAGTTAACCCAACTAAAACAGAGCACAAGCTTAGAAATATAGACTTCTGTCAGAAGATGCGGAGAATTTCTTTTTACTTTACTTTCTCTTTTCTCTTTTTCTCTTTTGGTTCTTACTTGGTTAAAAAAAAAAACTTCAATAAACATTATTTTTTTAAAAAGAACGAATGGAATGGCTGGAACAACTGGAAGCTGGAATTCATTGTTGCTAATTCCATTTAGTCTTCTCCATGAAGACCACGAGATCTTGCATAAGATACTATGAGGACTGATAGAGGAATGGAGATAGTTAAAAAAAGAAAGAAAAACTTTCAAATGTACTAATCTAACCGGAGCTTGAGAAATAAGGCAGAGGATCAATTAAAGTCTGTGAATGAATAAATAATTACCTAAGAGTATACACACAGCTGATCCACCTGGGATTGTAACAACAACACAAAAGCGGTGCAGGTCATATGTTCAGTAGACTTGATATGCGAACTGCAATGCCAATATTTCACAGGTGTGTGCGAGTGTCTGGTATGTTACCAACGAACACAATGGTGTGGGCGGCTGCTGTGCAGGAGATGATGTTTCCTTAAATCTCTGAAGTATTTATTCCAGGGTGTAAATTTATATCCATGTCACATTGAAAAGTTTAGTGGCTTCTTCTCAATAACTCAGCAACCCAGAGAGACTTTGTAATATGTTTCTGGAAACTTCAGTATGGCTTTCTCTGCCCCATTGCTAGATAATCTAATTGAAGGGGTCACGTTATATTGTGCATTAGTTTTATGGATTTAGAGAATGGAATGTCTGCTTTTCTTATGTAAATGGTCTCAAATTAGAGACATAGAAGCTGTTGCACACCATCTTTAGGCCGTAACATTGCAGGATCCTAAAATGAGAACAACAGAGAAGACAAAAGACACAGTGGTATTTATTCATATAAAAGCTGGAGTAAATAAAGACTTTTACAATGAGTAGAAAAATAAGAGAAACTATGTCACAGCTGAGGCTTTGATAGCCAAAATGATTTTTTTTCACAAGATTAAAAAGTCACTTCTAATTGAATTTAGCTCCTGGTATTTTATCCACACTATGATCTTGGAGTGAATGTTTTGCCATTTTCTCTTTCAATTCTTGAGTTTTCCATGGCATTTCCAAAGGTTGATTCTTCCAAGAATTCATAGATTAATACATAGTAAATTCCCAGCAGTTCAATAGGGCATCCCTCAACGATCTTGGGTTGAAGGTAAGGGAGAAGGTAAGAGAGAAGATTTGTTGTTAGTTGCGAAGTCATGTCCGACCTATTGCGGACACATGGACAACATTCCTCCAGGCCTTCCTGTCCTCTACCATCCTCTGGAGTCCATTTAAGCTCACGCCTACTGCTTCAGTGACTCCATCCAGCCATCTCGTTCTCTGTTGTCCCCTTCTTCTTTTGCCCTCAATCTTTCCCAGCATTAGGCTCTTCTCCTTCCTTCTCATTAGGTGGCCAAAGAATTTGAGTTTCATCTTCAGGATCTGGCTTTCTAAAGTGCAGTCAGGGTTGATCTCCTCTAGGACTGACCGATTTGATGACCTTGCAGTCCAAGGGACTCACAGGAGTCTTCTCCAGCACCAGAGTTCAAAGGCCTAAAATTCTTTGGCGCTCAGCCCTCCTTATGGTCCAACTTTCACAGCCATACATTGCAACTGGGAAAACCATAGCCTTGACTATACGCACTTTTGTTGGCAGGGTGATGTCTCTGCTTTTTAGTAGATGTTGTAGATGCTGTCTAGATTTGCCATAGCTTTCCTCCCCAGGAGCAAGCGTCTTTTAATTTCTTGGCTGCAGTCCCCATCTGCGGTGATCTTGGAGCCCAGGAAAATAAAATCTGTCACTACCTCCAGAAGGTTACAGGTGTCCAAATGCATACATCTTCATGTAGTACAGAGAGTGTATATATAAACTTATGGTCTTGAACTTGTCTGGTCGCAAATTGCAGCCAAGGCAGTTCTTCAGGGTAGGTGTAATATTATAACCTACTTTTTTGCACCACACACAGCTTCCAAAATGATTTGAAAGTCAGTCTTATTGAAAATGCACCGCTGTTGTCCTATCTTGTGGAGAAAGACTCTTGAGAGTCTGTGGGATTCTAAGGAGATCCAATCAGTCCATCCTAAAGGAACAGTCCACCCTGACTGTTCTTTGGAAGGACAGATCCTGAAGCTGAAGCTCAAATACCGTATTTTTTGGAGTATAAGACGCTCCGGACTATAAGACGCACCTACCTTTTTTGGTGAGGAAAACAAGAAAAAGAAATCTGCCTCTGCCTCCCAGCAATTTTGCCTCATTGCAGCAAACAGTAAACAGCCTGCTTTACTTTCATTTTCGTTTTCAGCATAGCTTGATTAGCGCAAGAAAAAAAATCTGCTCCCAGCAATTTACCTCCTTGCAGCAAGCAGCAGAGGACCCCGCAGCAATAGGCAATAGCAAACCCTGCAGCCTGAAACAGCTGAGAGTCGGGAGGCCGATCCAACATCAACTTGTGCTAATTAGGCTGTGCTGAAGCTGAAATGGGCCTTTTGCTGTTTGCTGCTTGCTGCAAGGAGGTAAATTGCTGGGAGGCAGAGGCCAAAAGGTAGGGGCCAGTGGGTGGGTGGGGCTATATTCGGTGTATAAGATGCACCCAAATTTTCACCCCCTTTTAGAGGGGAAAAAGGTGTGTCTTATACTCCAAAATATATGGTACTTTGGCCACCAAATGAGAAGAAAGGACTCACTGGAAAAGACCCTGATGTTGGGAAAGGTGGAAGTCCGAAGAAGAAGCAGGCAGCAGATGATGAGAAGGTTAGACAGTGTCATTGATGCAATGAACATGGATGTTGCAATATTTTCAGGATCAGACTCAATAATAATAATAAGAGTTAGAGGTTTAAATATATTTCTCTTTAATTATAATAGGCATTCTATATTCACTGAATATTCACAGATAGAAGCAAAGAAAATGGTGAAGGTGGCTCCTTATATATACAAAGGGTGGAGCCAAGAGTGGGAGTGGTGAATTATGAATACATTAAGAGTCAAAGAATAAGTTAACCCCTGATATCCCATATATACATTATTTACACATTAGGGAATAAGGCATTTACATCTGACAAATCCCCCTCTAAATGCCGGTTCGCTATACAACATCAATTACATTCAGATTCAGGACAATATAAGACATACAATTTGAAAGTTAAGTATTTGTGCTGTTTAGAAGGTAAAGGCTTCGTCAATATGTCAGCTAATTGTTCAGAGGTATCACAATGCACTGCTTTGATAAATCCATCTTGAGACAATTGTCTCACATGTTTAAATTTTATATCTATATGCCTGGATCTTTGTCCAATGGCATCGGATCTAGATATTTCAATGGCTGCTTTATTGTCTTCATGCATAACAAAAGGCAAAGCAGGTTTTTTCCAAACATCTGAAATTAAATCATTAAACCATACAAGGTTATTTGCAGCTTTGGATAAACAAACATATTCCGCTTCTGTGGTCGAAGTGGCTACCAGTTCTTGTTTACCAGTGTACCAGTAAACTGGACAGTCATTTAACAGAAAAATATAACCAGAAGTACTTTTTCTGCATGATATATCACCAGCCCAATCCGCATCTGCGTAACATGTAAGTTTTGGTTCTTTATTATCACTAGGTTCTAATACTAGGCAAAAGTCTAATGTACTTTTCAGATATCTTAAAATTCTTTTGACAGCTTCCCAGTGATACATTGTTGGTTTGCTAACGTGCCTTGATAATAAATTGAGTGGTAATGCAATATCTGGCCTAGTCCAATTAGATATATAAAGAAGTGAACCTATGACTGATCTATAAAATGTATTATCCTTGAATTCAGGGGAAGATTCATCAGTATTTCTAAGGAAATCAGTTTGCATAGGAGTGTCACAGGGTTTGGCATTGTTTAAATTGCATTTGTTTAGAAGTTCAATAATCTTATCTTTCTGAGTAAGTTTGAATCCCCTTCTAGTTTTGTTAATTTGTACACCAAGGTATTTGTTTACTTTACCTAGAGATTTCAACGAGAAATGTTCATTTAGCTTGTTTACAAAGATTTCTCTTCTCTCTTTGTGTTTTCCTATATATAAAATATCATCTACATAAATCAATACAAATTCAATGTAATCATCACTCTTTTTGACAAAGAAACAGTTATCAGCAGTGGTAGCGTTGAAATCCATGGTCTTAAGTACTTTTACCAAGCAATCGTACCATCTTTTGCCAGATTGCTTTAATCCGTATAAACTCTTGTTCAATAGCCAAATTTCATTTTTATTAGTGTATTGACTGTGAGGTGCTCTTACATATATTTCCTTATCTAGTTTTGCGTGTAGATACGCAGTCTGTATGTCATATTGAAATACATCAAGATTGAGTGCGGATGCTACTACTAGAGCTGTTTTAACACTCTCTGTTCTTACTGTGGGGGAGTACGTGTCAGTATAGTCCTCCGGATATTTTTGTGCATAACCTTGTGCAACCAATCTAGCTTTGTATAGGGTATTGCCTCCTTCTAGGTTCTTAATTTTATAAATCCACCTGGTACCAATAATTGTTTTATCTTTAGGTGCAATCGCAGGTGTGAATACATTTAATCCTTGCAAACTTTCCATCTCTTTTTTCATAGCTAGTTCCCATTTTTCCTTTTCTTCACGAGGGAGTTTTAATACTTCCTCATATGTATTAGGTGTTATTTGTTCACCATCCATATGCATTATGTAATCTCTGTATTTATTTGGTATTTGATTTCTGTTGTTCCTAATAGTTCTTTCAGGTTTGCTATGGTAGTCATGCAAATAACTTGCTTCCTTTTTTGTTAATGTGTCTGTCTTTATTTTGTGTTGACTATTTGTCCATGTTTTGGTTTTGTTTTTATTTTTGTTGATATTTTGATTTTCTATTGTCCCTTCCTCACGAGATTTTGTATCTTTGCATTTATTTGGAAATATTTCATTAAGATGTAATTTAGACCAGTTGGCCTGTTCATGGAACACAGCTGTTCTGGAAACTATAAATTTGTTATTATTATCAATGAATCTGTACCCTTTGGTGCCAGTTTCATATCCCATAAATCTTAGTCTTCTGGATACGTTTTCTTCCTTTCTTCTCAACTGTTTAGGTATGTGTACGTCTGCAGTGACCCCAAATATGTGCATGTGTGCTAATTTTGGTTTCCTATTATACATCACCTCATTTGGTGTCTTATTCACAATACTGGACCAGGTTCTATTTTGAGTGTAATTTGAATAATGTAAGGCTTCTGACCAAAATTGTTTGCCTAAACCAGCATCCTCTAATGTGCACCTAATCATGGTTTGTAATGTGGAATTCTTTCTCTCTGCAATCCCGTTCTGGAACGCAGAAAATGGACTAGACGTGTAATGTAGCATTCCTCTATCCTTTAACCATTGGGAGAATTCTTTAGACATGAATTCACATCCCCTATCTGTCATAATTTGTTTTATTCCGATATTATGTTGTGTTTCTATGCGTTTGTAAAATTCCTTAAATTTTTGAAAGGTTTCATCCTTGTGTTTTAATGTGTAAACAAAACCATAGCGACTGTAATCGTCTACTATTGTTAGGAAGTAACGTTTTCTATAAGTGATTGATGGAGTTAATGGGCCAACTAAGTCCATGTGTACTAAGTCAAAAATTTTGTTAGTTGATCTGGTGGATTTTTTTTGGCCTGGGACTAGTTTTTAGTTTAGTAGATTTACATACTGAGCATTCCAAATAATTTTCACAATTTTTTATTTTGACACCTTCTGCGTGTTCAGTCATTTTTTGTACTACAGGAAAACTTGCATGTCCTAACTTCCTATGTAAGATGTGAGCACACTCGTCATGAATTGGTTTACCTATTTTTGGTTTCTTCTCATTGTGTGTATCTGTGTGATCATGAGATATTTTACATTCATCATTGTCACTGTTACTAATATTTTCATCATCTGCCTCAATACAATCTTCCATATTTGAATCAATGTTATGTAACCATCTTTCTTTTGTTATCAGATAGGGTAGGCCTCCTTTAATCATCACAGTGCCTACGTTTGTTTTATTCTTCTCTAAAGTTGCTTTTCCCTTTGAGAAAACTATATTGATGTCAGAATCTCTGCTTAGTTTTATGGCACTTAGTATGTTATGAGGTATTTCTGGTATTAACAATACCCCCTCTATTTTTCCTAGACCAGGCAAGGTCACATTCCCTCTGCCTAATACTTGAACTTTTTCTTGATTAGCTACCTTTATTACAAACTTATCTTCTGTAAATGAAGACAATATATTTTTGTTATTAGTGGTGTGATTAGTTGCTCCAGAATCAATAAGCCAATTATTGTTCTCATTTTGTTGCGTTTTAGTGCTGTCTTGTTTATTTAGTCCATTCAGTGAACCAGATTTTCTCTCTTTTGAATTTTCTCTGCCCCCTCTACTTTCTCTGTAATTTGGTGGGCTTCTATATTTATGTCTATCTGTGGAAGACTGTCTATAATTGTATTTATTCCTATATTCTGACCTATGTCTTTCCTTTGAAATTTTGGGACAATCTCTTCTATTGTGTTCCCTGGACCCACAATTGTGGCATTTAAAAGTTTCATTATATTTTTCTTGGAAAGCTACCTTCCTAAAAGATTTGTGTTCTGTGTGATTGCTATAACGATTTTTTCTTGAATTGTCTTCTGCTATCAATTTGTTAGACAGACTTTCTATTGATAAATATCCTAGATTGATGGTGTCTAAGTGTGACATAAAACTATCCCATGATGAATCAAGTGAATTGATAATAACACTTTTCATTGTTTGATCTGAAATCACTTCCCCCCTCAAATGCAGCTCAGCTCTTATTTTGTTTAAAGATATTAAATGCTCACTTATGGAAACCCCTGGTTTTACTCTGGAAGAAAAGAAGTCCTTAGACATTCTTGTGGTGGTAGCTACACTATCGCTGTGAAACAAATTAAACATGCATTGAATTATTTCTGAAACAGTTAGATTTGGTTTGATGCTATGATACATTGCAGGAGACACGCTAGATATTATTAAGAAAAATGCCTTATGGTGTAAACAATCTATTTTTAAAGTCCAAGGTCTTCTTGGGGGACTAGTGATAAAAAATAGTAAATTTTCTTTCATAAAGACAACCTGGAGCTGTTGATACCATTCTTGCAAATTAATGCCATCAACCCTAAGTTTTGGGAAGTCACTGGGTAAGTTTCCCACATTATTTTGTCCATTACTTACAACCTGAGGTAGTCCGTGGTCTCGCAAGTGTAGGAAATTGCAAAACGGCATGGGGATGCTCGCAACGAGTCTGCGCGGTTCTCTGGCCAGTTCAAATCTTTCCGGACCGTCTACGTAGTTTCGCACATGCGCGTTGTTCATTTCTTCTTTGGCGTCGTCGTGGAAGGTTCTCTCCATTGTAGCTCGCTCGCTCCGCTCCTCTTCAGACGAGTCGGTCTCTGGCTCGGTCTTAGGAGTTCTGATGGCGGCGACTGTTCTTCTCTTTCTTTTGGGTGCGTTGGCACTTGCTTCGGTCTGCGGTGTAGGGCGGAATCGACATGGCTCTCTGGGCTCGGGCGTCGTCGCTCTCGAAGTCAGGATGGGAGCGTGCAGGTCTTGAAGTATCGGCTTGTTCGCTTGCTTCTTCGTTGGCGCTTTGGAAATTTTTAATTTTGGCCCAAATGCAGCAAAAAGCGTCTTCATTGCTGACTTTACTTGGGATTTCGTTAAGTCGTCTTCACTTTCTGATTCTGGCTCTTCCGAAGAGTTTGAATCCTCCTTTTCACTTTCGTTGTCTGATAACGTTTTTCGCGCCAGAAATTTTGAACTGAGCATTTTGATTGGCTCTGCTTCGCTCACTTTGGAGGCTTGTTGAAACCAAGATGGCTGCCATTCAAAATTTCGCGCGGGATCACATTTTTTCTTTTTCATAACGACTTTCTCTGTAGTCATATCACTCACAGTTTTTTGGTCTTTGGGTTTCTCTTTAGCGATGTTTTTCTCTCTCGCTGCTCCTCTGTTCTTCAGCATTTCTTGGAGGTTCGCGATGAGGCTTTCATCATTCTTCTGGCTTTTTAATAACTTCAATATCTCTGACCTGAGTTCGTTATTTTCTATTTCGATTTCCTCCTGGCCATCATTTTCATTTATTAATTCTTCTTCTTCAGTGGTGTATTCTCCGGATTCTCTCGAAATCGCGTTTGTGGATTCGTTGATTATTTCTTGTTCAGTTTCTATTTCTTTGCTGTAGGCCCTGGTGTTGGGCCTATCTTTCTTAGACATTTTTAGATATTTATTGAGTCAATTAACCATCCTCTGCTACCAGCTTGTTGCAATATTTTCAGGATCAGACTCAATAATAATAATAAGAGTTAGAGGTTTAAATATATTTCTCTTTAATTATAATAGGCATTCTATATTCACTGAATATTCACAGATAGAAGCAAAGAAAATGGTGAAGGTGGCTCCTTATATATACAAAGGGTGGAGCCAAGAGTGGGAGTGGTGAATTATGAATACATTAAGAGTCAAAGAATAAGTTAACCCCTGATATCCCATATATACATTATTTACACATTAGGGAATAAGGCATTTACATCTGACAATGGATTTGGGTAAACTCCGGGAGACAGTGGAGGACAGGAGGGCCTGGCATGTTATGGTCCACGGATTGCAAAGAATCAAACACAACAATGCAATGGAACAACAAGTCCAGTTTTGAGGTTACCAGCCCATGAATCATTGGCCAAGTTATTGTCATTCAAGTTGGTGTCCCATCTGAAGCTGGAAAAAAAATTCTTTCCTCTGGAAGCGATGTGTGTTTCAATGCTGGAATGGAAGAGCTATAAGAGTTTTCTAGAGGACAGTTGCTTGTGCTGAAGGAACCAAAAGCCAAAGAGACAGTTTTGCTAATTCCTACACAAGATATCCGCCTATCTATCATTTCCCTGGCCCAGCTAAGATGTGAATGTAATTGTGACACCTTGTTAGGAGATATGGGGTGGTTATGGGTATGATTAACCCCCATTTTTTTTAAATTGTATTTATGTATAAATGTTTTTATTTTGGCTGTTCACCGCCCTGAGTCCGAAAGGAGAAGGGGGGTATAGAAATTCGAATAATAAATAAATAATAAATAAATGTATTGTTCTTTCCCAGGACACACGTCTTTTCTGAGGGGGGCAGCCTGTCAGACCTGGAAACCATCTTTCTACCTTTGTGCCTTCAGGCTTCAGGCCTGCCACAAATCCTACTGTGGGAAATTGGGAAGGGGGATTGCATAGAGGGAAGAAGATATGTAATCAAAATAAAATTATTTATAGGAAGTCAAGGCCATGGTGCCCTGCAGCTGTGTTGAGAAGAATAAGGAGGTATCTTCTGTTCCAGATGGTACCTGATTGGATGTGTGGTGGACATGTGGGAGAGGGACAAGGTCTTGAACTTTCTTTTGGGTGTGGAAAACCCGGAAGCTCTCAGATTCGGGTTTTCCCAGATGTGCCAATATGGCATCTCTAATAAAAGTTAGCTTTGAGGAACTTTAAGACTCAGAGTTTGATTTCGTTGGGGGTGTTACTTGGAACCCTGACATTGTGATCAGGGGTGGGTTCTAAATTTTTTTTACTACCGGTTCTGTGGGCGTGGCTTATTTTGTGGGTGTGGCTTGGAGGTCATGTGACTAGGTGGGCGTGGCTAGCTGGTCAGAGTCATTTCTGGAAGGTCCTCGCACTTACAACCAGTCCTCGCACTTACGACCCAACTCATTTGTTCGCTTTTAACACTGATCAGCTGTAGGACGGCCCTTTGAAGCCCCGCAGCAAGAGTTTAAACAGTTTTTTTCCCTCTAGTCATCAGCTGGGACTCAGGAGGCAGCAATAGATTGGGGGTGGGACCAAATAAAAGGTAAGAATAACAGGGGGGGAGGGCGGGGGGGGAGAACCGGTTCGGTGATGTCATATCGTCACCTCTACCGGCTCGGCCGAACCAGACCGAACTGGGAAGAACCCACCACTGATTGTGATTCATTGGCTATGTTCACATTGCATATTTAACAGTCATTGAAAGGTTTACTGGCTACTTGTCCAAAAAAAGATATGAACTTAGTGTTATATTTTTTTCATGTAGCTTATAGCATTGTGTGAAATTTACCCTTCTGTCTAGGTTATATAGTCCAGTGTTTCTCAAACTTAGTCTGTAGAGATTCTCAGTCATCCAGGTCATGTTGTCCCAAAGGTGCTTTTTTCAGGAGGCAACTGGACTTTATTGTTTTTTCTTTCGAAGATGTTTTGCTTCTCATCTAAGAAGCTTCTTCAGCTCTGGCAGGATAGTGGGGAATGGAAGAATTTATATTCTTTGCAGACAGCTGGTCATTTGCATCCTTTTAGAGGGTCCTTGAATCACTTGGAGGTTTATCTGTGTCCTCGGGGTCACCTGAGTAAGTGCTCCTGGTTCCCGTAGTCTGCAATTTTTTTCCTCTGGAAATCCATTCCTATTCCTACACCATTCCAAGGGTGTTCATCCCAAATTGTATAGCTAAAAATCTGTATAGATTCTCAGTCATCCAAGTCATGGTTGTCCCAAAGGTGCTTTTTTCAGGAGGCAACTGGACTTCCTTGCTTTTTTCTTTCTAAGACGTTTTGCTTCTCATCCAAGAAGCTTCTTCCACTCTGGCAGGATAGTGGGGAATGTAAGGATTTATACCCTGTTTCCCCAAAAATAAGACATCCCCTGATAATAAGCCCAATCAGGCTTTTGAGCTCATGGCAATAAGGCCAAGTACTTATTTCAGGGTTCAAAAAAAAAATATAAGACAGGGTCTTATTTTCAGGGAAGCACGATACTATAACTTGAAGATGGATGGACTTCAACTCCCAGAAATTCTGAGTTCTGGGAGTTGTAGTCCACCCATCTCCAAATTGCCAAGGTTAAGAAACACTGATATAGTCCATTATTTTGTAGAGCTATCATTTCTGGTTATAAAAAATCCAGACCACCTCTAGATGAGAGTGGTTCTCTTTGCTATTTAGTGGTTATTTGGATTTCTGTAGCCCAGATATTGTATGAACCTAGAAAATGGTCTAATTCAATAAGCAACCTAACTAAGTCTATTATGCGAATGCAGTCACAGAGTTTGACTGGCCTTAATGCACATATTCTCATTTACCAATCCATTTCTCCATAGGTCTTCCTGCATCAGTCATTTCCTTCGGCCTTACTGACAGCACAGCTGAGGAACAGCAGAGGAAAACGAGTCCATTAAAATTAAATTCCTCGGAGGAAAAAACCTAGGGTCTTAATTATAACAGCTTGAATTAACATACAAGTTGCGTTTTTAGTATCTCCCTTTCATTGTGTGGCACCAACGGGCCATTATTTTCCTCTCTCTTTCCACAGAGTGACATCTTCCTTCCTTTCGCAGAAACTCCGAAAAACCGTTTCCTGATCCAAGAAGAGCACCCAGGATAGGACAGGGATTAAAGAATCAAAACAAAGCAAGACATCTGGGGGAGCTGGGCCCACCCCTACATTCCTCAAACTCTCTCAACTCAACTAATGTCGATGAAGAAATTCCCAAACAAACTTCATTGTAAGTTGAACAAGAGGAAGGCAAAAAAGAAAAAGAAAAAAAAAGATGGTGCATTTCATGAACCTCAAACCACTGAGCCACCTGGAAGAAGGAAACCACATTTTTTTTTCATTCCCTCCCCTTCTACTCCCTCTCTCTTTTTTTTCACTTCACTTAGTCTTTTCTACCTGATTTTTTTTTCCCCCATCCCAGGGAGTCCTAGTACCTAATGGATTAGCAGTGATCTTCATAGATTGCTCACACCTGCAGTTCTGACTACTCCCCTCTTCTACTTTGTTCAATCAGCCATACCTTGGTAAGTCCATCAGCTTCCAGACTGACATGCAAAGCAAGACCCACCTGAGAGCTGAAGACCTGACACCTGGGCGGAAGGGAAAATTGTGTGTGTGTGTGTGTGTGTTGGGGGGGTAAGACGGTGGACTTACTCAATCAAAACTCCTGGGAGAGGTACCAAGAACAACAAGGGGAAGGATGGTGCGTGATGCGTAAGTCGGAAGAACAAAATGGGTAGGCCTGGAAGTGACTCACACAAGCATTCAGAAAAAAAAAAACATATGTTGTGGACTTGTGTTAAAACAAAAAAAAAAAAAAAAATTGGGCAAAAATACATAGATGGCTAGAAAAGATAATACGGAAACATGTAGATTTTTTTAACCTGATCTGTTTTTATTAGGGATGATATCAGGAAAACTTGACAAGAGAAGTATGTATTTAGTATTACATGTTTTTTTAAAAAAATAATTTTTATTAAACAGGTTTTTTTAAAACAAATTTTTTTTTTTACAATTTTCTTCTTTTCAACATTTTTGCATCAGTAAACATACCCATTTTTCTCTCTTACTTCAATTTGCCCTTTATAAATATGATTCTAATATTGATTTATATACATAAAGATAACAATGTACTCAATTTCTATCTTACATTCTGTGTCCGTTCCATTTCCACTAGTTTGTTACTACATTTCAGCTCCTATATCTTCCTCCTTTACTCTTTCCTTGCCCTTTATACTTCTCCTCTAACCATTCATACAATTTCTCCCATGCCATATAATATTCCGTTTCTCCTTTTCTTACATTACATTACATGTGATACATTACATTATTGCATTATTGTATTGTATTAACAGCAGCGAGGATTAGCTTCGCACAATATTGGAAAGGTGAAGAAACAACCCCAAGATGAGATAATTAAGAAGATATTACACTGTGCCGAAATGGACAGACTGACATTGAAAATCAGATAGAAAGAAGACACCGAATATGATCAAACTTGGAATTTATTTTACCAACGGTTGGAGAAAAAAAGGGGGGGGGGAATAAGAATGGCATTTGTATTGTTAAGCAAATTAAATACTCGTAAAAACACGGTGTTTATTTAGCATTAAGGAATGCATATAATAGAAAATTAATAAAACATTTTTTAAAAAGAAAGAATGAAAACAAAACAAAGGTTTGTGACCTTTGAGGAAACCTGGCTGTGCAATGTATTTTTTTTATTTGTCCTGAACACAATCCAGAGACACTCTAAACCAAGGGTGTCAAACTCGATTTCATTGAGGGACACATCAGGGTTGTGTTTAACCTCAGGGGGCTGGGGTGAGCGTGGCCAGGGTGGACGTGGGCAAATCAACATCACTTGTGGTGGGCCACCTGAGGTGGCCCGAGTGCTCTGCCAGTGAAAACAGGCTCCCAAACTCTGTTTTCGGCTGCGACGGCCTCCTGCAACCCTCTGCCAGTGAAAACGGAGCTCAGGAGGGCCACTCGCAGCCTTCGCTAGAAGACCTCCAAGGTCCCTTCCAATTCTATTATTCTATGTTCATGGGCTCCGTTTTCAGCTGTGACAACCTCCTGCAACCCTCTGCCAGCAAAAACGGAGCTAAGGAGGGCCACTCACAGCCTTTGCGAGCTCCGTTTTCAGCTGTGATGGCCTCCTGCAACCTTCTGCCAGTGAAAACGGAGCTCGGGAGGGCCACTCACAGCCTTCGCTAGAAGACCTCCCAGGTCCCTTCCAATTCTATTATTCTATGTTCTATGTTCATAACCGGAATGGGATGCGAGACCATCCAGGCCGCCAAGCCAGGGACTGCTACCAAAACAAATTTTTTGAATGTAACTGAACAGCCTGAGATAAGTTTTACATTTAAAGGTAAAGGTAAAGGTCCCCCTCGCGTATATGTGCTAGTCGTTCCCGACTCTAGGGGACGGTGCTCATCTCCGTTTCAAAGCCGAAGAGCCAGCGCTGTCCGAAGACGTCTCGGTGGCCATGTGGCCGGCATGACTAAACGCCAAAGGCGCACGGAACACTGTTACCTTCCCACCAAAGGTGGTCCTTATTTTTCTACTTGCATTTTTTACGTGCTTTCGAACTGCTAGGTTGGCAGAAGCTGGGACAAGTAATGGGAGCTCACCCCATTACGCAGCACTAGGGATTCGAACTGCTGAACTGGCGACCTTTTGATCGACAAGCTCAGTGTCTTAGCCACTGAGCCACCGCATCCCATTTTACTTTATATAGTGTGCCTTATTTTAATTGTCATGCTTCCAATATAAATAAACATTTGTCTTGAATGCTGGCAAATCCTAGGTGAGACCAAGGTAGCCTGTGTTTACTAGTTTGATTACTTTGCCAAACCTGGCACTCATCTGAGTTAAGGATTGGCATTGTTTTCCTTCCATGCTTTCCACATTAGGGTACAGGTAATCCTCTACTTATGACCACAAAGGAGCCCAAAATGTCTGTTGCTGAGCGAGACACTTGTTAAATGAATTTCACCCCATGTTATGATCTTTCTTGCCACCATTATTATGTGAATAACAATTAGCCATGAAGGCCAGCTTGGTGGTTTTGGGCCAATCACCAGGAGAATTAACTATGAAAGCCAGCTGGGTGACTTTGGGCCAATCACCAGGGGATTGTGAGTTCTAGCTCCACCTTAGCCATGAAGCCCAGCTGGGTGATTTTGGGCCAATCAGGAGGAGACTGTGAGTTCTAGTCCTGCCTTAGCCATGAAAGCCAGCTGGGTGACATTGGGCGAATCACCAGAAGATCGTGAGTTTTAGTCCCACCCTAGGCATGAAAGTTGGCTGGATGACTTTGAGCCAATCACTCTCTCTCAGCCCAACCCATTTCCCAAGGTTGTTGTTGTGGGGAAAATAGAAGGAGGAAAGTGTGTTGGATAGGTTGAGTTATTTACATAAATAATAAAGGTGGGATAAATAATCCATCAATTATGAACCTTTTTCTTTTTTCAATTTTTTTTAAAATTTGATTTATATGCCGCTCTTCTCCGGAGACTCAGGGGGGCTTACAATGCGTTAAGCAATAGCCTTCATACTTTTGTATATTTATACAGTTTATTGCCCCCACAAACTGGGTCCTCAATTTACCTACCTTAGAAAGGATGGAAGGCTGAGTCAACCTTGAGCCTGGGGAGATTCGAACATGCAGTAATTGCAGGTAGCTGAATGTTAATGACAAGCTATTAGTCTGCTGCGCCACCAGGCTCATGCATCTCTTTGCACTGTAGGGCAATTTGCTATGTTTTTGAGGTACATTTGACAAAAGCCTGCAGGGAAAAAATATAGTTTCTGAAAGCGATGTACAAAAATGCGTTACTCTGGGAGAAATTGTAAAAAAAAAAAAATGCATTTCAGGCAAAACTGTTATGGAAAAGATATACAGGTTTGGAGCAAGACCCTTAGGAATAGGGTGAATGGGATTTGCAAAGGAAACGAGATGTTGAGAGAAAATCAGAAATCGACACTTCTGCCCATCTCTGATTTCAGTAGTTCCGTGTTTTGAGAAATAAAATGTGAATGCTATAAAAAAAAAAAACCTCTAACCCTGGAGTAATTCAGCAGTACTTTTCTAGAAAGCAACAGGCATTAAAGTACAGTATGCATGTCACAGATAGCAATCAGAGTGATGCATAAAATAAATGGGGCATTACAATTGGATTGCATTATGTTGCCAAAGAACTGAATTATCTTGCAACTCTTCAGCCGTAATGGGGAAACATAGCTTGCATTCTCCCTGTGTGGTCTCTCTCTCTCCCCCTCTCCTTTCAGCTCACACTTTTCCACTTGTTATCTCTTCCTGACCTACATACCTGGCATAGAGACTCTCTCAAGCTTATCAATCAAAGCTTGAAGCACACTGGAGCTGGCTTAGCTGGTTCCTGCATTAATCAAGAGGAAGCCGTAATTGGCCCTTACCTGGATGGCTAGGTATGAAATCCTTGAAGAAAAACAATAAACGATAGAAGGAATGGTGAATGGTTGGTATCTTGAATGAGAAGCAAAGCAACAGAATAACAGAGAATAACAGAGTTGGAAGGGACTTCGGAGGCAGTGGTGGGTTGCTCCTGGTTCTGTCCGGTTCTTGCGAACCGGTAGTAAAAGCGGCAGGAGCAGTGGTGGGTTGGCCCCCGGTTCGCACGTAGTAAAACCGGCGGAAGGCTCTGCCCACCGACCCCGACGTCATCAAAATGCTTCTGCGCATGCTTTGCTTCGCTCGTGCGTGCGCGTGGCCCCATTGCAAACCAGTAGTAAAGGTAAGTAGAACCCACCCCTGGGCAGGAGGCTCCGCCCACCAGCCCGGACATCATAATGGACAATCTGCACATGTGCAGAAGTGTGCATGCCTGCTCTCCCGTTGCAATCTGGTAGTAAAAGAACCCCTGCTCGGAGGTCTTTTAGTCCAACCCCCTGCTCAAGCTGGAAGCCCTACACCCGTGATGGGGAACCTATGGCATGCGTGCCCGAGGTGGCACACAGAGCCATCTTTTCGGGCTGTTGAGCTGTCAACCAATTCACCTGCAGGTGCGCATGCATCTGTGCCCCAGCTGGTGTTTGGGCCTCCGGTGCGCATACGCGCAATTCAGGGGACCCAGCTGGTCTTTGGTGGTCTCCTGTACATGTATGTGCATTTGTGCATGTGTGTGACAGTGGTCTGTTGCCTCCAGTTCACACTGGTTCTATAGAACCGGTAGTAAAACTGGTGGGAGGCTCCACCCAGCGACCCTGACGTCATCAGAATGCTCCTGCGCATGCAGAAGCTGTGCTTGCTTTGCTCACGTGTGCACGTGCGCGCAGCCCCGTTGCGAGCTGGTAGTAAAGGTAAGTAGAACCCACCCCTGGCGTGTGAGTACTTGTGTGCAGTGCATCCATGCATAGACGGCATTCGTTCATTGCACATGCATTGGGTGTGCAAAAACCCTGCACATGTGCAGATAGTGCGATTGCATGTGCAGTGCATGGGGGAGCCACGTGCAACCTGCACGCATGCACAGATGATGCGATTGCACATACAGCACATGGGGGAGCCGCGCGAAAGCCGCACGCATGCACAGATGAGTGCACGGGGGAGGAGCCATACATTAGGGCGGATAGCACACACCAGGGGTGGGTACTACTTACCTTTACTACCGGTTCGCAATGGGATCACTCGCGTGCACGCATGTGCAGATCGCTTCTGATGACGTCAGGGTCAGTGAGCGTAGCCTCCCGCCGGTTTTACTACCGGTTCTATAGAACCGGTCCAAACTGGGGGGCAACCCACCACTGGCACACACATGCACGAAGCTCACGAAGCGCGTACCTGTTTGGCACTCAGTGAGTAAAAGGTTCGCCACCACTGCCCTACACCATTTCAGACAAATGGTTGTCCAATCTTTTCTTAAAAACCTTTAGTGTTGGAGCACCCATGCTGGAGGCTAGTTGTTTCACTGATTAATAGTTCTAATGGTCAGGAAATTTCTCCTCAGTTCTAGATTGGTTGATTAGTTTCCATCCGTTGCTTCTTGTTTTACCTTCAGGTGCTTTGGATTGATTCCCTCAGGTTGATTCCTTCTTCTATGTGGTACCCTTTAGATCAGAGGTCTTCAAACTTGGCAGCTTTAAGACTTGTGGACTTCAACTCCCAGAATTCTCCAGACAGCTATGCTAACCCTATGCTGGCTGGAGAATTCTGGGAGTTGAAGTCCACAAGTCTTAAAGCTGCCAAGTTTGAAGACCTCTGCTTTAGATATTGGAACACTGCTATCATATCACCACGCCTTTTCGTACTGTAGGACTTAAGAGTAGCAGCATGCATTTCTTTGGGGAAAAAGAGCTCTTGGGGATTCTAGAATACATTTGGGAAATAAGCAAGCTGGGAGTCTGTGCATATGGCTGAACTATAACTCCCAACATGCTTCATCACTGGATATATACCTCTTGGGGAGCTAACAGTAGTAAGAGCCAGGACTATGGAGGCCTCAGTTGACATTTAGCAGTAGTTAGGAAGCAAAAAATTGCTGAATGAATTATGGTAGCCTAACCCACTTTCGGCAATCTCAAAAAGCTAACCAGGGTTGGAGCTGGTCGATACTTGAATGGGAAAATCTCAGGAAATCTCAGGGCTGCATAGGTTAATTCAGCTAATGTTTCCTAATATGATTGCTTATTTGTTCCCTATGACTATCCTTAAGTGTTGTACCTTATGATTCTTGACGAATGTATCTTTCCTTTTATGTATTTTGAGAGCAGTACATAAAGCACCAAGACAAATTCCTTGTGTGTCCAATCACACTTGGCCAATAAAGAATTCTATCTATCTACTGTATCTATCTATCTATCTATCTATCTATCTATCTATCTATCTATCTATCTATCTATCTATCTATCTATCTACCTATCTATCTACCTATCTATCTAAAAAATATCTTGGAAGAAGGCAACAGAAAATCAACTTAGAATTTTTCGCAAAAAAAGGTACATGATAGTCATCCATGAAATCATGACAAGCTGAGCTTCACTCAGAGATTTTCTAGGAAGACCATTCATCTGATCTACAGATGATAAGGTTTGGTAGAACAGTATAAGGATGACGATCCTTAATACCTGTTTAATGACAGGTTTTATTGCATTGTTGCATTGTGGGTTGGGCAATACATTTGACAGAGTGCTCACAACTGTCACCGGATTTGCTCCACCCTTTCTGTATTTTTAGACCATTTCAAGTATTGCTCTTCTAGGTCCAACCTTCATGAGAACTTGAAACTTGAAAAAAATGTGTGATGTCTATCTTTCCCTGTTTTGTCCTTTCCTCTCCTCCTCCACCCCCCCACTGCTCTTAGGATGTCAAATTTGCTAAACAAGAACTCACATTTCCAATTTGCTTTTTGTGCGTCTGCATATCTAAAGATTCAACGACATTGCACTGAATTTGTAATGTGACACCACAAACCAGTTTTTTGTTTTTTTTTACTAAAGGAATACATGCATTATTTATGTTATGTATCCAGGAGGACTCCCAGATTATGCGCGCAATCTGGGAGTCGTCCTGGATAGGCAGCTGTCCTTGGAGGAACATCTGACGGCTGTAGCCAGAGGGACTTTTGGTCAGGTTCGCCTGATCCACCGGTTGCGGCCCTTTCTTGATCGGGATTCCCTGTGCACAGTCACTCACGCCCTCGTCACCTCTCGCCTGGACTACTGCAACGCTCTCTACATGGGGCTCCCCTTGAAGAACACCCGGAGGCTCCAACTGGTCCAGAATGCGGCCGCGCGGATAGTTATGGGAGCTGCTTGGCGCTCCCATACAACACCTCTCCTGCGTGAGCTGCACTGGCTCCCAGTGGTCTTCTGGGTGCGCTTCAAGGTGTTGGTTATCACCTTTAAAGCGCTCCATGGCATAGGACCTAGATATCTTTGAGACCGCCTGCTGCTACCGACGGCCTCCCATCGACCTGTACACTCCCACAGAGAGGGCCTCCTGGGGTGCCATCAGCCAAACAATGTAGGCTGGTGACCTCTAGGGGGAGGGCCTTCTCTGTGGGGGCACCTACCCTCTGGAATCAGCTGCCCCCAGAGATAAGGAGAATCCAAGACCTCGGTGCCTTCCGCCGTGCCCTTAAAACTTTCTTTTTCCAGCAAGCCGGGCTGGCCTAACACTTTTTAAAATGTTTTTAATTGTTTTGTCATTGCTTTTAATTATGGGGCCAAATATTTATGTATCTTTTTAATTGTATTTTAATGTTTGTAGTTTATGTTTTTACTTTGGCTGTACACCGCCCTGAGTCCTTAGGGAGAAGGGCAGTATATAAATTTGATATAAAATAAAAAATAAAATAAAAATGTTGTATATTATTTATGTTATATTATAATTATATATATTTATGACAACTGCAGTGTCCCAGGGTCACGGGATCCCCTTTTGTGACCTTCTGACAAGCAAAATCAATGGGGAAGCCAGATTCACTTAATAACCGTGTCGCCAGTGGTGGAATGTTGCTGGTTTAACAACTGAGTGTGTGTTTTGTGCGTGCACACATACTTGCATGCAGCGCTGAAAATGGAGCATTTAGAAGCTCAGCTGCTTACCTTCCAAGTCAGCAACGGTAAGTAGAACAGTAAGGGTGGGGGAATCAGCTGTGCTGCACAATTGAGATGAGCTACAAAGCAGGAAATAGAGGACAGGATAGAGCAGGGGTGGGTGGGCGGGGCCAACTGATCGTTGGAGCTACCGGTTCGTCAATTACCGGCTGATTAACACCTCTGTGCGTCACTAACTTAACAACTGCAATGATTCACTTCATTGATAAGAAAGGTTGTAGAATGGGGCCAAATTCCCTTGAGCAATTTTTCGCTTAGCAACAGAAATTTTGGACTTAATTGTGGTCGTAAGTCAAGGACTACCTGTGTCAATATTAATTGCACCAACACGGGTAAGATTTTGGGTGAAAATGTGTTTGGATTCCTACACTCCCAAGTCCAATCGTTTCTGTTTTTTTTAAATCGACATAAATTGCTTGCAAGAAAATTCAATCCTCCTTCTTTTCAAAGTTTAAAAGAAAGGGGATCACGAAAACAAGAGTGGGCCTTTTTTTCTTTTTCTGTCTAAAATATATATATATATATATAAAAAAAAATTAAAGGCTTTTTCCCAGGCTTGAGCTAAACTTTATCCACCGTCATCAGTCAAGGCAGACAGTTGAGAGCAATACTAGAGCAAGTAATTGTGCCTATCTATCAACAGCTTTTGTCCGTGAGTTACTGAGTCTTACACTAAAGTGGGCACCAAACAGCACCGGAGTAGATTAAAGGCAAAAACAGATCTCTCTTCGGGGTTGCTTCCCTGCTTACCAGCTGTTACTTTCTATAGGAGGAGGCAAGAGCTCCCATCATATCTATCAGAATAATACAGACAATCTCGCCTGCAGCCAACTCATTTTTCTCCTCCGCCTGTCATAAAACAGTTTATTCTTCTCCTTTTCGCATTGAACTTCCTTCTATCTTGTCATCTAGCCCCTGACGTTAATTATGTTTGCACAGTATTTTAAGCATATATAAATCTGAGAGAAAAACATTTACACCCACCCACCATCCAATACACGAACACTTTGGGTTTTGTGCTTCTTCTTTGCATTGAAAAAACAAAACCCCCTTTGATCCTGAGACACAGGGCGGAAGCGCATTTTATTAACATCCAAAATGGTTCACATGGATGAAGAAGTGCCATTACGGGGGTGAGGGGGGGGTTCTCAGATCAATCTGCAATAATTAGGGGGAGAAAAACTTTGCATTTATAGAATAGAATAGAATAGAATAGAATAGAATAGAATAGAATAGAATAGAATAGAATAGAATAGAATAGAATAGAATAGAATAGCAGAGTTGGAAGGGACCTTGGAGGTCTTCTAGTCCAACGCCCTGCCCAGGCAGGAAACCCTACACACTTCAGACAAATGGTTATCCAACATCTGCTTAAAAACTTACAGTGTTGGAGCATTCATAACTTCTGCAGGCAAGTTGCTCCACTTATTAATTGTTCTAGCTGTCAGGAAATTTCTCCTTAGTTCTAGGTTGCTTCTCTCCTTGATTAGTTTCCACCCATTGCTTCTTGTTCTACCCTCAGGTGCTTTGGAGAATAGCTTGACTCCCTCTTCTTTGTGGGTAGATATGTTTACCTATCCTTCCGAGGTGGGTAAAATGAGGATCCAGATTGTTGGGGGCAATATGCTGATTCTGTAAACCACTTAGAGAGAGTTGTAAAAGCACTGTGAAGCGGTATATAAGTCTATGTCAGAGGTGGGTTTCAGCAGGTTCTAACCAGTTCTGGAGAACCGGTAGCAGAAATTTTGAGTAGTTCGGAGAACCGGTAGTAAAAGTTCTGACTGGCACTGCCCCCATCTATTCTCTGCTGATTGGGAGGAAATGGGGATTTTGTAGTAACCTTCCCCTGGATTGGGGAGGGAATGGAGATTTTACAGTATCCTTCCCTTGCCATGCCCACCAAGCCACGCCCACAGAATCGATAGTAAAAATTTTTGAAACCCACCACTGGTCTAAGTGCTATTGCTATTGCTTATGTGCGCTTACACAGGATGTGTAGGTTATCCATAGGTAGTCCTCAACTCTTAACCATTTGTTTAATGTCTGCTCAAAGTTACAATGGCACTGAAACTGAGAGACAAATGGTTATCCAATCTCTTCTTTAAAACTTCCAGTGTTGGAGCATTCACAACTTCTGGAGGCAAGTTGTTCCACTGATTAATTGTTCTCACTGTCAGGAAATTCCCCCTTAGTTCTAGGTTGCTTCTCTCCTTGATTAGTTTCCACCCATTGCTTCTTGTCCTGTCTTCAGGTGCTTTGGAGAATAGCTTGACTCCCTCTTCTTTGTGGCAGCCCCTCAAACACTGGAAGACTGCTATCATGTCACCTCAGAGTCCTTCTTTTCATCAAACTAGACTTGCCCAATTCCAGCAACCGTTCTTTAGGTGTTTTAGCCTCCAGTCCAGGGGTGGGTTCTAAATTTTTTTACTACCGGTTCTGTGCGCGTGGCTTATTTTGTGGGTGTGGCTTGGAGATCATGTGACTAGGTGGGCGTGGCTAGCTGGTCAGTCATTTCTGGAAGGTCCTCGCACTTACGCCCCGACTCATTTGTTTGCTTTTAACACTGATCAGCTGTAGGACGGCCCTTTGAAGCCCTGCGGCAAGAGTTTAAACAGTTTTTTTCCCCCTCTAGTCATCAGCTGGGATTCAGGAGGCAGCAATAGATTGGGGGTGGGACCAAATAAAAGGTAAGAATAACATGGGGGGGTGGGGGGTGGGAGGGCGGGGGGGGGGAGAACCGGTTCGGTGATGTCATATCGTTACCGCTACTGGCTCGGCCGAACCGGACCAAACCGGGAGGAACCTACCACTGCTCCAGTCCCCTAATCAACTTTGTTGCTCTTCTCTGCATTTGTACACTTATGACCGTTGCAGCATCCCCATGTCCACATGATCAAAAATCGCGCATATTTATGGCAGTCGCACTGTCATAAATTGTGTGATCACCATTTGTAACCTTCTCGACTGGCTTCTAACAAGCAAAATCAATAGGGGACGCCAGATTCACTGAACAACTGCATAACTCCCTTTAACAACAGCAGTGTATTCGCTTAACAACTCTGGCAAAAACAAGTTGCATAATGGGGCACAACTCAGTTAACAAATGTCTTGCTTAGCAATGGAAAATTTGGGCTCTATTGTGGTTGTAAGTCAAGGACTACCAGTACTTCTCAGCCGCCTATCTTCCGGAAGGTTTTTACAAAAGTCAATTTCCCTTGATATGAAGCTTGGTTCCTGATAATCCATGTCCATAATCCATATTCCTTTCTGGGGGACAAAGTGGTGTCAGACACAAAGAATTGGTACCATTCATAAGGTTACGGCTGAGAATATTTATCTAAGCTTATTCACAAGTATCTGGTCAACTAAAATTCAACGCTAAATTGGCACCAGATAAGGGTCAATGGAATTCAGGAACGCAGGAATTCTAAACTGATGATGTGCTTAACTCCACCCACCCCTCTCCCCAGCTCTCCTCCTAACAGATAGACGTCATTGGGTAGGATCTTCTTCCTGGCTATTTTTTCCCTCTTCATAGTCTAGTCTACCGCCTTCTTAAACTGCCACTCAAATATTAATTAGGTTCAAAAGTTATTAGGCGTAACAATTTTGAAGTCAAGGAGTGTACACAAATAGAAGCTGGGATTCACACGTTGTGTGTTATGCAACACAACCACTGTGGTTAGTAAACAGAATAACAGAATAATAGACTTGGATGTCTTCTGGTTCTAACCCTGCTCAGGCAGGAAACCCTACACCATTTCAGACAAAATGGTTTTCAGACCATGGCTTACAGTTTAATGTGATGTCTGAATCCAGGGAAGCAGTCTACTCAATAACCCTTAGTTAACTAAACAATGACTTTATATACAGTAATGTCAGTGGTGGGATTCAGCTGATTTGCACCAATTTGGGAGAACTGGTTGTTAACTTTCTAAGCCGTTCAGAGAACCTGTTGTTGGAAGAAATCTTATTTTGTTTTTTGGAAAAACTTGGAAAGTTTTTCCACTTTACAGGGCTAATCCTGTAAGGAAGGCAGGAAGGAAACATTCTGGTGTTGTTTCTAGCCTAATCTTTATTGCCCTGCTTACAGAAACTGCCTCTCTGGTTAACCCCTATTACATTGTAACAGCTAAGGCGAAGCGCCCGATCGACATGAGTAACATTGAGTTGGCCATGCCCACACGGTCACATGACCACTGAGCACACCTACCCAGCTGGATATTAGGGCAGAGAACCGGTTGTTAAATTATTTGAATCCCACCACTGAGTAATGTGTGTATCCTGGTGATAGATGGGCTTTGAACCATAATAAGAAAGCATCAACGAGACTTTAGTTGACTTGACTCATGTATGTCAACTGGTTATTATAAGGAAACACCAATCCAGGAACAAGAGAAAATGAATTGTTAAGAATGAACGGTCTCCATTCTCCTATTCAGGCTGAGCATAGCTTGCAAATGTTTGTAACAATGCCAGCCCCTTTTGAATTATCCGTAGGTGGCTTATAACCAATTATATAAACAGGTACAAGATAATAATGTTTGACAGCAAAGGTATTATGGGGAGAATAAGATGTGCTTTATCTTGAATGAAGGTATTAGTGAAAAACAGATTAAAACGTATGTGGAGATCTGTAACAATAACTAGGCTAATTCTATTGTCTTTCTCCCAAATTTTTTTATTAGCTGCTACATATTCCTTCTAACGGTCACCCTGATTCTGTTGCCTTCAAATAAAAATTCCTTTGTAGGATCATTGCAAGACTTCCCATCATCATCATCTCATCATCATCATCGGGGTGGGTTCTACTTACCTCCGCTGCCAGTTTGCTATGGGAGCACGCATGCATGCGCAAATCGTTCATGGTGACATCCGGGCAGGTAGGCGGAGCCTCCCACCGCCATTACTACCGGTTCACAAGAACCGGACCGAACCGGGAGCAACCACCACTGATCATCAACATCAACATCATCATCATCATTATTTCTTTTATTCATTAAACATGAAACTCAGTCAACTGGACATTTAAAAATGTGTCACAAATACCATTGACTGGTGCTAGTGGCTGATACGAGTTGCTGCCAGCGTCCTAGGTATCAACTAGATATCAAATAATAATAATAATAATAATAATAATAATAATAATAATAATAATAATAATAATAATAATAATAATTATTATTATTATTATTATTATTATTATTATTATTATCTTTATTCATTAAACATGAAACTCAGTCAACTGAACATTCAAAAATGCATCACAAATACCATTGACTGGTGCTAATGGTTGATACGGGTTGCTGCTAGCATCCTAGGTATCAACCAAGTACCTTCTTAAGATGTACGATATTCCAAGTAGCGCAGTTTTTTGCAGTTCCACTGGTGTTATTGCAGGAAGTTATTGCAATTTGCTGATGTATCTTATAAAATTCTTGGACATGGTACCAAGTGCCCCGATGACAATGGGTATCACTGTTACATTTTTCATCCATAATCGCATAGTTTCGATGGCCAGGTCACGATATTTCATGATTTTTTTCCAGTTCTTTTTCCTCAACTCTGGCATCTCCTGGTATCGCGATGTCAATAAATTGTACATTTCGGTTTTCGACAACTGTGATATCTGGCATGTTGTGTTCCAAATGACGATCTGTCTATATTCAAAAGTCCCACAAAATCTTCACCTTCTCATTTTCTATAACTTTTTCCACTTTATGTTCCCATGACTTTTTGGATACAGGTAAGTCGTATTTTTTATATAATGACCAGTAGACTAATTTAGCAACTCAGTCCTGTCTAGCTTTGTAATTAGTTTGCGTGATTTGGCTGCACTCACATATTAAATGTGAAACAGTTTCAACTTTGTTGTTGCAAAGTCGGCAGTTTGGATTGTCAGTGGATTTTTGTATCTTCGCTTCATGGCATTAGTTTGTAGTGCTTGTTCTACAAACTAATGCAAGTATTAAACCTTCCTATAACTTTTCCCACTTTATGATCCCACGACTTTTTGGATACAGGTAAATTGTATTTTTTTACATAATGACCAGTGGATTAATTTAGCAACTCGATCGTGTCCAGCTTTGTAATCAGTTTGCGCGATTTTGCTGCGCTCACATATTAAGTGTGACACAGTTTCAACTTTATTATTTTTCAAATGTCAAATTTCAAATTATTATTATTTTTTTATTATTATTATCTTTTATTCATTAAACATGAAACTCAGTTAACTGAACATTTAAAAATGTGTCACAAATACAATTGACTGGTGCTAATGGTTGATATGTTGGTCACCACCTTTAAAGCGCTCCATGGCATAGGACCTGGGTATTTGCAGGACTGCCTTCTGCCGCCGATAGCCTCCCACCGACCAGTACGCTCCCACAGAGAGGGACTCCTCAGGGTGCCGTCAGCCAGGCAATGTCGGCTGGCGACCCCCAGGGGGAGGGCCTTCTCTGTGGCAGCACCTGCCCTCTGGAACGATTTGTCCCCGGAGATACGAAGGACATCGGATCTCCGGGTTTTTCGCCGTGCCCTAAAAACTTTTCTTTTCCATCAAGCAGGGCTGGCATGACCCCCCCACTTTTTAGCCTTTTTTAGCCTTTTAAATTGTCAAATGGGTTTTAGTTTGAACGTTTAAATTTTGGGCCACAGTTATATAATTCTTTTAAAAAATTTAAATTTTGTATTGGTATGTGTTTTAGTTCTGGCTGTACACCACCCTGAGTCCGCTAGGAGAAGGGCGGGATATAAATTGAATAAAAATAAAAATAAAATAAATAAATAAAATATGGGTTGCTGCCAGCGTCCTAGGTATCAACCAATTATCTTCTTAAAATACATGATGTTCCAAGTAGCGCAGTTGTTGTTGTTGTTGTTGTTGTCGTTGTCGTTGTTGTTGTTGTTATTATTATTATTATTATTATTATTATTATTATTATTATTAGTCTTACATTATTATTATTATTATTATTATTATTATTATTATTATTATTATTATTATTATTATTATTATTATTATTATTATTAGTCTTACATAGATTTAAGTCCCTACGGTTGGTCACCGTGATCTCATTTGGGCCAATCAGCTCAGGAAACCCCGTTTACCTCATCACAACCTCTCTGCTGTCATAGCAACAGGTGGCTTCTTTCTCATCATAGTTGGCTCTTTTGCATAATGCAAAGGCCCCTGCTTGCTTTTTAGATAATTAATCTTTTCCCCCTGCGAGCCTACTTGAATACATTAGCAAAACAAGTATGTGAGATTTGTTTATCCCAAGACAATCAATTGAAAATTACCTGCAAACGTAATTCTCATTAGGGTACAGGCGGTGAATGGTACGCCATATGGTGAATGAGAAGCAATAAAAACCTTTGCTGGGCCACACAACAGGTTGCTAAGTTTATCATCTTTTTTTCCATCTGGAAATTTAAATATCCAGTTTTTCTATAAAAGGGGGAGGAGTGGATTTTATTTTATTTTATTTATCAAAATAAACATACAAGGAAGGCCTTGTCAAGATGTCAATCTGAGCTGGGATGTTGGAGGAGAAGCAAGGTCATATGAAGAAACTCAGATTTTAAAAATAATTATCTTTCCTATGTTATTTCCACAGTTATTGAACACCCATGAGAGGGGGGACAGAGATAGAACAGTGAAGCAAGAAAGAAAAGATGGTGACTCACAATAACTTGACAACATCACAGGGGTCACATCGCTCCAACGGAGGGATTAATCATTCCAATTGAGGGACATGGGTATGTCTAGTCTAACAAAGAGAAGGACTAGGAATGATATGATAGCAGTCTTCCAGTATTTGAGGGGCTGTCACAGAGAACAGGAGGTCGACCTATTGTCTAAAGCAGGGGTCTCCAACCTTGGCAACTTTAAAACTTGTGGACTTCAATTCCCAGAGTTCCTCAGCCAACAAAGCTGGCTGAGGAACTCTGGGAGTTGAAGTCCAGAAGTCTTAAAGTTGCCAAGATTGGAGACCCCTGGTCTAAAGCACCTGAGGGCAGGACAAGAAGTAATGGGTGGAACCTTATTAAAGAGAGATGCAGCCTAGAACTAAGTAGACATTTCCTGACAGTGGAACAATTAATCAGTGGAACAGGTTACCACTGGAAGTTGTAGGCGCTCCATCACTAGCAGTTTTCAAGAAGAGACTGGACAACCATTTGTCCAGCCAGCATAGTATAAGGTCTCTTGCTTGAGCAGAGGGTTGAACTAGAAGTCCTCCAAGATCCCTTCTGTTAGGAAATGAGTGTTACCTACCTTGTTGGGTTGGCAATATATAAACCATCTATATAGCTTTAAGACTGCTGTATTGCATCGTGTCCTAATTGGTTATCTTTGTAGCCAATCTCCTTAAGAGGGAGCTAGAAACATGGTTTGTTTCTCTTTGCTGTTCTTGCTCTCTGATATCTCTATATGCTACCAGAAGAACTGTTTATTGTGAATGACTATGACGACTGGTAAGAAGACTTTGTTATTGGATTATCCCTGGACTGTAATTTTGCTATCTCCTACTTTATATGTGTATGACCTGGACTGTTTATTGGACTGTGCCTTACTATTTCCTGAAAGTAAATACAACTCAGTGTATCTGTGTATTGACTGTGTTTATTCGTATCTACTCTCAATCACTTTCATGTACACACCCTTGCTATTCAAGGGTTACTCTATGAATTCCTTAACACCTTCCAACCTTAGCATTCTATGTTTTCTAACCAATGAGTATTATAACAGTATTATGACTGTTCTCCTAGGCAGTGAGCTGAAGATTATTCTCCTATAATGGACAAATAGAAAGGAAAGGAATAAAAATAGAAAGTCACCACCTCCAACATCTACTTAACTCTATTTATTTAGATAGTTGATGTCTTTTCACCTGATGAACTCCAAAGGCAAATTCAGAACCAGTAAAATGGGAAAACTCCCCCCTTCCAACTCATAATAGGAAAGGAGATGGCCATCATGGGCCCTAGAAGTCCCACTGAGGGAAACCTAGACTGGGTCACTCTGAACTGATCATCTGGCTCTACAGGAAGCAATAATTTGGGAATGTATCCATTCCTAACTTGAAGGGCCTAGTGGGGGCAAATGGATTCTAGATCTGCAGTCTTTACTACAATCCCCTCAACTAGAAATCTCATTCTTGTGGTAGCAGTCAGATGCTCTGTAATGTTCTCCTCACAGAAATAAAATATGCAAGCTGATTCTGTTGCAGTTCATGCATAATTGGAAATGTTTAAGGAAGCCTTCCTATGTTAATTTAGGACCAACCTGGATTTCTGTGGTTCTATTTATTTATCCCATGAATTCATATTGAAGCATCCCATCAGGATATGTTCATAATGGAGAATGTAAAATTTATAATTAATATTTTTTTATAATTAAAAAAGAGCCTTGGTGGCGCAGCAGACTAAAGTGCTGTTAAGTAACACCTGCTGCCTGCAATTACTGCAAGTTTAAATCTCACCAGGCTCAAGGTTGACTCAGCCTTCCATCCTTTCGAGGTAGGTAAAATGAGGACCCGGATTGTGGGGGCAATAAGCTGACTTTGTATAAAAAAGAACACCATTTAGGGGGGGCCGAAAGCCCTACTAAGCAGGTATATACAGAAGTATGAAGGCATTGTAAGCCGCCCTGAGTCTCCAGAGAAGGGCGGCATATAAATCGAATAAATAAATAAATAAATAAATAAATAAATAAATAAATAAATAAATAAATAAGACCAGCAAACAAGTTTGCGTTGATTTGTTATAGAGCAAATTCATGTGCAGAACATGCAAATTACATTTTGATTATTTATATCCCAGTGTTTATGTAAAATCCAAGATACCTAGCAGAGGGATAATGAAATACAAGAACCTCTAGAACTTTCAGTCTAGAACTAAGGAGAAATTTTCTGACAATGAGAACAATTAATCAGTGGAATAGCTTGCATCCAGAAATCATGGGTGCTCCATTACGGGTGATTTTCAAGAACAGATTGGACAACTATTGTCCACAATGGTATAAGGTCTCCTGCTTAAGCAGCAGGTCGGACTAGAAGATTTCCAAACTCAGATGGCTTTGTGCCCAAAGCAGGATTAGAACTCACTATCTCTTGATTTCCAACTTGGTGCCCTAACCACCTTAGTCCTTGACTTATGACCAGTCACTTAGTGAGCCTTCAAAGTTTTGATGGACCTCCCTCTGGGTACTTATGATTCAGTTCCAACGTTCTGTTGGTATCCCCCTCATGTCACGTGACTGCATTTTGGGAGCTCAACAACTGATCCGCATTTATGGCCGAGATGTATTTGGATTTTTTAAGGAGGGCAATAGGTTTGTGGAATATGCTTATGAAAAAATGCATTTAGATCAATAATCAAATAATCAAATAATCAAATAATCAAATAATCAAATAATCAAATAATCAAATAATCAAATAATCAAATAATCAAATAATCAAATAATCAAATAATCAAATAATTATTAAAAACAAAATATGACTGTCCATTCCCACCCCCCTCAACTTCAAAACTGATTAAACTCTTCAAGTTATCCCAAAGCCTTATGCTACATCGATGGCTAAGTGACTCCTGTATTTTCAGAGAAAAAATGACCTGAGTGCCTCTTAAATAGAAAAAAGGGAGCTGAAAAAGACCTCTTAAGTAGGTAAACAAACAAATAAAATATGGATTATCTTATAATCTCATCTCTGTCCTCCACTAAAGTAAGTTACTGCAATTTCTTTCTGGTTAGGTTACTGCAAAAGTTATGTCCATATATTTCTGCCTGATGAAAGCATCCCATAATATTTTTATGAGGCTCATGGAGTGCACTTAAGTTTTCCAGGTGTACCTTATTTGTTTAATAAACCATTAAAGCCAAGACCTTTTAAAGATTCTGAGACACCCAAAGGCAGAATGTTCATTTGAGAGACCCAATTTTTTTCTGATTGCCTGCCTGGTCAATCACAGTCCAGGTATGGTAGACCCATGCAAACCCCCCTTACAATGACTAAAAGTTGTGAGCCGTATTCTAAAATGCTTGGAAAACGTAATTGTCTACTTCATTTATCAGCTCTCTATGGTTCACACCACAAGGTCTGTTAGAGCCATACCAGAACATGGTAAGTATTGAGTTTAGATATTTAGCTTGGTGGATATTTAGCTTGGTGGACGTGGCAGGGGAAGGATACTGTAAAATCTCCATTCCTATCCACTCCAGGGGAAGGATACTGCAAAATCCCCATTTCCGCCCGATCAGCTGGAACTTGAGAGGCAGAGAATAGATGGAGGCGGGGCCAGTCAGAGGTGGGATTTACCGATTCTCCGAACTACTCAAAATTTCCACTACCGGTTCTCCAGAACTGGTCAGAACCTGCTGAAACCCACCTCTGGGTACGTCTGATGAGAAGGATTAGGGGTGACATGATAGAAGTCTTCCAATATCTGAGGGGCTGTCACAAAGAAAAGGGGGACCACCTATTCTCCAAAGCACTTGAGGGCAAGAGACGAAGTAAGGGATGAAAATATACAAAAGAGTGATCCAACCCAGAGTTAAGAAGAACTTTTGTGACAGGGAGAATGATTAATTAGTGGAAGAGCTGGTCTCCAGTAGTTCTAGGTGCTTCACCACTGGGGGTTTTCAAGAAGAGAGTGGACAGCCATTTTTATGAAACATTATAGGGTCTTCTGCTTAAGCAGAGGGTTGGAGTAGAAGACATCCAGGGTCCCTAGCAACCTTATTATTCTATGTTCTGGATCAGGGGTGGGTTCTAAAAATTCTTACTACCGGTTCTGTGGGTGTGGCTTATTTTGTGGGCGTGGCTTGATGGTCATGTGGCAATTCTTTAGGATTTAGCAGAGGTACTGGTCTACCAGGCTTTTAACTGCTTGCAGAGCTGTATCGGTCTACTCATTTATTTTTGCAGGCACTGGTCTACTCATTTATTTTTGCAGGCACCGGTCTACTCATTTATTTTTGCAAGCACTGGTCTACCCATTTATTTTTGCAGGCACTGGTCTACTCATTTGTTTTTGCAGGCACTGGTCTACCCATTTGTTTTTG
This sequence comes from Pantherophis guttatus, assembly GCF_059756535.1. Classification (NCBI taxonomy): domain Eukaryota; kingdom Metazoa; phylum Chordata; class Lepidosauria; order Squamata; family Colubridae; genus Pantherophis; species Pantherophis guttatus. Next base: position 11,437,535 of record NC_142068.1, read on the forward strand.
CAGGCACTGGTCTACCCATTTATTTCTGCAGGCACCAGTCTACTCATTTGTTTTTGGAGGCACCAGTCTACCACCAAACTGCCTTTTACCACTGATCAGCTGTAGAGCGGCCCTTTGAAACCCCGCGGCAACAGTTTAAACAGTTTTTTTTCTTATAGCCCATCATCTGGGACTCAGGAGGCAGCAATAGATTGGGGGTGGGGCCAAATAAAAGGTAAGAATAACGCGAGGGGGGTAGGGGGGCGGGGGGCGGGGGCAGAACTGGTTCGGTGACATCATATCGTCACCACTACCGGCTCGGCGGAACCGGGCGGAACCGGGAGGAACCCACCACTGTTCTGAATGCTTTTAGCTCTGGACATTCACTTCTCCACAAAAACAGGCATCTAATGTATGTAGTGTAGCATCCCTATTCATCCATTTTACCATCCTAAAAGCTTTAGAGATTGGAATTACAGATGTCCAAGATTATAGAGTTGCCTGATTTCTGCACCAGGTTCTCTATTCAATAACTTAATCAGGTAGTCTTCAACTTATGACTTCAACTGAGCCCAAATTTATGTTGCTAAGTGAGAAACATGTTAAGTGAGTTTTGTCCCATTTTATGACTTTTCTTGCCGCATTGGTTAAGTGAATCACTACAGTTATTAAATTAGTAACATGTTTGTTAAGTGAATCTGGCGTCCCCATTGACTGCGTGTTAGACGGTCACAAAAGACTATATGATCTCAAGACTGCAACCGTCATAAATGTGAATCAGTTTGTCAAGCATCCGAATGTAAATCACGTGACCATGGGGATGTTGCAATGGTCATAAGTATGAAAAAAGGTCATAAATCACTTTTTTCAGTGCCCTTGTAACTTCAAAACGGTCACTAAACAAACTGTTGTAAGTCAAGGACTACCTGTAGTATAAACTTCTGAAGATCTATATCTTTGTGCACAGCCATCTTTTTTATGGATCTAATGATAATATTTTTTTAGAAAAACTGTGTGTGTGTGTTTTGTGTGTGTATGTCATTGTTGTTTTCTGTTTTCATTTGATTGGTTTGTTTGTATTGGAATATTGATATACAGAAGCTACTATGCCCTTTTTCTTTTAAAAGGTGGAAAAATTACAGATATTTGTAGTATCCTCAGTATAAACAGCTTTTATTTATTTTAATAAAATATGCATACTGTCACTTCAAGGTAGTTTACCTTGGTGTTATTTAAAGAGGAATAAACAGAAAAATTATCTCAAAATAACCCATCAAGAACAGCACTTAACACTACCACCCTGCACCATTATCTGTTCAAAAATATGAGGTAATCAAAATAAAATCTTATATAAAAATATGGGTTCGACACTGACAGCTTTGACTAGCAAACAGTCTAACAAAGTAAAAAAAAATGTATAGAAATAAGAAATTATCTTGCATAATTTCCAAGGATACAGAGGAAAGTTGCAGGGTTTGAAATTTAAAGACCAAAGCTGGTTCAAGGTAGAATAGCTTAGTCAAGTTGAAAATAATACAACTTGATGTCTCAAAATAATATCTGAGGTTAGTCAGATCCCAAGAAGGCCACTCCACATTTGCACTGCCACCAGATATATATAGTCCTGGTGCAGGGGTGGGTTCTACTTACCTTTACTACTGGTTCACAGCGGGGCCGTGTGCACACTCTTCTGTGCATGCGCAGAAGCATTTTGATGACGTTGGGGTCAGTGGGTGGAGCCTCTTGCCGCTTTTACTACCGGTTCTATAGAACCGGTGCGAACCGGGGGTCAACCCACCACTGTCCTGGTGCAATATTTATATTTCACAGAGGTATAACCTAACAGAGTAACAGAATAACAGAGTTGGAAGGGACCTTGGAGGTCTTCTAGTAGTCCAATCCCCTGCTCTGGCAGAAGACCTTATACCCATGATGGCAAACCTATGGCACATGTGCCACAGGTGGCACTCGGAGCCATATCGGTGGGCACGCGAGCGTTGATTTTCGGGCCTTCCAGGCCCACTGGAAGTCGGCAAACGGGCCTTTTCTGGCCTCCAGAGGGCCTCCAGAGAGGTGGGGAAGCCTGTTTTCGCCCTCCCCAGGCTCCAAGAAAGCCTCTGTAGCCTGGGGAGGGTGAAAAACGGGCCTACCGGGTCCATCGCATGCCAAAAGCGGGGGGAGCGTGCGCATGCGCGGGGCGCATTGAATTATGGGTATGGGCACACACGCGCATGACCCCCCCTGTGCTCCCCCTGCTTTTGGCACATGACGGCAAAAAGGTTAGCCATCACTGCCTTATATCATTTCAGACAAATGGTTATCCAATCTCTTCTTAAAAGCCTCCAGTGTTGGAGCACCCACAATTTCTGGAGGCAAGTTATTCCACTGGTTAATTTTTCTCACTGTCAGGAAATTCCCCCCTAGTTCTAGGTTGGTTCTCTCCTTGGTTTGTTTCCACCCATTGCTTCTTCTCCTGCCTTCAGGTGCTTTGGAGAATAGGGTCACTCCCTCTTCTTTGTGGCAACACCTGAGATATTGGAACACTGCTATCATGTCATCCCTGGTCCTTCTTTTCATTAAACCTTTTCATTAGATCTAGAGAAGCCTTCCCATTATGCGTGTCACTGAAAACCTGGGAAGATCAGATGCTTCAGCTGGTATTTTATGCATCAAAGCCAACCCTACTATTAGGAAAAGTGAATTATTGTGACCAGTTGCTAGAGCTGGTCCTAGCCTTCATAAGGCTTTCTGAACCATTCTGGCCACTGTATCGTCATAGGAGCGGGCTCTAATCATTTTCTATATCCAACCCACAGCACAGAGGCTGCATGTGGCTCTGTACAACTAGTAATGCTGCCCCACAAGTTCGTAAACGTTTAACATTATTCGGTGATTTATATACATTTACCATATTCTGTATTTTATACGTGGCCCAAGACAATTCACTCAATGTGGCCCAGGCAACCCAAAAGAATGGACACCCATGTCCTACAGTCTATTCCAGAGGTGGGCTTCAAAAATTTTAGCAAGGGGTTCTTTGCCCAGTTGCTGGGTGGGCATGGCCATGGTGGGCATGGCCTAATCGGCCTCCTGCACCACGGCGGGGAGGGCGTTTTTACCCTCCCCAGGCTCCAGAGGCTTTTCTCGAGCCTCCAGGAGGGCAAAAACAGCCTTCCCAAGCTCTGGAGGCCCTCTGGAGGCCAGAAACGGGCCCGCTTCCAACCTTCCTGAGCTTCCAGTAGGCCTGTTTTTCGCCCTCCCAGACCCTCCGTGTGCGCCCTGCACTTACCTGCATCCAAAATGGGCCACCTGGGGAGTCCTGAGAGGGGAGGGGCGTGGTGGGCAGGCCCAGCCAGGAGTGGGATTTGGGGGGTTCTCCAAACTGCACAGAATCTTAGCTAGAGGTTCTTCTGAACCCCTGCAAACCCCTGATCTATTCCTCCAGCGACTCATTATCATTATACTGTCTTTTTAATCTGTTCTTATACAGCAGAATGGGAATTACTATTGTTCCGTTTATCAATGCATTAATTTACGTGAAACACTGACCTAATGTCCTTTCAAACTTTCTCAAACGAATCTTTGGCAAGACAGGACCAGAACTTCTTGCCACAAGTGAACTCAATAATTCCCATGAAACTAACACAACAGCAGCTTCCCATGAGGATATTTAAAAAAAAAAAAAAAAACATCTCCCTATCATCCATTTTTGTACCCTTTTAAAACCCAAGTACCTGAATTTCTGGATTTTTATATCTCCGTCGGCTTAAGAGGGACTAGCGTTTAGATTTCCATGAAATGTTTGCCTCAGGCTGCGTGCCCTATCATGCTGGAACTCAGAGATCCCTTGAGATATTATAAATGTTCAGACACTTAAATTCCTAAAGCAAACATTGCTAACAAACATGGCAGCCCACACACCTGAAGGACACCAACGTTACAAGCTTCTAAACATGTCAAAAAGGTTTAAAGGAGGATCAGATTAATAGGCCCGGGTTTGAAACTTCACATATTTTCCCCTTTTTGCACTGCCTTGAAAAAAATAACTATTCAAAAGTGGAGAAAGCTGGGTTTGTTGTTTTGGGGTTTTTTTGCAAGTAAGGAACTTACTTACTTACTTACTTACTTACTTACTTACTTACTTACTTACTTACTTACTTTATTTGATTTATATACCGCCCTACTACCGAAGGACTCAGGGCGGTGAACAGCCAAACATTAAAAATACATAGATACAAAATTTAAAAACAAAGTAAAATCGAATTAAACAGTTTGGCCCAGACAGATTAAAACACCCCAATCATTTAAAAACCGATTAAAATTTGAATAATTAAAAAGAGGGAAAAGATTAGGCCAGGCCCACCTGGTGGAATAAAAAGGTCTTAAGAGCGTGGCGGGAGGTGCGCAGATCCGGGATCCTCCGTATCTCCAGAGGGAGCTCGTTCCAGATAGTAGGTGCCCCCACAGAGAAGGCCCTCCCCCTAGGGGCCGCCAGTCAACATTGTTTGGCCGACGGCACCCGGAGGAGCCCCTCTCTATGAGAGCGTACCAGCTGGTAGGAGGCTATTGGTGGTAGTAGGCGGTCCCATAGATAACCAGGTCTTAAGCCATGGTAAGTGAAGGTAAGTTAGCAAAGAACAAACCAGCACTGTTCTATGTGTTATGGTTTAAGTTTAATTTGATCTGCAGTGTTTTTTTTTTTCTAAGTGCCAAATCTCTGGTACTTTGATTTAAACATATCAAAGGGTGCAGGTTAGATGAACAGGGTCATTGCAAAATAGAGAAAGCAAGAAAATAAAAATATTTCCTCCAGGAACAGAGTATTGCACACTGAGCTTCCTTTTGAACAATTAAAAATTGAGGTTTTCTTAGGTTTTTTTCCTCGTCTTGTAGTGTTGGAAGAAATGTCCATCTGGGTTCAGTTCCAAGTGGGGAGAAAGACACTGGAAACATGTTTGAAAAAATGGTTTAATGGTGGACAGGACCACATGGCTTGGAGATCTTGGGCAAAAAAAGGGAAGAGATGCTGAGAGTCCCTGGGTTTTACGTCCTCTGTTGGGCTTTTGAATTTGAGCTTGTGATCTGATTGGTTGTCAGACTCCCATGGGGCCATGCAGTGGTAACTTTGTAGGTTGTCTTTTGAGTCCCAAGCTTGGTTGACTCTTGCTGGGTGATGATGTAATGAAAGGGCTTTGGGCAGTTCCTACTATGGCTCTGCCTGAAGGAGGTAGATCTTTGTTATGTAGAATAGACTGGCCCAGGCCTTAATGGCCCATTAACAAAGGTGGAGGGCTGAGTTTCTGCCTCCCTTTTAGGAGTAATATTCTGCCCTTTTAATATTTCCTAAAATATTTCATTTTCCTAGGAGAGGGGTAGGTTTTAACTTCCTACAGTAGAAATCAAATGCACTAATTAGACATATTATCCAGGGGTGGGCTTCAAAAATTTTAGCAAGGGGTTCTGTGCCCAGTTGCTGGGTGTGCATGGCCATGGTGGGCATACCCTCTTGCACCATGGGGAGGGGGTTGCCCTCCCTGGGCTCCAGAGGCTTTCCTTGAGCCTCTAGGAGGGCTCGAAAACAGCCTCCCCAGGCTCCGGAGGCCCTTTGGAGGCCTTCCTGAATTTCCAGTAGCCCTGTTTTTCCCTCTCCCTGAGCCTTCGCACGCAACCTGCACTTACCTGCATCCAAAACAGGCCGGGTGGGGACTCCTGGGTGGGTCGAGGTGGGGTGGGAGGGGCCAGCCAGGAGTGGGATTTGGGGGTTCTCTGAACTGCACAGAATCTTAGCTAGAAGTTCTCCCGAACCCCTGCGAACCCCCAGGAGCCCACTCATGATATTATCTCGTATAAACATTTTGATGCAATCGTACATTAATTTATACCTTATGACACCAATTTTGCAATGCTTAAAGAAGCATCCTCACTCATGTCCAAGAAGTTGAGGGACAGCATAAGGATTCAGTCAAGGGTGTCCAGCCCTGCCAACTTTAAGACTTGTGGACTTGAACTCCCAGAATTGCCAAATCGGGAATTCTGGGAGTTGACGTCCACAAGTTTTAAAGTTGCCAAGATTGGACACCCCGATTCCTAGATTAAGACCAGGGAGAGCCTGTCTATTCTGAACCATGAAAGCTTCTTGAGTGAGTGAGTGGGCAACATTAATTATTTTTCAGCCCAGCCCACTTCATAGATTTGTTGTTCTGAAAGAAAGAAAAAAATAAGAATACCGTGTTGGGAGCATTGCCCCGAACTCTTAAAAGTGAGAAATGCAAATGATCAAGAGCATTTGTTAAGTTCAAAGCACAGAACAGTTTATTCCTCCTACTTCTGATACAAAAATCTAGTCAACTAATGGTCAAAGCTAAATTGGCGCTAGATAAGGGTCAACAGAATTCATATGAGACTGGACTTAGTTCTCTTGTGACAATGCAATGATTCCAGACTGATGACACATTTAACCCCACCTTCCCGCTCAGCCTGCTCTTCTCCTAAAAGAAGATTGGATATAAATCTAAAAAAAAAATAATTAGGTATTTCTAGACCCAACTCTTGACTTGGCCTCTATAGCAGGGGTGGGCTGCTGGGGGTTCGCAGCGGTTTGGGAGAAGCTCTAGCTAAGATTCTGTGCAGTTCAAAGAACCCCCAAATCACACTCCTGGCTGGCCTCACCCATCCCGCCCCACCCCTCCCAGGAGTCCCCATGTGGCCTGTTTTGGATCAAGTAAGTGCAGGGCACATGCAGAAGCTTGGGGGAGGCAAAAAACGGGCCTACCAGAAGTTCGGGAAGGCCGGAAACGGGCCCGTTTCCAGCCTCCAGAGGGCCTCCGGAGCCTGGGGAGGCCATTTTTGCCCTTCTGGAGGCTCGAGGAAAGCCTCCAGAGCATGGGAAGGGCAAAAACAACCCCCCCCATGGTGCAGGAGGCTGACTAGGCCATGCCCACCATGGCCACACCCACCCAGCAACTGGGCAGAGAACCCCTTGCTAAAATTTTTGAAGCCCACCCCTGCTCTATAGGAATATGTTGACATGTATACTAAGAAATGCTTTCAATAAAAAATGATGGCATGTAGAGGGCCGTTTTATAATGTTTGGATTGCATTAGTGTCAGTGCTTAATTCTTGCCAAAACAAGGGTTGGATTTGATCCAATTGCTCAGTCAGCATACATTCAGCTTTCTATATAGTTGTTGAAGGGATTGTCCCACAATAACCCTGCCTCAGCTCTGCTTTTCCTCCTGGAAACACAGCAAAGGAGGAGGAGGAGGAGGAGGAGGAGGAGGAAGTTGGAGAAGGAGAAGGAGAAGGAGAAGGAGGAGGAGGAGAAGAAGAAGAGGAGGAGGAGGAGGAGGAGGAGGAGGAGGAGGAGGAGGAGGAGGAGGAGGAGGAGGAGAAGGAGAAGGAGGAGGAGGAGGAGAAGAAGAATGTCTTCTTTTCTTATCCCATGTCCTCATTTCTGTCCAAGTCTAGAGGTGACCCCAAACATTTTGATGAGGGGAAGAATAAAGCTGCGCCTCTCTCACACTTTATGTACAAAACAACTGGCCCTTCAGACCAGTGGTGAAATTCCATTTCTTTTTTACTACTGGTTCTGTGGGCGTGGCTTGGTGGGTATGGTGTGGCTTGGTGGGCGTGGCTTGGTGGGCGTGGCAGGGGAAGGATACTGCCAAATCCCCATTCCCTCCCCACTCCTGAGGGAAAGATATTGCAAAAACTCCATTCCCTCCCCACTCCTGGGGGAAGGATACTGCAAAATCCCCATTCCCTCCCCACTCCTGGAGGAAGGATAGTGCAACATCCCCATTCCCACCCCACTCCTGGGGGAAGGATACTGCAAAATCCCCATTCCCTCCCCACTCCTGGGGGAAGGATACTGCAAAATCCCCATTCCCTCCCCACTCCTGGGGGAAGGATACTGCAAAATCCCCATTCCCTCCCCACTCCTGGGGGAAGGATATTGCAACATCTCCATTCCCACCCCACTCTGGGGTCAGCCAGAGGTGGTATTTGCCGGTTCTCCGAACGACTCAAAATTTCCACTACCGGTTCCCCAGAACCTGTCAGAACCTGCTGAATTTCACCCCTGCTTCAGATGCTGCTTCCTAGATGCTGCTAGTTTCCCCCCCTCCACACACAAAAGAGACAGCGTATTTTTTTATACAAAATAATAAACCCTTGGATCTTTCATAGAGGAGCTGAACAAACAGCCACTCCTTAAAGAACATTAGGATTGGTGTCTATAGGTGAGACTGGAGTTGATTTCCCCCTCGGATTAGCTGTCCTGGCTCGCCAACTGCTCTACCGTGATTGGAAATCTGAGGCTCTACCTGAACTTTTCTACTAATTCAGTAATTGCTGCTCTGCCTGGAATGGGCCCCTTTCCTGCAATTACTCAACAGGCGCTATCAGTCAAAAGGGTTAGCACCTGAATCTAGATTCTAATTAACACCTCAGGTAAGCTTCGGGTGGTGTTTTTTTTTTTCAATTAAAGCTTAATAGAACAGGGACTTTCCTTCGCATAAGATTTCACCTGTTGGCTAAGGTAAACATTTTAGAGCGAAGAGACAGCCTCGTTTTGATCTTGAAATGTGGTCGCAATCAGCACAAAGGCCCCGTAGTAAAACAGCCAGATAATTAACTACAGTCCAGATGGTAAATACCTACAGCTCGTGTGAGGTTTCTTTTGCCCACTGAGGTTTATGTTTCTTACGAATTGATTTTTTTAAAAAATCTCCTTCTTCATTCAAAACTTATTGCCCCTGGAAATGATAGAATTATATATAATAGCTATTCTCCAAAGCACCAGAGGGCAGGACAAGAAGCAATGGGTGGAAACTAATCAAGAGGAGAAGCAACTTAGAACTAAGGAGGAATTTCCTGATAGTGAGAACAATTAATCAGTGGAACAACTTGCCTCCAGAAGTTGTAAATCCTGGAAGTTTTTAAGAAGATGTTGGATAACCATTTGTCTGAAGTGGTGTAGGGTTTCCTGCCTAAGCAGAGGGTTGGACTAGAAGACCTCCAAGGTCCCTTCCAACTCTGTTATTCTATTCTATTCTATTCTATTCTATTCTATTCTATTCTATTCTATTCTATTCTATTCTATTCTATTCTATTCAACTATCTATCCACCCTGTTTCTCCCAAAATAAGACATCTCCTGAAAATAAGCCCAATCGGGCTTTTGAGTGTATGGCAATAAAGCCAAGCACTTATTTCAGGATTCAAAAAAATATAAGTCAGGGACTTATTTTGGGGGAAACACGGTATCTATACTATCAATCCAATCTATCTATCTATCTCCCCTTGGGAGAAAGAAGGAAAAACCTCAGAGTACACAATAGTCATCATCATCATCATCTCCTCCTCCTCCTCCTTCTTCTTCCTCTTCCTCTGCTTCTGCTGCTTCTGCTGCTTCTGCTGCTTCTGCTTCTTCTGCTTTTGCTTTTGCTTTTTCTGATTCTTTTTCTGATTCTTCTGATTCTGATTCTTCTTCTGCTTCTGCTTCTGCTTCTGCTTCTGCTTCTGCTTCTGCTGCTTCTGCTGCTTCTTCTACTTCTTCTACTTCTGCTTCTTCTGCTTTTTGAAATAGGCTCAACTTTATCTCTGAGGTTTCTGCATTTTTCTCCAGGTAACCAAGATCTCTGTTTTTCCCCAGGATAGGATGGCACAGCAGTGGACAGGAGTCTGCACTGAGATTTAACGGCTGGGTGAAACAGTCTCATTGTTAAGGGAGCAAAATCCAATTGTTTTGACATTCCATTGTTTCATTTTAATTAGACTGTTGGAAAGAGATTTCACATATTCGAACTGTTTGGGGTTGGGATGCCAATGCTAACCAAAGAGAAATCAAGAAGATTAATTGACAGGTCATATACTTTGCATAACATCTAAAGGAAACCAGCTTTCAAGTGGATTTTTTTTTAGAGTAAAAATAAAATTTAAAGAAAGGGTTGCGGAAGAATGAAGCGGAATGATAAAGGTAGCGTAAACCATCCCCGGAGCGCTGATACATCAGCAACGAAGGATCAGATTTAAACTCACTTAGCAGTAATTGTGAAGAAACAGAAGAGATCCGTTTATGAACCGGGAGTCAAAAAGTTACTGTCTTGTTGCCACAGAGCAGCTAAAAGGCTTTTCTTTTCAAAAGATTAAAACTTCAAAGAATTGAAAATAAGAGACGCAAGAGGTGGTCATCTGTTTTGGCATGATAGGGTTTGATTCCTTTTTCTAAAAACAACTCGCTTCTTCTCCCTGCCACCAGCCTTCCCTGCTTCTGCCTATTTTTTGGTGGGTGGGTGGGTGGATGGGGGGGGGCAATCCTTCTTTTTGCATCCACTTCAATAAGAATTTGTGCTCTGTGGCGGCGGTCGAAAATAAATTATTTTAGAGTAGGAAAGTTCTTTTCAAAGAAAGCAGGGAGGGAGGAAAGGCAAAAAGATAGCCCAAGAGAAGACACACAGGTTTCTGTGGGGTGTGATTAAAAAAAAATTCAAAGTGTGATTGTGTCAAGATGTAATGGGAATGACCTTGAGAAACAGGAGGAAGGGCTGAAGACGAGACAGTGATCAAACAAGGGACAGCTGAGTACCTGGATAGGTGGCTCAGTGGCTAAGACGGCTGAGCTTGTCGATCAGAAAGGTTGGTAGTTTGGCGGTTCGAATCCCTAGAGACCTTCAAATTTCTAGGTTCTACCATATCTCACGACCTAAAATGGACACCCAACGTCAGAAACGTCATCGAAAAAGCACAACAAAGAATGTTCTTTCTGCACCAACTCAGGAAGCTCAAACTGCCCAAGGAACTGCTGATCCAGTTCTACAGAGGAATTGTTGAGTCTGTCATCTGCACCTCTATAACTGTCTGGTTTGGCTCTGCAACCCAACAAGACAGACACAGACTTCAGAGGATAATTAGAACTGCAGAAAAAACAATGGCTACCAACCTGCCTTCCATTGAGGACCTGTATACTGTAAAAGTCAAAAAGAGGGCTATGAAAGTATTTACAGACCCCTCGCATCCTGGACATAAACTGTTTCAACTCCTACCCTCAAAACGACACTATAGAGCACTGCACACCAGAACAATTAGACACCAGAACATTTTTTTCCCGAATGCCATCACTCTGCTAAACAAATAATTCCCTCAACACTGTCAAACCAGTTACTAAGAATGCATTACTATTAATCTTCTCATTGTTTCTATCACCCATCTCCTCCCACTGATGACTGTATGACAGTAACCTTGTTGCTGATATCCTTAAGATTTATATTGACTGTTTCCCTATGACTATCCTTAAGTGTTGTACCTTATGATTCTTGACGAATGTATCTTTTCTTTTATGTACTCTGAGAGCGTATGCACCAAGACAAATTCCTTGTGTGTCCAATCACACTTAGCCAATAAAGAATTCTATTGTATTGTATTGTATTGTATTGTATTGTATTGTATTGTATTGTATTGTATTGTATTGTATTGTATTGTATTCTATTCTATTCTAGTATAGTATAGTATAGTATAGTATAGTATAGTATAGTATAGTATAGTATAGTATAGTATAGTATAGGTCTCCTGCGTGAGCAGGGGGTTTGACTAGATGACCTCCAAGGTCCCTTCCAACTCTACTGTTACTGTTAATGAGTCCTCAGAAGGAATGGGGTTTATGGCAAAGTCTCGGAAAGGACAACCCAGCCCAGTTTCAGAATAATAGAGTTGAAAGGGAACCTGGAGGTCTTCTAGTCCAACTCTCTGCTCAAGCAGGAAAACCTATACCATTTCAGACAAATGGTTGTCCAATCTCTTTTTAAAAAAAAAACAAAAAACCTCAGTGTTGGAGTACTCACAACTTCTGAAGGCAAGTCGTTCCATTGATTATTTGTTTGCATGTCAAGAAATTCCTCCTTAGTTCCAGGTTGCTTCTCTCCTTGATTAGTTTCTACCCATTGTCTTTTGTCTTGCCTTCTGGTGCTTTGGAGAATAGGTTGACCCACTCTTCTTTGTGGCAACCCCTCAAATATCAGAACATCAGCTATCTTTTCATCCCTAATCCTTCTTTTCATTAAAACTAGACAAACCGAATTCCTGCAACTGTTCTTCATATGTTCTAGCCTCCAGTCCCCTAATCATCTTTATTGCTCTTCTCTGCACTCTGCTACTCTAGTGAAGAGAAGGACCAGGGGAGACATGATAGCAGTGTTCTAATACTGGAGGGGCTGCCACAGAGAAGAGGGGGTCAACCTATTTTCCAAGGCACCTGAAGGCCAGGCAAGGAATAATGGATGGAAACTGATCAAGGAGAGATTCAACCTAGAAATAAGGATAATTTTTTTGACAGTGGAAACAATCAAGCAATGGAACAGCTCGCCTTCAGAAGTTGTGGGAGCTTTATCACTGGAAACTTTCAAGAAGAGACTGGACTGCCATATGTCAGAAATGTGTGCTAGAGTCCCACAGGAAAAAAATGACAATAAAGCTTATCTTATCTTATCTTATCTTATCTTATCTTATCTTATCTTATCTTATCTTATCTTATCTTATCTTATCTCATCTCATCTCATCTCATCTCATCTCATCTCATCTCATCTTCCTATCCTATCCTATCCTATCCTATCCTATCCTATCCTATCCTATCCTATCCTATCCTATCCTATCCTATCCTACTCTATCCTACCCTACCCTACCCTACCTTACCTTACCTTATCATCTCATCTAATCTTCCTACCCTACCCTACCCTACCCTACCCTACCCTATCATCTCATCTCATCTCATCTCATCTTCCTATCCTATCCTATCCTATCCTATCCTATCCTATCCTATCCTATCCTATCCTATCCTACCCTACTCTATCCTACCCTACCCTACCTTACCTTACCTTACCTTATCATCTCATCTAATCTTCCTATCCTATCCTATCCTATCCTACCCTACCCTACCCTACCCTACCCTATCTTATCTTCCCTTATCTATGTTTTAAAACAGCAGCCATGCAGAAACAGACATGCCACCACACAAAGGTTGGGGAGAAGAACGGAGGTACTGACCTTGTCAAAGCAGTTACATTCAATCTGGTTTACATCAGGGGTGAAATGCTACCGGTTTGCACCGGTTTGGGTGAACCAGTAGTAATAAAAGCTACCAGTTCATCGAAACCAGTATTTCCGACGATCAACTGTGCTGCGCGCTTTATATTCTAAATCACACGGCACAGCTGCTTCCCCCCCTCGCTGTTTTACTTACCTTCTTAAGCCTCCTTTTTCTGTGCACAGCGTGCGTTTGGTGTGCACTGCACATGCACACACAGCATGCATTTGGTACATACTGTGTATGCCTGCTCAGTGTGAGTTTGGCATGCACTACACATGCGTGGGCACATATGGCATGTAGCACGCATGCGTGGGCAGTGATCCGATGGCAAACCACGGAGGATTTCACCACTGGTTTACATGACCTCGAATGACCCTCTCCAAGTCCCATAGCTTCTGAAAATGCCTCCCTGGCAAAACCAATGACAACACAGCAAGTTTCCTTGAGCTCCTAGAACCAAGTTGTTTGTTTTCGAATTCAATGGGCCATGACAGGAAGAAGCATTAATTGATTTGGTCGATGCTTTCCCCAAAGAAAGTTCGGCTTCCCCTGTTTGTTTGCATCTTTTCCATTTTCTTTTCCCAGGTTTTTAATTCAAGCTGTGAAAAAATGCCCCAGGTTTTCCTTTCAGCGTGCTGGGGATTCTTTAGCGGATGAAGCCACACGGAATGAGTTCCCTACTGGCACAAAATTTGAAAACCATTGGTCCGAAGGATAATAGGATCTGGTTAGCGAAACCCATTGTTCAAAGCTATGCTTAGCTGAGAAATTTAGAGAATGACCTAAGCTGGCTCAATATCCTACCCAGCTCGTTCTATTCCGATAATTCTAGATAATCCATTTCCTCTATGAGTTCCTGGAGAAGAGAAAACTCATCAAATTTACATTTGGTGGCATCCAGCAGATGACATGAAACTGTATTTAATATCGAGGGGTGTTTTCCAGATGACATTAATGAGAACCTGATAGGATACAGTTGTTCTCAGGCACAGAGTTTTTCTTATATGACACCTGCTGGAATCAAGCTCTGGCAAGAGAGAAATTGACCTACAGTAGTGGCCAAAGTTGTGGAAACCTTTTGGGAAAAGTGTATTTTCTAAAACTAGCTAATAACACCACTTTCTTTTTTTGGAGTAGTACCATAGAATTATATATCAATGGAAAGATGATTTAATCAAGAATGTAATGCAATCACTTTTATGAAGGATTTGCTATTAGAATAGCAGTTACAGTACGAAAAAGAAAAGTGAAACATGTAGAAGAAACGAGATATACAAAAATTATCACCATGTCAGTTAATACTTAAGTTGGGTAACCTTTAGCATGAATTACGGTCTTACAACGTCTTCCCATGGAGTGAACCAAGTCTTTTAGTTCTGCAGCTGTTATAATGTGAAACCAAGATTGAATGATGGCTTCTATTAACTGGGTTTTATTGCTGGGTCGCTTCTGACAAACAAGTTTCTTGAGTCGGTTCCCTAGATTTTCAATTGGGTTAAAATCTGGGCTATTCCCAGGCCATTCCAGCAGTGGAATATGATGATCTTGAAACTCAAAAAAAAAAAAAAAAAAAAAAAGTGGTTTATTAGCCACTTTTATTAGCCATCAAATCTCAAAAATATACTTTCCCCAAAAGGTTTCCACAATTTTGGCCACTACTGTAGAAGACTTGAACCTGGGGATAAAATAGCCTGTTCAAAATTGAAATCTGAGTTTTGCATTTTGCCTCCAAAACTTAGTAAGCTTTTAGCACCACACAAGGATTCTGTACCAAGTAACCTTGGATCGGTGTGATTTTGTGACAGTGTTCAAGGGCTGAAACCATCATCTTTATTTCTACATCAGCGGGATGTGTTTGAAAGCTCAGAATAGCAGAATATCAGAATAGTTGAAAGGGCTGTCTTGGAGGTCTTCTAGTCCAGTGGTCAGTAACCTGCGGCTCTGGAGCCGCATGTGGCTCTTTCACCCCTCTCCCTGTCACTCAAAATATGCGTCACAACTGCCAATGTGCAACACCTGCCATCATGTGATTTATCGAACTTTTCAACCCCCGGTAGGCCAACCATGGATAAATCCAAGAAAATAAAAATCTCAGAAGAAAACAGAACATTTAATTCAACTACATATGCTAGTTTTGTGGCTGCTTAAGAAATAGTCAGGCATGGGAAGGGTTTTGTGGCTCCTGGTGTTTTCTTTTCTGTGGGAAATGGGTCCAAATGGCTCTTCGGGTGTTTAAGGTTGCAGACCCCTGTTCTAGTCTAATCCAGTGGTGGGATTCAGCCAGTTCGCACCACTTCGGGAGAACCGGTTGTTAACTTTCTGAGGAGTTTGATGAACTGGTTGTTGGAAGAAATCATTAGGGCAGAGAACCGGTTGTTAAATTATTTGAATCCCACCACTGGTTTAATCCCTTGCTCAAGCAGGAACCCTATAACCTTCTTCTTCTTCTTCATCATCATCATCATCATCATCATCATTTTATTTATATACCACCCATTCTCCCGAAGAACTCAGGGCAGTGTACAGCCAGAATTAAAATACAAATATACAAATATACAATATCATAGTTAAAATTAATTAAAATCATTAAATAGTTTTGGCCGAATTTTAAAACCCAAAATTAAAACCCAATTTAAAATCATTCAATTTGACAGCCCCCGCCTGTTGGAACAATAGGGTCTTGAGGGCACGGCGAAAAACCCGGAGATCAGAGATGTTACAAATATCCGGGGGCAATTCATTCATTCATTCCAGAGGGCATAACATAACATTGATAGCAGTATTTCAGTATTTGAGGGGGTCAAATTATTGACCAAAGCAGGACAAGGAATAATGGTTGGAAACTGATCAAAGAGAGAAGCAACCTAGAATTAAGGAGAAACTTCCTAACAGAGAGGACAATTAACCAGTGGAACAGAAGTTGCCTTCAGAAATCATGGGCGTTCCATCACTGGAGGTTTTTAAGAAGAGACTGGACAGTCACTTGACTGAGATTGTATAGGTTCTCCTGCTTGAGCAATGGGCTGGACTAGAAGACCTCCAAGGCCCCTTCCAGCTTTATTCTATTCTACCTTTCAGACAAATTATCCAGTCAAGAAATTCCTCATTCATTCTAGATTGTTTTTTTCAAGAATTATGAAAGGTCAGGAAGTAGGATCCTTCTTCCTTCCTTCCTTCCTTCCTTCCTTCCTTCCTTCCTTCCTTCCTTCCTTCCTTATTTCCCTTCTTTCTTCCTTTCTTTTCTACCCTGCCTCCCTCCCTTTCTTCCTTCCTTCCTTCCCTTCTTTCTTCCTTTCCTTTCCTCCCTCCCTCCCTTCCTTCCTTCCCTTCTTCCTTTCCTTTCCTTCCTTCCTTCCTTCCCTTCTTTCTTCCTTTCCTTTCCTTTCCTTTCCTTTCCTTTCCTTTCCTTTCCTTTCCTTTCCTTTCCTTTCCTCCCTCCCTCCCTCCCTCCCTTCCTCCCTCCCTTCACTCTACCATGGTCAACTAGAAGAGAAATTGCTTACCATACAGATTTCTCTGCCTGTTATCAGATTTCTGAGGTCACCCAAGTGAAATTAATCCAAGGTGGTTCTCCAAAGTACGATTATAGGATATGGAAACATGAGCAGTGCTAATAAGGAGATGCTGTAAATATTTTCAAATTTTTGAATACATCTTAATATTTAAGATGCCTTTTAGTAGGAAAGTGTGGTAACAATATATCAAAGAACCCAACAAGCAAAGGTCCATTATGCTTCTCTATCACTAATGAGTTAGAAATAATCGTTAAACCTTCCATTCTGACTTCAGTCAGAAAATGGTAGACTCTGCAAGGAATTCTGCAGAGCCAACGCAACAGGCATGGTACAGAACCTTTAATAATTGGGTGATTTCAAAATAACCAGTGACAATTACAAATGGGAAAAAAATTGTTGGGGCTGTAAGATGTAAGACTATTGTTCTGTGACATAAGATTATAATTAGACATAGGTATCATTTTGTATCCATAGCAAATTTGGAAAATTACATATTCTTGTTACACCCTTTTTTTAAAAAAAAAAATCCCCCTTTTTTTGAAAAAAAAAATAACGCATGACAAATAATTAAGTTTAGGATCAGATTAAGCTTCAATTGATTTTTGTCATGGAATGAATTTTTAAAAAATGGTTCCAACTTGCCACAACATGTTTTGGCGAAGTGACAACTTGAAGGCCTGATCTCTGCAGAGTTGGGAAAATCTGCTTTCTGACAGCTCAGCTAATCTCAATTTTTAAAACTTTAGAAAGGCCACATGGGAGGAGTTTCTATGGAGAATTATTGAAATATATATTTTCCCCTCTGGTTTTCCTTAAGTGGTTAGCGCATTTTCACAATGTCTAGAGTCGTGATGGCGAACCTGTGGCACAGGTGGCATGTGTAGCCATATCGGTGGGCACACGAGCTCAGCTCCGGCGTACGTGCACGTGCGGCCAGCTGATTTTCGGGCCTTCTAGGCCTACCAGAAGTAGGGAAACAGGCTGTTTCCTGCCTCCAGAGGGCCTTGGGGTGGTGGTGGGGAAGGCCTGTTTTTCTCTCTCCCCAGGCTCCAGAGCCTTTCTAGGAGCTTGGGGAGGATGAAAATGGCCTTCCTCCACCCTCAGAGGCCCTCCGGAGGCCAGAAGCAGCCCGTTTGCCAACTTCCGGTGGGACCAGAAGTCGGCAAGCGGGCCATTTCCGGCCTCCGGAGGGCCTCCGGGGGGTAGGGAAGACTATTTTTGCCCTCCCCAATCTTTTTGCCCAGAAGGGCTCTGGAGCCTGGGGAGAGAGAAAAACAGGCCTGCCGGCCCACCATGCCATCACGTGCCAGGAGCGGGGGGAGCTGGGTGGGGCGCATAGAATTATGGGTGTGGGCATGCGTACGCACGACACCCTCCCCCCCGCTCCTGGCACACAATGACAAAAAGGTTAGCCATCATTGGTCTAGAGTATCTTCACATGGCTGTTGAAACTCATATTGATTACAGGTCATCCTTGACTTACGACCACAACTGAGCCCAAAATTTCTATTGCTAAGTGAGACAGTTGTTAAGTGACTGTTGCCCCATTTGATGACCTTTCTTGCCACAGTTGTAAAGTGAAGCACAGCAGTTGTAAAGTTAGTAGCATGTTTGTTAAGTGAATCTGTCTTCCCCCTTGACTTTGCTATTGGAAGGTCGCAAAAACTGATCACAAGACCCCAAGGCATTGCAACCGTCATAATTACATGCCAGTTGCCATGCATCCAAGCTTTGATCATGTAACCATGGGATGCTGCAACAGTTGTAAGTGTGGAAAAGAAGTCATATGCCACCTGTTTCAGTGCCATGGTAACTTCGAATTGTCCAAACATGCTTTTTCAAAATGGAACTGGACTTTGTTCTTGTTTTTCCCTTGAAGACATTTCTCTTCTCATCCAAGAAGCTTCTTCAGGTTCTGACTGAATGGTGGACGATTTGTATACAATTTATATTCCTTGCAATCCTCTGGTCATTAGCACTCTCCCTGAGAGTCGTTGAGGCCACTTGGAGATTTATCTATTTATTTATCTAATTATCACCTGAATAGTGCAAATGGGTGTGGAACTTTCTGGCAACTGCTGAAAGGACTGTGTTGTAAACAGGAGATAGGTAGCATCATATCCCTCTCCCTTTGTTGAGAGAGGGCTGTTCAATTTTGACATAGATGGCCTCTGTGATTCCTCTTTCTAACCAATGGTCCTCTCTGTCCAAAATGTGAACTTGTCTTTCAAATGTAGATGGACTGCTCAATCTTGTCCTGATGGATTTGTTCTCCTATCTCAGGGGTCAGCAACCTGCGGCTCTGGATCCGCATGTGGCTCTTTCAGCCCTCTGCTGCGGCTCCCTGTCACTCAAAATATGCGTCACAACCGCCAATGTGAGACACCCACTGGCACATGATTTATCGAGCTTTTCAACCCCGGTAAGCCAACCATGGATAAATCCAAGAAAAGAAAAGTTTCAGAAGAAAACAGAATGCTTAATTCAACTACATATGCTAGTTTTGTGGCCATTCAAGAAATAGTCAGGCACGGGAAGGGTTTTGTGGCTCCCGGGGTTTTCTTTTCTGTGGGAAACAGGTCCAAATGGCTCTTTGAGTGTTTAAGGTTGCAGACCCCTGTCCTGTGTTGTCCTTATGCACCTCTTCTTGACTAAGTCCTCATGCCACCGCATGCGTCTGATGAGATAAGCTGTAGCTCATTATGTACCTTTTAATAAAATCTGTTAACCAGACAAAGTGCTACTCAGTCTGTTGTGTGGATGTTTGGGTGGTTTAGGGGTGGGGAATTTGTAGTGGGTGGGGGTGTTTTGGGGGATTGTTATGTGTGTTGGACCTGGTCTTTGGGTGTTAAATGAATTTCGTTGTATGGGTTTACTATGTATACACGTACAATGACAATAAAGTTATTATTGTTGTTGTTGTTGTTGTTGTTGTTGTTGTTAGTTTACTCTTCCTCTCCATAGGACTTTAAGACTGTATCAACTTACAACCATTTCAAAGATATAATGGTGCTAAAAATGATTTACAACCATTGCAGCATCCCCTCAGTCATGTGATCAATGGTGGAATTCAGCCGGTTCAGGCAAACTGGTACTGGCAACTTGCAGGTGCACCCTGCCCACCCGCGCAGGTACTATGCCATCCTATTTAGCCACATTTTCTAAGCCACGCGCATGTGTGCAAGCGGAGGCACTGAAGGCCACCCCATGCGCTGAAGGCCACGCACGTGTGTGGAAGGCACACGCACGCACGAAGCGAGCATGTGCGTGCCTGCGCGTGCTCACATTTTCGGTGCACGGCGAACCAGTGGTAAAATTATGTGAAACTCACTCTGCATGTGCTCACCATTGGTGAACTTCCCAGGGGGTTTCCAACAAGTAAAGTAGAAGCCGGATTCACTTAACAACTGCAGCTAAAAAGGTCATAAAATCTGGCATGACTCACTTAAGGACTGCAACATTGGCAACAGAGATTCCAATCCCAATTGTGGGCGTAACTCAAGGACTACCTGCAATCTGGGACTGTACCAAATCCAATTTGAGTCCTTTTCCAGTCCTGGTACTTGATATTTAATTCTTTAGCTTTTTCCATCCATTGCCTGGAAAACCATTGTTTAATTTAGAACATAAATCAAAAGGCAGGTGAAAGTAATGGCTCTTTATACAACAAAGTCATTTTTAACGGAGTGGGTCCATTCTTCCCAATATAGCAAAATACATCCAAAATAGTATTACCATGAAATAATAATTCCACACAGGTTTTGAAAGAATGGGGGCAAACGATCCATTTTCACTGAAGTGCAGACAAATGGGTATATTATAACTGTAGTGTCAAGTGGGGGGAAACGAATGAAGAATGAAGAAAATTGGTTATTAAGCAACGGAGAAATCATTTCATAGCAATTAAGTTGTGATCAGGATTTATTAGTCATGAGAAACCATAGGAACATCCTGGCTTTGAAAGCGGCTTAGTCATTCAAATTTTTGTCTGCAGCATCATCGGCAATTAAATAAATAAATCTCAATTCAACATCTTGGTGCCAAAGGGTATTACGATGGCATTCTTTCAGAACTATACATTTAATCTGAAGGCAAACCGTGAGATTGTTGTCAATAATGTATCCTTATATATATATATATATATATGTAGGTCTTTGGTTATTCGGGTCTTCTCCCACGTAAAATTGGAAGTGTCTTGGCGATGTTTCGACGAAGTCTCATTCGTCATCTTCAGGCTGATGTTCTCGGCTTCGTGCTTCCAGGAGCAATGTGAAACATGAAGCCAAAGCACAAAGAAGTATGAAGCCGAAAACACCAGCCTGAAGATGATGAATGAGACTTCGTCGAAACGTCGCCAAGACACTTCCAATTTTATGCGGGAGAAAACCTGAATAACCAAAGACCTACATACTAACTCGATCAGCCATTATTGCTCTGAAATATCTGGGGAACAAAGGAGATACATTGATGTATGTGGACTTAAACAACCCACTAATCAGTGGTGGGTTTCAATTTTTTTTACTACCAGTTCTGTCGGTGTGGCTTGGTGGGCGCGGCAGGGCTTGGTGGGCGTGGCTTGGTGGGTGTGGCAGGGGAAGGATACTGTAAAATCCCCATTTCCTCCCGATCAGCTGGGATTCAGGAGGCAGAGAATAGATAGGGGCGGGGCCAATCAGACGTAGTATTTACCGGTTCTCCGAACTACTCAAAATTTCCGCTACCGGTTCTCCCGAACTGGTCAGAACCTGCTGAAACCCACCTCTGTTACTAATGTATGAAAACTTCTGCAAGTAATTTTAACTTCTTCTACACCGGGGTGTCAAACTCAAAGGCCGTGGGCTGCATCCAGCCCACAGAGTGCTTAGATTTGGCCCATGAGGCCGCCCCAGAAACAGTGAAGGACCAGCCTGTGGTGCCTCTGCCAGTGAAAACAGAGCTCGGGAGGGCTGCAATGCAGCCCACCTGAGCTCTATTTTCGGCTGTGATGGCCTCCTGCAGCCCACTGCCAGGGAAAATGGAGCTTGGGAGGGTCGCGAGTTCTGTTTTTGCTGGCAGAGCGCTCAGGCCTCCATAGGCTCCCATGACACGAGTGACATCGAGCTGGCCACGCCTACCCTGGCCCACTCAATCCCCCGAGATCAAACAATGCAGTCCTCAATGAAATCAAGTTTGACACCCCTGCTCTACAATATCTATATGATTTCTTTTCTTTTCACATTTTTGTGTCTTCAAATTAATTTTGACTCTTCATGACTTTATAGCTTTCTTGGCAAGACTGCAAAAGCCATTCATTTAGTTTATTGGTTAAATTTTACAGGACACCCATTTTGCCATCAAGCAATCCTGGGTAGCCTACAAGATAAAAAAAAACAAAACCAGACAATATAAAACATTAAAATGATATTATATTACCATAAAAATCAACAAAGATGGCTAAGGAAAGGTCAGAATAATTTGGGGCTCCAACTCGAGCTGGAGTTGTTGCAAGAATAAATAAAAATGAGATCCAGACAGCTGTGAGGAAAGAAGAAATATTTATTCCTAAAAGCAAAGAGATTGCTTTTTAGTGGCAGCTGCAGAGAAATGCGATACAGCGGAAGAGTTATATAAGGAAACTTATCCTTGGTGTGGAAGTGTCTAGGTGCTGATTCTTGGGTGACACTTGCGATGTGTGTGTATGTGTGTAGGCATGTATTCTTGTGAACATGCAGTTCCACTGGGAAACTAATTTCACTCTATTTGTGTTTGCAGATAACAGGTGAACAGAGTTGAAAGGGACCTTGTAGGTCATCTAGTCCAACCCCCCACTCAAGCAGGGGACCCTACATCATTTCTGACAGATGGCAGTTCAGTCTCTTCTTGAAAGCTTCCAGTGAGGAAGCTCCCACAACTTCTGAAGGCAACTTCTGTTCCATTGATTGATTGTTCCCATTATCAGAAAATTTCTGTTTTATTTCCAGGTTGAATCTCTCCTTGTTCAGTTTCCATCCATTATTCCTTGTCTGGCCTTCAGGTGCCTTGGAAAATAGCTTGAGTCCCTCCTCTCTGTGGCAGCCCCTCAAATATTGGAAGACTGCTATCCTGTCTCCCCTGGTCCTTCTCTTCACTAGACTAGCCATGCCCAGTTTCTGCAACCATCCATTGTATGTATTAGCCTCCAGTCCCCTAATCATCCTGGTTGTTCTTTTCTGCACTCTTTCTAGAGTCTCAACACCTTTTTTATAGTGTGATGACCAAAACTGGATGCGGTATTCTAGGTGTCATCTTACTAAGGCTTCAAAGGGCATGATGTTCCAGAGGGTGGGAGCCACCGCAGAAAAGGCCCTTCTCCTGGACCCCACCATTTGTAATTCCTTGATTGACAGGGTCTACAGCAAACCCCTTCTACTGGCACACATGGTACGGACCAGTCCCATTGGGATGAGATTTTGTCCTTAGCTTTTTTGGAGGTTTTTATTGACTTCCCATTATAAGGGTGAGAGGCAGTAACTGGCCCTTAGTCACCCAGCTGGCTTCTGTGACTAAGAGAGGCCTACAACCTGAGTCTTTCTATTCCCAGTCCAGCACTTTTAACTATTACACTACATTATCTTTTTGTGGGCTTCCTTGTTCTTGTGTTTTATTTGAAGGCCCCCTAAAAGGACATTGAGGATGCTCAGGTCAATTAAGGTGAATATTATAAAGTGAAGCATTCCACATTTGAGATATAAGGAGAAGGTGAATGATAAACCCAAATGAGAATTGGATATTTCAAACTAAGCTACATCGAAGAAAGCATCCATGCTTATTTTGACAAAACATTATCCACCATCTTTCTCCTCCAAAAAATGAAGTCTCTCAAGGCAGTTAAGGATCTTAACCATGAAAACAAAAAAATAGTTTCATGATATCCTGAGTCATGGTGACGCAGTGGTTAGAGTGCAGTACTGCAGGCTACTTCTGCTGACTGCCGGCTGCCTGCAATTTGGCAGTTCGAATCTCACCAGGCTCAAGATTGACTCAGCCTTCCATCCTTCCGAGGTGGGTCAAATTGAGGACCCAGATTGTTGGGGGCAATAGGCTGACTCTGTAAAATCACTGTAAAAGGACTGTGAAGTGGTATATAAGTCTAAGTGCTACTGTTATTTTCCTTCCTTCCTTCCTTCCTTCCTTCCTTCCTTCCTTCCTTCCTTCCTTCCTTCCTTCCTTCCATGGTGCATAGTGGTTAGAATGCAGCATTGCAGGCTGACTCTGCCCACAGCCAGGAGTTCGATCCTGACTGGCTCAAGGTTGACTCAGCCTTCCATCCTTCTGAGGTGGGTAAAATGAGGACCCAGATTGATGGGAGCAAATATGCTGATTCTGTAAAACCGCTTGGAGAGGGCTGTAAAAACACTGTGAAGCGGTATATAAGTCTAAGTGCTATTGCTATATCTTAAAGACAAGTAAATGTCTTATTGCATAAGCTTTTACGCATCCCAATCTTCTATAAAGAACTGGATTTTTTTTTATTATTTTTTTTTGCTGTAGCAAATTTTCGCACCTACTCCTCTCTGCAATGATCTATGCTCCTCAATGCAATTTTTGCATTAAATTAGAGTCATTATCCAATATATTTCATTTTCTTTAAAAAAAATCATAACAAAATTGGTGTGTTCTTGACCTTGGCATCTGCTTAGTAAAATACCTTCTATAAGAATAGGCTCCGAGGTTAATTCAAATGAATGGGAGCACTTTGGCTAGTGAAATTATTTTCATTGTACTTTCCTGGGAGGGAAGGAGGGAGGGGTGGTTTGGAGAGGAGGATGGGATGCCGCGGTGGGTTTCCAATATTCTTACCACCGGTTTGCCGCACTCGCACGGGCACACTTGCTTCGTGCATGTGCGTCTCCTGCACGTGTGCATTGCTCACTCATGCACCTTCCATGCATGCGCCTGGCCTTAAAAACATGCCTAAATAGGACAAGCATAGACCTGGGGGGGCAGAGGGGGGGGCAGGCCCAGCCACGATTTCCACTACCGGTTCACATGAACCGGTACAAACCGGCTGAATATCACCTCTGATTGGATGGGTTGGAGGGAAGGATTTGAAAAACATAAAAAAAAGAGAAGGAGGCCTATAACGTGTTGCCTATTGTAGATGGTTGCCTATAGATAGATTTGTTCAATGCAAAGTTTCTCAGACATACCAGCTTTAAGCTGTGTGGACCTCAACTCCCAGAATTCCCCAGCCAGTTATAATCCCCCTATTGGATTAATTTAGAACCGTGTTTCTCAACCTTAGCAACTTTAATATTTGTGGAGTTTGGACTCCCGGAATTCCCCACCCAGCTATGCTGTCTGGGAGTTGAAGTCCATGAAGCTTAAAGTTGTCAAGGTTGAGAAACACTGGATATGGATGCACCATGGAATCTCTCTCTCTCCCTCCCTCCCTTCTTGTCTTTTTCTTTCTTTCTTTCTTTCTTTCTTTCTTTCTTTCTTTCTTTCTTTCTTTCTTTCTTTCCTTCCCTCTCCTTCCTTCCTTCCTTTCTTTCTTTCCCTCTCCTCCCTCCCTTACTTCCTTCCTTTCTTTCTTTCCCTCTCCTTCCTTCCTTCCTTCCTTCCTTCCTTCCTTTCTTTCTTTCTTTCTTTCTTTCTTTCCCTCTCCTCCCTTCCTTTCTTCTTTCTTTCCCTCTCCTTCCTTCCTTCCTTTCCCTCTCCTTCCTTCCTTCCTTCCTTCCTTCCTTCCTTCCTTCCTTCCTTTCTTTCCCAATCAGATCTAACTCCATTTTTAATTTAAACCTTTCTTTTGACAGCTTTTCCTGCTAGGACAAAAGCAATGGTCCCCTTCCTTTCTGCTTTTAGAGAGCGAATCCCAAGCCCCTTTATACTGTATCATTTCTTTCCTAAAATGTAATTGTTTCGGAAAGAACCAAAATAACTGGTGGAGCGAGGCAACCATTCAGGCTGTGTTGCATAGCCGATGGATGTATTAGGCTCAAAAGAACATAGACTTGATTTACAGATAAAAAAAAAGACCTTGAAGGATGCCTTAGATAACTTGATCAGAGGCGAAGAGACCCAGCAACAGATCCCTGAAAGGGAAAAAGAATGTGCAGGCATGTTGGAGTTGGTCCTGCAAGACTCACAGCTGAATTTTGCTACCCACAGGAAAGGTTGGTGGCTTCGATGTTGGCTTTTTCACATTTGGAATTAGAATCCATAGCAGGAAAAAAAAAAAGTGGGTAATACTATCCTGCATTTTTAGAGACAGAAAGGACCAGCACAACCATCTCTGTAAATCTGAATCAGTATTATATTACAGCCCTTTTTCTCAGAGAAAGGGGGAGATAGGAAGAAGTAAAGAGTTACATGCTTATTTACAAGGAGGGTTTGTGAAAAAGGTCAGGGAAAGTGTATAATTATTATCAGGCTTGCCAAGGCCACACCTGGATGGGGTGCTTAGTTCTGAAACAAGAACGAACATGAGCTGAATTTGGCAAACATCCCCGGCACAGTTAACCGTAGAAATTAACAGGTTGGAATTAAAAGTATATTAAAAAGGCCACGTCACCCCGTGGAGGAGGCCAAGAGCAACCCACGTAGATGCAGAGCAGACCAACCTTCCCTTTAATGGAGAGGTGTGGTCCACAAAGATTTCAGCTATGGAGTGATGCTCAAACTTGATCCTATAAAGTCGGTGGCTTAAAGGTTGCTAAATTTCAGATGAGCTAAATGTATCCTTCATCTTCCTGGTAAGTTCATAAAGTCAGACCTCTCCCTCTCTCGATGCGCATTTCTTCCTGATACTGAATCATATATAATATGTTGCGTGTGTGCATTTTTTAATGTATATGTGTTTCTGAGTTGGTGTGGAGACATGTCTCCGAAAGGAAGGATGTACAGCAGTGGTGAAATCCACTTACCTTAGCTACCGGTTCAGGAACGGGAGTGTGCTGAAGTGCGCATGCAATAAGTTCACACGCCTCTTCTACACATGCGCAGAAGGTAAAAAATGGGACACAATGACATCCTGGCAGGTGGACGGAGCCTCCCGCCATCGGCGCTACCAGTTCGCGCAAGCCGGATAGATCCGGCTGGATTTTACTGCTAATGTATTATGGGGCAGAAAAGCTCACGTAAATATTCAGAAGTATTACAGATAGTGCATGGTTTCTTATCAGCTGGTCTTTGTCAGAGTATATTCATAAACTGGAATAGGGCATAGCAACAGGTCAGCCAATGAGGGCTGTTTGATAACTGAAACTTAGTATTTGTTGTACGGGGCCATAAGAAACAGTTTGGAGCCTGGGTGTGGCTTAACTGTTCTGTATATAAGCTTGAGGACACTAGCTTCTCCCTCTCTCCATTTTGCCTTCTCCATTTTGTGCTTCCATTTTGTGCTGTGTTTGTACTTGCTATTTCTTTTCTCTACAATGTGGAAAAACCTACAATGCAGGGGTGAAATGCTCCCGGTTTGGACCGGATCGCCCGATCCAGTAACGATGGCAGCAAGTGGTTCAGAGAACCGGTAGCAAAAATCCCTGCCCGCCCCCCCCCCCCCTCACCATGCCCAGCTGAGCCACATGATCATCAGAAGCTTTTTTTTTACTTTTAAAAGCATTTTTTCTACAACTTCTTCTGCCAAAAAAATGCTTTTAAAAGTAAAAAAAAGCCTCTGATGATCGCGCGGCTCAGCTGGGATTGTCAGAGGCTTTTCAAAGCATTTTTTTCTGCAACCTCTTTGGCTGAAGAGATTGTAGAAAAAATGCTTTGAAAAGTTTTTTTTTTAAATGTTGGCCACACCCACCCAGTCACATTACCCACCACCAAGCCACGCCCACAGAACCGGTAGTAACAAATTTTATATTTCACCCCTGCTACAATGGTATTGTATATAAAGACATTTTCTTATGTAGTTGAATCCTGCAGAATTATTTAATTGTGTCTGATTGTGTGTGCTGCAACAAACTCTGATAGTCTTCAACGTCTATATGAAAATAGAGTATTTCAGTTACCTCCATATTTTGAAAAGCAACTTTAAAAACATGCAAAACGACCAAATCAAACCCTCCAAGAGGACCGTGACAACTATAACAGGATGTGGTAGAATCTCCAGCTAGAGCAGGGGTCCCCAACCCCTGGGCCACAGCCTGTTTGGAACCAGGCTGCAGAAGTGGTGGGCAAGTGTGTGCATGCAGGCAAAACCATCCTTTCTCCCCACCGTTGCGTCCGCCAGTCCGCTGAGCTGGAATGGATGGAGACCGCTAAGCTAGAGTGAGGGGAGGAGTGAAGAGACTGAGTCCTTACACAGGACTCTAGTGAAGAGACTAGAGTCCTTACACAGCAGGAAGCTACACAGACTTGACCTCCCCCAGACTTGACCTCCCCCAGAATCCCTGAAGCTTTATCTGGCTGTTTTCAAGAGTATGAAGGCAGTGGCGGTGAGATTCTTGTAAATAGGCAAGCAGCAATGAAGAAGCAACTCTGATCTACTCACTGTGTTGTTCCGATTCCTTGCAACTGACACAGAAGTACACTTCAGTAGAAGTTCAACCTAGGCAAGAACTGTTGTGGTCCGCCAGTGGCCAGCAGAGCTGGCAGCAGATTCGGACAGTGAGGAGATTGGGGAGGAACGTGGGCCAGTCCTGGAGTCTGGGGAAGGTTTGGATGATAGCTCTGTGTTGGAGGTAGAGAGGGGGCCAGGGCCATCTGGTAGTTATGTGCTACCTCCAGCGCCTCCGGAATCTGTCATCAGTAAGGCAGAAGAACAGGGGGAGCCTGTTCCCAGTACGTGCATGCACAGAGCTGCCAGGAGACAAGAACAATTAAGAAAGACAAAAGGGGCGACTTGGGAGTAAGGCTTGGAGATGATTGGCCCCTCCCATAAGACATAAGAGAGGAGCAAACGGATGTGAGCCTTTGCAGGAAGCAATTTGTTCATTCTGGTCGGTTCAAACTCTGAGAAGCTCCATTTGACTCTGTGCTCTGTTTGGCCTTGCGAAACTAATTGGCAATTAGGTCTCTGACAGCATTTCAAGGGAGATAAAGGTGGGTGCTTATCAGCATTACCTTGAAAGACTGTGGCAGACATCTGTCGGACTTTTCACAGAATGTTTGTGAATTATTACGGGCTGTGAATGACCATAATTCACAGCCGTTTAAATAAAAGAGGGTTTTTGGGGACTAAGCCAATGGTGGGTTGCCCCCGGTTCAGACCAGCTTGCAAGAACCGGTAGTAAAACTGACGGGAGGCTCCGCCCACTGACCAGGACGTCATCATCTGCGCATGTGCAGAAGAGCATGCAAGCAAGTGAAGCGAGTACACGCACACGGGTACGATGTGAACCGGTAGTAAAGGTAAGTAGAACCCACCCCTGGACTAAGCGTGTGATATAAGCTTTCTCAGGGAGCCTAGATCAGAACAAGAACATGCTGAAATCAAGCTACATTTGGTGCCAACTGTAAGTGGACAGTGGAGGAATTCTAGAACTGAGATGGGCCTCTATAATAAATAGCCCCCATGGGAGTTGTCATACAGCGAAGGAGCTTGCAAATGTGTTACCTTCAAGAAAGAATTCCCATTCCATTTTGATTGCTAGGCAGGTACCGAAGATAAAGCCAGATATCCAGGGTCATGTACAGGTAGTCCTTGTCTTACGACCATAATTGAGCCCCAAAACTTCTGTTGCTATGAGACGGTTGTTGAGTGAGTTTTGCCCCATTTTATATGACCTTTCTTGTTACGGTGGTTATGTGAATCACTCCAGCTGTTAAGTGAGTGACCCAGTTGTTAAGGGAATCTGGCTTCCCCATTGACTTTGCCTATCAGAAGATCACAAAAGGTGATTACAGAAACTGTATTTTTGAGGTTTGATGGCTAATAACACCTTTTTTTTTTTTTTTGGCATTTCAAGATAATCATATTCCACTGCTTGAATGGCCTGGGAATAGCCCAGACCTTAACCCAATTGAAAATCTATGGAGCTGACTAAAGAAACTTGTTAGTCAGAAGCAACTCAGCAATAAAACCCAGTTAATAGAAGCCACCATTCAATCTTGGTTTCACAGCTGCAGAACTAAAAGACTTGGTTCACTCCATGGGAAGACCTTGTAAGGCCGTAATTCATGCTAAAGGTTACCCAACTAAGTATTAACTGACGTGATATTTGTATATCTCATTTTTTTAATGTTGATCATTTTTGTATATCTTGTTTTTTCTACGTGTTTCGCTTTTCTTCTTTATACTGTAACTGCTATTCCAAAAGCAAATCTTTCATAAAAGTTATTGCATTACATTCTTGATTAAATTATCTTTCCATTGATATATAATTTTATGGTACTACTCCCCAAAAAAGTGGTGTTATTAGCTAGTTTTATAAAATACACTTTTCCCAAAAGGTTTCCACAATTTTGGCCACTACTGTATATGGACACTAAGTGAATGTTGTAAGTCGAGGACTATCTGTATCCTAACATAGTTTTGAAGCAGCAACAAAAACATTTTAATGGAGACCCTACAATAGGCTTAAAAATAAATTAAGACATAGAACCAGGGGTGAAATCCAGGTAGTGGAGATCCGGTAGTGGAAATTTTGAGCAGTTCAGAGAATCGGTAGCAGAAATTTTGAGTAGTTCAGAGAACCGACAAATACCACCTCTGGCTGGCCCCAGAGTGGGGAGGGAATGGAGATTTTGCAATATCCTTCCCCCAGGAATGGGGAGGGAATGGGGATTTTGCAGTATCCTTCCCCTGGAGTGGGATGGGAATGGAGATTTTGCAGTATCCTTCCCCTGTCATGCCCACCAAGCGTCCAAAGAACCGGTAGTAAAAAAATTTGGATTTCATCACTGTATAGAATGTAAAATAATAGAGTTGGAAGGGACCTTGGAGGTTTCTAGTCAACCCGTTGCTCAGGCATTAAAATTTAAAACATTAAAACTTGGAGAAGGAAAAGAGAAAATTTTAATTCTGGCCAGACTAATGACACGTGTAATTTTTTTCCCCGTCCACTGCAGTTCTCATCTTTTCTGAATAGGTAAGTATGGTCCCTGCCATTAAAAAAAAGTTTTTCAGCCCTGCATGAGACATGATCTGCATAACTTCTCAACATGGATTTATTTCCAGCTCAATTTGATCTGTCACTAAAACTTTAAATACGGCTTTACTGTATTTGGAATGAGAAATTCCTCATCAGAATACAATTTCCACACAAGAGGATTTATCCAGATTTTATTAAGATGTGTGAGTCCTTTTCATGTTTCAGGCTGCGATTCAATAGTTTCAAGAGCTGGGAGAGTTTGCCCAGTAATGTGGTGTCAATCTAGTTGATAGCCTTGAAAGACATCTTTAGATAAAGGAGTAAAAAGGTTAGCCAATGACCATGAGAAACCATTAATACATGGAATAAGCATGCCAGAAATTCATAAAATCACAGGAGATGCTACAATTTTACAAGAGTCGGTGACCTATGGTTTCAGCCATTTTTAAATTGGTACTGAGATGATGGGAGGATCTTAGGAGGCACAATGGCTCAGTGGTTAAAGAGGTGGAGAGTTGCCAGCCCAGGTTCAATAGCCGAGCTCCGGGCAATGGGGTGAGCTCCTGTTACTTGCTCCACCTCCTGCCTACCTAGCAGTTGGAAAGCATGCAAATCAGGGGTGAAATGCTACCGGTTTCGACCGGTTCGTGCGAACCGGTAGTAAACGAAATGCTACCGGTTCAGGCGAACCCGTATTTCCGACGATCAGCTGTGACGCGCGATTTATATTAAGCTAGAATCATCGATTTCCTGCCTTCTAGCTAATCTAAATCAGGTGGCACAGCGGATCCCCCCACCCTCACTGTTCTACTTATCTTTGCAGACTCAGAAGGCTTCAAAATGTTCCTTTTTTAGTGCTGCGCTGGCCTGCCTCAGGCACGCATGCGTGCACAAAGTGCGTACTCAGTAGCAGACTCACAGAACCGGTAGCAGACTTCAGAGGATTTCACTGCTGATGCAGATGCGAGTAGGTAAACAGGTACCATTTCAGTGGGAAAGTAACAGCATTCCATATTTAATTAATCATATTTCTATGTCGCCCAACTCCCTAGGGACTCTGGGCGGCATATGTCTTTAGCATATAGCTGTCAGGGTTCCAAGGAACACTCCCAACGAAATAAAACTCCGAGGCCTGAGGTTCCTCAAAGTTCCAATTTATTAGAGATGTCATGTTGGCACATCTGGGAAAACCCGAATCTGAAAACTTCCAGGTTTTCTCCACCCAGCTAACAGTTCACAGCCCTGCCCCACACCCACAAGGTCATCACATAGTTCAATCAACTCTTCACATTCAACTGGATACAATCTCCAGGCAGTGTTGTGGCCTGCCAGCAGCCTGCACGGCTTGTGGCTGATCCCGACGACGAGGAGGCTGGTGTGGTGTCGTGCCAGCAGCCTGTGCAGCCGGTGCTCATGTTGGACAGTGAGGAGGTTGAAGAGGATGTGATGCCAGAGGCAGAGACTCAGCCAGGGCCTTCAGAACCTCCAGAGGCTCCTTCAAGTGCAGAGTGTGAAGTGGAGGAGCCTCTCCTCAATGCTCGAGCACGCAGGGCTGCCAAAAGGCAGGAGTGGCTACTCAGGAGGAGGAGGTCTCCTCGAGAGTAAGGCTTGGGGCTAATTGGCCACTCCCTTAGCCTATTTAAGTCACAGGCAGTTAGCAATTGTTGCTGGAAACAACGTTTAATTATTACACAGCGCATTTTGGAGAGTGAGTTTCTTATCACATCTTGGTTTCTGGGCTGGTTGCCAACCTTTGTCGGACTTTGTTTATTCTTTGTACTTTATAGCAGGCTGATAAGGACATTTGCGCTGAAAGCCTGCATTTTGAAAGGGGTCTGTTTGTAATAAACGGAGTTTTTGGAGCTTGGTGTGTGTCACACTCCTTGGGATCCGGAGCTGGGGCAGAACAGGCAGTCTCCAGCAGGTAAAAGTGTCCTTGAATACGGAATGTTGTTATAACTAACTTTGTACCACTCCAACAAAAAAACCCTCCCAATTTCCCAGGCTAAAATATGTGGCAGTTAGGAAGCAAAAAGGAAAACTGTCTTCCAAAACTGACAATAGCCATGCTGGCCACATTCAGAGAAGAGCAATAAAGATGATTTGGGGACTAGAGGCTAAAAACATGAAGAACGGTTGCTGGAATTGCGTATGTCTAGTTTAATGAAAAGAAGGACATTATAGCAGTATTCCTATATCTAAGGGGTTGCCATAAAGAAGAGTGGGGGTCAATCTATTCTCCAAAGCACCTGAGGGCAGGACAAGAAGAATGGATGGAAACTAATCAAGGAGAGAAGCAACCTAAGAACTAAGGAGAAATTCCCTGATAGTTCATTAATACTGAACTTAAACTGAACATTAAAACTGAACAATTAATTGTTCAGTTCCCTGAACAATTAATCAGTGAAATAATTAATCTTCTTGAATGACTTGCCTCCAGAAATTAACACTGGAAGGACATGATCTGCAAAAGGGGTGCCATGCCTTTATATGAGATAAAGGAAATAGGACACACTCATACTTTTATAGACACAAAATAAGAGATGCATTGTTACAAATTTGGGAGGATATAAGGAAAAAACATTACATGAAAATCCCTGGTTGGTTATCCACTATGGAAGCAATGATCCACCCCAACACATTAGATATAAGCAAAATGCCCAGATATTCAGAAATTTTAGATAAACAAGGGAAGCTTAAAAACAACCAGATACTAAAGGAACAGGGAATTTCTATTGATTGGTGGCCATATTTACAACTGCAATCTAGATACAAGAAAGATGTGGAAGAATATGGCCTACCTCATGCTCTTTGTCCTTCTCCTCTTTTTGTATATGCCTTGTACATTGTACGATCTGGAATTCCAAGACAACCTTTCCAGGTGAGCAAACAATTTCATTTGTTGTTTTGGTTTGTAGTTTAAGATTGGGTCCTTTGCCAATTCTTCCTCTTATGATCTCAGTTGTGGTGATGCAAGAATGGAAAGACCGATTGCCTCAAGCGTTAGCACAATCTATGTACTTCGTCATGGTGGTAGGACCACTTATTTTATTTTCTTTATTTATTTGTCAAGAACGTATTAGGTAATATATATATTACCTAAGTATAAGCATGAATTGAATACATAAAATAGATACAAGTAGAGAAAACATTAAGACAGGGACAGTAGGCACATTGGTACACTTATGCAGGTCCCTTACAGACCGCTTAGGAATGGGGTGAGGTCAACAGTAGCCAGTCTTAGGTTAAAATTCAGGGGGTTTTGGGATGTAACAACAGAGTCAGGTAGTGCATTCCAGGCATTGACCACTCCGTTGCTGAAGTCGTATTTTCTGCAATCGAGTTTGGAGCGGTTTACCTTGAGTTTGTATCTATTGTGTGCTCATGTATTGTTTTTGTTTTTGTTTTAATTTGATTTATATGCCGCCCTTCTCCGGAGACTCAGGGCGGCTTACAGTGCGTTAAGTAATAGCCTTCATACTTTTGTATATTTTATACAAAGTCAGTTTATTGCCCCCACAAACTGGGTCCTCAATTTACCTACCTTAGAAAGTATGGAAGGCTGTGTCAATCTTGAGCCTGGGGAGATTCGAACTTACAGTAATTGCAGACAGCTGGTGTTAAATTACAGTGCTTAGTCTGCAGAGCTATCCAGGCTCCTGTTGTGGTTGAAGCTGAAGTAGTCATTGACAGGTAGGAAATTTTATGAGCTACACTTAGGTCAGACCGAAGATGGCATAGTTCTACGTTTTCTAGGCCCAGAATTTCAAGTCTGGTGGCATAAGGTATTTTGTTGCAAGCAGAGGAGTGGAGGACTCTACTTGTGAAATATTTCTGGACACGTCCAATTGTATTAATGTCCGATATGCAGTGGGGGTTCCAGACAAATGAGCTGTATTCAAGAATTGGTCTAGCAAATGTTTTGTATGCTCTGGTTAGTAGTGCGATATTACCGGAGAAGCTACGCTTTTTAAACATCACGTCTGATTCATAAAGAAACATCAATATCTTTTGCCAGCCCTTCCAATGTGGAAGAAGGCCTGCCTGACTTTCCTATTAGCCTTGATCATTCGCTTATTACCCAACTAAAGTTTGTTAGCAAATAAGACAAGGGGATAATATTCACAGTGACATGAATGTAAGATTGATCGATGAACTTTATATACAGGCAGTCCTCAATTTATAATATTTCTTTTAGTGACCAAAGTTACAACATCACTTAAAAAAAAAGACTTATGACCCTTTTTCATACTTACCTTTTACATACTTATGAGCCGTGATGGTGCAGTGGTTAGAGTGCAGTACTGCAGGCTACTTCTGCTGATCACCGGCTGCCTGCAGCTTGGCAGATCGAAGCTCACCAGGCTCAAGGTTGACTTAGCCTTCCATCCTTCCGAGGTTGGTAAAATGAGGACACAGATTGTTGGGGGCAAATATGCTGACTCTGTAAACTGCTTACTGTGTTTCCCTGAAAATAAGACCCTGTCTTATATTTTTTTAACCCCAAAATAAGCGCTTGGCCTTATTTTCGGGGAGTTCTTAATATTTTGGGGCGCGTGGAGCAAGATGGGGCTCCTCTTTCCATCTTTTAAATGCCTTACTTGACGACAAGCGAATTAGTCTTTTCTTGTTTTTTGAAGAACAGATTTGGAACAATATTTTTTGTTTCAAGAGGAAAAATACATTGTTAAGGATATTCTTGGCTTATAACTGATGTTGTGGGTTATTGAGCAGAGTACCCTTTGAGTATACGCATGAAAGTGACTGGGAGTGGTTGTGAATAATCACAGTTAACATACAAGCACACTGAGTTGTGGTAGTCTTTTACTTTTAAGAAAAAGTAAAGCAAAGTCCAAAAACAATTCAAGTCATACACAGATAAGGCGAGAGTTAAAAGATCAATCCAGGGATATTTCAAGTACAAAGTCTTCTTACCAGTTGTAGTCATACACAATAAAACAGTTCTTCTTGAGTTTCAAAACAGGAACAAGTTCAATATAAAAACATTCAATAAATAGTAGAAAGCAACATGTAGCTATGATCAAACAGTGATCATGCAGAGAGATCAGGTAGAGAGTTACAGCAAATAAGCAGGACAAATGGTGTAGTGTCCACACAAGCCATGATTCAGACTTCCCTTAAGTACATTGGCTACACAGCTTAGCCAATCAGGATACAAGGTGATGCAATACAGTCTTAAAGCAATATAATACCTTTTAACTGCAAACATACATTGTTAGTTTATATATTGCCTGACCAACTAGTTAGACAAATAGCCATTTCCTAATATACATAATGATGGTCCAAGAATATATTGTCTGTTGGAATGTGTAAATTGCATCTACTTTTGCTATTTTTTTCTAGACCACTTAGAAGCATTTAACTGGACACTATCAGTGCTTAAGAAAGATGGAAACTTGATGGAGTGGCAGAAAGGGATTAATACTTTTATTTGGGGTGGGAAGAAACCAAGAGTGAAACTGAAAATTATACAGGATGTACGTGAGAGAGGAGGTCTTAAAATGCCTAACTTAAGATTGTACTACGAAGCAGCTGTTTTATCACAAATTAGTGACTGGTTTAATTTAACTGAAGAGAGAATATTGAATATAGAAGGTTATGATCTGTTATATGGATGGCATGCTTACTTGTTATACGAAAAAAAGTAGATAAGGTGTTTAAGGGTCACATACTTAGAAATGCCTTGCTGAGGGTTTGGAAAAAGTATCAATATAAATTAAACTACAAGATACCTATATGGGCAAATCCTAGACATGCAATAGAAAACATAAGTATAAAACAAAAACAGGAGGTGATTACTTATAAAGAGCTTCTTTTTATGGAAAGGGGTAAACTGCAATTGAAACCCTTAAATGTATTAAAAGAAGAAGGGATAATTTACACTTGGTTTCAGTATGGTCAGCTTCAAGCTAGATGGAGGGAAGACCAAAAAATTAGTGTTATGCAAAATGAGGAAAACTTGGTAAAACAGATTAGAGATCAAAGTCA
Source organism: Pantherophis guttatus (assembly GCF_059756535.1). Lineage (NCBI taxonomy): Eukaryota > Metazoa > Chordata > Lepidosauria > Squamata > Colubridae > Pantherophis > Pantherophis guttatus. The sequence continues at coordinate 11,474,118 of NC_142068.1, forward strand.
AATGCATATTAAAAGGTTATATAATGCATTATTGGAAATAGATTCAGAAACGGAATTGGTTAAGGACTGTATGATAAAATGGGCACAAAACTTTCAGGAACCAGTGATGATAGAAACATGGGAAAAGATTTGGGTTAGAAATGTTAAATTTACGCAAGCACAAAACTTAAGAGAAAAATTTTATAAAATGTTTTATAGATGGCATTTAGATCCTAAAAAATTAGCATGCATGTATCCAAACTTGCAAGCTAAATGTTGGAGATGTGAATGTGATGATGCAACTTATTATCATATATGGTGGACTTATAAGAAAATTAAGGCATTTTGGATAAAAATTTGGTGGGTGATGCAGAACATTTTGAAAAAAAGGTTGAAATTTACTCCTCAGTTGTTTTTATTGGGCATAACGATGGATTGTACAGCATTAGAGACTAAACTGATTTTGAACTTAATATCAGCAGCTAGGCTGTTGGTAGCGCAATATTGGAAGAAGGACTCTTTGCCTACTATTGAAGAGTGGATACTGAAAGTAACGAACTTAGCAGAAATGGCGAAATTTCAGCGTATTTGAAGGACTATACACTATACGGAATGGAGAAGATGGATTGATTATATTCAAAATAAGTATCAGACAAGAAAATATCAAATAGCTTATGAATGAATGTTAAGTTTTAGAAGTATGTTATTTATAGTGGAGTTAAGGTTTCAGGGGGGGATTTTGTAGTCTAAGGATAGATAGGTTAATTTAGCTTATGATTGTTAACTGAAATACCCTGTATTTTGCTCTGGGAAGTCTGGGGGGGAGGGGGGATGCGGGGAAGGGGTGGGGGGCGGGGGGAGGGAAAAAGGGTGGGGGGAATATTGGGGGAAAAATCTTTTTTTTGTAAAACTTTTCAATTAAAAAAAAAGAAGCATTTAACTGGACACTGCCTGGGGCAGAACATTCAGCATTTTAGTAATATATTGCATTTATTACATATTTACATGTACCTTGCCTTTTTAATATTGGCTTCAATAAATACGTCTTCATTCACGTTAATATTTTTTTCTCTTTCTCTTCTGAAGGTAATCCTTATTATACCTGTTGTGACCTAGGCTTCCTGAGTCATTAAAACACACAAGTAGTCCCAAAAACCTCTTTTATTGCAACAGCTGTGAATTACGTTCATTCATAGCTGAGTCCCAATTAGTTGCAAAAAGTCCTTTGGGAGAAGTCCTTCAGGATAATCACCAACCTTTATGCCCCTTGACACTGCCAAAGACCTACTTGGCAAAGCCACATGGAGTCCAGAATCAAACAGAGATGCCGACTGGGAACAGAATTAACAATGTTGCTTTCTTGCAAAGGGCCCACGTGCCTTTGCTCCTCTTTTAAGACTTATGGGAGGGGCCAATCATCTCCAGGCCTTACTCCCGAGTCATCGCTTTTGTTTTAGCTGTTCTTGCCTTCTGGCAGCTCTGCGCATGCGCGGACTAGGAACAGGCTCCCCCTGTTCCTCTGCCTCTCTGATGTCTGACTCTGGAGGCTCTGGAGTCTGCACATAACTCCCAGATGGCCACGGCCCCATCTCTTCCTCCGACGCACTGCCCTCATCCAAGCCTTCCCCAGACCCCAGGACTGCCCCATGTTCCTCCCCAGCCTCCTCACTGTCCGACTCCACTGCCAGCTCCGTAGGCTGTTGGCGGACCACAACAATACCTCACAAGATCGGCTGTAACCATTGGTTCCAAAAATTGCCATCATGAAAGGAAATCTTCCATTTATCACAGAGATTGATGTTGGAAAGTTCGCAAACGGCAAGGAATTCTTGTTGTAAAGTCAGATAGTGGCATTGTTCAACACAGATGAGATTTCCTTTATGATAACCTCCTTTGATTAAAACAAAAGTTACAGTCAGGACAAATGTTAGTTTTTATTGCTTTTCTCTATCTTGCTCGTGCTCTTTTTAAACACGCGAGCTTCTTGCACTTAGCATTGTGCAGACTTGCTTGAAAGGTGTGTTCCCAAAGCCGTCTTTAACATTGCTAATGCCTTGTTAAAGCACAGAAATCAGGAAAATGGCTAATAAAATCCAGGGGTTGAGGAATTGGGCTTTAATGCTTGCTGTTCCAACCAGAAGAATTGTTTGTTTGAATCACATAAGCAAAATAAAAAATAAAAAATTACCTTTCAGGTAATTTAGTGCAATTTGCATGGACTACAAATTCTCTTTCCTTGGGGCAATTTATTTTACATCATTTTATTTTAACTCGGGATACATGAAAGGTTTGTGCTTCAGGCATTCTGCGGCCAGATACTTCCAGACTCACTGCTTAACAATGTTTGTGACTGAAGAGGTCTTTTTAGAACAGAGTTGGAAGGGACTTTGGGGGTGCTTTAGTCCAACCCCCTGCTCAAGCAGGAGAACCTATTCCAGGGGTCAGCAACCTTTGGCTCTGGAGCCGCATGTGGCTCTTTCACCCCTCTGCTGTGGCTCCCTGTCATTCAAAATATGCGTCACAATCGCCAATGTGCGACACCTGCCGGCACACGATTATTAAGCTATTCAACCCCCAGTAGGCCAACCATGGAGAAATCCAAGAAAAGTTTCAGAAGAAAACAGAATGTTTAATTCAATTATATATGCTAGTTTTGTGGTCGCTCACGAAATAGTCATGGGAAGGGTTTTGTGGCTCCCGGTGTTTTCTTTTCTGTGGGAAATGGGTCCAAATGGCACTTAGAATGTTTAAGGTTGCAGACCCCTGACTTATACCATTTCAGAAAAGTGGCTGTCCAGTCTTTTCTTTATGTGTGATGGAGCACACACAATTTCAGGAGGCAAGTAGTTCCATTAGTTGGTGGTGCCCACTGATAGGAATGTTCTCCTTAGTTCTAGGTTGCTTCTCTCCTTGATTAGTTTCCATCCATTGTTTCTTGTCTTGCCTTCTGATGCTTTGGGAAAATAGGCTGGACATACCCCCCCTCTTTTTTTATGGCAGCCCCTCAAATATGGGAACCCTGCTATCGTGTTGCCCCGAGTCCTTCTTTTCACTAGACATAACCAATCCCTGTAACTGTTCTTCATATGTTTTAGCCTCCAGTCCCCTAATCATCTTTAATGCTCTTTTCTGCACTTTCCAGAATCTCATCATCTTTTTTATAATATGGAGACCAAAACTGGATGCAATATTCCAAGTGTGGTCTTATTAAGCAATACTAATACTTCCCCTGATCTTGATTCTGTCCCTCTATTAATGCAACCTGGGATTGAACTGGCTTTTTTGCCTGCTGTCACACACTGCTGGCTCATATTTAAGTGAGTGTCCACTAAGACTCCAAGATCTCTCTCACAGTCACTGCTATTGAGGCAGGTTTCATCTAAACTTCTCTATTATTTGGGAGTAAAGGCCACCAAAGTGCTTACTTTTGTATTTCTAAAAGCTACAGTGTTTTAAAGTACATTTTCCCCCCTGAAGATCACACTCACAAACTAATAATTTCATGGGCGTTGCTACTGCCTTCTGAGAAATTTCTTTCCTTGTAAATCCGCACCTACAGATTTAGATTTTTTTGATCCTTGCTCCAGTAGTGGGTTTCAAATTTTTTTACTACCGGTTTGGTGGGCGTGGCTTGGTGGGCGTGGCAGGGGAAGGATATTGTAAAATCTCCATTCTGTCCCCAATCCAGGGGAAGGTTACAGCAAAATCCCCATTTCCTACCGATCAGCTGGAACTTAAGAGGCAGAGAATAGAGGGGGTGGGGCCAGTCAGAATGTTTACTACCGGTTCTCCGAACTACTCAAAATTTCTGCTACTGGTTCTCCAGAACTGATCAGAACCTGCTGAAACCCACATCTGAATTGCTCCCATCCATTTACTACTCATACCCAAACCCAATTTAGCTTTCAAATGCAGGCCAGGTTAGCCGCATGTTGTCATCCACACTTTTTATGTAGTGAGTGTATATTGACTTTTCATCTACTGCTAAAGTGCCTCCTAAGTAACCACCATAAATTGCTTAATCTTGATCTGAGGGGCTGGAGTCAACAGGGTTTGCTTTAGTTTCATTACCTTGCATAGAATATGTACACAACGCAGAACTATAAAGACAGAGGGATACAATCAAGATCAAGTGAGGTACTAATACCACTCTATAAAGGCCTAGTAAGACCACACCTAGAGTACTGCATCCAGTTTTGGTCACCACACTATAAAAAAAGATGTTGAGACTCTAGAAAAAGTGCAGAGGAGAGCAACCAGGATGATTAGGGGACTGGAGACTAAAACATACAAAGAACAGTTACATGAACTGGGCATGGCTAGTCTAGTGAAGAGAAGGACCAGGGGAGACCAGGAAGGGGTCAAGCTATTTTCCAAGGCACCTGAAGGACTGACAAGGAATAATGGATGGAAACTGACCAAGGAGAGATTCAACCTAGAAATGAGGAGGAACTTTCTGACTGTGAGAACAATCAACCAATGGAACAGAAGCTGCCTTCGGAAGTTGTCGGAGCTTCATCACTTGAGACTTTCAAGAAAAGACTGGACTGCCATTTGTCAGAAATGGTGTAGGGTCTCCTGCTTGAGCGGGGGGTTGGACTAGATGACCTATAAGGTCCCTTCCAACTCTGTTAATCTGTTAAAAACCTGACAAGGAAATATAGAACCATGGGATTGCAAGGGGCCTTGAAGGTCATCTAATCCAGCTCCTTGCCCAAAGCAGGTGATCTTATACCATCCTGGGCAAATGGCTGTTGAATCTTTTCTTGAAAACCTCCAGTGATGGAGCACCCACAAATCCAGGAGGCAACATTGTTTGATTACTTGTTCTCACTGTCAGGAAATTTCTCCTTAATACATTGAGATGCACCTTCAGTAACTTCACTATTGGTTATTTTAGCATTGCCTGTGCAGGAATGTCCTTCATGATGCAACTGATCAACTTAAAAGGCCTTTGATGTCCTGGTGGCTGCACTCAAGAGTTGTTTGTAGAACAGCAAAAAAAAAAAAGAATTGGAGCCCCTGATCACAAAGTTTGCAAATAAGCAACAACTGCATTTGTCCTTAAGATTACCGGCTTCCAGTGTTGTATGTGTGCACAGCCATGTATGCTACAATGGAATGTTTGTTCATTGTTTCTAGTATTCTGCATATTTGTGAGTTTAGCTCAAAACTTTTCAAGTGTCCTTTCTACAAGCCTCAGAGAATCCACCTGAACAGGTGTTAGGTGTCTTGCCCACAAACAACACACAAAAGAGAATTAAACAACACACAAAAGAAAACTCTGGAGCTACTTTGAGTAAAATGGAGAGGTTCCAGCGTTTAAAATATTTTCTTCTGCAACCTGGGATTTTAAAAAAAAAAAAGATTGCAAAGAATAGCAAATAGGTTGGCTTCAATAACCGCAGTTTGTTGAAGAGATGTTGATGCAGACTTAACAGACGTAAAGTTGACTAAACTTGTATTAAAACGACCTAATTGTATGGCTCCGTTCATATGCCATATTTAACCTGCTTGGTTGTCCATTGTCTAGTTTTACCGTGACATCAAGGAAGTGGATTTGTACTGCAGGTAGGTCAAGGCTGAAGCTGATGGGGGGGGGGGATGGATGTGATTGGATTTGATAAGACCCTTTTCCTAGTCCCAAAGGTGCTTTTTCAAGAGGCAACTGGACTTTATTGTTTTTTTTTAAGACATTTTGCTTCTCGTCCAAGAAGCTTCTTCAGCTTTGAAAGGTTTTTCAAGAGGCAAGTCCAGCTGCCTCTTGAAAAAGCACCTTGGGGACAACTATCACCTGGATGACTGAGAATCTCCATAGACATCCTTTTCCTAGAGCCAAATTATTAAAATGCCACAAAGGGAATTCCAAGTAAAGGAGGGGCTTTGCAGGATAGGAAGTGAGAAAGTGTAGCTCTAGGTCACCCATAAAGATGTTGGCATATTGTGGAAGCATATACTGTGTTGACATCAGTGGTGATGTTCCTGAAGGATAGAGTAGAGTAGAGTAGAGTAGAGTAGAGTAGAGTAGAATAGAATAGAATAGAATAGAATAGAATAGAATAGAATAGAATAGAATAGAATAGAATAGAATAGAATAGAATAGAATAGAATAGAATAGAACAGAATAGAATAGAATAGTTGGAAGGGACCTTGGAGTCTTCAAGTCCAGCCCCTTACTTAGGTAGGAGACTCTATACCTGTAATGGTGAGCCTATGGCACATGTGCCACAGGTGGCATGCATAGCCATATCAGTGGGCACGCGAACTCAGCCACCTCATTTTCAAGCCTTCTGGGCCCACCAGAAGTTGGGAAACAGGCTGTTTCCTGCCTCCGGAGGACCTGGGGGCGGGTGGGGAAGGCCCATTTTTCTGTCTCCCCAGCCTCCAGAGCCTTTCTAGGGGTCTGGGGAGGGCAAAAATGACCTTTCCCACACCCCAGCCCCGGATGCCCTCCGGAGGCTGAAAACAGCCCGTTTGCCAACTTCTGGTCCCACGGGCAAACAATAGATACAAACTCAAGGTAGACCGCTCCAAACTCATTTGCAGAAAATACGACTTCAGCAACGGAGTGGTCAATGCCTGGAATGTTCTACCTGACTCCGTTGTTACATCCTCAAACCCCCACAGCTTCAACCTTAAACTGTCTACCGTGGACCTCACCCCATTCCTAAGATGTCCATAAAGGGGGCGTGCATAAGCGCACCAGCGTGCCTACTGTCCCTGTCCTAATGTCCCCATTTATTCGTATCCATTTCATGTGTTCATGTCCATGTTTATACTTATACCTGTTACCTTGTACATGTTTGACAAACTAAATAAATAAATAAAATAAATAGATAGATAGATATGAGAAATCCAGATTGTTTTTATGTTACTAGTATATTACCTATATTTTTATGTGTTGATTCATATTGATTATTCTTGTTACATTGCTTTGTGGAACGCTGCTTAGATTTGTACTGAGTGAAGCAATCTAAAAGCCCATGGAATAAACAAAAATATAAATGTTTATTTTTAATGTATGACCACTTCCATTTAATGTACACACAACATCCATAACAAGCAGGAAGCACAGTTTCTCAAAAGTATTGATTCAATGATATGATATAGACACGCAATGAAAATCTTTTGCATATGTTTACTCACAAGGAGTAAACTTGTTTGGGTCAGGAGAGCTTCTTCTCAGGAAGTCTGTAAAGAATTGCTACGCTAATTAAACAAAGAATCAGTTAAAACCTGTTTGATTAATCAATTCAATTTGCGGACAGCTCTAATAGATATGTGTAAGCGCTTAATACTGACATGTTTCTGAAATGCTGAACGAGCTGTCAAACAATTTAGAACTCAATCAGCAAAAGCTACCTCAGAAGAAGGAAAAGCCATTTTTAAAATTTTGTTTCCTTCTTATTACTGAAACCCGCCCCTCAAAAAAAAAATGAACCACGCTTGTCAATAACTAATAGGACTGCTGATTAAAATTTACTTGTTATAATTCAAATTTGCCCATAGTGATTAATCAAGTTAGGCTATAATTTCACTGATCTTCTGATTAAAGTGTAGGGACCTAATTTTTTAAAGCCTTGGGGTTCAGCACCATCTTATACCAATCAAAGTGATTGCATCGTCATTGCGTGCACAACGCATGTTAAAATGGGACAGGGCTTTGACTGTGAAGCCATAGCAAGTATTTTTACTTTTTTTTTTTTTCTTTATCCCTGTCGCAAATACCCATGGGAGATTTTAGCCATTAAGAAAAGAATCCATTGGCGGGATTTTCCTCCACAATTTAACAGATTTAACAGGTTAACAGAGTTGGAAGGGATCTTGTAGGTCATCTAGTCCAACCCCGCCCAAGCAGGAGACCCTACACCATTTCTGACAAAATGGCCGTCCAATCTTTTCTTGAAAGCCTCCAGTGATGAAGCTCCCACAACTTCCGAAGGCAACTTCTGTTCCATGGGTTGATTGTTCTCACTGTCAGAAAGTTCCTCCTTATTTCTAGGTTAAATCTCTCCTTGATCAGTTTCCATCCATTATTCCTTGTCTGGCCTTTAGGTGCCTTGGAAAATAGCTTGACTCTCTCCTCTCTGTGGCAGCCCCTCAGATATTGGAAGACTGCTATCATGTCTCCTCTGGTCCTTCTCTTCACTAGACTAGCCATGCCCAGTTCCTGCAACTGTTCATTGTATGTTTTAGTCTCCAGTCCCCTAATCATCCATTTTATTTTATTTTGGGGATTTGGGGAAGAAACCACAGAGTCAGGTAGTGCATTCCAAGCGTTGACAACTCTGTTTTATTCAAGCCTCTTCTGAAACTTTCCAAGATATTAATTATTGCCACATCTGCTCTTGTCCAGTGTATTGCTGCAAGAATTGGACCATAAGGAAGTCTGAGCACCAAAGAATTGATGCTTTCGAATTGTGGTGCTGGAGAAGATTCTTGAGAATCCGTTGGACTGCAAGGAGATCCAATCAGTCAATCCTAAAGGAAATCAACCCTGATTGTTCTTTGGAAGAACAGATGCTGAAGCTGAAGCTCAAATACTTTGGCCACCAAATAAGAATGCGTTGGAAAAGACCCCGATGTTGGGAAAGATTGAAGGCAAAAGGAGAAGGGAATGGCAGAGGATGAGATGGTTAGAGAATGTCAATGAAGCAATGAACATGGGTTTAGGAAAACTCTGGGAGACAGTGAATGACAGGTGATCCTGGCATCTTCTTCACAAAGAAGAGGGGGTCAGCCTATTTTCCAAAGCACCAGAAGGCAAGACAAGAAACAAGGGATGGAAACTAATCAAACAGAGAAGCAACCTGGAACTAAGGAGAAACTTCCTAACTATGAGAACAATTAACCAGTGGAACAGCTTGCCTTCAGAAGTTATGGTTGGTCCATCACTGGAGGTGTCAGGTTACGATGTCGTCTCAAATAAATTGCATTTTCAAACAAATAGTCTTTGATGAAATCTTTCATTTATTGAGCACAACAATCTGTCCCCGACTCCATCGTAGTCAGCACTGACCTTCTGACCCCAAACCCTCCCTTTCCGTTCCCCAATTCTCTGCATCTCATTGGCCATCTTCCAAGTCACTCGCCCCATATCTACTATTTCAGCTCACAGGAATGTCCCCCCTCCCATCCCATCTCCTAGGGGATAATATCTTCAGGGAAAATAAGTAGGTGAAAGGTCAAGCATCCTCTTCTCTTCCTTATGTCAGCACTGGAGTGAATGTAGCTTGGAGTGCTGACAGGAGGTTTTCAAGAAGAGACTGGACAGCCACTTTTCCGAAATGGTATAGGGTCTCCTGTTTGAGTAGGGGGTTGGATTAGAAGACCTCCAAGGTCCCTTCCGACTCTGTTATTCTGTTATGCTATGGTTCATGGGGCTGTGAAGTGTTGGATATGATTCAGTGACTTGAAAGCAACAATTCTCAAAAAAATATATCAAGTCTAGTGTGTGCAGTTAGCTCACAAATTTCCATCTAGCCAAGGACTTCTGAAATGATTCTTTGCCAAAGTTAACCCTGATTTTCCACAGAATCCACATAGAATACAGAATAATATACTTAGAAGGGACCTTAGCAGTCTTCTACACGAACCCCCGGCTCAAGCAAGAAATCCTACATCATGCTGGACAAGTGGTTGTCCAGTCTCTTTCTGAAAACCTCCAGTGATGGAAACCCACAACTTCCAGAAGTAAACCATTCCATAGATTAATTGTTTTCACTGTCAAGAAATTTCTCCTTCTGGGTTGGATCTCTCTTTAATGATCTTCCACCCGATACTTCTTGTCCTGGTCTCAGGTGTTCTGGAGAATAGATTGACCCTGCTTCTCTGTGACAACCCCTCAAGTACTAGAAAACTGCTATTGTATCACCTCTTGTCCTTCTCTTCGCTAGACTAGACATACTTAGTTCCAGGGGTGGGCTGCTAACTGTTCGCAGGGGTTCGGGAGAACCTCTAGCTAAGATTCTGTGCAGTTCGGAGAACCCCCAAATCCCACTCCTGGCTGGCCCCACCTATCCCACTCTGCCCCTCTCAGGAGTCCCCACACGGCCCGTTTTGGATGAAGGTAAGTTCAGGGCACGTGCGGAAGTTAGGGGAGGGTGAAAAACAAAAAGCAATAGGCCCGTTTATGGCCTCCAGAGGGCCTCTGGAGCCTGGGGAGGCCATTTTCGCTCTCCTGGAGGCTTGAGAAAAGCCTCCGGAGCCTGGGGAGGACAAAAATGCCTCCCCCCCGTGCTGTGGTGCAGGAGGCTGACTAGGCCACACCCACCCAGCAACCAGGCAGAGAACCCCTTGCTAAAATTTTTGAAGCCCACCCCTGCCTAGTTCCCTCAATTGTTCATCCTTTGGTTTAACCTCCAAATCCATTATCATCTTTGCTGCTCTCCTCTGCATTCTTTCTAGGGTCTGGACCAGTGGTGGGTTGCCCCCGGTTTGCACCGGTTTTATAGAACCGGTAGTAAAACCAGTGGGAGGCTCCGCCCACCGACCCCAACGTCATCAAAATGCTTCTGCGCATGCGCAGAAGAGCGTGTACAGCCCCGTTGCGAACCAGTAGTAAAGTAAGTAGAACCCACCCCTGGTCTGGACATCTTTTTTGCATCACATTTCTGTGTAATCAGTTTAGCCACAAATCATGAATGGGGAGCAAGAGATCTCCAGAGGTATCCCTTCTTCTTCCTGTTTGTTTTTCCTTCAGACACGGTGCCTTCTTTTTTTCCACAAAATCCAGCTGCTTCGTCTGACAGTTCTTGTCAAAGAGATAAAATCTCCCAGTGAACTCAAGATGAGGAAAGGGCAACCCTTCCTAGTTATCAGGCGGTGATTTACATCAAGATAATTATATCTTCATTGCTCTGGGAAATTGAGTGCCCTCCGGGGAAATGTTATATGTGCATGCATTTCCTGTGTCTGTGCATGTGTGATTTAATTACGGTAAAATCTGTTGCAATAGCAGTGGGAGAGTTGTATTAATCTAGGACCAATCCTGAATGATTCAAAAGAAAAGCCACAATGTACTTAAGGGCTTCAAATATGAAATTTGTTGTATTTATCTTACAGATTTTGAAGGGGGTTCCAACAAATGTAAGAGAGAATCTCCACATGACTAGGGATAGTCCTCCACTTACAACCATTTAGAATAGAACAGAACAGAACAGAACAGAACAGAACAGAACAGAATAGAATAGAATAGTTGGAAGGGGCCTTGGAGGTCTTCTAGTCCAACCCCCTGCTTAGGCAGGAAACCTTACACCACATCAGACAAATGGTTATCCAACCTCTTCTTAAAAACTTCCAGTGTTGGAGCGTTCACAACTTCTGGAGGCAAGTTGTTCCACTGATTAATTGTTCTAACTGTCAGGAAATTTCTCCTTAGTTCTAGGTTGCTTCTCTCCTTGATGAGTTTCCACCCGTTGCTTCTTCTCCTGCCCTCAGGTGCTTTGGAGAATAGCTTGACTCCCTCTTCTTTGGGGCAGCCCCTGAGATATTGGAACACTGCTATCATGTCTCCCCTCGTCCTTCTTTTCATTAAATAGACATACCCAGTTCCAGCAACCGTTCTTCATATGTTTTGGCCTGCAGTCTCCTGATCGTCTTTGTTGCTCTTCTCTGCACTCTTTCTAGAGTCTCAATTTGCACAAGCAAAGTTACAACAGCGCTGAAAAACGTGACTTATGACTGTTTTTCACACTTACAACTGTTGCAGCAATTCCATGGTGACATGATCAAAATTCAGAGACTTGGTGATTAGCATGTTTCTATGACAGTGTCAAAAAGTGTCTCACTTTTTGTGACCGTCTGACAAGCAAAGTCAACAGGGAAGCCAGATAGATTTAACAGCAGTGCTACTAATTTAACAATTGCAATGATTCACCTAAGAACCGTGGCAAGAAAGATTGTAAAATTAACTTAACAATGGTGTTGCTTAGCAACGGAAATTTTGGGCTCAATTGTGGTCGTAACTCGAGGACTACCTGTACTTATGATTTTACTGATTCCTTCTCATCTAGAATAAAAAATAAAGAATAAAAGAAGCACTTAGTGGTCATCTAAGACAGCGGCCTCCAAATGTTTGGGCACCAGGGACTGATTCCACGGATAAAGGTTTTTTCAGAGACCGGAGTGGGGGGGTTTGCATGCTGCCTACATCCCATGAATGGGGCTTCCTGTCAGACCTGGAAGCCATCTTTTACCATTTGGACCTTCAGGCCTGCCACATTTTCTACTGTGGGAAATTGGGAGGGGGGATTGCATAGAGTATGGGTGATAGATAGTCAAAATAACATTATTTTCTCAGAGAGTCAAGGCCACCTTGCCCTGCAGCTGCAATGAGGTGACTGGGAGGCATCTCCAGTTTTGGATGGTGCCTGATTGGACCATGTGATGGACTTGTGGGTGCTGGGCAGGGACTTGAACTTTCTTTTGGGTGGGGAAAACCTGGAAACTTTCAGATTCAGGTTTTCCCATATGTGCCAATATGACATCTCTAATAAAATGAAACTTTGAGGAAATTCACGCCTCGGAGTCTTCTTTCGTTAGGGGTGTTACTTGGAACCCTGACATTTCACTTGTTTGCGCAGCCCAGTTTCTGGCATGCTGCAGCCTGATGCCAGTCCATGGACTGGAGGTTGGGAACCCCTGATCTAAGAGAAGCCCAAAGACTTCAGTGCCATCTTAGACTTAGATTTACAATAACTTTATTGTCACTTTGAATGTACACTAATTGGCATACATTAAAGTGAATTTTCATTGCATAGAGCTCTCAAAGGGTCACCACCTCCAATATACACTACATAAACATGACAAAATAAATAAATACAAAATTATGCCTATACCCACATATATTATTACATGACACAGAGAAACAACACAGTCTAGTTCGGGTGTATACATGTACATGGTGAGACAAATGAATCTTGCACGTTTACCAGATGGATGGCATAGGGAACAAAGCTATTACGGAATCTGGTAGTCCTGCCAGAAATACTTTGAAACCTCCTCCCAGAGGGAAGCAACAGATACAGATCGTGAAGTGGGTGTGCGGGGTCTTTAACAATACTTTGAGCTCTAAGCACATGGCGCTTATAAGCAGTATCCTGAATAAGGGCAAGTGAGCTTCTTGTAATCTCAGTTGTCCTTACCACTCTCTTTATGGACTTTCTATCAGAGGCATTGCAGCCACCAAATCAAACAGTGATGCAGTTTGTTAAAACACTCTCAATTGTGCCTCTGTAAAAAGCATCTAATATGTTTTAAGAAAAGTTACTGGGATGCTAGGCATGCTCCTTTAGGCAAGATGGCATAGTCAAAAAGGACCAGGGCACAGTTGCTACCTGGAATAGGACTTCTCATGGACTCCCACCATTAAGAGATCTGGGTCAGCCACTGGGACCAGAGTTTTTGTCTTCCTAGCTTTCGGACTCATGCTGGAACCCATCTTCAGGGCTAGACAGAAGTTCCCTAAAGATGGGCTCCAGCATGAATCTGAAAGCTCAGAAGACAAAACTTCTGGCTGACCAGTGGCTGACCCAGTTTGGATCCTGCAACATTATCCTGGGACGCGTATGTTCGCTTTCATTCATTAGGAGATGAATTGCTACATGTCAACAACTGAAGATCTTCCAATGTAGGATATATAGGACATTAAGCCATTGGATGATAAGAGAGTTACATAAATACAAGTGATCCTTGACTTATGACCATAATTGGGACCAGAATTTCCACGGCTAAGCGAGGAAGTTGTTAAGTGAATCGCACCCAATTTCACAGCTCTGTTTGCCATAGTTGTTAAGGGAATCACTGCATCTAAGGGAATCGCACACTCGTTAAGTGAATCCATTGGCTTTGCTTGTTGAAATCCAGCTGGGAAGGTTGTAAATGAAACTCTGAGATGCTACAACAATTGTAAATATATGCTGGTTGCCGAGCACCCAAATTTTCATCCTGAGACCCTGGGGAGGCTGCAGCGGTTGTAACTGTGAAGACTGGTTGTAAGTCACTTTTTTCAGTGCCTTTGTATCCTCAAATGGTCACCAAATGAATGGCTGTAATTGACTACCTGTACAGACAGCCCTATGTCTGTTGCAAATAATCACATAATAATAATAATAATAATAATAATAATAATAATAATAATAATAATAATAATAATAATAATTTGCTGGACTTGAACATTTTGACTCTACAAAAAACTACCTTACTCGGAACAGCTTACATCCTCCGACGATACCTTATCAGTTCCTAGGTCCTTGGTTAGGACTCGAGCTGCTGAGCTATTAACCAGCCTCAAAGGCTGTGAATCTCACTAAAGATTAAATAATAATAATAATAATAATAATAATAATAATAATAATAATAATAATAATTTTATTTATATACCGCCCTCCTCCCGAAGGACTCGGGGCGGTGTACAGCCAAAATTAAAAACATAAATATACAATATCATAGTTAAAATTAATAAGGAATTTGCAGAGAAGAATAGAATAGAATAGAATAGAATAGAATAGAATAGAATAGAATAGAATAGAATAGAATAGAATAGAATAGAATAGTTGGAAGGGATCTTGGAGGAATAGGAATAGGAATAGGAATAGGAATAGGAATAGGAATAGGAATAGGAATAGGAATAGGAATAGGAATAGGAATAGGAATAGGAATAGGAATAGGAACAGAACAGAACAGAGCAGAGCAGAGCAGGAGCAGAGCAGAGCAGAACAGAACAGAACAGAATAGAACAACAGAGTTGGAAGGGACCTTGGAGGTCTTCTAGTCCAACCTCCTGCTTAGGCAGGAAACACTAAATCAGTGTTGGCGAACCTTTTTAGCACCGGGTGCCAAAATGGGAGCGCGCGCACACATGGCTGCTCTTCTGGTTTCCGGCGTGCACATGCTCACCATTCACCTGGTCTTCCGGTTTCTGGCATGGATGCATGCGCGAAGACCACCTGACCATTGCGCATGCACGCACCAGAAACCAGAAGAGCAGCTGCCCAGCGCGTGTATGCGCACCAGGTGGCTGCTCTTCCAGTTACCAGTGCTTCCGCACATGTGTAGACCAGCTGGCCAGTGCGATAGAACCCAGAAGAGCAATGGGCAATGGCTCACGTATCTGTTGTGACTCCGACCCCCGAGGCCAACTTATCAGAGGGAGAAGGCTCCAAACATGAAGGAGAGGAGCTGGCCAGGCCTCCCCTTCCAGGACCCTCCTCTCTGGCAATGCCTCAGGTGTCTCCCGAAGGAGAAGAGATTGGCCAGGAGCCAGGTATCTCCTCGCAGTCAGACAGTGATGGAGATAAGTCTTGGCTGGATCCACGCCAGTGTCGGAGAGACAAGCGCATGCAGCAGAAAAGGAGGTGTGCCAGAGATTAAGCTGAGTCACTGGACCACACCCCACAGGGGATAAAAGGAGGTGAGGTGGCCATTCAGACTCTGTGATGAACAAAACTAACTACTAGCGAGTCACATTGTATCTTTGAAACAACGTTATCTGCCTTGGATTTAATATGGATTGGACTTGACAATTCTTGAACTGTGTGTATCTTGTTTGGGTTTATCTGACGGAGGAACACCCCCTCCCTTTATGAGTCAAGTTCTTGGCAAGCAGCTACTGGGTTGCTGCCAATCCTCTTATCGAAAGAATTTGTTGTCTGCCAGTTTTATTTAACCCCTGGCTATCTATTTGTGTGTGTGTGTGAGACGGGGACAGAACAGTATCCAGAGAGATGGCTCTGCATGCCACTTCCAGCACATGTGCCATAGGTTCGCCATCACTGCCCTAAACCACTTCAGACAAACAGTTATCCAATCTCTCCTTAAAATCTTTTCGTGTTGGAGCGTTCACAACTTCTGGAGGCAGGTTGTTCCACTGATTAATTGTTCTAACAGTCAGGAAATTCCTCCTTAGTTCTAAGTTGCTTCTCTCCTTGATTGGCTTCCATTCATTGCTTCTTGTCCTGCCCTCAGGTGCTTTGGAGAATAGCTTGGCTCCTTCTTCTTTGTGGCAGCCCCTGAGATATTGCTGCTATCACTGTCACCCCTAGTCCTTCTTTTCATTAAACTCAAATGAACTGTTGTAAGTCGAGGACTATCTGTACTGGTAGCAAAAAAGGGAAGAAGCCCAAACTTTAGATACTGCCTTATGCATACGACAGAATTGAGGGTGACTTCCCAAGGATGAAAATGATTTTCCAGACGTTAACGATGAATTCATAGCAAGCAAATCTAGATTCAAGATTTCAAGCAACTGTTGTTGTGACCCAGGCCCATGTAGTTGATATTAAATGCAAAACAGTTCCAAAAAACAAACAGATTTTATTAAAACAGCTGAGAATTAACTTATTCTCAGCGTATTCTAAATGAAATGGAAGCAAAGTCTTTAAAACACCAGTCTTTAGTTTATCTCTGACCTTGGGATAATTAGGCAAACTGCTAAAGGCTTTTCTTGGCAACAGTTCAGGAACAGAAGAAATAACTACAGCCAGACAAGAAGCAAATCTCTCAATGGTTGTTTTCCAGTAAAGAGGCCAAGAGCCGTTGCTGGTCTTTTAAGACTTATGGGAGGGGCCAATCAACTCTTGGCCTTACTCCTGAGTTGTCCTCTCTGCTTTAGCTGCTCCTGCCTTCTGGCAGCTCTTCTCATACGTGCACTAGGAACAGGCTCCTCCTGTTCCTCTGCCTCTCTACTGTCAGCCTCTGGAGGCTCCGAAGTCTGCACATCACTCCCCAATGGCCCTGACCCCATCTCTGCCTCCGACGCAGAGCCCTCATCCGGGCCTTCTCCCAGCCTCCAGGACTGGCCCATGTTCTTCCTCAGCCTCATCGCTGTCCGACTCCGCTGCCAGCTCCGCAGTCTGCTGGCAGACCACAACAACTGTCTCTCTTAATGCCAGAACAAATTTGGTCTTTGGCGAAGCCTTCAGGGGAATGCAACACGAGATACAAGGTGCTGAGCATAGAAGCAGACATGCTCAGAAAGGGAGCTTGTAGCTGATACAACCTGAAAAATCACCTTTACAGCAGAACATAGCATACATATTGATGGTGCATACACCGTATTGAAACCCAGATTAAATTTCTGATAATGCCTTGGGGAATGCCATCTGCTCTGCCTCTCTTGTTGCAAGAAAGCAAAATATGAACAGACTACGTTAGTCTGCATAAGAAATGTGCAGCTGATTCACTGGGAAAGGCTGGTGATCTGTCACGCTTAGAAGATCTAGGATTAGCAATTTGAATCACTGGGATTTCACCTATTCATTCAACCAGGTGAGAGCTGCAATCATCACATGAATTCACCTTAATGTGTCACCTGCAGTACTGATGGGGTGAGGACAGAAGGGGGGAAAAAAATCTATATTAATGGTAACCTGGTATTTTCAGTCCAAGTATAAGGATATCATCCACCGAAATGCCATCCAGTTGAAATGGGGGCAAAATCAGTTTTCATAGGAATGTGTCTGGAAAAGTCCATAATTATATTGTATATGGACTGTACATACAAGTATTTAAGAGAAGAGGTGTTCAACCTCGACAACTGGTGAACTTTGACTCCCAGAATTCCTCAGCCAACATGGAATTGAAGTCCAGAGGTCTTAAGGTTGCCGAAGTTGGACACCCCTGATTTAAGACATTTCTGACCAACTCAATTGGACAATTCTGGGGCAGATATCTATGGAAATTCTCAGTCATCCAGGTCATGGTTGTCCCAAAGGTAATTTTTCAAGAGGCAACTGGACTTTCTGGTTTTTCTTGGAAGACATTTCGCTTCTCATCCAAGAAGCTTCTTTAACTCTGACTGGATGTTGGGGAATGGAAGGATGTATACACCTTGCCGTCAGCTGGTCATTTGCATTCTTTTTTTTTTTTAATTTGATTTATATGCCGCCCTTCTCCGGAGACTCAGGGCGGCTTACAATGCACTAAGCAATAGTCTTCATCCTTTTGTATATTTATACAAAGTCAGCTTATTGCCCCCACAACTGGGTCCTCAATTTACCTAGCTTAGAAAGGATGGAAGGCTGAGTCAACCTTGAGCCTTGGAGAGATTCGAACCAGCAGTAATTGCAGGCAGCTGGTCTTAATAACAGGGTGCTTTAGACCACTGTACTACCAAGGCTCTTATTTAGAATGCAAGAATACAAAGAATGCATTGTAGAATGCAGATGACCAGCTGTCTGCAAGGAGTATAAAGCTTTCCATTCCCCACCATCCAGCCAGAGCTGAAGAAGCTTCTTGGATGAGAAGCGAAATGTCTTCCAAGAAAAACCAGAAAGTCCAGTTGCCTCTTGAAAAAGCACCTTTGGGACAATTCTGGGGCAGGGAATGTTATATTGTACCCATTGTTATAAATTGCGAGAGTTGTTGTCTATGATAGAGCAAACCTTTTCCGGGACTTCCAAAGGAAATATTAAGTACCCTACTTATTCATAGATTAGAATTTGCCAAACTAAAGCAAACTACCACTCCATAAAGCATATACTTGGGGAACTATTACGGAGGAATTGTCTTCACTCTCTTTCTCTCACACAAGCTATCTGAGTTGAGTAGTCTCTTCCTCCTCTGGAATGCATTCCATCCCTGTTAGGATATGGTTTGAGCCTAACAAGTTGTCCAGGCAATATATGTGTTCTGTGACTTTAATATGAATATGTATTGTATGACTTTAAAGTTCTACTGCTGATTCATTATAATGCTGAGTCATGCTGTAATTGGTTGTGAACGTATTTAAGCAAGGTATTGTAACGTGTTCAGTTGCTGCTATGATATGCTGCCATTGTGTATGAAGATGATGTGATATGCTACCAGAGTATGATATGCTACCATTGAGAGGAGTTGCTATCTGCTGATCATGGTTTGATGGATCTGCTACCATCGTGGTTTGTGAACCAGAGTGAGTTTGTTATTCTAACCAACTAATGTTTGTTTGGTAAGAAGATATCTGTAACTACTGGACTGATTTAACTGGAAAAGACTTGGAATTTGTTTAAAGACTATGAGATTGTTTTTCTACTATAAAGTAAGCTTTTGATAAACCAGTTTGCATATCTCTTATTCATTGCTTTCAGCAACGTTTCCTTGTGCATTTACTCTGCTGGTTGGTAACACAACACCAATATCCCTAACAATCCCTCCTGAGAATCCAGATTACATTCCATCACATAGGTGCAGAAGAGCTATTAAACAATGGAACAGGCTGCTTCTTAAAATTGTGAATGCTCCATCACTGGAAGAAAAGGCTGGGTGGTCATTTGTCCAGGATGGTATGAGGATCCCACTCCTGGGCAAGAGTTTGGACTAGAAGACTTTCAACCCTATGATAGATGCAAATATCAACACAGCAAGTGCATGAACCTTTGCAGATTAGCTTAAAGGTTCTTTCCTAGATGACATGGGGCTGCTTACCTGGTGAATTTAACCAGTTTTGTTATGCCTAAAAAGAATTCTTCTCTTTTCTTTCTTTTCTTTTCTTTTCCTTCCCTTCCCTTCTCTTTTTTCTTTTATTCCTGCCCAGATAAATATAAATCTTTTCTATTTATGTCCATTCAGATTTATTCCCTTCTTTCCTCTTCCCTTCCCTTTTGAGTGCAGCTCTTCCTTGCACTTCTTTCTTTTTCTCTTTCTTTCTTTTTCTTTCTTTTTTCTTCTTTCTTTCTTTCTTTCTTTCTTTTCCTTCCTTCCTTCCTTCCTCTTCCTTCCTTCCACCTATGTATCATCTATCTACCTTTGTCTGTCTATCTATCTGTCTTTCTTCCTTCCTTCCTTCCTTCCTCCCTCCCTCCCTCCCTTCCTGTTTTTACTGGAAGGAAAGCAGGTAGAAGGAATTGTGTGCATGTGTATGTGTTTCTGTGTGCAAGGGTGGTTTTATGTGTGACAGAAAGGATGCTGTCGGGGCTCAATTAATTTGTACATGTGGTACTTTTACATTTTACAGGCAATTGATTTTAATTAATAGTTATTACCTGAAATGTCCTAGTTCTCCTCCTTTTTAAAATGTGCATGCATTAAGACTGGGCATGCCTCAAACATGTTTTGAAATAAGTATTTTGAACCTTGCATAAGCATGAGAGGAGAACTTTTCTGCTATTTATTAAAGGGGCCTGACATCTTTCAGGCTTCAGTGACAGCCTTAAAAATGAATTCAGTTTCTGAAGTTAAGGCAACTTTTAAAACAGTGTCATTTTTTTTATTTCCATATCTGTGTGGAAGCCTTTAAAACAAGGGCAATCTACGCAAATTTAAGACATGTGGACATCAACTTCCAGAATTCCCCAGCTAGCATGGCTGGCTGGGGAATTATGGGAGTTGAAGTCCACATATCTTAAAGTTACCAACGTTGGGAAACTTGCTTTAAAAGTCCCAAAGGTGCTTTTTCAAGAGGCAGCAGGACTTTCTTTTTTCTCTTTGAAAACATTTTGCTTCTCATCCAAGAAGCTTCTTCAACTCTGACAGGATAGTGGGGAATGGAAGGATTTATACTCCCTGCAGACAACTAGTCATTTGCATCCTTTTAAAGGGTCGTTGAGGCCACTTGGAGGTTTATCTGTGTCCTCAGGGTCACCTGAGTAATGCAAATGGGAATGGAGCTTTATTGGAACTGCTGAAAGGACTGTGTTATAGACTGGAGAGAGATGATGTCATATCCTTCCCTCTCTGTTGAGAGACGGCTGTTCAATTTTGACAGAGATGGCCTCTTTGACCCCTCTTTCAAACCAGATGTCCTCTCTGTCCAAAATGTGGACCTTGCTGTCTTCAAAAGATTCAGTGCTTTAAAAGATTCAGTGCTCAAAGCAGACAGGTGTTGGGCCCAAACCTGCACAGGATCCAAAATGCTATTTCTGAATCATTTTCAAGGATATATGCAACTTGAAGGTACACACATCAGCACGCTGCATTGACCTGTTTATTTATTTATTTATTTAATTTTTATTTATTAATTTATTATTAAGGATGAGGGAAATGTCTATGATTGTTTTCTGCTGAAATTGGCTAAGCAGATCTTTGAGATGGGAAAACTGAATGTTGTGCTGAATTTCTGTTCCTCTGCATAATTTTTTTCTGCTACTTATTGTGGGGGGAGATATCATGTTAAATTTAAGATTGTCTTCCTTTCAGGTAAAGATGATAAATGAGTAATTTCACAGTAGAACTGAGCCCCTCAGAGTTGGTAGAACTTCTTTCACTAGAAGGTTTTAAGCAGAGGCTGTGTGAAGTGAAATTTGAAGATATTGTCTTTGAGGTCTGCTCCAAGAAGCCATAATGTGATTGATCAAGTGTTGGCTTAGCACAGCGTACAAATTCTGCCACTATAATTTTTAAGTCATGGTTTATGGATTGGGCATATAAGAATGTTGTTTGCTGAACCAACATTATTGCTTGTTCAACAAACTTTGGTTAAAGCAAACAACAGTTGAGCATAATAGCCTGTAAGACTGTGTTTACCTTAAAGGCAATTGGTTGCTATTTATGTTTCAAAAGAAAATGACTGGGCTCACAGAATTTATATAGCCAAATTAAAGAGCTAGAGATTGTACTCATAGAATATGAGAAGTGTAATTAGCATTAACTTTGGTTATATGTAGGT
Source organism: Pantherophis guttatus (assembly GCF_059756535.1). Classification (NCBI taxonomy): domain Eukaryota; kingdom Metazoa; phylum Chordata; class Lepidosauria; order Squamata; family Colubridae; genus Pantherophis; species Pantherophis guttatus. Next base: position 11,495,680 of record NC_142068.1, read on the forward strand.
TAATATGATATCTGGTTTCGGCTCAATATATTGTGCCAAGCTGGAATATGGATCTATTTAGCTTAAGTCTTTAAGGCTGTTGTTTGAAGACAAGTAACAAGTTAATGATTCATTTCAGATAATTTTTGGAATGATAAGGACGTTTTGCGGCGGTATGTGGGAAAGACCTTGGAACACTAGGCCGAGATGCTGTGAAGGGAATGGTTAGATGCTGTGAAGGGAATGGTTAGATAAGAGGCGGCATAACCTGCAGCAGGATAGTGGGTGGGGCAAGAAGCCCTCCCTTAACTTTCTCCGGCTGTAACAGAGAAGGGGAAGAATTGTACTCTCAGATTTGCACGATTCTGTCAATGCAACTTTACAATAGATAGTCCTCGACTTATGACCACAATTGAGCCCAAAATTTATGTTGCTAAGGGAAACATTGGTTAAGTGAGTTTTGCCCCATTTTATGACCTTTCTTGTCACTGTTGTTAAGTGAATCACTTTGGTTGTTCAGTTAGTAACATGGTTGTTAAGTGAATCTAGCTTCCCCATTGACTTTGCTTATCCAAAGGTCAGAAAAGACAATCCTGGAACACCGCAACACTCATAAATATGAAGCAGTTGCCAAGCATCTGAATTTTGATTGTTGCAACCATACAATGGTCGTAAATGTGAAAAATGATTGTAAGTCACTTTTTTCAGTGCCGTTGTAACTCTGAATGATCCTTAAACAAATGGTTCTAAGTCGAGAGCTACCTTTAAAGGAGATTTAGCACATCTGGTTGTGATTCTTGTCCGGTTCACCCAACACGTTCTTACAGTAAAAGGTTTGCTCCATAGATCCGGCACAGCAAATATTCCAGTTGATGCCAACTTGTATTTAGCAAACTCAACCCTGATCCTAAGCTATCAAATAATGCCAACTCTAACAACCTAAGGACACATTTATCAAAATCATCACAGCAAGGAGGCAATCCATCTTGTGACGATTACTGGAAAAAGGACAAGCATTCAAATGCAAACATTTGATGAAGGAAACAAGCATTCACCTTCGAAAAACTCTTTTTTTGCTTACTGAAGTATTTGGTGAGGGATGTTTAAAGCAAGACCTTGGTTGCTTTTTGTGATATTCCCACTGAGCTTTTCTTCTGGAGCACCAGAGGCCCCTGACATAATTATTTTCTCAGCCATATTTCTTGTCTCACTCTTGTGTCTTTTCCTCACTCTGAAAATGATACGGCGTGGAAGTAGCTTATTTTTCTTGACTGCAAAGGAATAAAAACTCTGGATATCTTCCCCTTAAGACAGTGTTTTATGCAGTGCTCCAGTATTTGAGGGGCTGCCACAAAGAAGAGGGGGTCAACCTATTTTCCAAAGATCCAGAAGGCAGGACAAGAAGGAATGGATGAAAACTAATCGAAGAGAGAAGCAACCTGGAACTAAGGTTCCTAATGCTGAAAACAGTTAACCAGTGGAATGGCTTGTCTTCAGAAGTTATGGATGGTCCATCACTGGAGGCTTTCAAGAAGAGACTGGACAGCCATTTGTCCGAAATGGTATAAGGCAGGGATGGTGAACATTTTCAGCACCGCGTCTAGACCGTAACCCAGAAGAGGAGCTGCACAGGGCTCATATGCATGCCCAAAAATGAACTTCCTGTTTCAGCTACTGAACTTCCGGTTTCAGCCAGCTACTCTTCCGGGTTTCTGGCACGCATGCACATGCGATGATCAGCTGGCCGGCGTGCATGCTCCAGAGGAAAATGGAAGACCAGCTCTCCTAGTTTCCATTACTGCCGCATGCAAAAAGGCCAACTGATCGTCGCACACGCATGCCAGGGGTGGATTCCAGTGGTGGGTTGCCCCCGGTTCGCACCGGTTCTATACAACCGGTAGTAAAACCAATGGGAGGCTCTGCCCACCGACCCTGATGTCATCAAAACGCTTCTGCGCACGCGCAGAAGAGCGCACACGCATGTGAGCGAAGTGAGCGCCTGCGCGTGGCCCCGCTGCGAACCGGTAGCACCGGTTCGCAGCGGGAGCGATTTTCCTAGGTTTTATTGGTACTGTTTGAAATAAAAATAAAATTTTAGGTAAAATATTCATCTTTATTGTCGCAATTCTCCCAATTAAAGATAGCTGCAATTTCGCCCAGTTTTCCAAATCCTTTTGTATTTGTTGTAATAGTTTTGTGTAATTATCCTCTTTTATTGAAGAACATTTTGGTGTCAACCAAACTCCGAGATATTTTACTTTCTTTACTCTTTGAATTCCCAATTTTTCTTCCAATTTCTCATTTTGGTTATGTGTAAGGTTTTTAGTTAATATCTTTGTTTTCTCTTTGTTTATTTTTAGTCCTGCTACCTCACCAAAATCCTTTATTTCCTGCATTAATACAATTCCTGTTTCTAACGGTTCTATGAAAAAGACCATGTCATCTGTGAACGCCTGCGTTTTATATTCTTCTTTTTTAATTCTTAGTCCTTTTATTTCCTGATTCTGTCTAATCTGTGATAACAACACTTCTAGTGACAAGATAAAAAGCAAGGGGGATAATGGACATCCTTGTCTAACTCCTTTTTTTATATTAATTTTCTCTGATAGGCCCCCATTTACTATTCTTTTGGCAATTTGATCAGAATACATCACCTTAATCGTCCCTACAAATTTTTCTCCAAAATTCATACTAATTAATTGGGTAATGAGGAACCGCCAGTTTAGATTGTCAAAGCCTTTTTGTGCATCCACAAAGATTAACGCTATCTGTTTTTCAGGGTGAGCTTCATAATATTCTAATATTTTCATGACCGTTCTTGTGTTGTTTCTTAATTGTCTTTTTGGGAGAAACCCGTTTTGGTCAGAGTGAATAATTTCATTCAATATTTTTTTTTTTGAAATATTTTTCTAAGTACAGGTAGTCCTCGATTTACAACATTTCATTTAATGACCAAAGTTACTACATCACTGAAAAAAGCGGCTTATGACCATTTTTCACATTTACAATCGTTGTAGCATCCCTGTGATCAAATTTCAGAAGTTTGGCAACTGACTCATATTTATGACGGTTGCAAATGTGATTTCTCCTTTGGTGACCTTTTGACAAACAAAGTCTATGGGGAAGCCAGATTCACTGAACCAGGCATCCTCAAACTACGGCCCGCGGGCCGGATGTGGCCCACCGACCCAATTTATCCAGCCTGCGGAGTGGTGGGGTTAAGCCCCGCCCCTTGCCCCTCTCCTCCTAGCCACTTCCCGCATAGCTGGCTTTTCCTGGTTGATGGGGGCCCTGGGGAGGCCTCCTCCAGCCGTCGCCGTTATCTTCCACTGTCCAACCGCACTTCCCACTTCTGCTCATTTCAATGGTTCAACTCTCACCACACATTACCATTGCAAAGGTAAGGCCGAATGGTGTGGGTGGGCAGGGAAGGTCCTGCAGGGGGGGGGGTTAAAGGAGGCAAAAAAAGGGTGGAAAAGGCCCATTTTTGGACAAAAAACAAGCCGTTTTTGCCTGATTTTGGCTTGCAGAATACTTCTGGAGGTGGGGGGAGAGGAAAGGAGACCAAAAAAACAGGCGAAAATGGCACGTTTTTTAACTCCCCCGCCTCCAGAAGATAGAGAGAGAGAGATAGACAGAGAGAGAGGGGGAGACAGGGAGAGAGAAGGAGAAAGGGAGAGAAAAAGAGGGAGAGAGAGACAGAAAGAGGGAGAGAGACAAAGAGAGATTTCTCACACTCCTTGGGGCTGAGAAGAATTGCTGCAAAACAGTTTCTTGAAGTGGACCACTAGACTCCTAAACAACTGAAAAAACGATATGCTAAAAAGAAAAGGCAACCAAAAGAGCAACGTGCAAACAAAAGCAAATAAAACATCCCCAGGAGCAAAACAAATTAAAGTTTAATTTGTGTGCATTGTTCAATGGACTGTCAAATTGGCCACGCCCACCTAGTCACATGACCTAGCCACGCCCACCTAGTCACATGACCACCTAGCCACGCCCACCCAACCGATCCGCCCCCCCCAACAGTCTGAGGGACCATGAATTGGCCCCCTGTTTAAAAAGTTTGAGGACCCCTGCACTGAACAATCATGTTACTAACTTAAACAATGCAGCAATTCACTTAACAACTGTGGCAAGGAAGGTCGTAAAAAGGGGCAAAATTCACTTAAATGCTTCGCTTAGCAACAGAAATGTTGGGCTCACTTGTGGTCGTATGTTGAGGACTACCTGTATGTGAATTATTTTTGTTTGTGTGGGATTCTGTTTTGTCCTGGGCAGTTTTGAAGATGCCCAAGGATGAACTAAGCCAACATAGAACTTTGTTATAAGAAATCAAAACTCTGCCTGTAACAAACCTTACGAAAGTATCAGTACAGTTGATCTTCCCAACAGCAAAGAACTGTTTGTCTATGACTCACCATAAAAGCATGCTTCACTTCTCAGCTCTCTGCATTTCTTTAATTAAATCCTGCAAGTCTTGCGACTTAACTATAGAAATTATATTTTTGGATTTTTCAAAACAGATGTTAGTGCACCCAGATATGTGATACTTCTGCAATTTTGTTTTGCTAACAATGAGCACCTCTAAACAAGTCAAACATTCATATACACCTTCAGACAGAAAGGACAATTTCTCATCAGAAAAGCAAAATCTGAACTCGGTGTCACCTGAGTTTGCTGGAGAAGCAGAAATCCTAAACAGACACTTGTTAATCTTGGCTGGTTTTGTTCTGCTCGTGATTTCATTGACTTTGATGGTGTGAATTGCTTTATCACACACTTCGTACTTTTTTTTTTTTGTGAGCTGCTGTTTATTCCACCAGAAAAAGCAGCAACCAACTCATCTCTATTGGATACAAGTGAATTTAATGTAGAATCTGTAAGATTTTTCCATGTGAAAATGTTCTCTGATTTGGATGCAAAGGGAAAAAAAAATAACAAAACCTGAATTATTTGTATTATATTGTCATTTCCTGAAACAATTGCCCTATTTGTGCAGAAAACAGTTTCTTCAGGGTAAACATTCCTTTCTGGTGCCAAGAGAAAAACTTATTGTTTGTATAAGAGAAGGCAAAAAACACCCAGTTAAAATCGTGGTTTACCCTCAAGCTTATTATAGCAACTAATGAAAGAACCTGATTTCCTGCCTTAAACATTTCAGAAATCAGCTGCCTTTGGTTACCCCTAACAACTTACACAGCCTAAGAGATTACTAAACCAACACTGCGGTGCTTCAGAGACCACAGCTAAGGAAAACGCTAGTTATGACCTGAATTCCATGGAGTCACTTCCCCTCAGGTTTTTCAGGAAGCTGGACTGCTGAGAATTTAAACCCTGAAAATATTTAAAGAAGGGCTGTGACTAATTTGGAGACATAATGCTTTGAAAATGTCACCTAGAGCAGCTCCAACTAAGTGGAAGGGTCCCATTTACTCATACATTCTTCTCAGCTGGGGTCATTTGTCACCGTCTAGACATTCAATTTCTTTGGGCACATGATTCTCTGTTATCAGTTTTTTGTTTACCAAAAAAAAAAAGGAAGGAAGGAAGGAAGGAAGGAAGGAAGGAAGGAAGGAAGAAAGAAAGAAAGAGAAAGAAAGAAAGAGAGAGAGAGAGAGAGAGAGAGAGAGAGAGAGAGGGCCCTAATTTAGTCTAATATACTGTACTAATATACTAATACTAATATACTGTAATGCTAATAGAGTGAGAAAAAATAGAAGTTCTGCAGAATGGATGGAATGATCCAAATACCAGATATTTAGCCATGTACAGTATGTGGGAAGGCTATTACAGTTCCTTTAAGCATAGAACAAAGATAGGAAAGGTGCGAGAGAGGTCTGTCAAATCAAGGAGAAGCTGGACAAGGTTGGAAGAATATCTTCTCATGTTCTTAACTATCCAAAGAGTTGGGGGTTCCCTACAAATGAAATATAAAAAAAACTCAAAATGCATCCATAAGTCCCTCACATACTGCATAGTTAAATTGTAGGCTTTGTAGCCAATGGAGCAAGTGGTAGGTATGAAGACTATATCTTGTTCAACATCTATTCAGAAGAAGTGGTGAAAGCCGTATTCCCACAAAGTCCAAACTACTACTTCAGAATTAGTTTGCAAAGAAATTTTACTTGGTACAGGAGTGGAACCAGACCAAACCAGAGCAAATTCCACCCAGTTCTCTCAACACTGCAAGGATCCGCTTCCTTTTTGAACTTTTTGAACTTTTTGAACATGCAGCCTATCAGTTACAGCTATTCTGGGTTTTGCATGATGCACTCAGCTGGATAATTACTGGGTCAGCATGTTTTGAGGGAATCCAGAGATCATTTCTGTCAAGAAGTGTCAAGTTACAAGATGGCTTATTTCCTTGTGCACAGAATGGGGTTTTAACCAGAAGTGGTATTCAGCCGGTTCGAACTGGTTCGGGCGAATCGGTAGCGGAAATCCTGCCCTGGCTCTATGCCGTCCTATTTATGCACGTTTTTGAGCCTGGGCGCATGTGCGGAAGGTGAGCTCATGAGCAAAGGCCATGCCCAGAAGGCCATGCGCATGCGTGGAAGTGGTACCTGCGAGCAAAGCGAGTGAATGCATACACACACATTTGTGAACCGGTAAGGAACGCGGTGGCTCAGTGGCTAAGTCACTGGGCTTGTTGATTGAAAGGTTGGCAGTTCAACGGTTTGAATCCCTAGTGCCGCGTAACGGGGTGAGCTCCCGTTACTTGTCCCAGCTTCTGCCAACCTAGCAGTTCGAAAGCACGTAAAAAATGCAAGTAGAAAAATAGGGACCACCTTTGGTGGGAAGGTAACAGCGTTCCGTGCGCCTTTGGCGTTGAGTCATGCTGGCCACATGACCATGAGGATGTCTTCGGACAGCACTGGCTCTTCGGCTTTGAAATGGAGATGAGCATCGCCCCCTAGAGTCGGGAACGACTAGCACATATGTGCAAGGGGAACCTTTACCTTTAGCTTTACCTTAGGGAAAGTAAGTGAATGCCACCCCTGGTGTTAACATAGCAATTGGGCTGGTTTATCCCCGTCTCTTATAACTACAAAATTCACCGGACATCCTAACCTATCTTGCAGAGTTCTGACAAGGACAAGTATTAAGTGGAAAACTCTCTTTGAAGAAAGACAGGACATAAATATAGCCAATATATAAAAATGTTAACTTGTTGCTCTGGATTCCCTGTTCTGAGTTTCATGTCCCTAAAACTCTTTTCTCCTGTATCATTTTGGAGGCATTTATAACATTACACAACTGTTTATTCAGTGAATTTCTAGTGCTTTAGAGGTAACCGTTGAATGGGTATTTATTGTTTACTTTTTTTTCCTCTTAAGCCCTAATTCAAGCCAACAGCATATCACTTTACCTTGTCTTTACCTTGTCTTTACTTTGATAGCTTTGCAAGAGCAGAATTCATGTTTTCTTTTCTACTTCAGCCCTTTCTCTCTAAACAGCTGCCTGACCTGCCTTTTCCCCATGCCTCTCCTTGCTAAATTTCCAAGTTTTGTCTAACACACATTGCTTATATTAAAAAAAAAACAAAACCGCTCTGAACTCTTTGAACAAGTCCTTCCCAGATTCCTATTTTGCAAATACTGAAGAGCTCAGTTCAATACAGGTAGACCCCGACCTACGACCACAAGTGATCCCAAAATTTCTGGTGAGGCGGTTGAGTGACTTTTAGCCCTTTTTATGAACTTTCTTTAGAATAGAATAGAATAGAATAGAATAGAATAGAATAGAATAGAATAGAATAGAATAGAATAGAATAGAATAGAATAGAATAGCAGAGTTGGAAGGGACCTTGGAAGTCTTCTAGTCCAACCCCCTGTCGCCTGGCATGCTAGCTCAGCTCCAGCGTGCATGCGCGCACCAGCCAACAGATTTTCAGGAGTCTCTGGAGGCTGGGGACAGCAAAAAACATCACTTCCTGTCCAACCAGAAGTTGGGAAACAGGCTGTGTCGGGCCTCCGGAGGGCCTCCGATGGGGGGGGGGAGGCTGTTTTCACCCTCCCCAGATGCATAGAGAGAATCTGGAGCCAAGTGAGAAAGAAAAATGGGCCTACAAGGCCATCACGTGCCAGGAGTGGGGTGGTGGTGGTCACATGTGCATGTGTGGGGCAGGACGCATAGAATTATGGGTGTGGGCACGCACATGCACAAACCTCCCCCGCCCCCCCTTCCTGGCACACGATGGCAAAAAGGTTAGCCATCACTGCTCTATAGCACTTCAGACAAATGGTTGTCCAATCTCTTCTTTAAAACTCCCAGTGTTGGAGAATTCATAACTCTTGGAGGCAAGTTCTTCCACTGGTTAATTGTTCTAACTGTCCAGAAAGTTCTTCTTAGTGCTAGATTGCTTCTTGCCACTGTTGTTAAGTGAGTCACTGCAGTGGTTCAGTTAGTAACCCGGTGGTGAATGGCTTCCCCATTGATTTTGCTTTATAAATCATAAATATCCCCCCGGCAGTGGTGGGTTGTCATAAATATCAACCAGTTGCCAAATATCTGAATTTTGATCAGATGACCATGGGGGGAATGCTGCAATGGTCATAAATGTGCAAAAACGGTCATAAGTCACTTTTTTTCAGTGCCTTGGAACTTTGGATGGTCGTTAAATGAATTGTTGCAAGTCAAGGACTACCTGTGCTTTAGAGAAGCAACTTAGAACTAAGGAGAAATTTCCTGACAGTTAGAACAATTAACCAGTGGAACAACTTGCCTCCAGAAGTTGTGACTGCTCCAACACTGGAAGTTTTTAAGAAGAGGTTAGATAACCATTTGTCTGAAGTGGTGTAGGGAAGGTTTCTTGTCTAAGCAGGGGGTTGGACTAGAAGACCTCCAAGATCCCTTCCAAGTCTGTTATACTGTTCTGTTCTGTTCTGTTCTGTTCTGTTCTGTTCTGTTCTGTTCTGTTCTGTTCTGTTCTGTTCTAGTCTAGTCTAGTCTAGTCTAGTCTAGTCTAGTCTAGTCGTCTAGTCTAGTCTAGTCTAGTCTAGTCTAGTCTAGTCTAGTCTATACCTAGCTCTGCATGTCCAGGGAGGTGGGGTAAGGACACTGCTTTAAACAAACTGTTTTAAACTTAGCTGCCTTCCCTGATCTCATGGTGCTCTGATTTATTCCAGACCTTAGCTAGGCATGGCCGCTTGAGCAGTGCTTTCTTCTCCCTTTGAGGGGGCTGCAGGTGATCACCTGCAAATACAGGTTAAGTCCTGATAAGAATCCTAAAAGTAAATAATGAATTCCTACTAATGGCTAAGTCACCAAGGTAAGATCAAGTCTACATACACACCCTTAGTTAAATATGATTTCATTCACTCACCTCACAAGGTTCTGCTGAATTTTTTTTTTATTTTTCAGTTTTGCTCTTTCTGATGTCTGACAGGTGAATTGCCCATAAGATTGATCAATCGTTTTCTGACAGGGTTTGTTTGCATCTGCTCTGAGTTTGGCTTTTAAAGGTTGTGTTTCAAAAAAAAAAAAGAAAATCCTCTGAAGGAGACTTTTGGCTCAGCCAACTGGCCCACGTTAATTACAGTGAGCAATTATTTGGGAGTTGGTGAAACAGAGTAGGTTGTCTTGTCAATAAGCGGTTTGCAATTACAGATTAACAGAGTTGGAAGGGACCTTGTAGGTCATCTAGTCCAACCCCCTGCCCAAGCAGACCCTACACCATTTCTGACAGATGGCGGTCTAGTCTCTTCTTGAAAGCCTCCAGGGATGAAGCTCCCACAACTTCTGAAGCCAACTTCTGTTCCATCGGTTGATTGTTCTCACTGTCAGAAAATGTCTCCTTATTTCCAGGTTGAATCTCCATTATCCAGTTTCCATCCATTATTCCTTGTCTGGCCTTCAGGTGCCTTGGAAAACAACATGACCCCCTCCTCTCTGTGGCAGCCCCTCAAATATTGAAACACTGCTATCATGTCTCCTCTGGTCCTTCTCTTCTCGTCACTAGACTAGCCCAGTTCCTGTAATCTATTACACCAAGGCTGTCCAACCTTGGCAACTTTAAGATGTGTGGACTTCAACTCCCAGAACCATAGCTGGCTGGGGAATTCTGGGAGTTGAAGTCCACATGTCTTAAAGTTGCCAAGGTTGGATACCCCTGTAATGCATAATTTTGTCCCTCTGTGCTTGATAGAAAGTATTAGGTGGGTCAACAGATGTCTGTTGAAAATATGACTTTTATTTTTTATTGTTTTTACAAATAAGGTGACAAATATGTTCAACACACTTTCCTCCTCCTATTTTCTCACAATAACAACCCTGTGAGGTAGATCGAGCTGAAAAAGAGTGACTGGCCCGAAGTCACCTAGCCAGCTTTCATGGCTAAGGTGTGACCAGAACTCATGGTTTCCTGCTTTCTACTCCGGTGCTTTAACTACTAGATCAAACTGGATCTCTATATTATGGCGTATATGGTCACACAATACCCATACAGTAAAAAATTTAGTGCCTGCATGCCAGTGGTGGGTTCCTCCTGGTTCGGTCCGGTTCGGCCGAGCCGGTAGCAGTGACGATATGATGTCACTGAACCGGTTCTCCCCCCCTCCGCCCTCCCACGTTATTCTTACCTTTTATTTGGTCCCACCCCAATCTATTGCTGCCTCCTGAGTCCCAGCTGATGACTAGAGGGAAAAAAACTGTTTAAACTCTTACCGCGGGGCTTCAAAGGGCCGTCCTACAGCTGATCAGTGTTAAAAGCAAACAAATAAGTCGGGTCGTAAGTGCAAGGACTGGTCGTAAGTGCAAGGACCTTCCAGAAATGACTCTGACCAGCTAGCCATGCCCACCCAGTCACATGACCTCCAAGCCACACCCACAAAATAAGCCACGCCCACAGAACCGGTAGTACAAAAAATTAGAACCCACCCCTGCTGCATGCCCACAAAATGCTAAACTTCATTAGTGCAATCAGTGAACCATGATGGTATGGTAAACAACCATTCCTTTCGTGCAAGTAATACAAGTAAAAGACAGGCTAGGAATACAAAATAGGCAAGAAAATAGTAAGAGAACACCTATCCACTCTAGACAAGTTCAAATCACCAAGATCAGATGGATTACATTCTAGGATTCTGAAGGAACTAGTACAGGGGCCTGCAACCTTAAACACTCAAAGAGCCATTTGGACCCATTTCACCACAGAAAAAAAAACACCAGGAGCCACAAAACCCTTCCCATGCCTGACTATTTCTTGAGCGGCCACAAAACTAGCATATGTAGTTGAATTAAATGTTCTGTTTTCTTCCGAAACTTTTATTTTCTTGGATTTATCCATGGTTGGCCTTCCGGGGGTTGAAAAGCTCAATAAATCATGTGCCGGTGGGTGTCGCACATTGGTGGTTGTGACGCATATTTTGAGTGACAGGGAGCTGCAGTAGAGGGGTGAAAGAGCCACATGCGGCCCCAGAGCTGCAGGTTGCTGACCCCTGAACTAGTAGATGTGGTCTCAAAACCACTGAACCATATCTTTCAAAGATCCTGGAGCACCGGGGAACTACCAGAGAACTGAAAAACATCAGTCCAGCTAGGTACTATTAAGTGGTTAAATCAACTAGTTGGTTGCTTTCTTGGATCATCCATTATTTACCCGATTACTCTGCCAGAAAATATTACCTTTCATCCTTTATATGATATTTTCTGAAGATGTATTTATTTATCTTTGTTTTATACATAAATTTATATGTCTCTTCCTGAAATAAAAGTTACAACATATAATATTAAAATATATAGATCCATTGCAAGTTGGAGTAGTCTATATTTTATCTTGAACTTGGAATGTCTCTTCCTTTTAAAATGATTTCTGGTTATTTACATTTCTAAATTATAAGCTAGGAGGAAGATTTGGCAAAAGGACAAGATTATAATGGAAAGTTTTTTTTGATATCGCTGTTCAATTAAAACATTTTCAGGATGGCTTGCAATTAAAAGGTAGAACAATGAAAAATTCCGTAAATTAAAACCCTTAAAACCCACAATTAGGCAAGGTTAACATCCATTCATTGTTAATCAAAGCTTTGTACCGGCTCCCCTTTAAGAACTATCTATGATGTTAGGAGTTAAGAAACATTTTCCCTAGGAAAAATGACAAAAATGAGGAATGTAATCATGAGCATCCATGAGAAGAAAAGTGAAGGTAAATGACCTGTGTTTGATGACATTGGGCAAATGTCTTGACTTGCATATGTGCATGATGCCAAAGGACATGATATGTGTCAGAGTTCCAAGTAATACACCAGTGGTGAAATGTAAAATTTGTTACTACCGGTTCTGTGGGCGTGGCTTGGTGGTGGTGGTGGGTAATGTGACTGGGTGGGCGTGGCCAACTTTTTTTTTTTTTTACTTTTAAAAGCATTTTTTCTACAATCTCTTCGGCCAAAGAGATTGTAAAAAAAAAATGCTTTTAAAAGCCTCTGATGATCCCAGCTGAGCCGCGCGATCATCGAAGGCTTTTTTTTTTAATTTTTAAAAGCATTTTTTCAGCCGAAGAGGTTGTAAAAAAAAATGTTTTTAAAAGCCTCTGATGATCCCAGCTGAGCCGCGCGATCATCAGAGGCTTTTTTTTTTTACTTTTAAAAGCATTTTTTCGGCCAAAGAGGTTGTAGAAAAAATGCTTTTAAAAGTAAAAAAAAAACCAGCCTCTGATGATTGCCTGGCTCAGCTGGGCATGGGGGGGGGGCGCAGGGATTTTTGCTACCGGTTCTCTGAACCACCCACCGCCATCTCTACCGGATCGGGCGATCATAAAAGTAGAGTCCGTTGCTGCCTTAAAAAGGGGGTTGTCTTTATATCACGCTGCGGACTCATTTGCAACCTGTGAGTGACTAGAATTTCCAGATTCTTTTCACCCATTCCGTGTTTGCAAGTCAGTTATCAACCCACCGCTGTAAATAACTAATTGCCAAAATAAAATTTAATGAGATCAAATACAAAAGAGCCAGCAGGCATCTGATTAATATTGTTTGCCTGATTAGTTTCATTACATCCCTGCTTTGATTTACCTTCCCAAGTATAATTCCCACCCCTCCACCAACACCATCACCAAAAAAAAAAAAAACAACAACCCTGTTTCAAAATGCAAGGACTACAATATACAGTGGATAAATTGATGGAAATTGACATGTTTGGAATTAAACTTCCACAGTCCTAAACATTAGCAATTTTAGGGACGGAACACTGGAAGTGGATGGGGAGAAACAAGCTCAGACTCAACCCCTCCAAGACCGAGTGGCTGTGGTTTCCGGCGTCCCGGTATAGGCAGCTGGCTCCATTGCTGACGATTGGGGGTGAGATCTTGGCCCCCTCAGAGAGGGTTCGCAACTTGGGTGTCATCCTGGATGCACGGCTGTCTTTAGAAGATCATATGACGGCCGTGGCCAGGGGGCCTTTTTATCAGGTTCACCTGATCTACCAGTTGCGTCCCTTTCTGGACCGGGACGCCTTGCGCACTGTCACTCATGCCCTCATCACTTCCCGTCTGGACTGCTGTAATGCTCTCTACATGGGGCTCCCCTTGAAGAGCACTTGGAGGCTCCAGCTGGTCCAGAATATGGCCGCGCGGGTGATTATGGGAGCGACTTGGCGCACCCATGTAACACCTCTCCTGCGCGAGCTGCACTGGCTGCCGGTGGTCTTCCGGGTGTGATTCAGGGTGTTGGTTACCACCTTTAAAGCGTTCCATGGCTTAGGACCTGGGTATGTACGAGATCACCTTCTGCCACCGATAGCCTCCCACCGGCCAACATGCTCCCACAGAGAGGGACTCCTCAGGGTGCCGTCGGTCAAACAATGTCGACTGGCGACACCCACGGGGAGAGCCTTCTCTGTGAGGGCACCTGCCCTCTGGAATGAATTGCCCCCAGAGATACGTATGATCCCCGATCTACGTACCTTTTGCCGTGCCCTTAAGACTCTATTGTTTCAACAGGCTGGGCTGGCTTAGAAAAGGAATTTTAAGTGGGTGTTTTTAGTTTTTTAATACAAAGGCCAAATTAACTATTATGTTTTAAACTGTTTTTTTAAATTTTGTGGAGATATGTTGTTTTATTGTGGCTGTACACCGCCCTGGGTCCTTCGGGAGAAGGGCGGTATAAAATTTTTTTAAATAAATAAATAAATAAATAAATAAATAAATAAATAAATAAATAAATAAATAAATAAATAAATAAATAAGTAAGTAAGTAAGTAAGTAAGTAAGTAAGTAAGTAAGTAAGTAAGTAGTAAGTAAGTAAGTAAGTAAGTAAGTAAGTAAGTAAGTAAGTAAGTAATCTACTTGGTATGCTCCTCTAGGGACCTTTGCAAGTTTGCCTTTGAGACGGAGGACCAATTGTGGTGTAGTGGTTAGAGCAATCGAAAAGCCCTCCAGTTACATTGTTGATCTATTTGTTCATTTAACCCAGGGGTGTCAAACTGGATTTCTTCAAGGGCCGCATCAGCATTGTAGTTCTTCTCTGTGGGCCAGCTGAGGGGAGTGGAGGAAACAAGATGGATGCCTCCTGCAGCACCCTGCCAGTCAAAACAGGGCCCAGGGGGCAGGGGTGGGTTCTACTTACCTTTACTACCGGTTCGCAATGGGATTGCGCACGTTCGCTCGCTTCACTCACGCATGCGCCTTGCTTATACGCATGTACAAATAACTGATGACAACATTCAGGCGGTGGGCGGGGACTCCTGCCGGTTTTACTGCCGGTTCTTACGAACCGGTCTGAACCAGGAGCAACCCACCATTGCCGGGGGATTGCACACAGCCCCCCTGCACCCTGTTTTGACTGGCAGAGTACTGCAGGAGGCCATCCAGGCCAAAAACAGGGCACAGGACGGGGGGCTGCACACACCACCCATGCCCCGTTTTGGCTGGCAGAGGCACCCCGGCCCTTTTGTTATTTCCAGACTGGCCCCGCAGGCCACATTTAAGCACCCCATGGGCCAGATCCAGCCTGCCAGCCTTGAGTTTGACACCCCTGATTTAACCAATTTGTATACCCATCTCAACAAGTGACTGAATGATGAGCAATATCAATATATTGCTATATGAATTGCTTTCGATGGCAGGATGGGCATTGTATAAATCTAATTATTAAATAACTCTAAATCCCATTATCCGAGGCTGGGATATTGTCAGGGTTGAAATCCGACCGAGAGGACTGGACCAACATTCTTATCACTGGGTGCAGTGATCAATTCTCAGTCTTGTCACAGGGGGAGACAATTTATTTATTTATATCCAGCGCACCTTCCTCCTCCTATTTTCCCTACAACAACAACAACAACAACAACCCTCTGAGGTGGGTTGGACTGATTAGATTACAGATTAACAGAGTTGGAAGGGACCTTGAAGGTCATCTAGTCTAACCCCTCCACCCAAGTAGGAGACCCTACACCATTTCTGACAAATGGAAGTCCAATCTCTTCTTAAAAGTCTCAAGTGATGAAGCTCCCACAACTTCCGAAGGCAAAGCTGTTCCACTGGTTGATTGTTCTCGCTGTCAGAAAATTTATCCTTATTTCCAGGTTAAATCTCTCCTTGTTCAGTTTCCATCCATTATTCCTTGTCTGGCCTCCAGGTGCCTTGGAAAATAGCTTGACCCCCTCCTCTCTGTGGCAGCCCCTCAAATATTGGAAGATGCTATTATGTCTCCCCTGGTCCTTCTCTTCACTAGACTAGCCATGCCCAGTTCCTGTAACCGTTCATTGTATGTTTTAGCCTCCAGTCCCCTAATCATCCTGATTGCTCTTCTCTGTACTTTTTCTAGAGTCTCAACATATTTTTTATAGTGTGGTGACCAAAACTGGATGCAGTATTCTAGGTGTAGTCTTACTAAGGCTTTATAGAGTGGTATTAGTACCTCACTTGCGCTTGATTCTATCCCTCTGTTAATGCAATTTAGCATTGTGTTGGGTTTTTTGGCTGCCGCCGCACATTGCTGCCTCATATTTAACTGACCGAAGGAGAGAGAGTGACTGGCCCAAAGTCACCCAGCCAGCTTTCATGACTAAAGGAGGACTAGACCTCACAGCTCCTGGCTTCCAGCCTGGTACCTTAACCACTAAACCAGCTTCACCTCTGGAGTATAGAACGTATACAGTTCAGAGTGTAAGTAATGGCACCCATCTTGTAATCTTTACCCTGGCTGCCATTTTTTTTTCCTGGACATAATAAAAGCTGTTACCGTATTTTTCAGACTATAAGGCGCACCAGAGTACAAGACGCACCTTAGTTTTTGGGGAGGAAAATAAGAAAAAAGTTGATTGGGAGTGGATTGGCCTCCCAGAATAACCCCAATCAGCTGTTCCCAGAGGTGAACTTTAGCAACAGGTTCGTTGGTTGTGAGCTCTGCGCCTTACCTTTTTTTCCTGCCTCTCAAACAGAGATTTCAGAGGCTTTTTCAGCCTCTCAAACAAAGGTTTCAGAAGCTTTTTTTCCAGCCTCTCAAATGGAGGTTTCAGAGGCTTTTTTCCAGCCTCTCAAATGGAGGTTTAAGAGGCTTTTTCCAGCCTCTAAAACAGAGGTTTCAGTGGCTTTTTTTCCAGCCTCTCAAACGGAGTTTTCAGAGGCTTTTTCAGCCTCTCAAACAAAGGTTTCAGAGGCTTTTTTCTAGCCTCTCAAATGGAGGTTTCAGAGGCTTTTTTCAGCTTCTGAAACCTCAGTTTCAGAGGATGGGTGGGGCTACATTTGGACTATAAGACGGACCCAGATTTTCACCTTCTTTTGGGGGGTAAAAAGGTGTGTTTTATACTCCCAAAAATACGGTACTTACTATTTTTAAAGCAATAAATATTCTGTACTTGGAAAAGCTTCCTTCTTCTGTAGAATAAGCATTACCCACTAATCTCCTAGATCACTGGGAGAGACTCTCTTTTCACCTCCTAGTACAATACGAGGACTGACAGCTACAATGGCCATTTATGTAAAGCTTTAAAACATATCTTTCTTCAATTGACTTACGGTGTTTAATTATTCAGTGCAAAAGGGTGATTTAATTCTCTTTTAAATCGACACGTTTACTATCTGCACATGTCTCATATGTTTTGATTTGTTATTAGATCAGTGGCATTTTAGTCGATCAACCAGGGACTCTGGTGACAGAGGAATCTATTCATTAAAGACCGCCAATCAATTCAAATCAGTATTATCAAGGGGAGTTGTTTGAAAGCGGTAGAAGGAAGGGAAGGTGTTAAAAATTTTATTCTTAATTCTTGGGGACCCCTATCTTCACAGCAAAGTAAAAAAAAAAATTGGGAAAGCTCTGAGGCACCTGATATGAAACCTAGTTTGTGACTCATGATTGAGAAGGGAAAGTGACCAGCCTGAAACTACAAATCCTGGCTAATGAAAAAAAATCTATTGCAAAGTGGCAGGTGAAATTCAGAAAGCCAAGGCAGAGAAAAAAATAGCTTTTTCCTCTTCCTTCTCACTATTTTTAACCATTGAGAGAATTTTGGTATTCTTTACACCAGTCTCCTATATTTTACGGCACATGGGCCATATCTAACTCACTAGCAGTCCCAATCTGGCCCATGGCGTTGGTGGCATTGACAGTGGGGGGCAGTACAGGGGCAGGGGTGGGAGTGGGGTGTAAGCATTGGGTACAGTGCATTGTTGGGGGGGTTGAGATAGGGGGCAGTTCAGCCGGTTCGGACTGGTTCAGGCAAACCGGATGCTAATTTTACATCTGGTTCGCCGAACCGGTAGTTGCAAGGATGGGCTGGCCCCGCCCACCCTGCCCCGCCCCTCCCAGGAGTCTCCACGCGGCCCATTTTGGATGCCAGGTAAGTGCAGGGCCCACACAGAGGCTCTGGGAGGGTGAAAAATGGGTCTCCTGGAAGTTCATAAACAGGCCCGTTTCCAGCCTCCAAAGGGCCTCCAGAGCCTGGGGGAGGTGGTTTTCGCCCTCCCGGAGGCTTGAGGAAAGTTTCCAGAGCCTGGGGAGGTTGAAAACATGCCCCCCCATGGTGCAGGAGGCTGAGTAGGCCCCACCCACCATGGCCATTCCTACCCAGCAGCCGGGCAGAGAACCAGTTGCTAAAATTTTTGAATCCCACTCCTAGGCAGGATGGCCCAATGGCCCTCCACAATAGTTCCAGTTTCTCATGTGGCCTCTTGGGAAAATTAATTGCACACCCCTATTTAAGACCTGCTCCCAAAGCAGTTTACAGGAACTGAGGGTTAGAAACTCCTGGCTTCCAAGGTACGATGCGTGAGGGAAAAAAATGATGAAGAAGATTTTGTGGAACGCTTTTCGTTTATATAATATTTACTGGAAAATGTGAGCATTGGGATAAAGTTTTCTGAGAATAAACAAGTAAAAAAAAAAAAACAGATTCCTGGCCATTGCTTTAATTGAATTTTTTCAAAGTCACAATGAACACGGACAATAATAACTAGAAATCAAAGTCTTTTTTTAAAGAAAATAAATATATCTAATTTTTTAAAAATTTATTTATTTATTTTTATATGTCGCCCTTCTCCGGAGACTCAGGGTGGCTTACAATGCGTTAAGCAATAGTCTTCATACTTTTGTATATTTTATACAAAGTCAGCTTATTGCCCCAACAAACCAGGTCCTCATTTTACTCACCTTGGAAAGGATGGAAGGCTGAGTCGACTTTGAGCCTGGTGAGAATTGAACTCACAGTAATTGCAGGCAGCTGGATGTCAAATGCTGCCTTAGTAGGAGGCATTAGCCTCCTATGCCACTCAGGCTAATTGTGAGTATTAGCAATACAGAATGTGTTATAGATGTTACAGGGTGGCTGCTTATGGGCAGGCAATTGCATTCTGGTCCAATAACTGATTCCAGATCGACTTCAAGGGTATCTCCACTAAGAGTGCATACAGTATTCTATCTTATACTCTTCATACATAGAGGGCAGGAGCCCTCAGGGCCTCTTACTCCGCATCCTCTACTTTTCCCTCCAGCAGTATTTATTTATTTATTTTTATTTTATTACTCATATTTCTATGCCGCCCACTCTCCGAGAACTCTGGGCGGCTTACACCAAAGACAGTATACTAAATAGCATATTGCCCCCAACAATCTGGGTCCTCATTTTACCCATCTCGGAAGGATGGAAGGCTGAGTCAACCTTGAGCCGGTGAGATTTGATCCGCTGATCTGCTGAACTAGCAGTCAGCTGAAGTAGCTGCAGTACTGCACCCTAACCACTGCGCCACCTCGGCTCTTATTCAGTAGCCATGAATCTAGAAAAATCTCAAAACCTATCCGATGTAAGACTTGGACGATGGGGGAAGGAACACAATCTTGTGACAAACAACAACTCTTGTTTCCTCCCATCCTGATTCTTCAACCATGCAGACACCAGGTCAACATTTCCTAAATATCTTCCATTTCACCACGGTGGAAATATACAACCAGATATCCTGATGATACTTCATGCCAAAATGGCCAGGCACTACTATGGCTCAGCAGATAAGGCGCTGGGCTTTGTCGGCTGGAAAGCTGACAGCCTGGTTCAAGACCCGAGCATCGCGTGACAGGGTGAGTGGCCACCTCCACCCACGTAGCATTCAAAAATACGCAAATAGGGGTAGTTAAATAAGTACCACTTTGGTAGGTTGAGCGCCTAGCTCCTACCCACCTAGCAGTTCAAAAGCATGCAAAATGTGAGTAGATAAATAAGTACCACATCTGTGAGGAGGAAACCGGGCTCCACGATGTGCTGCTGGCCACACGATTGCAGAAATGTCTTCGAAAAGCACTGGCCCACAACCTTGAATTGAAGATGAGCAAGTCTGCATCATCTAGCGGAGTAAAATCCACAGGGACCCCTTTCCTTCCTATCCTGATGACACTTCATACCAAAGTAATAGACGAGCTCTCTCAGTGGTCTCACCTCACATAGTAAAAAGGATCTATCTATCAGGCCTGGCAGCCTGCCTCTGCCCCTATCCTTGAAAAACCCCTCAAGAAGGTGTCCTACTTAGGAAAGAATAAGGAAAACCACGATGAATTCTAAACCCATAAACCACCAAATGTCTTGTTGGCTGCAGCACTGAATAAAATCTGCCTCGAGGTAACTTTGGCTCCTGCTGTAAAAACAGGATTTTGCATACGATGCACTTTAGAGCTAGATAAATGAAATAAATTTGCATAAGTAACCTTATATTGTACTGTTTATTTTAGGCAATATTACCATACATTACCCTGGCACAATGGAAAAACAAAGTTGAAATTCTAGAATCTTTCATTGAGTTAGCTGTTTTAAGATGCACATACTTAAAATTCCTCCTTCCTTCCTTCCTACTTTCCCTCCCTTCCTTCCTTAGTCATCCATCTTCCTTTCTTTGTCCTTCCCTCCCTCCCTCCCTCCTCCCTCCCTCTCTCATCCTAGAGTCTTTCATTGAGTTAGCTGTTTTAAGATGCACATACTTAAAGACCTTCCTTCCTTCCTTCCTTCCTTCCTTCCTCCTTTCCCCCTCCCTCCTTTCCCCTTCCTTCCCTTCCTCCATCTCTCCCTCTCTCCCTTCCTCTTAGCCATCCATCTTCCTTTCTTTGCCCGGCCTTCCTACCCTCCCCCCCTCTCTCCTCCTTCCTTCATGCCTTCCTTTCTTCCTCCCTTCCTTTTATGAGGACCAGAAACTTAGTGCTGGGTCAAAGGAAAGAAAGCTGTGATTCATAGCGTCCACCCAAGGGCAAATCCTGCAGCTTTGCTATCACAAAACATATCAGGTCATTTCTGTCTATAAGAAGACTGAGCTGAGCGTCCTTCTCCTGACTCTAGCCAAATTACTTTTGTGGCCTCTGAAATGGATGCTGTCTTAACAGTAGACGCTGAATCGGGCCTCACCTATCAGGGAATTCTTCTCGTCTACAGTCAGGCGTCCAACAAAGTGATCTTCAGGACTGGCCTTCAGTGTTTGCTCTCTAACTCCCCCACACCCCAATTTAGCCATCAAAGAACCATTATCCGTGGCTAGTCAAACAAATTCTCCAGTCATTGATGTCCCTCACTGGGTGAAACATCTGCAAGGGGGTGTTTGAACAAGGATACAATCAGGACCATTTTCAAGCTGGCTAGCCCGGGTTAGCAGCTATTTCCCATTACCAGAACTAAATGACTTTCGGTTTGCTTAAAGCCAAAGCAACGTTGACAGAGCGATTAAAGGGAGGGGGAGGGGGAGTTCGACTTGAGGAGGGGGAGGTGGGGAAGGAAAGAGAGTTACTTTATTCCACCTGAATTCTGGTTCTTCCTGGGGCCTAGACCTGGTCTTATTTGAGGAAAGATTATCTTGACAAATTGGATAAACATTTTATGCATGACAAGATGCTGACGGAGGACCAGTTCTGCAAGCACACCTGTCGGTACGTTTGCTTAGTGTGTAACCAAGGTGTTCCCCTAACCCTAAGTCCTCTCAGGCTGCTCTGTTTACCGTTGGACAGGTATGGGCAGATCCAAGCTATGGGCCTTAGCAACAGTTGTGGCAATCTTTGCCTAGCGTGGTTTTTTTTAAAACACACACACACACACACACACACACACACACACAAGCATGTTTGACTAGACTAGGCTACCAACAGCTCCTCCCGCTAGGCTTTACTTTGCAAATAGGCTGGGGGGTGGGGGGGGCGGGGGGGTTTGCTTTCAAGAGGACTCCAGAACTGATACTCGACGGTGAACAATTGCAAATCCAAAGAAAGCTGCAGCATTCCTCAGTTTTTAGGCAGGGTGGGCGGCAGGTTGGAGAGCGGGGGGTGGGGGAGAGGGGAGATGGTGTGTGGTAACCTTAAAAGAGAGCATTGCATTTTCAGAATAAGAGAGTTGGAAGTGGCCTCGGAGGTCATCTAGTCCAACCCCCTGTTCAATCAGGAGACCTATACTATTTCAGACAAATGATTGTTCAGTCCCTTTTTGAAAACTTCCAGCATTCGCAACTTCTGGAGGCAAGTTGTTCCACTGGTTAATTGTTCTCCCTGTCAGGAAATTTCTCCTTAGTTCTAGATTGCTTCTCACCTTGATTAGTTTCCATCCATTGTTTCTTGTCCTGCCCTCAGGTGCTTTGGAGAATAGGTTGACTCCCCCTTTTCTTTGTGGCAGCCCCTCAAATATTGGAACGCTGCTATCTCTTTTCACCCCTAGTCCTTCTTTTCACGAGACTAGCCATATCCAATTCCTGCATACCATGTTTCAGCCTCTAATCATCTTTCTTGATTATTAATTAAGAAAGCCAGCATTTGCTGGCTTTTGATTTTAGGGAAGAAATAGTCCAAAGGGGATCTTTAAAAAAAATAAAAATCATTGAAGGATTGTTACTTTGCAATGGTGAAAAGTCTTTTTGGGGTGAGGGGGCTCAAGCAATCATTTGTATAGAGACAGAAATGGGCGTCACATACTGTAACAACCAGTTCGCCCAGCACCGGAAATGTGAGTGCGTATCTGTGCATGAGTGCGGCATCACAAAACACGGTAATTTGCTTTCACACGCCATCCGCACATGTGTGCAGCATAAAAAAAAAACCACAGCAATGTAGGACAGGATTGTGCATGAGTGCAGGTTGCAACTACTGATTCGCCCGAACCGGTCTGAACCGGCAGCAGCCCACCATGTTATGACACACAGTTACTTAACTGTAACAGCATATTAAGTTTGTATACTGCCTGATTCTGTAAGAATTTTAAAAGAAGCAGAACACAATCAGATCATTTTCTGAGCCTGCTAATAAATATCAGTAGTTTGACAAGCTAAATGTGTATATGATGTGTGATCATCTGCAGAGTAGGCACTATATGTGACTGTATGTGACAACTGTATAGATGTGACCCTCCAGTTACTAATAGTTTAATTCAATGCAAAAGCAATTTTCAATGCTTAGCCATAAGTGCTTATTAAATACTACTACACTGCTGCTATTACCGGCTCTCACCGTTTTCATTCATGATTTTTTTTTTCCAGACTGCCTGCAATGAGGATTTTCTATATATTTATTTTCTTTAAATGGTGAGAAGGGGGAGAACATGGGCGTGTGAGTTACTTAGATAGCTAAATTATTTTGCAAATGGATATTTATCTCTGGAAATCAGCAGGAAAGGTGAAACCCATTTCACTGCCTTCCTCCGTTTTACTTTGTTTTTCCACCGCATAAAAAAAAAATCCAGTCGAAATTTCATTCCAAATTTTCACCCAAAAGTGTGCATTCTCTCGACGTGATTTCCGTAAGTGAGGGATGTGAATTCCCTATATATTTTCAGAGCCGTACGCATTTGCAGAATTGTGACAATATTTAAACGGCTTATGAATCCAATAAATAAGAATAAAATCCCCAATGGAGCAGGTTTCTCACCCATCCCTGTTAGTCATCCAAATTCCACCTTCTCTCTCCCTCTCCCTCTCCCTCTCTCTCTCTCTCTCTCTCTCTCTGTCTCTGTCTCTGTCTCTCTCTCTTTTTAATAAATGCAAACCACACAAATCTAAATGACGGATCTGACTTAAGCCATGTTAAACGATGCTTAGGAATAGTGTCAGCAAAAAAGCATGGCCTTCAAACATAACACAATCATTCTCTCTGTCTAATGTACACACACACACACACAAACACACACACACACAAAAACACACCAGGCTAGCACAGGTATAGGACGTTATCAGAGGAGTTAATCAGGTCTCCAAAGTAATTTGCGTCTTACATCCTGCCTTCTGGGGGTGATTAGGTAGAGGGAGTTGTTCCTTCAATGTAATCCCTCCGTTTTCGATGTCATTAGTTCAGTGTGCAGTCACTCTATATTCTGCTAAGGGATTTTCTGTTTAATTTGACTGAACCATCGCACAGGCCTAGATTAGTTCTGCTTTTTAAGGAGAGGCACTGATTTTGTTGTGCTTTTTTTTTTTTCCTCTTCTAAAAAACAGGCTAACGTTTTAAAACAAAACCTGCTGTAGTATTGCTTATCTCTAGAAAGATGAGCGTGGCAGAAATTAAAAGGTTGTTTGTATATTCAAGTCTGGGAGCGAGGCGAGTGAGTCACTGGTGTTTATTTAGGAAGAGACAGGTAAGGGACTACGCCGTAAGGCTATAATCATCAAAGTGGACAATGGTTTTCATGATCAAGGGAATCATCTCGATTATTGTTTTCTCACCATGGGCTCAGTGACCGTGTGATAAAGTGGGTGAATTCCTGAGAAAATGTTGAGAATTTAATTTAATGCTATATTATTAAATATAACATAGTGTTAAACATTAATACTATACTATTCACACGACGAGTGACATGCTAGCAGTATTCCAGTATTTGAGGGGCCACAAAGAAGAGAGGGTCAACTTATTCTGAAGAAAGCAAAACAAGAAACAATGGATGGAAACTGATCAAGCAACCTGGAATTAAGGCGAAACTTCCTAACAGTGAGGACAATTAACCAGTGGAACAGCTTGCCTTCAGACGTTGTGGCTGCTTCATCACTGGAAGCTTTCAAGGAAAGATTGGACCACCACTTGTCTGAAATGGTATAGGGCCTCCTGCTTGAACAGGGGGTTGGACTAGAAGACCTCCAATGTTCCTTCCAGCTCTATTCTGATTCTATTACATAGTATAGTATAGTATAGTATAGTATAGTATAGTATAGTATAGTATAGTATAGTATAGTATAGTATAGTATAGTATAGTATAGTATAGTATAGTATAGTATAATAGGGTAGGGTAAGGTAGGGTAGGGTAGAGTAGAGTAGAGTAGAGTAGAGTAGAGTAGAGTAGAGTAGAGTAGAGTAGAGTAGAGTAGAGTAGAGTAGAGTAGAGTAGAGTGGAGGATAACATAGCATAACATAGCATAACCTAACCTAACCTTAGCTAACTTAACCTAACCTAACCTAACCTAACCTAACCTAACCTAACCTAACATAACCTAACCTAACATAACCTAACCTAACATAACCTAACCTAACATAACATAACATAATACAACACAACACAACATAACATAATATATAACATAACATAACATAATACAACACAACACAGCACAACACAACACAACACAACACAACACAACATAACCTAACATAACCTAACATAACCTAACATAACATAATATATAACATAACATAATACAACACAACACAACACAACACAACACAACATTACACAACACAACACAACACAACACAACATAACATAACATAACATAACATAACATAACACAACACAACACAACACAACACAACATAACATAACATAACATAACATAACATAACATAACATAACATAAATGATACGATACAATAAATACTATACTATACTAATATAAATATATATTAATATAATATATAATTATATTACCAAGAGAGCCTTGGTGACACAGCAAACTAAAGTGCTGTTAAGTAACATCAGCTGCCTGCAATTATTGCAAATTCAAATCTCCCCAGGCGCAAGGTTGACTTAGCCTTCCATCCTTTCGAGGTAGGTAAAATGAGGACCCGGATTGTGGGGGCAATAAGCTGACTTTGTATAAAAAAAAAACACTGCTTGGGGGGGGCCGAAAGCCCTACTAAGCAGGTATATACAAAAATATGAAGGCTATTGCTTAACGCATTGTAAGCCACCCTGAGTCTCCGGAGAAGGGCGGCATATAAATCGAACCAATAAATAAATAAATAAATAAATAAATAAATAAATAAATAAATAAATAAATAAATAAATAAATAAATAAAATATTAATACTATACTAATAATACTATAAATAATACAATAGCTAGTATATATAGTATGCACTATATACTATAATGCATACACATGCACATGAATATGTACACAAAAGCCCAGACTCAAATAGCAATAGCAATAGCATTTAGACTTCTATATCGCTTCACAGTGCTTTACAGCCCTCTCTAAGCGGTTTACAGAGTCAGCATATTTGCCCCCAACAATCTGGGTCCTCATTTTACCGACTTTGGAAGGATGGAAGGCTGAGTCAACCAAGTGGACTGTTATTCAGAATATTTTTTAATAAAATAAACATTATTTATTTTGGGGGGCGTACAGTGTCTGAACAAGGTAAAAACTGGGAAAATGCATAATAGGATTTCTAAGTCAAAAGGACAGGATTATATGTTTTGCCATATAATCCTGTCCAAAATCCAGATTAAACTGTTCTTCTGGATGCTAGGAAGGTAAAACCAGGTTGCAAAATCAGATAAGGGGCTTTGATAGTAACGCATGATGGTTCTCACTCCGATGCCTTTGAGAAGCTTACAAAATATAGCCCAAGGATACTAAATCTTTCCTACTCAGGATTCACTATAAAGGGGACTCATTTCACCCTATCGCCTATCACAAAGGTGGGAAACAATGGCCCTCTAATGACTTGTGGGCTTCAATTCCCACGATTTCCAGAGCCAGCCATGCTGAGTTTGCACTAAACATCAGTAGTTGGGTCAGGAATTCTGGGAGTTGAAGTCCACAAGTCATAAAAGGGCCATCGTCCCTCACCTCTGACCTCTCAACCATGGCTAAGATTTTCCATGAGTTCAACTGGATTCATTTTTCAACTGGGTTAGCATGCTCTAATTACCTAGCTTATTTGATGACTTTTTTATTCAGTGTAATGCAAAAATTTAGTCAATAGGTTAGCGATAGCCATGGGAAATTTTAAAAAAATGTCAAGATAGGGATCACAGCTATGGGATTCAAAGTTCCACCCCTTCTTGTTGCACATTAAAACACTCAGGGAGATAAATCTATTTCAGCATCTACTTCTGTCCTACTATCGCAGCACCATTGAGAGTGTCCTGACATACAGCATTCTTGCATGGTATGGGAGCAGCTCTGTAGAGGACAAAAAAGCTCTACAGAGAATCATTAAAACTGCCCAGAATATCATCGGGCTCCAGCTACCAGCCCTGAACGACATCTTCAAAATCTCAATGTTTGAGAAAGTTGCATAACATTCTCAGAGACTCTTCCCATCCTGCTTGTAATCTTTTGGGACTGTTGCCTTCCGGCAGAAGATACAGAACAATTAAAACTCGAACCACACATTTTCTGAATAGTTTTTATCCCAGAGCTATAATTGCACTCAGCAATGAACTAAAGGGCCACTATCAGTGAGCTGTTGGACAGCATTACTTGGTCTGTTGTGTGGATGTTTGGGTGATTTAGGGGTGGGGAATTTTAGTGGGGGGGGGTGTTTGGGGATTGTTATGTGTGTTGGACCTGGTCTTTGGGGGTTAAGTGAATTTCGTTGTATGGGTACACTGTGTATATACATACAATGACAATATAGTTATTATTATTATTAAAAAGAGGCGGAAATTTGAGCCCACAGTTGTGACGGCCATCTTGACTTTTTTTACTTCTTACACACATATATGAAATGAGTTATTTTCATTAACGGTCAAGTGCAAACGACCAGGTCCACACATGAAGATTTTATTAAGCTGATTTATTGATAAAAGTCTACGCACAGGAATGTTCTTAACTAACAGTTGGCACCTGCTAAGACTTTGATAAAGATCAATGGCACTCAATGGGGATTGGAGTTATCTTGTAGCTATGCAAGGATTCTAGGCTAATTCCCCTTTTCACTCTGCCCCCAGTTCTGCCATCCCTTCTCCTACATCAACTTATTAATTAAACATGGGATCATAATACCTGAGGAACTATCTCATCCCGATTACATTGACTTGTTCCATGTGGTCAAGCAGGGAGAGAATGCTGCATATCTCATTGGTCAAGGAATTTTGATTGGCAGGATTTAGGAGGAGAGCCTTCTCAATTGCTGCCCCCACCCCAGGGGTGAAATGCTCCCGGTTCGGACCGGATCGGGCAATCCAGTAGCGATTGTGGCGGGTGGTTCAGCGATCTGGTAGTGCTGGTGGAGCAAAGCTCCTCCCACCCACCCCAGGTGTCATTACTTCCTGATTTTAAGCAGGAAATAATGTGTTTTTTGCCTTATGTGCATGCGCATGCAGAAGGTTTTGTGCATGTGCAGAAGGTCTGCATGCGCATATGATGCGGCTGCATGCGCGAGTGAAGCGAGTACACATGCGCAGTGCGTACACTTCTGAACCAGTAAGGAAGTAAGTAGATTTCACCCCTGGCCCATCCTTTGTTTCCTGATTGCTTATTTGTACCCTATGACTATCATTAAGTGTTGTACCTTATGATTCTTGATGAACGTATCTTTTCTTTTATGTACATACCAAAAACAAATTCCTTGTGTGTCCAAACACACTTGGCCAATAAAAAATTCTATTCTATTCTATTCTATTCTATTCTATTCTATTCTATTCTATTCTATTCTATTCTATTCTATTCTATTCTATTCTATTCTATTCTATTCTATTCTTTGGAACATAATAGAACAGGAGCCGAGGTGGCGCAGTGGTTAGGGTGCAGTACTGCAGCTACTTCAGCTGACTGCTAATTCAGCAGATCAGTGGATCAAATCGCACCTGTGGTTCTAACAATGGTTAGAATGCAGTATTGCAGGCTACTTCTGCTGACTGTCGGCTGACTGCAATTTGGCAGTTCGAATCTCACCAGGTTCAAGGTTGACTCAGCCTTCCATCCTTCCGAGGTGGGTAAAATGAGGACCCAGATTGTTAGGGGACAATATGCTATTTAGTATACTGTCTTTGGTGTAAGCCGCCCAGAGTCCTCGGAGAGTGGGTGGCATAGAAATATGAATAATAATAATAATTAATAAATAAGCATCTTCTCCCCAGAAATGAGATGAGCCTTCACTCTTTCTGGCCTTCTGGAAGAGCGTTAATACTTGGCTTTGCCAATTAGCATGTGGGTCTAAGAATATGATGGAGTCCTGGGGATGGCTGGTGGCTTGAAGACACACTCACTATCTTTTAGCCTTTTGAATTTTGATTTGTATTTGTTTTAACTTTTGTTTTTAACATTTAAATTCTTTTTAATCTTTTATTCTTTTATTCTATGCTTTTATTCACAGATTCACACAGTTCTATTATGATATTATAAACCACCCAGAAGGTGAAATGGGCGATGTAAACATTTAAAAAACAAATAATTCCAAAACCAGGTTAAAGTGTGCCAGATGAATAGCAATAGCGCTTCAATTTATATACCGCTTTACAGTGCATTACAGCCCTCTCTAAGCGGTTTACAGAGTCAGCATATTTGCCCCCAAAGATCTGGGTCCTCATTTTACCCACCTCGGAAGGATGGAAGGCTGAGTCAACTTTGAGCCTGGTGAGATTCGAACTGTCGAATTGCAGGTAGCCAGCAGTCAGCAGAAGTAGCCTGCAGTACTGCACTCTAACCCATTTCCCGACTTCCAGTGGGCCTGGAAGGCCCGAAAAGCAGCTGGCCAGTGTGAGCTAAGCTAGGGCAATGCTTACATGCCCACAGATATGGCTCCAGGTGCCACCTGTGGCACAGATGCCATAGGTTCGCCATCACGGATATAGGCTCTCCTGCTTGGGAGTTAGACTAGAAGACCTCCAAAGTCTCTTCCAGCTCTATTCTATTCTGATTGAGAATCTCCATGAATCGAGGCCAAACTTGGCCTCCTGAACCATCGCCTAGAACTTTCTTTCCCACCTCCAGGTGTGAGCGCTCCCCTTTAACGGCTCCTCCCACAAGTCGCTGAACCAAATTTCAACAAAATCTCTTCACTTTATTCAAAAGTGTTTTTCTTGCAGCTAAGCCCGTGTCTTTCAGATAATCCGCAAGCAAATAGCTCAATTCCAGAGATGAGAAATTATCAAAGAGCATGTAACCAGCTGCCATGGCCCTGAAAAAAGGCCCTAGAAGAAACATTGGGGTTGTCTATTTTGAGTCACAATGCACCGTCCTGTTCTTCCCACCCACTCTTTAAAAGCAGACCCTTCTGACATTTCTCGCTTCATGACTGGACCGCATGAATGGGACTTGAAATATGTTTCCTGCTAAAGGATCATAAAGGGAAGGAATTATCGTATTACTAAAGAATAAGCCCGTTTACCATTTACTATCCACTTCTGAATGGATAAGAACAGCAACTCTACCGCCCACCTCCAACAAACACATGAATCATCCCGTTTCACACCGAATGGTTACTGAAAGCCCAAAGGAGTGAGTCTGCTAAAGCAAAGACTCCATCGTCCCCCACCCTCCACCCCTCTCCCCCACCCTCACCCCAAATAAATTGCAAAGTGTTATATTTAGCAATGCCTTGATGGGTTTCTGAAGTCCTGTTATACAAACAGCTGACAGTTTGGGAATGGATCCAACGACTATAGAAAATTCTTGGTGGCCTCGCAAAAAAAAATTGGACGGGGAAAAAACACTGCAAAACAGGCAGTCTGTGGACTGGATTTCTTGCTTCTCATCCCAAAAGGGAGAAGGTTGCTGTGTTAATTTTCATGCCAGAGACACTTTAAAATCTCTCGCTTTTAAATGTCCGTAGGCAGGCTGCAATGAGCACAGGGCCACATCCAGTGGTGGGATTCAAATAATTTAACAACCGCCCTAATGATTTCTTCCAACAAGTTCACCAAACTGCTCAGAAAGTTAACAACCGGTTCTCCCGAAGTAGTGTGAACTGGCTGAATCCCAACACTGGCCACGTCATGTTCCTTCTTGCACTGCTGTGTAACTGGAGCACAACCCCAATGATAAGGATAAGGGTAGGAGAGCATTTCCTCACTCAAAACATTTTCGCCCATTGTGTGCAGGGGATGCTTCCTGGATTGAAGTCAGCATCCAAGGGAGACAACATTAAATGATCCTTGGAGCACCCGTGTACATTCATCATCTTTATGTGCCCGCTTTATCCTATCATGCGCCATGGTGGCGCAGTGGTTAGAGTGCAGTACTGCAGGCTACTTCTGCTGACTGCTGGCTGCCTGCAATTTGGCAGTTCAAATCTTGCCAGGCTCAAGGTTGACTCAGCCTTCCATCCTTCCGAGGTGGGTAAAATGAGGACCCAGATTGTTGGGGGCAAATATGCTGACTCTGTAAACCACTTAGAGAGGGCTGTATATAAGTCTAAGTGCTATTGCTATTGCTATCAGTGATGGAAAACCTTTTGGACTAATGCCTAACTTAGAATACAGACTAACGAGTTGGAAGGGACCTTGGAGGTCTTCTAGTCCAATCCGCTATTCAAGCAGGAGACCCTATTCCAGGGATGGGTTCTACCAGGGGTGGGTTCTAAAATTTTTTACTACCGGTTCTGTGGGCGTGGCTTATTTTGTGGGTGTGGCTTGATGGTCATATGACAATTATTTATGATTTAGCAGAGGTACTAGTCTACCAGTCTTTTAACTGCTTGCAGAGCTGTACTGATTTATCCATTTATTTTTGCAGGCACTGGTCTACTCATGTATTTTTTTCAGGCATCGGTCTACTCATGTATTTTTGCAGGCACTGATCTACTCATGTATTTTTGCAGGCACTGGTCTACCCATTTATTTTTGCAGGCACTGCAGGACTCAGGAGGCAGCAATAGATTGGGGGTGGGGCCAAATAAAAGGTAAGAATAATGCGAGGGGCGGGGGGCACGAGGGGCGGGGAGGGCGGGGGGGGCAGAACCTGTTCGGTGACATCATATCGTCACCGCTACCAGCTCGGGAGAACCAGGCCGAACCGGGAGGAACCCACCACTAGGTTCTACTTACCT
The DNA here is from genome assembly GCF_059756535.1 of Pantherophis guttatus. Lineage (NCBI taxonomy): Eukaryota > Metazoa > Chordata > Lepidosauria > Squamata > Colubridae > Pantherophis > Pantherophis guttatus. Next base: position 11,527,250 of record NC_142068.1, read on the forward strand.
TTACTACTGGTTTGCATTGTGCCCACGCGCAGGTGCTCTCTTCTGCGCATGCGCAGATCACCTATGATGACATCTGGGTCAGTGGGCGGAGCCTCCCACCAGTTTTACTACCAGTTCTTGCGAACTGATCCAAACCGGGGGCAGCCCACCACTGCCCTATACCATTCCTGTAGTGAAGAAAGCCGTGATTCTAACAATGGTTAGAATGCAGTATTGCAGGCTACTTCTGCTGACTGTCGGCTGACTGCAATTTGGCAGTTCGAATCTCACCAGGCTCAAGATTGACTCAGCCTTCCATCCTTCTAAGAACCCGAATTGTTGAGGGCAATATGCTGACTCCGTAAACCACTTAGAGAGGGCTGTAAAGCACTGTGAAGCAGTATATAAGTTTAAGTGCTATTGCTATTGCAACTCTGGACAAATGCCTGTCCTATCTCTTCTTTAAAAAAAACCCAGTGATGGGATACCCACAATTTATTAATGACACCAATACAAACCAAGCAGCAGCACAGTAGATCAAAATCAAAAGCAATGCAGATTGAAATACAATTAGTAACCTAAGCAGTGCCCTTCTGGATTGGATCCCTGGCTCAACAAGTCCAACAGTCCGCTCTTACAGAGGCCAAACAACTCCTGTAGTCTGCCAGAAGATGGCCTTCAGAGGTAGACCCATTGCCATCAAGGCTGACATCTATTTGAGTCCCAAAACTTCTATGAAGTGGTCCAAACTTTTTTGGAAGCCAGCAAAGTAGGTAGTCAGCACCACAACTCATGGTAGCAAAAATGTAAAAGCCTGGGAAAATAGAAAGGTCTTCAGCTGGTGCTGAAATGATGGTAAATTGGTGGCACCACAAATAAAGCTGTCACCTTTATAGAGAACCATTTCACCGCCTTTGGTGAAGGACCTGGGGGAGAGCTTCATTAGAAAAAATTAAGGTCTAGGTAAGTATGTACAGTGGGAGGCACTCTTCAATAAACCCAATGGTTGTTTTTAGTCACTAACCCGTGTCCAACTCTTGGTGACCCCATGGAGCATAGCGTGACTGGATCTCCTATCCTCCACTGTCTGTTGGAGTTTTCCCAAATTCATGTTCATCGCATCAATGACCCTACCTAACCATCTCATCCTATGCCGTCCCCTTCTCCTTTTGCCTTCCATCTTTCCCACCATCAGGGTCTTTTTCATTGAGTCCTCTCTTCTCATTAGGTGGCCAAAGTATTTGAGCTTCAGCTTCAATATCTGTCCTTCCAAAGAACAATCAGGGTTGATTTCCTTTAGGATTGACTGATTGGATCTCCTTGAAGTCCAAAGGACTCTCAAGAATCTTCTCCAGCACTACAATTCGAAGGCATCAATTCTTTGGCATTCAGACTTCCTTATGGTTCAACTCTCACAGCCATGCATTACTACTGGGGAAACTATAGCTTTGATTCTAAGAACCTTGGTTGGCAAGGTAATGTCTACACTCTTTAATATGCTGTGTAGGTCAGGAGTCGGCAACCTCAAACACTCAAAGAGCCACAAAGATTCTAACTGGAAGCCACCACCCCACCCGATTCAATTCTGGAGCCAACCGGAAGTCCAGTTCCCCCACCATAGAGTCTCGTTCTAGTGCGGCATCCTTTTTCTTCTACCTGTCCTATCAATTGACCTATCAATTGTGGAGCCAACCAGAAAACCTGCCCCTTGCCATAAAATCTCCTCCTGGTACACCCTGCTTCCCGCCCCCCCCTCCCCAACCAGAAGCTTCTCTCAAAATTGTGGCACCAACCGGCAACAGGGAACTGCAGCAGAGGGATGAAGGAGCCACATGCGGCTCCAGAGCCGCGAGTTGCCAACCTCTAGTCTAGGTTTACCATAGCTTTCCTCCCAAGGAGTAAATGTCTTTTAATTTCATGGCTGCAGTGATCTTGGAGCCCAAGAAAATAAAATCTGTCACTGCTTCCACTTCTTCCCCTTCTTTTTGCCAGGAAGTGATGGAACCAGATGCCATAATCTTTGTGTTCTTGTATTTTTTTTTTATGCTGAGTTTCAAGCCAACTTTTGTACTCATCTCCTTCACCTTCATCAAGGGGCTCTTTCATTCCTCTTCACTTTCTGCACCTTAGAGAGATATTGGCTGCAATATCTGAGGTTGTTGATATAAACCCTGTTAGGATATGGTTTGAGCCTAACTAGTTGTCCAGGCAATATAAGTATACTGTAACTTTAATCTGTAAATGTATTATGTGACTTTAAAGTTTTCTTGATGATTCATTGTAATGCTGAGTCATGCTGTAATTAGGTAATCACTGGTTGTGAGGGTATTTAAGCAAGGTATTGTAACGTGTTCAGTTGCTGCTATGATATGCTGCCATTGTGTATGAAGCTGATGTGATATGCTACCAGAGTATGATATGCTGCCATAGTGAGGATTTGCTATCTGCTATCATCGTTTGATGGATCTGCTACCATCGTGGTTTGTGAACCAGAGTGAGTTTGTTATTCTAACCAACTTGGAATTTGTTTAAAGACTATGAGACTGTTTTTCTACTATAAAGTAAGCTTTTGATAAACCAGTTTGCATATCTCTTATTCATCGCTCTCAGCAACGTTTCCTTGTGCATTTACTCTGCTGGTTGGTAACACAACACCAATATCCTTAACAAACCCAACTACAGGTGGTTTAACATATAACATGGGCACACTCATAGCAGATTGGATCTTAATCTGAAGTGGATTTACATCATCACGTACATAAGTGCTCATTGAATTGGAAACTTAATATTTTACCAGCTGTTGTTGTGCTTTCCAAAATTTTCAGGATCACACGCCCCTTCTTTCCTCCATCTACGGTTCTCCAGATGGGTTGGATGGAAAGTCCCACCAATAACTATAAAAGGTCAACATTGGAAGCTGCACAAGAAAATGGAAAAGGATCCTGGGCTGTTTACTGGGCTGAGAATTTTTCAACATTTCTTGGTGGCTGGCCAAACAATTGGCAAGGATACAGAAGGAAGCATGGATAAAATAAAAAAATATCAATCCGTTTAGGAACTTTGGAGGGCAATTTGTTTGATCCAGTTTGCCTGTTATATATACAATAGGTTTTTTTTTTCCTTTCTCTGATTGCCATCCAGCAGAACTGAATACACATCTAAGTCTGCAGATTTTGGCCTGTTAATGAATCCAGAAATATTCGTCTTTGCACCTGGAACCTACAGAAAACAGGATAGCTCTTTCCCAAAAATTAACGCAATAATTGAGCAGATTATGAGGCCTATTGTCGTGTGTGTGTGTGTGTGTGTGTGTGTGTGTGTCTGTGTCTGTGTGTGTGTCTGTGTGGGGGAGGTGTGGGAGGGAAACTCACGCCAGAAGTGAGTTTCAGCAGGTTCTCACAAGTTCTGGAGAACCAGTAGCGGAAATTTTCAGTAGTTCGGAGAACCAGTAGTAAAAATTCTGACTGGCCCCACCCACATCTATTCTCTGCCTCCAAAGTCCCAGCTGATTGGGAGGAAATGGGGATTTTGCAATAACCTTCCCCTGGATTGGGGAGGGAATGGAGATTTTGCAGTAGCCTTCTCCTGCCATGCCCACCAAGCTACGCCCACCAAGCCACACCCTCAGAACCGGTAGTAAAACAATTAATAAAACCCACCACTGGTGCACACATTCAAACACTGATGTTTGGGTTCCTAAGTTAATACTGCACATCTTACAATGATATAAGGCAAGAAGCTAAGAAGCCAACCCTTAATCTTAACGTGAATTAAGCATTTTTGAAATGCCTGTTGACAGCTAGAGGAATGGCTAGAGATTCAGTGGGCCCGAGGTGATCTGAATTCAAAATACATGCAGGTTAAAATATCAATAAGGAGGATATTTGCAGGTCAAGGTTGTAATGAGTAGTCCTTGGTGCTCTCTGAGCTTGGTTGTGTTGGGGTTAAATATTGTACGATCATCTCTAGTATTATTGTATTGTAAGAATTGATTCTCAGCGACCATTGAAGACTGTCTGCTACTGAACGTATCTCAAGATGTTTGAGAAATGATAGCTCAATATGTTTTTGTATTTGTATGACTAAAGATAACCCACAGCATTTATTCTTGCTAAAATTAAATGCTCTACAATGGGGGTGTCAAACCAGTGGTGGGTTCCTCCCGGTTCGGCCCGGTTCGGCCGAGCCAGTAGCGGTGACGATATGACATCACTGAACCTGTTCTCTTTGTTCGGGAGCTGGGCCCTCCCACACACACACACCCGCGTTATTTTTACCTTTTATTTGGCCTCGCCCCCAATTTTTTGCTGCCTCCCGAGTCCCAGCTGATCGGCTGGAAGGAAAAAACTGTTTAAACTCTTGCCACGGGGCTTCAAAAGGCCTCCCTACAGCTGATCAGTGTTAAAAGGCATTGTGGTGGTAGACCAGTGCGCTTGAAAAACAAATGGGTAGACCGGTGCCTCCAAGAACAAATGGGTAGACCGGTACAGCTCTGCAAGCAGTTAAAAGCCTGGAAGACCAGAACCTCTGCTAAATCCTAAAGAATTGTCACATGACCATCAAACCACGCCCACAAAATAAGCCACACCCACAGAACCGGTAGTAAAAAGCCGGTTCTAGACTGTACTATCAAGAGCCTTGGTAGTACAGTGGTTTAAAGCACCCTGTTATTAAGACCAGCTGTCTGCAATTACTGCAGGTTCGAATCTCGCCAAAGCTCAAGGTTGACTCAGCCTTCCATCCTTTCTAAGGTAGGTAAATTGAGGACCCAGTTGTGGGGGCAATAAGCTGACTTTGTATAAATATACAAAAGGATGAAGGCTATTGCTTAGCGCATTGTAAGCCGCCCTGAGTCTCCGGAGAAGGGCGGCATATAAATCAAATTAAAAAAAAAAAATTTAGAACCCACTCCTGTGTCAAACTCAAGGCCTGCAGGCTGGATCCGGCCCGCGGGGGTGTTTAGATCTGGCCCAAGGGGACGCCCTGGAAACGGCAAAGACCGCAGTGCCTCTGCCAGCGAAAATGGAGCTCGGGAGGGTGGGCCTCCTGAGCTCCGTTTTTGCTGGCAGAGGGTTCCAGAAGGCCGTCGCAGCCAAAAACGGAGCCCGTTTTCACTGGCAGAGTGCTCAGGACACAACAGGCGCCCCCGACATGAGAGACGTTGATCTGGCTGCACCCACCTTGGCCACGCCCACCCCAGCCCCCCAAGGTCAAACACAACCCTGATGCGGCCCTCAGTGAAATCGAGTTTGACACCCCTGCTCTACAAGTTAATGGTTTCACACAAATGATAGTAATATTCTGGCCTATGGACTGCCTTGATGGGATCAATCCAGGGGTGAAATACTCCCGGTTCGGACCGGATCGCCCGATCTGTTAGCGATGGAGGCGGGTGGTTCGGAGAACCGGTAGCAAAAATTCCTGCCCTGTCCCCCCATGCCCAACTGAGCCGCACAATCATCAGAGGCTTTTTTTTTACATTTAAAAGTATTTTTTCTACAACCTCTTCCACCGGAAAAATGCTTTTAAAAGTAAAAAAAAAAAAAGCCTCTGATGATCGCGCGGCTCAACTGGGATCGTCAAAGGCTTTTAAAACAAAAAAAGCCTCTGCTGATCAGGCAAACCCTTTTTTTCTTTCAAATGCCTCTGACAATCCAAGCTGAGTTGCCTGATCGTCAGAGGCATTTAAAAGAAAAAAAGCCTCTGACGATCAGGCAACTCAGCTGGGATCGTCAGAGCCTTTTGAAAGCATTTTTTTACAACCTCTTCGCCGAAGAGGTTGTAGAAAAAATGCTTTTAAAAGTTAAAAAAAATTGGCCACACCCACCCAGTCACATTACTCCCCCCCACCAAGTCACGCCCACAGAACCGTTAGTAACATATTTTAGATTTCACCACTGGATCAATCCCAGTTCTTATTATTCCCTTGAATCTTAGACTTGGAAGGGATCTCTAACTCCTGGCCCACTATCTGCTGAGCCTGGAAATCTGATGCATGGACCTCCAGATTTTGGGTTTAAATGCCCTCTAATAAAAGACTTCTCACTGTCACCATGTCTCAAAGCTAGTATCAATTTGAGTATAGTACAGGTAGTCCTCAACTTGCAACAGTTCATTTAGTGATCATTTGAAGTTACAACGGCATTGAAAAAAGTGACTCGTGATCGTTTTTCATGGTTACGATTGTTGTAGCATCTCCATGGTCATCACGTGATCAAAATTCGGATGCTTGGCAACTGGCATGTATTTATGACGGTTGCAGTGTCCCAGGGTCACATTATCCCCTTTTACAACCTTCTGACAAGCAAAAGTCAATGGGGAAGCCAGATTCACTTAACAACCGTGTTATTCAGGGGTAAAATCCAGCAGGTTCTGACAGGTTCTGGAGAACCAGTAGCGGAAACTTTGATTAGTTTGGAGAACCGGCAAATACCACCTCTGGCTGGTCCCAGAGTGGGGAGGGAATGGGGATTTTGCAGTATCCTTCTCCTAGAGTGGGGTGGGAATGGGATTTTGCAGTATTCTTCCCCTGAAGTGGGGAGGGAATCGGGATTTTGTAGCATCCTTCCCCTGGAGTGGGGTGGGAATGGGGATTTTGCAGTATCCTTCCCCTTGGAGTGGGGAGGGAATGGAGATTTTGCAGTATCCTTCCCCTTGGAGTGGGGAGGGAATGGGGATTTTGCAGTATCCTTCCCCTGGAGTGGGGAGGAATGGAAATTTTGCAGTATCCTTCCCCTGGAGTGGGGAGGGAATGGGGATTTTGCAGTATCCTTCTCCTGGAGTGGGGAGGGAATGGGGATTTTGCAGTATCCTTCCCCTGGCGTGGGGAGGGAATGGAGATTTTGCAGTATCCTTTCCCTGGCGTGGGGAAGGAATGGAGATTTTGCAGTATCCTTCCCCTTGGAGTGGGGAGGGAATGGGGATTTTGCAGTATCCTTCCCCTGGAGTGGGGAGGGAATCGAGATTTTGCAGTATCCTTCCCCTTGGAGTGGGGAGGGAATGGGGATTTTGCAGTATCCTTCCCCTGGCGTGGGGAGGGAATGGGGATTTTGCAGTATCCTTCCCCTGGAGTGGGGAGGGAATGGGGATTTTGCAGTATCCTTCCCCTGGAGTGGGGAGGGAATGGGGATTTTGCAGTATCCTTCCCCTGGGGTGGTGAAGGAATGGAGATTTTGCAGTATCCTTCCCCTTGGAGTGGGGAAGGAATGGAGATTTTGCAGTATCCTTCTCCTGGAGTGGGGAGGGAATGGGGATTTTGCAGTATCCTTCCCCTGGAGTGGGGAGGGAATGGGGATTTTGCAGTATCCTTCCCCTGCCATGCCCACCAAGCCACACCACACCTACCAAGCCACCCCCACAGAACCGATAGTAAAAAAAAAATTGAATTTCACCACTGATGTTACTAACTTAACGACTACAGGGATTCATTTAGGAACTGTGGCAAGAAAGGTCCTAACATGGAGCAAACCTCACTTATAACAAATGTCTCCCTTAGCCAAGAAAAAACATTGGGCTCATTTGTGGTCATAAGTCGAGGACTACCTGCAAATAAAATTGGGAAACTTCACCTATGAACGATTCCCGACCCCCCCCCCCCCCGCAACCCTCACTAGCTCTTGCGTCAAAGGAACTGTTGAGAGTTTCCACTTCATCTCATCTTCTGGTTCCTGCAATTTTCGCCCTCCCTCCGGTAACCAAGGTGAGATGGCATCTTGCCCCGTCTTCCTGGGTGGCTTCAAGTTGTTGGCTTTGAATTTTTCCCTTTCACGGTGCTGAGCTGGGCTGATTCTCCTGTTGCAGAAAGGAAATACAGCGAGAGAATAATAGAAAAAGGGGGAAGGGGGGGTCGGGTTGCTAGCTGAAAGGCATTTTTTTGTGCCCCTCCATTGAAGCATGTCTGGCCCTATGGAGAAACGACACTGAAGACACATGCCTGGTGGCCCAACATCCCAGCTGCTGGGGATGTCAGCGACAAGGCTGCCCAAGGTACAGAAGTGTCCTGAGGCAGACTGTTCCGCAGTCAAACCGCTGATAGCATCTTTCCAGTCGTTTGAACCTGTCAGTTCAGGTCTTGGCCTCTGGATGAACAGGAAACAAATTGGCTTCATCATCTCTGTGACAGCTCTTCAAATATGCAAAGATGGTATCATATTGCCTGTTAATCATCTTTCCCCCAGGTTAAATATACCCAACGCCTTCAATCTTTTGTTTTAATACGGTTCATTTTCTTAAAGCAGTAGGATAAGGTGAGGCAAAGGCGTTCGCCGGTTGTCCGTTTATTTTACGGAATTGAAAAAATAAAATAAAATAGGAGTATGCATTTATTTGTTGAGGCTGCTTCGGTCCAAGAGGACTCTGTGCAATTTCCATTCCCTTGTATAGTAAAACGATTGGAATATAGCAATGTGGTTATAAAATTAAACAAAATACAAAATAATTTTTTTACAAGTGATTAAAGACTAAACAAGGTACCGCAAAAATAAAACATCCAATCACAGACTAGGGTGGGACTGATTCAGGGGTGGGCTTCAAAAATTTTAGTAAGGGGTTCTCTGCCCGGTGGGCGTGGCCATGGTGGGCGTGGCCTAGTCTGCCTCCTGCACCACAGTGGGGGGTGGCGTTTTTGCCCTTCCCTGGCGCTGGAGGCTTTTCTCGAGCCTCCGGGAGGGTGAAAATGGCCTCCCCAGGCTCCGGAGGCCCTCTGGAGGCCGGAAACGGGCCCGTTTCTGCCCTTCCCGAACTTCCAGTAGGCCTGTTTTTCACCCTCTCTGAGCCTCCGTGTGTGGCATGCACTTACCTGTATCCAAAACGGGCCACATGGGGACTCCTGGGAGGGGCGGGGCAGGGGCGGTGGAGCCAACCAGGAGTGGGATTTGAGGGTTCTCCGAACTGCACAGAATCTTAGCTAGAGGTTTCCTGAACCCCTGCAAACCCCCAGCAGCCCCACCCCTGGACTTATTTATCCTAGATCCCTACTTAGGGTTTAAAAAAACAACAACAACTAAATTTTAGTGGCTCTCCTAAAATATAATGAGAGGAGATGATGAGCTAGGCAGATCTTGTGGGGTGGGGGAGGCTATCCCAGAGAAATGGGGTCATCATAGGCCAACCTTGACTCCTCAGGTGCTATAGATAACAGTCCCTAATGGACTACGAACCTAACCTACTCAAACGAGCCTTGGTGGTGCAGTGGACTAAAGTGCTGTTAAGTAGCACTTAGCTGCCAGCTGCCGGCAATTACTGTGACTTCAAATCTCACCAGGCTCAAGGTTGACTCAGCCTTCCATCCTTCCGAGGTAGGTAAAATGAGGACCCGGATTGTAAGGGCAATTAGCTGACTTTGTATAAAAAAGAACACTGCTGGGGGTGGTGGGGCAAAAGCCCTACTAAGCAGGTATATACAAAAGTATGAAGGCTATTGCTTAACGCATTGTAAGCCGCCCTGAGTCTCCGGAGAAGGGCGGCATATAAATCGAACCAATAAATAAACAAACAACAGGAGCCTTGGTAGTACAGTGGTCTAAGGCACCCTGTTATTAAGACCAGCTGCCTGCAATTACTGCAGGTTCGAATCTCGCCAAGGCTCAAGGTTGACTCAGCCTTCCATCCTTTCTAAGGTAAGTAAATTGAGGATCCAGTTGTGGGGGCAATAAACTGACTTTGTATAAATATACAAAAGTATGAAGGCTATTGCTTAACGCATTGTAAGCCGCCCTGAGTCTCCGGAGAAGGGCGGCATATAAATCAAATAAACAAACAAACAAACAAACAAACAAACAAACAAACAAACAAATAAATAAATAAATAAATAAATAAATAAATGTACTAGCTTGGCAGAAGAAAATGAGAGAGGTCAGATCCAAAGATATCCTGGCTTTTTTCCATACAGGGTTTTAAAAGTGAAAAGAAAGAACCAACCAATCAATGTCCTCCAGAAGCCAACTAGGCAGCTTTCCAAATAGGAGGAGAAGAACTTCAGGATGTCCATCCCTACTTGAGCAGCTATATTCTGGACCAGTTGAAGTTTCCAGATGGAAACTTTGTAGAGTTGATTGCGATCATCCAAATGGAGGTGATTAAGGCATGAGTGGTAGCAAGCAGAATCATTCATTGGCATCCTTCAGTCTCAAGAGACTATGGTATCGTGCTCTGGAAAGAGGTCCTAAAACAGCATCTGGTGTGACTAAAAAGGCCAATTCGAGAGTGGCCATCCCTTCCACGCTGAGGGCAGATATATTCCGTCCCCTGCCCAGCCCCCAGATTTCACTGGTTCCGGGACTGCCTCTTTGCCTCAGCCTGCCGAACAAGTGTCTCTTTGAATTGGAGAAGGCCATGCTGCGTCTTTAGCCTCCAAGCTGAATGATCAGAGGTCAAGGTTTCCCAGTTGTTAATGTCCATTCCCAGGGCCTTTAGATCCTTCTTGCAGATATCCTTATATCGCAGCTGTGATCTTACATCTACTACTGGAAAAGTAAGCAGAATAGAACAGAACAAAATAACCAAGTTGGGAGGGACCTTGGCAGTCTTCTAGTCCAACTCCCTGTTCAGGAAACCCCCTGCTCAGAAAACTTACTGTCCCACTGCTCAGGAAACTCTATGCTATTTCTCAAGTAGGAGACCCTATACCATTTAAGACAAATGGCTGTCCAATCTCATCTTTAAAAAATCCAGTGTTGGAGCACCCATAACTTTTGAAGGCAAGTGGTTCTACTTATTAATTGTTCTCACTGTCAGGAAATTTCTCCTTCATTCCAGGTTGCATCTCTCCTTGATTAGTCTCCATTCATTGTTTCTTGTCCTGCTTTTGGGTGCTTTGGAAAATAGGTTGAGCCTCCCTTCTTCTTAATGGCAGCCCCTTAAATATTGAAACACTGCTATCGTACTATCCTCCACCTTTTCATTAAACTAGACATACCCAATTCCTGCAACCGTTCTTCATAAGTTTTAGTCCCCGGGTCTTTAATCATCTTTGTTGCTCTTCTCTGCACTCTTTCTAGAGTCTCGGCATCTTTTTTATATTGTGGCAACCAAAACTGGATGCAATATTCCAAGTGTGGCCTTACCAAGAGATTATAAAGTGGTATTAATACTTCATGTGATCCCGATTCTATCCCTCTGTTAACGCAGCCTAGGATTGTGTTGGGTTTTTTGGCAGCTGCAGCACGCTGCTGGCTCATATTTAACTGATTGTCCACTAGGACTGCAAGATCCTCTCGCAATTACTATTATTGAGCCAGGTGTCCCCTATGCTATACTGATGCATTCGGTTTTTCTTGCCTGAATGTACAGCCTAAGTTTTAGGTTTAGGTTTTATTAAATTTGTATACCGCCCTACTCCCGAAGGACTCAGGGCGGTGAACAGGCACAGGATAAAATACAGAAATACAAAAGTTAAAGACAATTTAAAACCAAATTAAATAATATTGGCCCACGACAATTAAAATCCCAATAAATTTAAAACAAATTAAAATTGCGATTTAAAATTTAAAAGAAAGGGGAGCCTAACTTTTCTCACCATTGATTTTCATTTTGTTAGCTAGGGCCCAGTGTTCAAGTCTGTCAAGATCCTTCTGTATCTTGAGCCGATCTTCTGGAGTGTTGGCTATTCCTGCCATCTTGTAAGATTGTGAAAATTCTGCATCGGCCCCTTTGAAACAGCTTTTAGCAACTGATCCCAGCATCTTGCATCATGTGAAATATCATGATCAGACACTGGCAATTTGAATTTCTTGCATTTTAAATGTAACCTTGACACAGTTCAGAAGGTAGGGATGTCCACCGCAACATGCAAAGCAGGGATGAAATCCAGCAGGTTCTGACAGGTTCTGGAGAACCGGTAGCGGAAATTTTGAGCAGTTCAAAGAACTGGTGGCGGAAATTTTGAGTAGTTTGGAGAATTGGCAAATACCACCTCTGGTTGGCCCCAGAGTGGGGTGGGAATGGAGATTTTGCAATATCCTTCCCCCAGGAGTGGGGTGGGAATGGGGATTTTGCAATATCCTTCCCCCAGGAGTGGGGTGGGAATGGGGATTTTGCAATATCCTTCCCCCAGGAGTGGGGTGGGAATGGGGATTTTGCAGTATCCTTCCCCTGGAGTGAGTTGGGAATGGGGATTTTGCAGTATCCTTCCCCTGGAGTGAGTTGGGAATGGAGATTTTGCAGTATCCTTCCCCTGGAGTGAGTTAGGAATGGAGATTTTGCAGTATCCTTCCCCTGGAGTGGGGTGGGAATGGGGATTTTGCAGTATCCTTCCCCTGCCATGCCCACCAAGCCATGCCCACCAAGCCACGCCCACAGAACTGGTAGTAAAAAAAATTGGATTTCGCCACCGGTTCAAGCATATGAAAAACAACATTAGGGACTGTGCAGTATCTTGGTATATGCTGCACTTGATGGCCACTTGAGAGAGTTGCCTTGAGTTGAGTTCCTGTGTTGTCTTCCATAGTCCCATTGAGTTCTTGAAGAAGTCACTTGTTTAACTGGTATGTGGCTTGAAGGCATAAATCTGCTCAGCCTGGCAAGCGATCTGGTTTAAGAATTCTAAGGTTGATCCCTTGGAGATGAAAAAAAAAGGACATACTGTATATCATGAAATTAGGATGGATACCCCTCTGATTTATATATATGCATCCAGGAGGTAAATTCAAAAGATGTGTGTTGCATCATGATGTCATCAGACCCGTCTTCATTGACTGTCCTGCCCATATGAGGCAAGAAGCTTGCCCACCCTCCCTTCAGAGGGATTTCCATGCACCTAAAAAGCGATACGTGCCATTGATGTGCTCCAAAGTTGCACCGCCATGCTTTGGCTAGCATATCAAGGGCTATACATCAAAAATTTTAGGGGGGAAGAGCTATGGATGAATTTGGGAGATGTTTTAGGGATTTTAAGAAGAAAATGGGTACCACCCATCTAAAAGACCTACTGTATGTCCCGAAGGTGCTTTTTCAAGAAGAACTGGACTTTCTTTCTTTAAGACATTTCACTTCTCATCCAAGAAGCTTCTTCAGTTCCGGTGGAATGTTGGGGAATGGAAGGATTTGTGTTCCTTGCAGTCCTTCCATTCTACACAATTCAGTCAGAACTGAAGAAGCTTCTTGGATGAGAAGTGAAATGTCTTCAAAGAAAAAAAACCACAAAGTCCGGTTGTCTCTTGAAAAAGCACCTTTCGGACCTGGATATCTGAGAATCTCCTGTGTACTATTTTACCCAGGGTGAAATCCAGCAGGTTCTGACAAGTTCTGGAGAACCGATAGCGGAAATTTTGAGTATTTCGGAGAACCGGCAAATACCACCTCTGGCTGGCCCCAGAGTGGGGTGGGAATTGAGTTTTTGCAATATCCTTCTTCCAGGAGTGGGGAGGGAATGGAGATTTTGCAGTATCCTTCTCCTGCCATACCCACCAAGCCACACCATGCCCACCAAGCCACGCCCACAGAACTGGTAGTAAAATGTGGAGTTCACCACTGATTTTACCCCTCCAGTCATATACCCAATGTAAAATAAAATCCCACTGTCAACCCTGAAGCTATCCTGACTGAAGCCATTTTGAGACTTCAGTGCTGACACACTGGAGCCGAGGGATAGGGATGGGGGAATAGATAGTTGAGGTAGTATAGTCAAAACAAAATACTTTCTCTTGGGAACCAAGGACATTCTTGCAGGTGTTCGGAAGGAGAGGACCAATGTCACCTAGCAACTGGACTCCTATCCTGATTGGCCCATGTGACTGGGTTTTGGGGGTTTTTTTGCTTTAATTTATATGCCGCCCTTCTCCAGAGACTCAGGGCGGCTTACAATGCATTAAGCAATAGCCTTCATACTTTTGTATATTTATACAAAGTCAGCTTATTGCCCCCACAATCTGGGTCCTCATTTTACCTACCTTTGAAAGGATGGAAGGCTGAGTCAACCTTGAGCCTGGTGAGATTTGAACTTGCAGTAATTGTAGGTAGCTGGCAGCTAAGTGCTACTTAACAGCACTTTAGTCTGCTGCACCACCAAGGCTCATTTGAGTAGGTTAGGTTCCTAATCCTTTAGGGACTGTTATCTATAGCACCTGAGGAGTCAAGGTTGGCCTATGATAACCCCATTTCTCTGGAATAGCCTCCCCCACCCCACAAGATCTGCCTAGCTCATCATCTCCTCTCATTATATTTTAGGAGAGCCACTAAAATGTTGTTGTTGTTGTTATTTTAAACCCTAAGTAGGGATCTAGGATAAATAAGTCCAGGGGTGGGCTGCTGGGGGTTTATATGCCGCCCTTCTCCAGAGACTCAGGGCGGCTTACAATGCGTTAAGCAATAGCCTTCATTCTTTTGTATATTTATACAAAGTCAGCTTATTGCCCCCACAAACTGGGTCCTCATTTTACCTACCTTTGAAAGGATGGAAGGCTGAGTCAACCTTGAGCCTGGTGAGATTTGAACTTGCAGTAATTGCAAGCAGCAGATGTTAATAACAGTGCTTTAGTCCACTGTACTACAGGCTCTTGGGAAAGTGACAAACTTTTACTTTTAATTAGGTGAAAACCGCGGGAATACTCAGAGTTGGTTTTCACCAGCCTGTGCCAATATAACATATCTGATAAACTTATTCTTTGTGGAACCTACCTGCCTCGGAGTTTTGTTTGCTACGTGTATATTACTTGGAACCCTGACACCCAGATTTTTAGCATACATGCTTGGAGAGAGTTCAGGAAGCAACCAAAGGGATTAAGATATATAATCCCCCCCCCTCCACCCGCTGCATTTTTCCACCTCTGGCCTAAAGCTTTGCAGTACATCACTGCACTGGGAAATTTGCTGCATGTTGAATCAGCCTATTTAGCAAGCAATTACGCAACAGGCACCATGCAGCGTACACCCGGCTTCCCAGGGAGAATAATGCACTAATTCAGGATAAACAAGGTAATTCAGGCAAGGTAATAGATTAAAAAAAAAAAAAGAATTGAAGTATTTCAGAGAACAGGAAATCAATGGGGAAAAAAATATAACTCTGGCTAATAAAGACCCTGCTCAATTAGTTAACTATCTCTTGCTTGAAGCAATTCATCTCAAGAGCTGTTTTTCTTTTTTTCATTTATTTTTTTTTTCCAAGAATGTTCCACTTTTATGTTAAAGGAGGCTTATTAGTGCCGGGGAAAGAATTTTTTTCCTACCGGTTGTCGTTTAAGATAATGACAGAATTTGCTTTAGAAAATGTTTCAAAAAGAAAAAAGAAAGAAAGAAAGAAAGAAAATTCAGAATTTATTTAATTTTGAAGTGGCCAAGGGCACCATGACGCTATCTTATTTTTTATATATACACTATCCTCACTGTAGAGTTTTCAGCCTCTGCTTTCTCGTGATCCCATCGCTTTTCTCAAGCAAGACTTCCCAAGGGCAATACCTGCTATTGGGGGGGGGGGGAAATGGGGTAGAACTTCTTCTTCCTGAGTTCCTCAGAATTTAGAATAACCGAGTTGGAAGGGACCTTGGAGGTCTTCTAGTCCAACCCCCTACTTAGGCAGCAACCCTATACCATTTCAGACAAATGGTTGTCCAATCTCATCTTTAAGATGAGTGGCATGGCTTGGTGAGCATGGCTTGGTGGGCGTGGCAGGGGAAGGATACTGAAAAATCCCCATTTCCTCCCAATCAGCTGGGATTTGGGAGGCAGACACTAGATGGGGGCGAGGCCAGTCAGAATTTTTACTACCCGTTCTCCAAACTAGAGGTGGTATTTTTCGGTTCTCCGAACTACTCAAAATTTCCGCTATCGGTTCTCCAGAACCTGTCAGAACCTGCTGGATTTCATCCCTGACTGGCTGCCATCTCATTAGGTGTCATATATGTCTTTGCAGATCTACCAGATCTGAGGGGCAAGAATCCAGCTGATCATCAGAAGACCACTAGTTGTTTTCTGAACTTCTTTGCTCCCATCTAATGGATGTTGGATATTTGCAGCCCTAATCTACAGCAACATTAAACTGCCCTACATCAGACTGTGCAAATCGATGCTCTTTAATAATTGAATGCTGTGCTTCTTACCTTACAAACTATTTAGTACCTGAAATCTCAGTATTCAGTCCTCCCACAATGCTCTCCAATAAAGTTCAAGTCACTCTGATCTCATTAGCTGCTCCAATGCGCTGATTTCTTTCGCAGTTTGGTTAGCTTCTTTAAAGCCGGTTTCCAGCCATAGGACTACCAATCCCCCATTCTCTTCTGCCGGTCTCATGCTGAATATTTATCAGTATTTTCACTTCACTGATGGGCTTGTTCAGTGGCTAAGTTCAGTGTCTTCACGACTTCATGGACCATAGCACGCCAGGCCCCTCCACTGCCTCCTGGAGTTTTTCCAAATTCATGTTCATTGCATCATTGATCATCCATCATTGATGGAGAGTTTTGTAAAAATTGGATATAAAGAAGCTTGTTAGAAAATTAAACATGAATAAACTTCCATAGGGGAAGTTCTCCTACTTTCTGTTTGGTGATATAATTAGCTCTTTCGTCAGGAAGGGTAGGGAAGGGAAGGGAGGGGAGGGGAGGGAAAGGGAAGGGAAGGGAGGGGAGGGAGGGGAAGGGAAGGGAAGAGAAGGGAGGGGAAGGGAGGGAAGGGGAGGGGAGGAAAGGGAAGGGAAGGGAAGGGAGGAGAGGGGAGGGAAAGGGAAGAGAAGGGAGGGAAAGGGAAGAGAAGGGAGGGGAGGGGAGGGGAGGGGAAGGGTAGGGAAGGGAAGGGAAGGGAAGGGAAGGGAAGGGAAGGGAAGGGAAGGGAAGGGAAGGGGAAGGGAAAGGGATTAGGGAAGTGGGGGAAGGTCGAAGGGCAAAGGGTGAACAGGGAAAGAAGAAGAGGAAAGGGGGACTGGGGAAGGGAAGTGCAAAGAGTTTATTATATCATATTAAAAACATATTTTCCCTTCTAATTAGCTTCTTCATATCTTGTTCATATCAGTCACCAGACGCATCTAACCTGCTGAAATTAATTCTGCGGAACAATAGGCAAGAGTTTCCAAGACCTTATCCTATTACCTTTTGATACCAAATTAACCGTGGTTTTTCCACTCTCATAATGATCCTCTGACTCTTTCTGTCCTGTGTGTTGCTGGCAAAGAATGACAGATTAAATTTGAGTGCAAGGAAAGAATGAGAGAGATCACTTTTTAACCTGCCAGAGTTCCTATATTATTAAAGGGATCTGGATGTCTACTAAAAATAGTCGAATCTAGGTTTCCGTTACAGGACCAATGCCACTATAATTTAAAGCCCATCTGATGGAGGAGGAGGAGGAGGAGGAGGAGGAGGAGGAGGAGGAGGAGGAGGAGGAGGAGGAGGAAGAGTGGTAAAGCTAAAGGAATACTATCTCAGCTGAAGGAAATCACCTAAAAATAGTGCCAGGCTTAATACTACAAAAAGAATTGTTAGTGACCATAACACTGATTTACAATTAGCACATTAAGAAAGAGGGAAAGAGGTAAAGAAAGAATATAGCTAGGTAGAACATGGGAGAAGTCCAACCCTGTCCACAAATGATGTGTTCCCTTGGGCCTAATGATACATGAAATCCATGTTTACCATTTTGCTACAGCATCTAGATCAAGATCAAGAGGGAAACTCATCAAGGAGAAAACCAACCTACGGACTAAGGAGAAATTTCCTGACAGTAAGAATAATTTATCAGTGGAACGACTTGCCTCCAGAAGTTGTGGATTCTCCAACACTGGACATTTTTAAGAAGAGATTGGGCAACCATTTCTCTGTTATTCTGTTATTCTATTCTGTTATTCTGTTATCCTCAACTTTGTTGGGTAGGGTAAATTTTAACAGATTAACAGAGTTGGAAGGGACCTTGTAGGTCATCTAGTCCAACCCCCACCCAAGCAGGAGACCCTACACCATTTCTGACAAATGGTGATCCAGTTTCTTCTTGAAAGCCTCCAATGATGAAGCTCCCACAACTTCTGATGGCAAAGCTGTTCCAGCTGTTTTCACTGTCAGAAAATTTCTCCTTATTTCTAGGTTGAATCTCTCCTTAATCAGTTTCCATCCATTGTTCCTGTCCGGCCTTCAGGTGCCTTGGAAAATAGCTTGACCCTTTCCTCTCTGTGGCAGCCTCTCAAATATTGGAAGACTGCTATCCTGTTTCCCCTGGTCCTTCACTGGACTAGCCATGCCCAATTCCTGCAACCGTTCATCGTATGTTTTAGCCCCCAGGTCCCCTAATCATCCTGGTTGCTCTTCTCTGCACTCTTTCTGGAGTCTCAACATCTTTTTTATAATGTGGTGACCAAAACTGGATGCAGTATTCCAAGTGTGGTTTTACTAAGGCTGTGAGGCAGTGAGAGGCAAAGGAGAGCTGTAATCTTAACAACATGCCCTGGGCACTCTCACTATCACAAAATGGTGTGACCAAACACAAATCGATGTTTTCCAGAATGCAAATAGATGGACAACAAAAGACAGAAAGATTTATTCCTAGAGCGCCCAGATTAACCATACTCTCTCAGATACCCCGAGGTTCATTCCCTAGCAACCACACATAGCAATTCTGCTAAGAAATCACTGCCACTTATTAGCTGTAGATTTTTTTTTCCTCCTCAACTATATCTGCTGATCCAGTTCTACAGAGGAATTATTGAGTCTGTCATCTGCACCTCTATAACTGTCTGGTTTGGTTCTGCAGCCCAACAAGACAGACACAGACTTCAGAGGATATTTAGAACTGCAGAAAAAAAAACAATGGCTACGAACCTGCCTTCCATTGAGGACCTGTATACTGCACAAGTCAAAAAGAGGGCTGTGAAAATATTTACACATCCCTCACATCCTGGACATAAACTGTTTCAACTCCTACCCTCAAAATGACGCTATAGAGCACTGCACACCAGAACAACTAGACACAAGGACAGTTTTTTTCCGAACGCCATCACTCTGCTAAACAAATAATTCCCTCAACACTGTCAAACTATTCACTAAGTCCGCACTACTATTAATCTTCTCATCGTTCCCACCACCCATCTCCTTCCACTTATCATTGTATGACTGTAACTTTGTTGCTTGTATCCTTACGATTTATATTGATATTGTTTCCTGATTGCTTATTGGTTCCCTATGACTATCATTAAGTGTTGTACCTTATGATTCTTGACTAATGTATCTTTTCTTTTATGTACACTGAGAGCATATACACCAAGACAAATTCCTTGTGTGTCCAATCACACTTGGCCAATAAAGAATTCTATTCTATTCTAAATATATCCCTAACAGGTACAATGTTCTAATGCACTCTAAAATGTGTGTGCAAAGAGGTCAAATGGATCTACTGAGTCCATATTGAAGACTTAGGATGAGGTACTTCTTAGGTTTTTTTTAAAAAAATGATAAATATGAGAGGCCATCTTAGAGAAGGCCAAGTTGGGTTTGTTCAACATCTACTGTGAATTCAGACATGTTGAAAATTGTGATGTTTCAGGGAGGAATTCCAAACACAGCCTCCTTCTCTAGGACTAAATATACAGTTATATTGATCATTAAAAGACATGACACTCTTCTTTCCTTCAATGATGGACCAGATGAACCACGTCAATCAGAATAGAGCTGGAAGAGACCTCGGGGGTCTTCTAGTCCAACCCCCTGCTCAAGCAGGAGAGAGAGGCTGTTTCCTTTTGCTCAATTATAGAAATTCACAAATCCATAAATCAGGTAGAATATCTTGCTTTGCATGTAGGATATCCTAGTTCAGTGTTCATCTTCTGTACAGATAGAGACAATATTTATTATTTTATTTTATTAACCATATTAATCATATGCCGCCCACTCTCCAAGGACTCTGGGCGTCTTACAACAATCGACAGTATACTAAATAGCATATTGCCCCCAACAATCTGGGTCCTCATTTTACCCACCTTGGAAGGATGGAAGACTGAGTCAACCTTGAGCCGGTGAGATTTGATCTGCTGATCTGCTAAACTAGCAGTCAGCTGAAGTAGCTGCAGTACAACACTTTAACCACTGTGCCACCTCAGCTCTATATATCTCTGGAGTTATTTATTCAACATATTTATTTATTTATTTATTCACTCACTCACTCACTCACTCACTTATTTATTTATTATGTATTTATTTATTTATGGAATTAATATGCCATTGTCAGGCTTCGAGGTCATCTCAAATAAATTGCATTTCAAACAAAGTCTTTGAAGAAAAATTCCCATTCATTAAGCACGACATTCTACCTCCGACTCATCGAAGCCAACACTGACTTCCAGACCCAAACCCCTCCCTTTCCGTTCCCCACTCCCCTGCACTCATTGGCCATCTTCCAAGTCATTCTACCCCTAATCTACTGCTCCAGCTCAAAGGAATTTCCCCCCTCCCATCCCATCTCCTGGGGATATTATCTCCAGGGAAAATAAGTAGGTGAAAAGTCAAACGTCCTTTTCCAGATGCCTCCACTTCTCCTTCTTATGTCAGCACTAGAGTAAATGCAGCTTGAAGTGCTGACATCCAGCCCCTCCCCCTTCATTCATTCACCCAGAATCATTTTTCAGAATGAGATAGGTGGCATATATTTAATAAATAAATAAACAAACCCTTGCATACCATCAGCTAGCAGGACGAAAAAAAATCAGTTTTGCAAGTTCGACAAGCAAAGAGTACAGCCTACCATTAACATCGTCCTGTATTTCTCATATCACCTTAGTCTTAACACGTTTGTGGGATCACATTTTACAAGAGTTTTGTCAGTGCTTAAATACTAAGCACTCTCGCTACTGCTTTGAGAATATGGAGAAAGTGTAGAATCCTAAAACAGGTGGAAAGTATTATTCAGATTTAGCAATGTAGTTTTCATATAAACCTTGAAGGTTGAAAATCCCAGGCTTTGCAGCTTTGTGCTTAAGGTGAACGTATATCTGCTATCCCATAGTAGCAGTACATAGTAAATATGGCCCTTTCTTGAGAAAACTTTCCATGGATCTATCAGTGCAAGGAACCATGACAACACCATGAGCTGATAGGCGAAGTTTCTTTATTGCTACTTGCCCATTTACAGGAATTTATTTATTTATTTATTTTATTAAATTTGTATACCGCCCTTCTCCTGCTGGACTCAGGGCGGTGCACAGCCAAAATAAAAAACATCCCAATACAAAATTTAAAATTTGTTAAAAGAATTACACACTTTGGCCCAAAATTTAAAACATCCCAACTAAAACCCATAGACAATTAAAAACTAACATCTCAAAAAGGACTCTCCCTAGACTAGCTGTACTCTCCAGAGAACAATCAGATAATCTCTTTAGGGAGCTCTTTTTGGTGGGGGGGTGGAATGTCAGGGCTTTGACTCTTCCTCCCCTGCAGGGATTCCATACTAGCCAGTCTCTGAACACCACCCCACACTTCCACAGATTCCACCACAGTTCATGGACTGTGTTATGTAAGTTTGGGGGGTATAATTTGTGGAAAGTGTTTCTTTCTCCAGAAGACTGTATCTGGAACTGCACTCATAAGCCTCAAGGTCACCAACATTCATTCATTCATTCATTCATTCATTCATTCATTCATTCATTCATTCATTTATTTATTTATTTATTTATTTATTTATTTATTTATTTATTTTTATTTATTTAATTTTTTTATTTATTTATTTATTTATTTTATCTATCAAACATGTACAAGATAGCAATAGCACTTAGACTTATATACCGCTTCACAGTGCTTTTACAGCCCTCTCTAAGTGGTTTACAGAGTCAGCATATTTGCCCCCAACAATCTGGGTCCTCATTTTACCCACCTCGGAAGGATGGAAGGCTGAGTCAACCTGGAGCCTGGTGAGAGTTGAACTGCTACACTGCAGCTAGCAGTCAGCTGAAGTAGCCTGCAATACTGCACTCTGAACTACTGTGTCACCTCAGCTCTTGATAACACGTATAGGTATGAACATAAACATAAACGAAGGAAATGAATTCAAATAAATGGGCACAGTGAGACAGAAACGGTAGGCACGCTGGTGCGCTTATGCACGCCCCCTTTACGGACCTCTTAAGAAGGGAGTGAGATCCACAGTAGACAGTTTGAAGTTGAAGCTGTGAGGGTTTGAGGTTGTAATAACGGAGTCAGGTACAGCATTCCAGGTGTTGAACACTCTGTTGCTGAAATTGTATTTTCTGCAATCGAGTTTGAAGCAGTTTACCTTGAGTTTGTATCAATTGTTTGCCCGTGTATTATTGTGGCTGAAGCTGAAGAAGTCATTGACAGGCAAAATATTGTAGCAGACAATTTTGTGTACTATGCTTAAATCGGACCGCAGGCAGCACAATTCCAAATTGTCCAAGCCCAAAATTTTAAGCCTGGTGGCATAGGGAATTCTACTGTGGGTAGAGGAGTGGAGTACTCTTCTCGTGAAATACCTCTGAAACCGCATTACCCGTGTTAATGTCCAAAATACACGATATAGTTTTTTACAGCAGGAAAAAAGTTTTGGCAGAATCCTGCTAACTAGACAGTTTTGGAAAGGTCAACCCCAAAGTGATTTGGGCAAATCAGATAATTATTGCTTGTCTTTGTTTAGCCCTGCTCACTCAGATGTAAATTTCAATTTTGTGGCATGGGCTACCTATCTGTGAATCAGAAATGGGTTTCAGCAGGTTCTGACCAGTTCTGGAGAACCGGTAGCGGAAATTTTGAGTAGTTCGAAGAACCGGTAGTAAAAACTCTGACTGGCCCCGCCCCCATCTATTCTCTGCCTCTCAAGTCCCAGCTGATTGAGAGGAAATGGGGATTTTGCAGTATCCTTCCCCTGGAGTGGGGAGGGAATGGAGATTTTACAGTATCCTTCCCCTGCCACGCCCACCAAGCCACGCCCATCAAGCTATGCCATGCCCACCAAGCCACACCCACAGAACCGGTAGTAAAAAAATTTGAAACCCACCACTGCTGTGAATGTCTTGTTTCTCGGTGAAGTTTCATCCTCCATGTAAAAAAGTTGGGTTATTTTTTTTCCAAAAAAGTAGATTTTCATTTTTTTTCAAAATGGATATTTTGCAACTCTCTTAATAGCAACAACAGATCCAAAGGAGCATTAAAATTGCAAACATTGGACTAGTTGGTATACAGTAATAATACCTGTGACAATGATGATGATAATAAAAATTTTAAAGCAAGTATTTAATGTGAACATATATTTTTTTTAATTTACTTTCAAGGTATCCATGCTAATATAATTTTAACAATGGTTCTTTAACAGAAACACATTAGGTGCAGAGCTCCGAAGTGTTCTAATCAAATGAGGGGAAAAAATGCTAATGCACCAGAAGTTTGTTTTTTTTTAATCTTCAGCATCTTGAGAGATTCAGATTTCTTCTAATTTCCTATTACATGGGACTAATCAAATGTCACTCAAAGATTCTGTTTTGCCAGTGACCATGGAGCAAATCTGTTCTTCTAGGTCTTTAAGTCTTGAGCTGGAAAATTGTTTCTGGGACTTTAGGTAACCTGGAAAAAAAATGTGGAAAAATTACAATTTTTCATACAGAAGATGCTCTATTAAATTGTCAACTTAATTGAAAGTAGCAGAAGAGAAAGACAAGTTGATAATAATAGGAGGGCTATTTATTTTGAATCATCTAAGCCCCTCCAATGGATGGAAACCAGGTGTGAAATGCTCCCGGTTCAGACTGGATCGCCCGATCCGGTAGTGATGGCAGCGGGTGGTTCGGAGAACCGGTAGCAAAAATCCCTGTGCCCCCCCCATGCCCAGCTGAGCCACATGATCATCAGAGGCTTTTTTTTTTTACTTTTAAAAGCATTTTTTCTACAACCTCTTCCGATGAAAAAAATGCTTTTAAAAGTAAAAAAAAAAAAAGCTCTGATGATCGCACGGCTCAGCTGGGATCATCAGAGGCTTTTCAAAACATTTTTTTCTGCAACCTCTTGGCCAAAGAGGTGGTAAAAAAAAATGCTTTGAAAAGTCTCTGACGATCCCAGCTGAGTTGCCTGATCGGCAGAGGCTTTTCAAAGCATTAGAAAAAATGCTTTGAAAAGTTAAAAAAAAAAAAGTTGGCCATGCCCACCCAATCACATTACCCCCCCACACCAAGCCACGCCCACAGAACCGGTAGTAACAAATTTTACATTTCACCCCTGATGGAAACAACTAATCAATGGATGGAAACTAATCAAGGAGAGCTCCAACCAGAACTAACGAGAAATTTCCTAACAGTGGGAACAATTAACCAGCGGAATGGCTTGCCTTCAAAAGTTGTAGGTGCTTCATCACTAGAGGCTTTTAAGAAGAGACTGGACAGCCACTTCTTTGGAATGGTATAGGGCCTCCTGCTTCAGCAGGGGGTTGGACTAGAAGACCTCCAAGTTCCCTTCCAACTCCGTTATTCTGAATGTCTAAAGAGGTGCTGAATTGGTAAAATGGTACCAGATAAGCAAGTTTAAAAAAATATGAATAGCTTTTGCTATGCACCGGAATTCATAGCAGGGTGAAATCCAGCAAGTTCTGACAGGTTCTGGAGAACCGGTAGCAGAAATTTTGAGTAGTTCAGAGCACCGGCAAATACCACCTCTGGCTGACCCCAGTATGGGGTGGGAATGGAGATTTTGCAATATCCTTCCCCTGGAGTATGGTGGGAATGGGAATTTTACAGTATCCTTCCCCTGCCACGCCCACCAAGCCATGCCACACCCACCAAGCCATGCCACGCCCACCAAGCCACACCCACAGAACCAGTAGTAAAAAAATTTGAAACCCACCACTGATAGGAACGCTCAGAAAGGAGAAGATTCTGCCTCAAGTAAACTTGTCAATGCCGAGCTAAATAACTTGCCTGGGAGAAAAAAAAAATTGTACAAAATTGTATTTGTGCACGATCCTATCAGTAGGCAATAAATCACCAAATATTGTTCTTTGGCTGTGAACGGCCTATTCCCTCGGCAAGTTTTCTTCCTGACAGCATTAGTTCCCGGCTTTTCTCTTCTTGGAAAAGGAGCTAGCTAGTCTTGCAAACGTTTTAATACCTTATCAGCTTTGAGAAGAGAGGGATGGTGGGGGGGGAAGTGCAAAGAGAGGAGGGGGTTTTCTCGTAAACTGATGGGAAAGTAGCCTGGCAGCTCTTAGGTTACCAATCCCTAAGTCCTGATCTCTTTCCTCTTTGGGGCCTTTGTTCAAAGCCACCCATCCATAGAAAATCAACCCCTTTGGCTTATTATGTATTCTGTGTCTGAGGTGACCAAAACTATTTCCTGCATCTGGCGTTGGGTGCTAATTACCTGCTCAAAGACCTTGTAAATGCCTCCCTCAACTTGTCACACACGCACACGCACACCCTGAAGGAAAACTCCACTTTTTTCCAAACCTGGGCACTTTTTCTACCCTTTCTCCCTTATTATTATTATTTTTTTAACAACTTCCTAAAAGTTTGAAATGGGGTAGGGGGGAGAACGGGATCTCCAAACAGGATGGCCTTTTGCGTCGCTTGCTGGTCTCCTTCTCAGCCACCAAGCCACTCCCCGCTCCCCCCCCCATGCAAGGTCAGTCTTTTACCAGCTGCAGCTGGCCAAGCGCCATTCCACCCACCAACCCACACCCCCCCCCAAAAAAAAACCAGGATGGGGTGGGGGGAGCTGGAAGGAGGGCAGGCTTGGAAAGCAGAGGGATCTTTTCTCCCACGGAGGGAACTCATCAGCGTCTTTGTGTGGCTGCTGGCATTTTTCCTCCCCACACACTGTGCAGATGTATTACTTAAAATTTATCTTGAGGCCTTCCCGGAGTAAGGAGAGGAGAGGGGAGGCCGGGCACCCGTAATAAGCGCAGCCCCCCCTTCACCCCCCCCCACAATGGACAAAAACCAAGATACAAAGTCCATTCAGTGTATTTACTGGGGAACAATAAAACAGATTGAAATGGCCTTGCACCTGCTTAGCGTCCTTGCCCTTTAAAAAGGCAGGCAGCCGAAAAGGTCTTATTTTTTAAAAAAAAATAAAAATAAAAATAATAATAACTGCAGGACCAGAGCTGATCTGCAGCTCACGGGGCAAACTGGGGGAGTAATAAAACCATCTCTTTCTCTCTCTCGCTCTCTCTCTTCCCTGGTTGTTTTCTGAAAAATTAAAATTAGGAGCAGGAGGCAACGAAAATTCAATTAGGGAAGAGAAGAAAAAAAAAATCCGCTCTCCCAAGTTCAATTCCCTCCCCCCCTCAACCGATGGCTGCTTTTTATAATAATTATTATGAAGAAGCGGTTTTAAATTGGGAAATTGTAGGAGGGGAAAGGGCTTTAAAAGCTCTTCTGAGGGAACACAATTCCGAGATCTTTGTGAGTGCTTTTAAGAGGCAGCCTTTTCTTTTTTTTTTTTCAAGAGGCAACTTCAGCAAAACTCAATCTTTGTTGTATCAACCTCAAAAGTGCTCAATCCTGTCAAGGCCAACTCATGAAAATACAGTTTAATTCTCCAGGATGGAGAATGTTTTGAGGATTCTGATTGGTTGGAAGGAATGGGACATCCAATGGGGTGTAATTTGCAGTTCTCTCCTCCTTGCACCAGGCACCGCCTCCAGGAATCCACCAATGACATGATAAAGTTCACATACTTGGATTCTGGGATGGATTAAATAGAGAAAACCTGTTTCCCTGGCAATGCAGGAAAGGTCGGTATAGGTCAGGGGTCAGCAATCCGCAGCTCTGGAGCCGCATGTGGCTCTTTCATCCCTCTGCTGCAGCTCCCTGTCACTGATCGGCTCCACAATTGATAGGGCTTTTGGTTAGGTAAAGGAAAAAGGATGCCACTCTAGGAGAAGACTCTATGGTGGGGGAACCAGACTTCCGGTTGGCTCCAGAATTGAATGGGGGGCTTCCGGTTAGGACCTTTGTGGCTCTTTGAGTATTTAAAGTTGCCGATCCCTGGTATAGGTCATCCTCGACTTACGACCACAATTGAGCACAACATTTCTGTTGCTAAGCAAGACAGCTGTTAAGTGAATTTTGCCCCACTTTACCACCTTTCTTGCCGCGGTTGTTAAGTGAATCACTGAAGTCGTTAAGTTAGTAACACGCCTCTTAGGTGTATCTGGCTTCCCCATTGACTTTGCTTGTCAGAAGGTTGCAAGAAGGTGATTACATGACCCCCAGGGCACTGCAACTGTCATAAGTACAAGCCAGTTGCCAAGCATCCCAATTTTGATCACATGACCATGGAGCTGCTGCAAACGGTCATAAGTGCGGAAAAGGGTCGTCGGTCACTTTTTTCAATGCCACTATAACTTCAAATGCTCACTACATGAATGGTTGTAGTTCGAGGACTGCCTGAAGAAGGGGAAAAATGAAAGGATGGTGCAATCCTATCGGCAGAGCCTGCTATAAGCTATAAAGGATTCTCATACTGCTAATGGGCAGCATTGCTCGGCCATTGCCGTAAAATATAAAACTGCTTCTAATATAAACACAACAATGGCTGGAATACACTGTAAGAGGGGGACATGACATCAATTAAAAAAAAAGAATTGTCACAAAAGATCAAAAGCAGAACCGCTGAAGGTTTTGTGTGCATTATTCAACCCATCACGATTCTGTTGAGTAGATGTACCATCGATTGGCAATATCTATCAATTACATCAATTCAATTAGATTCAATTAGATATCAATTACATCAATTCACCAAGAGCCTTGGTGGCGCAGTAGACTAAAGTGCTGTTAAGTAGCACCAGCTGCCTGCAATTACTGCAAGTTCAAATCTCACCAGGCTCAAGGTTGACTCAGCCTTCTATCCTTTCGAGGTAGGTAAAATGAGGACCCGGATTGTGGGGGCAATAAGCTGACTTTGTATAAAAAAAGAACACCGCTTGGGGGGCCCCCGAAAGCCCTACTAAGCATGTATATACAAAAGTATGAAGGCTATTGTCAGCGTTCCAAATTAGGCTTTCTTCCAGCGCTGACATAACCAGATGAACTTTTACCTAGTTTTGTATGTTACAGATAGTGTTTCCTGGGAGACGAGGATGGGGGCTACATTCCTGTGAAAAGAACGTGCCGGGATGTAGAGATGGATCTGTATGATGGCCAATGGGACATTGGGGTTGGAGAGCGGAAGAGGAGGGGGTTGGAAGGAGGGGCCAGTTTGGCTGCAATTTGAATCAGAAATGTCGGATATTGCTATTCTTAAAATAAAAATGATTCATTAGACAGTTTGCACTTGAGAATGAAGTTTATTCAAGATAGCACCGAAACCTGACAGCTATTGCTTAACGCATTGTAAGCCGCCCTGAGTCTCCAGAAAAGGGCGGCATATAAATAGAATCAATCAATCAATCAATCAATCAATCAATTCAGGATAGAGCTGGAAGGGACCTTGGAGGTCTTCTACTCCTGCCAACCCCCTGCTCAAGCAGGAGACCCTATACCCATGATGGCAAACCTATGGCACATGTGCCAGAGGCGGCACGCAGCGCCCTCTCTGATGGCATACGAGCTGTTGCCCCAGTTTAGCTCCACTGCGCATGCACACATGCCTCCCACCAGCCAGCTGGTTTTCAGGTCTCTGCCGTGCATGCGCAGGGGGCAGAGGGACGCACATGCGGGGGGCCACAGGTGCATGTGTGGGGGCAGGTGGTATGGACGGGGTGCATGCATGCATGGGGGGTGGGACACATGCAGGGCATGCATGCATGCACAGGGCAGGTGCATGTATGGGGCTGCACATGCATGTGCAGGGGTGGGGGTGCATTGCATTTTGGGGGTTCAGGCGCGCATGTGTTTTGGGCACTCGGTCCAGAAATGGTTAGCCATCACTGCCGTATATGATTTCAGACAAATGGCCAGTCTCTGTGGCCAGTCATCAAACCTCTAGTGATAAAGCACCCACATCATGAGTCCTTCGGAAGAAGGGCAGTATAGAAATTCAATAAATTATCTTCTTCTTCTTCTTCTTCTTCTTCTTCTTCTTCTTCTTCTTCTTCTTCTTCTTCTTCTTCTTCTTCTTCTCCTCCTCCTCCTTCTCCTTCTCCTTCTCCTTCTCCTTCTTCTTCTTCTTCTTCTTCTTCTTCTTCTTCTTCTTCAGGCAAGCTGTTCCACTGGTTAATTGTCCTCACTGTTAGGAAGTTTCTCCTTAATCCCAGGTTGCTTCTCTCCTTGATGAATTTCCATCCATTGCTTCTTGTTTTGCCTTCTGGTGCTTTGGAAAATAAGTTGACCCCCTCTTCCTCCTTGTGGCAGCCCCTTAAATACTGGAATTCTGATATCATGTCACCTCTAGTCCTTCTTTTCTCTAGATTGGCCATACCCGGTTCCTGCAACCGGACTTCATGTGTTTTAGTCTCCAAGTCCTTTAATCATCTTAGTTGCTCTTCACTTCACTTTTTCCAAAGTCTCAACATCTTTTTCGTAATGTGGTGACCAAAACTGTAGTATTTGAGGTATGGTCTTACTAAGCTTGTCTTAAGAACAATTGTGATTTAATTCTCTTCTATAGGACAGCAAAAATTGGTCTGTATCCTGTAGTATTTATTTGGGCAAATATAAATTCATAAGAACATAAATCAATGAGTGAGAGCCTGCCAAAGTCCCATTCACTAATTTATTACATTAGATTAGTGTCAGTGATGACAATATTGTATTTGACTACATAGGCCTACGTAGAGTACACACAATATAGTCAACTCCAAAAAGATTGGGCAGTTGTTGGAGCAGGAATATGTTATACCTAAACAAATAGATCAAATGATGACATTTTTACAATTGGGGAAAAACAACTGTGATTGTTTCCCTCCCACATACAAACTTGTAAGCCAACCCTCAGTTTATCCTTGGCGTTGAGAAGGTCTTTGCATTTAATTCTGTAAAGCTTGATTCGATTTGTTTGCATAACGTTACAATTTTCATTTATGTTTCCAACATCACAGGGAATTGGAATATTTACTGTATATTTGGATTTTGGTGCTTTATACCTCTCAAAACATGAGAACTTGTAGGTGTATGCACAGAGAGTCCTTGACTTAAAACCATTCATTTAGTGGCTGTTTGAACTTAACAATGGCAGTGAAAAATGTGACTCATAACCAGTCCCTGAATTTATGACCATGGTAGCATCCCCAGTGTCACATGGCTCCAACATGTATTTCTGAGGCTTGCAGTGTCCTGGAGGGAGGAGGAGGAGGAGGAGGAGGAGGAGGAGGAGGAGGAGGAGAAGGAGAAGGAGAAGGAGAAGGAGAAGGAGAAGGAGAAGGAGAAGGAGAATCAGAGGTGGGTTTCAGCAGGTTATGACCAGTTCTGGAAAACCAGTAGCAGA